>NC_141462.1:29045833-29692291 GCF_015680905.1 Coptis chinensis
ATATTTTGAGGTTAGTTCAATGCAGTTGCATCCAATTTCCAATTCTCGTTATTTATTTTTTGAGATCAGTTCAATGCAGTTGTATCCAGTTTATGATTTCTCGTTAATTATTCTTTTTGGTTAGTTCAATACATTTGTATCCAATTTCTAATTTCCTGTTAATTGGTCTTTGAGGTCAGTTCAATGCATTTGCATCCATCCGGTTCTGATTTCCCGTTAATTATTATGTGAGATTAGTTTAATGCATTTGCATCAAGTTTTCGATTTCCCGTTAATTATTTCTTGAGGTTTTGCATCTAATTTATTTTTTGAGATTAGTTCAGTGTAATTGCATCCTATTTCTGATTTTTCGTTAATTATTTTTTAAGATTAGTTCCACGCATTTGCATTATGTTTCCAATTTATAATTAATTTTTCTTTGATGTTAGTTCAATGCAATTACATCTAGTTTCCGATTTCTCGTTAATTTAATCTTTGAGGGTTAGCTCAATGTATTTGCATTCAGTTTCCGATTTTTCGACAATTATTTTTTGATGTTAGTTTGATGTATTTGCATTCAAGTTTTGCTTTTTCGTTAATTATTCTTTGCGGTTAGTTTAATGTAGTTGTATCAATATTCCAATTTTCTATTAATTACTTTTTAAGATTAGTTTAATGCTTGCATTTGCATCCATTTCCAATTTTCCATTAAATATTATTTGAGATTAGTTCGATACATTTGCATCCAGTTTTCGGTTCTCCATTAATTGTTTTTTGATGTTAGTTTCATTCAGTATTATACATATTTTAAAATATTTGTCATTATTGCATTGCTGTTATTATTAATTTTTTTTTTCATTTTCTATTATATATTTTGTGATGTTATTTTTTGTATCATTGTTTTTAACTATGTTTTGAGGCCGTGTTAATGATATATTCAAAATAAGTCGGTAGCTTTATCATAGACACTAAAATTGTATGATTTATAATAGAGAATTAGTTTATACAAATCACCTATTTTTTATCAATTTTGTTTATTTGATCAAATATATAAGAATTGGAAATACACTTAAACTTTCCAAATATAAGAATTAAAAATACACTCAAACTCTCCAAAGAGATTGCATGTAGGTGGGATTGTAGGCTATTAGAAAGACATCTTTCATATTAGAGTGCCACATAGGATAAAGAAAAGGCTAACTCTTATATTAGAGTACGGCATAGGAGAGAGAAAATCCTCCTTTAAAATTCTTTGCTTTAGTATATAGATAGTAGATATAGATTTGTCCGTATGAGTTATTAAAAAAAACGGTGTCCTCTAGAGTTGTTTTTCCATAAATTGTTCGTTTGGACTCTTTTCTGGTTGTCAAATATTAGTAGTACACTAAATTATTCTCAGCTAATCAACTCTCAATTAATATGTCTTTTGTCACAAACTAGCTCAAAAGCTAATCTTAATTTTCAAGTAAACAATCTGTAAATAAGATACTGCATGCACACGCAACATATTATGACCATAACTACTTTTTATCTCCATTAATCGATCATAACATGCTAAACAGTCACTCTCAAATCAAGGTTAAGTTATAATGCATGAACCATGAAGTCATTGAATCAGAGCACATTTGAAACCCAAGGCCACCAAATGGCTTCTTGGCCTCCTTTGATGTCGAACAATAGATTACATTTGTCTTATTTTGGAAGGTAGTAGATTATGTTTTTTCTCACTTGTCCTGCATATACGTGACTCGCTACCCCATTCCATGTTCATATATGTTCATATTCTATGGATTCGTCAAATAATATATATGGCAGAAGGTCACCACCTACTCCATAGTCCAACTCAATCATGCATTCTCACGCAATTCCTATATACTTTTAAAGTTTGGTATTAAACGAAACTACCATATTCCACTAATGCTAATCATTTAAACACTGTGATCAGGAAAAACTCTACTACCATTTGCAGCATATATTGTTTTTCTATAATTTGAGTTATCAGACAAAAAATATTCAGAAATAAGGATAAATTATAGTCTAACAAAATTGCCATATTGAGAAACAGAGAAAATGCTGTAAATTTAAGATTTCAAACTTGTAAGCAATTAAGTGAGGAAACTTTGACAGATTTTATGTGTGTCGCCAACTCACCAGAAAACGACTGGGCAGCTAGTGGGCATACTTAATTTTATCTTAATGGATTCTTAATTTGCTGCAGTCTAGTCAACCTTTCTTATTCAGTTTAAACATGCAAGAAAACTGAAAAGAAGAAGAAGAAAATTCGTAAAACGTCTAATTATTAAATACAGTCGTATTTGATTTGCGGAGTCTAATCTCTAAACTAATGCAATATGCATGCCCATATTAAAACATACCTAATTAATCAAAGATTCCATTCTTTTTTTCGATAATAATCAAAGATTCCATTCTAATATATATATAGTACGTAACGGAAATATTCATCTACTGATAGTATGTTCATGCATAACCAACTAACCAAGTGTAAACTTGGCTGATCCTACACAGTCTCCACCATGGTGTCACGTATGACCATAGTTCGTGATTTCTATGGAATTTTTGGAATTCCACTCTATTTTAATTTTTGAAAAATTCAGAATTTCAGATCAAGAATTGAAAAAAATATGAATTTCAGAATGTATTTGAAATATAGTCGAATAAGAATTGAAATTGAAATTTTTGAATTTGTCTAAATTCTAGAGATTCGGAAATCTTGAACTATGCATATGACATATTACATTTTCTCCTTTTAGTGTGAATACTTTAGAAGCTAGCTATAGACTAGATTTCAGAAAGAGAACAAATGCCCAAAAGTGAAACACACAAAAAAAAAGCTTGAGACAAAAGTCAAAGTACACACTCATAAATTCATAACAAAGTCATACATATATACACAAATAAAACATTCCCCCACTAAACCAAATAACAAATCATAATCTCGTGCACCAAACGCGATAATTACTACAAAAAAAAACAATCATCCACTACACTTGCATATTTCCAACTTATTATATCTTAACTAATCCATACTCCATAACTACTTGCCACGTGTCATGCACCTTTTCCTTGTTTGTCCAACGTCTATTTTTTCTACAGACAGAGTCAGCAAGTCAGCACAGCAGACAGCACTACAAAACTACAGCTTCCCAGTTCCTTCCTCTTTAATCAACAAACAAACCGCCTCACAATCCATACATAATTTTTTTTTTTCTCCGTCCTCCTTTTTCACACCCCCATCATTGTTGCTGTTGCACAGCCATTGTAGCAGAAATGAACTACTGTTGAAGTACTGGTGAGTTTTTTTTTTTAAAGTTTCAATTCAATTCATTATTTAGCTTTGGGGTTTGTGTTTATGATATAATTGACTGCTGTCGTGTTAAAAATGGATAAAGATTGATTTTTTATCGTTTTTTCCCCACTTTTTAGTCATTGTAAAGTACATGAAAGTAGTGGTAAAAGGTGGAATTTTGATCTGGGGGTGATTTATTTTTAGTTTTTGCTGATGGGCTTTTGATTTTTGTGTAGAAATTTGAGTTTTTTGAGAAGATGGTGGGAGAATCATGGTTTAGTAGTCTATGGAAAACTTCTAGGAAAGATGGATTAGAGAGAAAAAAACCTGAGAAATTAGTGATTGGGGTTTTGTCGTTTGAGGTTGCGAGTTTGATGTCGAAAGTGGTTCAGTTATGGAGGAATCTTAGTGATGATCAAGTACTTAGGTTAAGAGAGGAGATTGTGAGTTCAGTTGGGATTAGGAAGTTTGTTTCGGATGATGACGAGTATCTTGTTGGATTGATTTGTGCAGAGATAATTGATAATTTGAGATTTGTTGTTACAGCGGTTGCGAGGATTGGGAAGAAGTGTAATGATCCTGTGTTACAGCGGTTTGAGAGTGTGTTTGATGATTTGATGAAGAATAATGCGGATTTGTTTGGGTGGGAGTTTACCTGGAAGAAGATGGATAGGAAAGCTAAGAAAATGGAAAAGTTGGTTATGACTAGTGCGAATTTGTATCATGAGATGGAATCTCTAAACGAGCTTGAACAGGCTTTGAAGAGAGTGCAGAATATTGGTGACCCGAATTCTGGGAATAGGCTCGAGTTTAAGAAGAAGGTCGTTTGGCAGCGGCAGGTGGTGAAGAATTTGCGAGAGGTTTCAATGTGGAAGAAAACATACAATTATGTGGTTAGCTTGTTGGCAAGGTCGCTTTTCACCCTGTTCAGAAGAATAAACCACGTCTTTGGGGTTAATCAAACTGCAGCAGGAGGTGTCAAGCACTTGACGGCTGTGAGTACTAATCATCTTCCTCACAGCCGCTCCATCTCTGCATTAAGGCAAATGTCAGTTCATCCTGATTTGGTTATGTTTGCTTCGGGTCCTCTAGCTAGATCTGCAACAAAATCAGGGCCTCTTGGGAGGTCAACTACAAAATCGGGACCAATTCATGGCACACCTCAAAACAACTACACACAATGGGAGACGCAATATCATTCTTTTAATCTTCAAGGGATGTCTCGACGTTTGAAAACTAAGCGCTTCACTCCTGCGGGGCCGTTTAAAGGATGTATCGTGGGTGGAAATCTGTCTCCTGTGTTGCACAGCTCTGCTCCCATGGTTGAAGGTTCTCTGAGTTCAAGTACTTTTTATTCAGAAAGTCTGAATGGTTTAAAAGATGGCTATGCAGAACCACTGGCTCACGGTAACACACTTCATACTAATTTAGTTAATTACAGTTCCAAGTTCAGGTCAGTTTCTGCTCCTCCATCAACTCTAGGTGGTGCTGCTTTAGCTCTCCACTATGCAAATGTTATTATCGTGATTGAGAAACTCGTGGAATCTCCTCACTTGATTGGTGCAGACACAAGAGATGACCTGTACAATATGTTACCCACAAGTATAAAAGCAGCCCTAAGGGAGAAGTTAAAGTCGTATGTGAGGAACTTGGCTTCATCATATTATGACAGTGATCTTGCATCAGACTGGAGTGAAGAATTGGCAAGGATAATAGGATGGTTAGCTCCGCTTGCTCATAACATGATACGGTGGCAGTCCGAACGCAGTTTCCAGCAGCAGCACTTGGTTTCTAGGACAAGTATGCTTCTTGTACAGACCCTTTTCTTTGCGAATCTGGCAAAGACAGAAGCTGCTATTACGGAGCTTCTTGTGGGTCTAAACTATCTATGGAGATTCAGTAGGGAACTTAATGAGAAAGTTTTACTGGAGTGCGCTAGCAGCATGGAATTCGATGATTATTTGGATTACATTGGGTAACAGTTTTCCAATCCTTGGCAGCTTGCAAATGGTTTTATATCTCTATAAAGGGACAAGTAACTGATCTCATGAGCTCTATATTCTGGTGGAGCTGAACAGTACCTGTTGCTGATAGAAAAAGTGCCGTTGGTGCTTGTTAGGTCATTGAGGCTACTCTGTGTTTGGTTACAACAGTTGACAGAGGTTATCTGTTTGGGAAAACACCATAGTATTTTCTTTGTTTTCTTGTTCTATACTATCAATACAGCATACAGAAGTAAAAGTGTAGCTTGAGCAGAGGCCTTACCAGTGACCTGAGATGAATTGGAGATGTTTATTTTCTTCATTGCCACGTGAATTCCTTTGCTAGCCTCATATGATGACTGACGTTGGGGTTTATGGCCTCTGTTTTAGAAAAAAGACATACTGATGCATATACTCTGACTGAAGTCCATGAAGATGGGGCCACTTGGGTTAAGTAGATGCTTCAAATTGTTGTTTTAATGAAGTGATGGTGCAGTTTTTTCTATGTAATTCTTAAGATTTCCTTAATACAAGAAGGCATTGCAGAGATTCAGGTATTGTCTGAGCTTCTATTCTATATTCAAATCAGTTTGATTGCGTTTGTATATACATATTATTTTTACAGGTAAATAAAGTAAAAAAAAATATTGGTTGGTGCTGGATATCTTTTGAGCTTATTGTTTAACTCAGATTTGGCAAGCCAAAGATATACATGCTCCTGAGTTCTCAAATATATCCTTTAAAAGGGAGGAGTACAAATTCAGGCAGTTGAAAAAAATTAAAATGAAATACTAAATCTAGAATGGAAAAATTATAGGCATCTCTATGTTCCTTTCTTCTGTATTCCTAAGTATAAATTTATATAGTTTGTAAGTAACATGTAATTGACGCTTATCAACTTGTATATATCTTCAGTTTCATCTCTGTCTTATATCTAGGTCCTTGTTACATGTCACTACTCGTGCCATTTTGTAGTTGTCTGCTTGACAAGTAAGTTTTGTAACTGTTGGGGGTGGAGGGAGGGTTGGTATCCAAATTTTGAATTCTTTGTTCCCCTTTGATTTGACATTTCCTTAAGGCCCTAGGCAGGGTAGAGACCTCAGAGTTTGGGGTTACTCTTTTAGAAGGGAGGAAACAGAAAAAGGAAATGTCTAAAGACATGACGAAAAATTTCTAGCATCCTTCAACTCTTTGAACTGATGTAGGTTACGCTGTTGTTTTCTATTCATGGAAAACATGTTAACAGAAAACTTTCATACGTAAAGCTCTCGAAGTTGTTTTGTAATTTATGGTATTCAAAACGTGGAGTGGGTTTTACTGCATTTTCCGCATGTGTGACCAACTTGTGATCACCCACAAAGTCGTTCTTGCTACCACATAAGGCACTAAGCACATTTTCTTCTCAGAAACACGCATCTATAACATGAGGCCTGTTGGAACTTGAAGTCTTAAAGGAATACTTGCAAAAAGAAAAAGAAAAAGGAAAGAAAAAAAACTTAAAGGTATGTCCTTTAGTACTTTTTACATGAATCTCCTTTCTTTCTTCTCTTTACTCCCTGCTTTCCGTAATGCACGAATCAGCAGGACTGCTCATACATTGAGGAAGGTATTCTGATATTGCATTTAGGGAAGACATCTCTACACTATATGATAGGCGGTCTTTCCGAAGCCTCCTCAACTCTCTCAAATTGCAATTTCTATTTTGTTATTATTTAGCCATTCCACCTTTTCTTTTGTTATTATTTAGTCATTCCTCCTTTATGTCTTGCAATCGAAATCAAACACCAATTCCTCAATGTCCAACTCCACACCAACTCCCCACCCGTTATGTCTTGCAATTGAAATCAAACACTGGTGTTCTCTTGCAATCGAAATCAAACACCAATTCCTCAATGTTTCTATATATATTCTTGAGAGGTATAAGGTTTTTTTGAAGCAGTATCAAGAGTGGGTTACTGCGAAAATAAGGATAGATTGGAAAAAGGTCATAGAAGGTTAGAATTTTGCATTTTTTGTTTTTTTTTATTATTATTATAAAAGTTTGATGTGTATTATTTACTATAAAACATAAGGTATGATTAGAATTTGTCAACATAATGACTCGTGTTCTTGATATAACACAATATTAACTAGGAAGTAGGACTTGGATTCTAAATATGTTATTATAAATTCTAAATATTCTGAGATGTGATGTTCGAAGTATGTGTGATCAGTATGTTAATGTTACGATACCGTATTTGAATAGTGGTACTTGAACTTGCAAGAACTTCCTAAGGATATATAGTATTAAAATTTATTTCAAAAATCCATATAGAAACAGAATTAGGAACAATGACAAGCCCTACATTTGTTTCAGGAGAGTTGTTCTCTGCCTCGCCAGATATACCAATTGACTCCATGTCTCTGTCAGAATTTTGGTTTGTCTGAGCAGCAACTTGCAGCTTTTCTATCAGCCGTTCAAATTTAGAATGATCTGCAAGAAAAGAAAAGAGAACAATAATGTATACATAAAACAATAAGTTTCAAGCATGCTAATTCTTAGGAAGATATCCACAGATAAACCACTCACTAAATTCTGCTTACTTTGTTTTCTTCATACAAAGCCCCACAGTGATGTACAAACAAGTGTGTTTATGTTCCGAGTAAAGGAGTATCAAATGTCAACTATAGTCGTAATGCCAAGGCTTAGTTTGCAATGAACTAGGTTTTGGCATTACATTATGCTTTAAAAGTAAAACCATTCTTTACTGAGTCGGACCTGCAATTGGTTGAATGAACTATACTATTCAGAAGGCAATTTGTTGATTTGGGTGCAACTGCCTATGGTATGACTCATCCTCGGATCTGAGGGCCAACCACCTCCTCAAAACGTATGCAACACCATTGGCTTATGGAGTTTGAAAGAAATGGATATAATAGCATTGCTCCTCGCAAGTAGTGTCACTAGCTCCACTGCGGGAAGGGGCTCATGCTCAAAGCCGAAAGTATAGTGTCTTTAACCAACATTTTCGGGGTTAGAACTATTTCATAGATCGCTTTTAGGAAATCGTTTTGTGTTCATAGAGTGATGGGCATGGTGCTGACCATAGACTAAGCAAGATTAGCACCAATTTTTTTATGGGATGCATGTATTTTAAAAGGATCAGAACAGGGAATTGTTAGTAGTTGAAAAAACAGTTATGTTTCTTCTTTTATTGAGTTCATGTAATAGCAGAACAATCTATGTTGGCAGTGGAAATATGGTAGACCTAAACCTTGCATCTAGGACGAAACTACAATATTGAGTGGTATGCTGTCACAGCCCGAATTTCTAAACAATAACAAAATGAATATTTGAAATATAAATATCTCAAACATCACTAGGTTCACTTGTTTAAAAACCCAGACTATGACGGGGGATACTACACATACAAAACCCTAACAGCCATATCATTCAAGAATCAACTTAAATTAAAATAATCCCAATAATTATCCGCCATTGCTTTATTAAAATATCATCCCGTCCAAACAAAACATCAAACAGACTCTCTGAATTATAGTCTTTACTACCATGTTCTCATGCCATGAAAAATAAACTACGTTATTACATCCTTCCAATAAGAATCAGACCTAAAATAAAACTAACGGACTGCTCCATGCAAGAATCCCAATCACACGCCGCGGTTCCACTGCCTTCCACCTATGTTCCCAAGAACACACCCACGTTAAAAACAAAGCAAACATGGGTCAAAGAAAATGGAATTTCTTTGGTATGAGTAGACTAATCACATGTAAACATTTCAAATCTTTTCTTATCCAACTAACACTTTAACTCTATCATAACCTAATCATTCTTAGCTTGGAAGAAAGGTAGTTCCGATCATCTCAACCGCATAGTTTCTTCCCAAGCAAAACTTTCATTATATTAACTCATTCTAGTAACTTCGTTTTAATATCTAAATAATTGAATTACAACTTACCGATATCCATCTTTGTATAAAGGGTAGGACCCGGCCTCCAGACAAAATATTATTAAGTCCTACCCTCTTGCAAAGAAAGTTAGAACTTGTATATAACATATGTAGATATCCTATATGTATTCAAAAGTAAACCCAACCACACATTATAATCAAATCAATTTATCTTATCAATTAATCAATTACTTTTCTTTTACACCCACCCTTTAGTACCTACTCCACGATTTGCACTCACACATTTGCCAAATCATACATTCCTGTGCCTCTCTCCCACCGAATACCACCATATCATAGCCACCTCTGGGCTTTCATACACATATTTTTCATGTGCTCTTTGGGCACAAAACTCGGTCATTCATGACACATTCAATGAATACGTTAGGTTATTCCCGCCACATTCAAGGAATACCTATCATATTACTAACGGGTCATTCATGGCACATTCAATGAATGTCCCGGTCATTCCCGCCACATTCAAGGAATACCCAACCCTACATTCCCGTCTGTTTCAAGGAATATAACTAATAACTTCGCAAGGTGAATTACCTTCCTCTTTAGTTCAAACAATCTTTAGGTCATTCATGGCACATTCAATGAATATTCATTCATGGCACATTCAATGAATACCCATATATAATGCTAACGGGCCATTTATGGCACATTCAATAAATGTCCACCTAACATATGACATCATCAGTCATAAAACTAAATTCCAAAACTTGAGGCGTGGAGAGTTCTAAAAGGGTGCGGTAAATTTTGTTTACGCATTATTGAAATTTTATTGCATAAATTATTTCAGAGAACGAAGGAAAATCTTGATTCAATTATTTTTTGTTTACGCGTTATTAATTTCATGGATGTATAAGTGTCATAACGTTGTGTATCGTAAAAGACTGAAAAATCACAAAGCAGTAAATACATATACACAAGTATATTTAGAAAGGTCTTAGCCTAAGTCAAACATGCTAATAGTTCTAGACTTATCCTAATAGACCGAATCATAATTTTAGGAAAAAGTCAAATTTTGGGTCAACTGGTCAAAGTCAGCCCTGGTCAAAAGTCAACAGTCAACATTGGTCAACCCGGCCTAAACTCCTCTAACCCAAAAGCCCAAAACCTAAGGCCCATAGTCTAAACTTAACTAAAAAAAAATAAAATCTAAAATTTAACACACAAGCCCAACCCACGATTTGGCCCAAGCCCAAATTCGAATTTTACTGTTCATCTCCTTCCTCACAAAACCTCCACCAGCGCCTCCACCACCTATGCAGCCACCACCGGCCATCTATAACCACAATGAACCCAACGGTTTTCATCCCCATGAAAAACCCCACCTACCTATACCATCAATTCATGATTTCATCATACTGTAAAAATCCAAATTCGACACCATTAACAACCTTTGGAGCTTCGACAGCTCCTCTACAACTCCCAAACACCACCGAAACCACCAACCTATCAGTCACCATTTCCAATTCAAATAACAACCCATATCAACTCGACATACATCAACACTTCAACCCAAAACCCAATAAAAATCGGCTTACCCAAACTCAACAATTCCAACAGTAACAAGCTTATATCAAATGTATATAAATAATTAAATTTGATTCAAAATCATCTTTTTATTACATAGGTTTGTTTACACAGTACCCAGACTAAGTCGATCACAGTACTGCATATTAAGTCGAACAGTATGTAGAATAAACAGTATGTAGAATAACACTGAAGAATAAATGAACATAAATAATTAGCAGATTAGCAGATATCAGACATTTAAGTTTTTAAACAGACTTAAAAATATTGGTTTAGTGAAAGATAAAAATATCTACTCACTGTTTATAAACCGAACAACGAGAAAAACCCGAAAGACTGAAGTCGACTGCTGCGCGAAAGAACGATCTTCCTCGTTCAAAACCCTTTCTTCTTTCAGTAAAACTCCCCTTTTTTTTCTAAAACTCTCGCTGGGTTTTTCTTTTTCTTTTTCTTTCCAAAACTCTACGTGAGAATACTCTATTTTTAGTTTTTAAAACCTCCCCCGAAAAACAAGAGTTGAAACTTATCTACTTATTTAAGGGCTTTTATCCGTAACTGCTGGATATCCTATATATGTTTTATCTATTTTTTTTATTATTTTCATTATTATTATTATTATAGGAAAAAAAATACAAGACGGGGTGTTATATATGCTTCTCAGATGATTCAATTAGTGAAATGAACACCTTTGTTTTTTATCGTGCTCAGATATTTTTTATTTCTAGAAATTTTGTGTTTTGTTTATTTTCAAAGTGGCAATTTGTAGCCATTCCGGAGATGTTGTTTGATTTGTCTATCACATATTTGTTCTATATCCATTGCCGCGGAAGGATACTTATCTTCTACTTCTTCTCTGTGCATCATGCTTTGAGTGTTTCTGCTTGACTTCTCGAGCATCGTATCATAACTTAAGTTATTCCTTTTCTTCTCTTTTTTGTTGAGGGCGGCTGAGAGGGCTGCGACTCTTCTGTTCTGGGAACTTCCGTTTGAGGGGTTTGCCTTTGCCTTAGACAGAAGAACAATGGATTGACAACCGGGAAGGGATGCTTGACATAGATATTGATTTGAACAAAGGAATTGAAATCGGTACCAGAAACCAAACAAGAGATGGAATTCCAGATAGATGACCAACCTAGCTAGGAAGTAGAGCTAACCTAAGCAGGAAAAGATGTTTACTTACAGAGGGGACCGGTGAGGGAGTGGGAAGAAAAAAGAGGGTATGGTATAGAGAATATGGAAACATATAGGAATTAGGAAGCATATGGGAATGCCACAACAGAGATCAACTAGAGTTTATGCCTTGCGAATGAGTGTCATAGTAGTGTACAAGTATGCAAACCGTGCTACGCACCGAGGTTTTTTTTTCCTAAAGTCTTGAAACCCGTCATTCGAGATCGATAATTAGCATGGTTTCTTTGGATTCTAATTGTAATTATATAGGGGATGCTCATCTAATTTAAATATATATATATAACTAAAACATCATTCCTTTTGGTATTAAAGAGTGTTGTCTTATCTAAAAACAATTGTGAACCAGAGTTATTTCAGACAATTATCTATGAATCCACTTAGAAATCTGACAATAAAATGGATTGTTGTGTTGCATTGAGGTAAAATGGGCTTTTCCTAAAGTTTGCAGTTGGATCCTGAATTTACTTTAACCTTATGGTTTCTAAGCTATTTGAATCAATCTTTTAAATTGCATGACCAGGGGGATATTTTGTGTTATGTAGTGACACTTCAGGTCAATAGTCCCACGGAAAATAAGCTTTAGTCCGAATCAAATCTCAATCCTCCAGCCCAAACATATACCACCATGGGACAGGGTAGTGTATATAATAATTGCTCACTTGAAGATAAGTGACCTAGTCTTACAGAGCATATACATACATCATATATATATGTGAAGCTATTAAGCATCAACTTAGAATGATCCATGAGCAGAATTTTCTTAAAATACCATATGTGCACCGACTATTTTCGAAAAACCGGTGCGAAGCTCGGTTCGCATACTAGTACTATCAATAGAATCAGAAGTGTCAGTAATTCTTCAGAAAAGTGTGTGTGTTGGGGGTTGGATGAAATGACCATCGAACTTAGTTGAGCTGAGGAAAAATTCATTCTTTAGGGATTTGTCTAAAAGCCCTAAGCATATTTCGGTTGATGAGTGTTAGCTGTGTTGCTTAATACTTACTTGATTACAACAAACAAATTGGTTCTTCCCTGTTGTTTGTTCGTTATAATTCAGTGCAGAAGGGGCATTAGCAATTTCAGATTGATTTAGCTTAATGTTTGAGCAGCTTCAGCTTATTCAAGCCCAGAGCTTGTTTCATTAAAGTCGTATGTTCCTTACTTCCATGTGAGGGGTAGGTTAAATGACAACTACTACTTTATTATGAATGAACTTCAAAGAATTCAATGGCGTGAAATGTGATTCTAATAACACATAAGAATAATATTGAAGAAACTGAACACAAGAACTATTTACTTTGTCAACAGTAATTTGATTATAGTACATTGGCCTCTATTTCTAGGCACCGTAGTGGGCATTGTCATTTGCATGCCAACTGTCTAGTACATAATATATTCATATTATTTACAATGGATATGGTATATGGGGAGATTTGTCTTCAACAAACACTCGATTTCTTTGATGACACAATGCAGCCAACTTACATAAGCAACATTCCACTGATTTTTAAGCATAGGACTCCAAATCTTTGATGTGGATTTACGATTAACATGCCATCTTATCATCATCTTGCTCTGTAAGCTCAACCAGCATCGCCTTTGGTCATGTTTGGTTGCAGCAGCCAATATCCCATATTTAGAATGCTCTACAAAACTTGTTGGCGTTCACTTCCAATTTCGGTGATGCAAGTTGGTTGGAGAGATCTTCCAAAACTTTTCTCTCTTTATGCTTATTCGACGTTGGCTTCCACAATTGCTTTGTGTGACAGATAAACCAGGGATGCCTCAGTACTTCATCCGCACTTAGCCTTAATGAAGCATCCCTTGTGAGCATTCTTCTAAGCAGATCTCGAGCAGGAAGAGATATGGTTTCCTGAATCCCAGAATTTATATTTAAGTTCTCTTTCTTATGTGCCTCATCAATTGCCTCTTTAGTATTGGCCTGAAACGGTAACTCACCAACTAGGAGGACATGAAGGAGGACACCAACACTCCATATATCAACCTTCTCAGAATAATCTCCCACCAGAACTTCTGGGGCAACATAAACTGGACTACCAACTAAACCAGACAACTTACCAATTGTGATCCACGCAGCTAGTCCAAAATCTGCAAGCTTCATCTTTCCCGATGAAGTGAGGAAGACGTTCTCCGGCTTAATGTCTCTGTGCACAACACCCTTTTCATGACAATACTTGATAACTACTATCAACTCTTTAAACATAAGAGCTGCTTGGCTTTCTGAACACGGCCCATTATTAACAATATGCTCAAACAAATCCCCACCGGAGCATAACTCCATTACGAGATGAAAACAGTCAATGTCCTCATAAACTCATTATTAGTTTAGAGTGACTTTTGACCAGGATGGCCAGACAGGTGTTGCATTATTTCTATCTCCTGACTATCTGTCTTCTTATCCACTTTACTTAGGGTTTTTTAAGGCAAACTCTACTCCGTTTGCCTTACTTGTGCACAACCTCACTGAACCATTTACCCTTCCCGATTACCGTCCTAAATCAAAATCATCTACAAATTTCTTCGGATTCCTATCTTAGTGCCAGCATCAACGCACTCTAACTTTCTCTTCTTCCCGCTTTGACCGTCCGGGACTTCCACAAGATGTATCAACAACCGCAGCTAGTAGTTGAGTTGAGATGTATCACACTACCAAAAAGCGAGTTTACCCGAGAAGGGCGCTTATAAAGAATAGCCGGCAGGTTTAAATGCGTGGGAAGTTACCCTCGCATTTAGATGCGCCGGGTAAAATCTGAAGGTCCGCATCCGGGGTAAAACTCTCCAGATAGTTTTAGTATTCTATGGGTTTTAGATGTGGCCGATGGTGTTAAACATTCAGAGTTACTAACCCTGGATAGAGGCTTATTATGGTTTTCACTAGTTGGTGAGTTCAGACTATCGATTAATAAATTTCCCAACAGTTGTTTAATATTTTGTAGCACACGCCCTAAATCAAAATCATCTACAAATATCTTCCAACCAATTTCAACTGTCGGCATACCTTTCCCCAATTATCAGTGCCAAACTAATTTCATTAATTTCGTTCCCACTAAAAATTTATTTGGAAAAATAAAATAATAATAAGAAAAAAAACCTAAAATCTATTTTTCCTCTCTCCCTCACGCATACCTTTCCCCAATTCTTTCAGCCAAACTAATTTCAAGTTAATTTTCAACTCTCCTTCCCAAATCCAAAAGGTAAAACCTAAAAAATCTGCACTCTCTCTTTCTCTCTCTCTCTCTCTCATTCTCACACTCTCTCCCAAATAAAAGATTTTTTTTGTTTGTTTCTAATAGTGCAAGATGAGAACAATGTGTCAATGTGTATCTTATTGTGCTTACTGGTTCCTATAATTGGCATCGTTTATACTTTGTCTTTTATAATAGTCTGGATTAAAAGTATGGAATCATTTGTTAATTTTAACACAACGGGAAGACAAAACTTAATGAATATAAGTAAGCATGAATTAGAAGCTGATCAATTTTTGGTGAGTCCAAAAAAATTCCTTATTATCTCCAAAATTATGCTACTTTTTGTATCTGCTGACAAGAAAGGGATCGCTAACACATATCCAGCTTAACACGGACATGTGCACAGTGGCGGAGCCAATAAGTCACGAAACCTTGGCATGCATCGTCGCATTGGCAATGTCCATGCCCCATTTGACCCGTTAGTCACAAAACTTTTAAAAAAAGAGTCGACATGAAGATTTGTTTCAGTGATTTTTTCGGTTGTTTCATTAAGTTTAGATCTTTAGAGTTGAAAAGTACAGAACTTAGCACGCGGGGTAAGGGTGAATATACTTTTTGTTGGTGATTATAGTTTAACAAAATTATTTTCTAATAAATATGAATTTTTTTGTAGTTGATATATTTCAACTACCACTGTTCAGGCGAGAGACACCCCTGTTCAGGCGAGAGACGGTGTTGATATTCTTGAGCACTTGGTCATATCCCTATTGGTACCTATAAAATCACTTCTTAGCTTTATATAAGAGATTGATATTAGTGAAGAGTGAATTTAATATACAAATTTAGTTTAGTCTGGTATTTGTGTTTCTCATTGTGGTTGATTGATTTGTTTAAATTGATTTGGATGAGAAGCTGCAGGTTCCTTGGCTCTTCTTCTGTTCTTCCTGCGTTATGTTGGTGAAAGTTTGGTTATATTGTTGCTTAGTATGTAAGTGTGTATTCTATGTTTTAATTAGTGTCCTAGTCATGAATAATGAATTGTCGTTGTTGTTGTTGTTGTTGTGGTGGTTAATAGTTTGGTTTGGTATTGTTATTCGTTATTTGTTTGTTTGTTGTTGTTTTGTTCCATAGTGCTCTCATTTGTCAACGTTTTTTTCATGCGGATATATATGTCTTCTAAATGTTATCTCGGGTTTTAAGTACACAACAAACTGAGGTAACATCTACCGAGATAATATAGTTCCCAAAACCGAGATTATAAATTGACCAATAATCTCATTTCCAAAAGAACTTTGACATAATATCTAACTTTATAATCTCTGTTTTAATGTTAAAAGTCGAAATGAATAACGAGAATAATATTGATTATAGGTGCATGCCCTTCCTACAAATAATAACATCATTGTTAATTAATAAATATGACCCAACCAACATTTTTATTTAAAATTCATGTAAAGGTAGGCCTATCTTTGATTCATACGCTCTTGTACATTTATATAGTAGTGACTGGTGAGCAAGTTGAATCTAATGTCATTGTACTTCTCAAAGTTGTCAAAAACAAAATTTAATTACTACGTAGGAATTTAATGACATGTGAATGAAATTTAATGACATGTGTTGTCCAATCTTTAAAACAACCTTGTTGGCAGCATCAAGCTTTGCCTTGTTGGCCTCTAAGTCATTTGCACCGAGTGCGTTCCTAAGTTCTGAAACCTTGTTGGCAGAAACGGTCACAATACTATACCATGAATTGGTGATTATAAGATGCATGAATATATGTGTTTGACTCTAGTTTCATCTAATTTTGTACTCACTTTGGTACTGAATATTAGGTCACTGTATGTATGCGTAGAGTTAGCTGGAAGTTAGTGTATGCCTAGAGCCCTAGAGTTAGCATTGTAACTCCTTGGCCTAGTTAGTGTATGCCTCTACATAACTATTTAGCTATTTTTCTTGTTTTGAGTTTCATTCATTCTTTCTTATCTCTTAGAAGTACATCATGGAGTCAACGTGCTTGATAGATAAGAGTTGGATTGATCTAGACGATTTCCGGCATCCGCGTTTTATAAGAGGTGTTACAGAGTTTGTAACCTTTGACTCGGAACACCACGTTAACAAGAATGTCATACCATGTTCTTGTCGAAAGTGTCGAAACCAAAGCGCAAAGAATGAGTCACGATAATGTTGCCCTACACTTTTTTAGCTATGGGTTTGACAAGACATATAAAATGTGGTTCTTGCACGGTGAGAAAGAAGTGGAAGAATAACACAATGAAAGAGGGCCGGGATTTCAAGAGAACATGCATGTGGTTGACATGAATGCTTCTTTCCACACCATTGCTTAAGAGTTTAGTCTTGACAACTTGGACACTTTTCTTGGAGATGATCCGGAGGTTGTCAGAGGGGGGAGAAAGTCGTGACGGTGTTGCTTTTTAACGCTAACTTGCATGAAGCAATGACTGCATTATATCCGGATGTGACTTCAAGGTGTTCTTAGATTTGTCGTGAAACTCCTTAACCCGAAGTACACAAATGGGTGGAGTGATAAGAGTTTTATCGTATTGCTTCAACTACTCCGCGTGGTGTTGCCCTGGCGGTAACAAGATACCGTAGAATAACTATAGGGGATATAAGATGATTAAAAGACTTGAAACCGAAATGCAAGAAGATTGATGCATGTAGAAATGACTGCATCTTGTATTGGGAAAAGAATGAATTTAAGGTTACCTGTCCTACTTGTGGAGTTTCTAGATACAAAACTCCAACCATTGAGGATTTGAGGAAGCGAACTAGGGTGCCTGCTAAGGTCTTGCGATACTTTCCACTTATGGAAAGGTTAAAGCGATTGTATAGTGTGCCTTGGGTGGCAAAGGAGATGCGGTGGCATTCTACTGGAGAATCAAAGCCTGGCACGATGAGGCATCCTGTTGACTCGGCAGTGTGGAAGCAAGTCAATTTAAAATATCCAGACTTCTCTGTAGAGCCACGGAATGTTAAGCTGGGACTAGCCACCGATGGTTTTACTCCTTATGGCAACTTTGGAGCGCAACACGCTTCATGGCCTGTTATGCTTGTGAACTATAACCTCCCGCCTTGGCTATGCATGATGAAGTCTCAATTCACTATGCTTTCAACTCTCATTGAGGGTCCAAGCAACCGGTAATGATATTGACGTTTATTTGCAGCCATTGGTTAAAGAACTCCAAGAATTATGGCGTGATGGGGTGATGGTTAAAGATGCATTTAAAGGTGAAGAGTTCCATATCGTGCCATTTTATTGTGGACAATCCATGATTTTCCAAAATTATGGGAATATCTCCGGCTGTAGAACTAAAGGAAAATTTGCTTTCCCTCCTTGTGGTCTGTTCGAAAACTGCTTCTATAAGACTTCACCATGGAAGTAAGCATGTGTATATGAGAAGTAGACGGTGGCTTCCATTGAGATCCGAGGTTAGAAATGATACAAGAGAAAGCACCTATGATAAGACAAAGGAAGAAGGTGAGCAACCAATAAGGTTGACTGGAGTTGAAGTTAAGAGAATGACTAAGAGTTTGAAAAATCATCAATTTGGGAAGCTCGGCAAGAATAAGGAAGGGAATAAAGGAAATTTGTGGTTTTCAAAGCGATCTATCTTCTTTAAGCTCAAGTATTGGAAACACATTCTCGTCCGTCATAACCTTGATGTCATGCATATTGAAAAAAATGTATGTGAAATTCTTCTTGCTTTGATGTTGAATACGAAAAGGGAAAACTAAAGGTGATGTCAATGCACGCAAAGATTTAAAGCGCATGAAGAGAAAGAAGAAATATTGGGTGACTAAGCTTGGCGGGAAACAGGTTATGCCTCAAGGTATCTTTTGGCTTCGAAAAGAGGAGAAGAAGTTGTTCATCCAAACCTTGCGCAATCTTAGTGTACCTATTGGGTTTAGTGGTAATTGGTCTAATATTGTCAAAGGAGATTCAATGGATTTGAGACAAATGAAGTCACATGACTATCATATTCTAATGCAACATTTGCTGCCGGTATTAATACAACATGCTTATAGAGATGGCAACAGAAAAGAAGCTCGAACAATTATTACTACCATTTGTACTTTCTTTAGTGCTTTGTGTTCGAAGAAAGTAGAGATTGAAACACTTGATGTACTGAAAAGGGGTATGGTCAAGGCATTGTGCGCGCTGGAGAGAATCTGCCCACCATCATTGTTTGTTACTATGATGCATCTTCCTATTCACTTAGCTCATGAGGCTCTGCTTTTTTGGGACTGTTTTCTTTAGGTGGATGTATTGTTTTGAAAGGTACGTAGCCTGATTTTTGTTACTTATTTTATTTATTTATTTTCTCATTTTTAAGATTCTATTGATTCTAAAATACTTTTTTAAGGTATGAAATATTTCAAGGATTATGTTACCAACAAAGCGCTCCCGGAAGGGTGTATTGCAGAGCGTTACTTGAAGGAGGAGGTGGTCTTTTAGATAAACTTGATAGGATGGCTGAAAATGAACCTTATGTTTTACCAGATTTTTTGGATAGTGTAGACGACAACCACACTGCCAATGAGGGTGGGCCACTTGGCCCAAGTGCAAAGTATTTATTGGAAGGTGTGGAGTATGAACAAGCACGCCAATGGGTACTAAGAAGTCATCCTAGTTATGACAGATGGCACACGTAAGTATATCACGTCGTATTAAAGTTTTTAGAAACTTAACACAATCTAAATTATATACATAATCCTAACTGACTTTATTACTTCAAAAATCATTTAGGAAGTACACTAGCTTCATTGAGGACAATAGAACAAGTGCAAGGAGGAGGACTGAGCACACTAGGGTTGCATTGTGTTCTGATGATTTCATCACATGGTTGACAAAATAGCAGGAGTTCCTCGAATCCACTGATGATCACTTCAAGGATTTAGTTAGGGGACCTACACGCTTTGCTACAAAGTACCATAAGTATTGTGTTAATGAGTTTCTCTTCATCACCAAAGACTATCAGAAAAATAAAAGGAACCAAAACAGCGGTGTTACCACACAAGTTGCCCTACAACTTTCCGTTCTAGTTCTAAGGATAAAAATCCAATTGATGAAGATGCAGATTACTATGGCGTTCTAACAAACATTGTTCAACTAAATTATCGTGAAGACTACAAGACTGTTTTGTTCAAGTGTGATTGGGCTAAGTGCACACAACTTGGTGTGAAAGTGGATGAGGAAGCAAAGTTGAGGTTGGTCAACTTATCCAATCAACTCAGTTCGGACCATATATGTGATGAACCATTTATTCTTGCGAGAAGGCTACTCGGGTTTTCTATTCCCAAGATCCCAAGAATCTTGAATGGCATGTAGTCTTTGGAGGTTCCAAGAAAAGTGTATTTTGATGAAGGTGGACCGTGTCTCTCAGAGGAAAGAGTGGTGAATGATTCAGATATAGGGCCTAACAACCTCGACATTTCTATGGTGGATGAACTGATATTCAACGACCCAAATGACATGTTTGAAGTTGTTGAGAGTAGCAGAAAAAAAAAAGAGATCTAGAACATAGTCCATTTATATTTTGTGTTGACTTAGTGGTGTGAGTTTTGTGGTATTAAAATTTTGGTAGTTCTTTGATTAAGTGCAACTTTTTTTTTGAACAGGGTATGCCTGTACTTGAATCTTTTATTTTCCGGGCTGAATTTTTCATGTGTGCATAATAGGCCTTTTATGGAATGCTTTCTCTTGCTAGTTAAATAGAAATTTAAATAAAAAATTAACTGATCTTGATCTTTGCACCATGGACATGCATACTTGTTGTATTGTATTACGACTCTTTGCACATGGACGAGGGACAAACACATAGCAGCTCACATTCACTAAGTGACGACAGACTTTGGTGATGACTTAGGTAATGGAGATGACTTTTAGTTTTCAGTTTTCCATACCATTGTTTTGATCTTACTAACAAATTTGGTTGATATATGCAGGTGAGACACACATTTTTGTGCATCAACTTCCTCTTCTAAGGAAACAAGAGGTCCTTCGATAGGTGTTTCGAGGAGGAGCCCCGGCTATGAGAAGGTAATCATTAAGCTTAATGAGTGGGGTCAACCAGATGAGCCCAAAGAAGAGGTTGACCATTTCATCACCAAGCTTGGTCACATTGCTCGCCGTGACATCCCAATTCGCTATGATAGTTGGAAACCAGTTCGTTCGCATGAGAGCATCATACCCAAATCTATTAAAACTTTAGGAAGAATGTATGTGTTTGAAAACATCGATACTATTGACACGGATTGGACAATAAGCAAATTCCAGAAAGCGTGGAAGGAGTACAAGCATGAGTTGTTCAAAAAATACGTCAAAGATCAACCTCCTTCCTTTGTGAGGGAACATCCCAAACAAGGAATTCCTCTGCAAGATTGGCGACAATTTGTGGATAATTGCAATTCGAGAAATTCAAGGTTAATGGGTTTTCTGTTTTATTTCATGGTGATTAAGTATATGTGTTTTGATATAAATTAAAGTGCACTATTACTAACTTTAACATGTGCAAGCTTCTAGTTTGAGGAACATAGAAAATTGTTAGCAACAAAAACTCTTCGTGTCTTGGGAGGAAATCTGCAATTTGTAGCTAAAGTTGAAATGACAAAGGAGAAAGGGGTCCCTGTGTCATCTATCACTAGATTGGACCAATATATGCACAATCATAAAAGAAAGAATGGGGAACACCAAGACCCGGAGCTAGTTGTTAGTGTACTGACTTAATAAGAATTGAGATACTAAATTATTTTTAAGATAGTAATTTGAGATATTTTTGTTTATCCGATTTACTAGGAAAAGCTTAATGACTACACTGCTTTGCACCTGGAGTCACGAGAGACGTCGGTGAATGATGCCCTCACAAAGGTCTCATATTGAATCATAGTTATTGTAATTAATTGTTGTTTGACATGATTTTAAGGGTATTAAATCGATTGTCCATTAAGTACAGGTTCTTGGGCCAGATAGTAGGGGCTGTTTTCGAGGCTTGGGTGAAGGGGTCTGCAAAACATCGGTGAAGAAGATGAAAGTTGTGGCACAACAGAATTTAGCTTTGAAAGAGATGAACACGGACCTTGTGAAGAGGGTATATGTGCTTCGAATCTGATGTTGGAGAATTCAGCTTTGTTGAGAGAATTTATGAGCCAAGGAAGAATGTCTATGGTAGATGTTGAATCGCCATGTTCTAGTCACGCTTCCCCGGTAATTATTCGAGTTATTTTTTGAAAAAATATCTCTTATAAGGAAAGACTGATAACATAATTTAAATTTGTAGGTTGTTAATGAATATATTGGTAAAGAATGTGATCTGCGTGGTGGTTGGCTACTTAGAGTCGTGTGGCGAGAGGTATCATGCAAGATATTGATCCTAATACCGAAGTTTGGTAACAGGAGATTGGAAGAGGGGAACTTCAAAGTTCATGTGAACGCGTGGTTTATGACGGAGGTGTCTTTGTACTACCATTGCCTCATGATGATTGGAGATCAAAGTTTGGCGAGGTCGCCAAGGGAGTGTTATCCGCCCAAAGAACTGCTAATGTTGTAATCATTGGGTCACCTTCTTGAAACACTGCTCATTTACTTAAATGTTTTTATTGGCTTTTACCAGTGCCAAGTACTAAGTAAACTACTGGCTTTTTGTTATTTCCTTTTGGGTTTCGTGGTTGTGATGTATATTTTTTATCACTATGTAATATGGTTCTTAGGAAAGCAATAATTGAGTTGTGTTCTACCAACCCCCTTGGTAACTCCGCCTATGCAAACTTATTTGAGTACTGTAATCTGGAAAAAGAGTAGGCATACTAGATAGGAGTCTTTTTAGATTTCTATCATCAAGTTGTACAGTTCTTGCCTTCTTACCATGATTTTCATTTGACAGTTTGGTTTCATGTTGCTCGCTCTTCTGCGGAAGTTTGATTTTCCACCTTTCATGGTGCTCATCATTGCAATCCAGTGTCATGTGTTGAAGATTGAGCATTGCCAGATGGATTGGAGGAATGACATATTAGGCAAGGCTCAACAGGAAAGGCGATTTCTAGTCGATTTACTTTCATTCATAAGAAATTATGTTTCCCTCCATGATCAGTAGGTAGATTTCTATTAGAGGCATATCAAATACCTCTCCCAGGAGACGTTACTAGTAATCTTGTGATAGTCAAGTGATCTAGTGGCCCATGTCAGAGATCCAAGCTGGTTAGACATTCAATGGTGGCGTTACTATGTGCTTTAGAGCTAACCAAATCCTAATTTTGAATTTCAAAGAGGTTGCTAAACAATTGGTGCTTAGTCATTGCTAGGGTATTAGAGATTACTAGGACTGGTTGCTAGACAGATGGTGTGGTGCTGATTTTTGGTTTCTGAAGGAAGTAATATGTATACTTAGTGAACGACATATCTTATTCTTGTTTTTTTTTTTTATGAACACATTGTTTCTTTATGAATACATTAGCGTTTGTAGCATTTGAGTAGGAACTTGCAAGAATGTAATTGGTGCAGGAAAGAATGTTATGTTGGGATACCTAAAACAATTATTATAAGAAATTTTTTTTTTAAAAATAAAGAACTAATACCCGACGGATAAAAACTGTCTAATAGCAAACTACCCGACGGCTAGTAGCTAGCATATCCAATGGCTGGTGATAGCTGGTCTAACCGACGGTTCATAACAGCAGAACTATCCAACGGTTTTTAACAGTAGGAATATCCAACGGTTTTTAGCAACAGGAATATCCGGCGGTCTTTGGCAAAGAACTATCCGGCGTTTTTGGCGGTACATATCCGACGGTTATTAACAGTAGGAATGTCCGTCAGCAAAGATCTTCAACCCCGACGGCCTGTTTTGACCAATAAAAACCGTCGGAAGCCTATGCCGACCGAGCATTTTCCGATGGTCTTGCGGCAGTTTTGGTCTGTCGGGTAATACCTTTCGCGACAGCCATAGTCAGTCGGGTAAAATCGTTCTTTTTGTAGTGTCAACAACCGCTTCAACTACGGCCTTTTTAGGCAAACTAAAGATTGTTCTCCTCTTATTTGAGACTTTTCCTCTACCATAAGTTTTCTTAGCACGAGTTTATGTTGTTCAATTCAAAACAAAAAAAACGACGATGGTAACTATAATTTATAGGCACTCTCGGCTTAAGTAATACGCAAGCAACAATCATTATTTGAGTTCTACCATGAGAAGGAAACCGCGTTTATTTGCGTTTATCGGTGATCGGTCCATCATGACAATTGCTATAAAACCCATGCCTCCACTAATATATACACAACTACGTTTACCGAAAAATGAACAAAAAAATACACATTGCTTTCAAGGCTTCCAGAAATGGATGGGAAATTACGTAGAGTGGGCACTTCCAGGATTAATACCAGTTACAACTTACAACAACACTTTCTATAGCCACAATTACAGGATTAACTGAAATGTATCGAAGTTTTGTATAGTTGAACTAGCCAAACTGACGTACCACGCATACAGGAAGGTATAAAGACCTTGAGCTTAAATTTAACTGAAATGTATCGAAGTTTTGCTATTAGAGCTGTACGTTCAATGCTTGTTGACAGTCCTCTAGGTAAGGTGTTTGCTAATTAATTGGTCTTGAAAGCAGATGTTCAATCTTGAATCTTTACCTGGAAGCATTTGCTAGTAACAAGTTCTCTTACATAATGGCAATCTATACTATGGCACTATGCGTGCTGGTCCTGAAGTACATGACTTGAAGCAAGAGCACTTGTATAATCGCACCAAAGAGTTGGTGGCGGTGGAAAGGGAATATGAAGATCTTCTAGAATACATGACAAATCCAAGCAATCTCACCTGAAGTATAAGCCAGGTCTCTGTGAATAGATCTAATTGCATATTGTTATCATTCATTCCAACTAATTACAATATGTATATCTCCCCAACCAATAAGCAAAACCCCGCCTGTGGTAAACTTAAAACAAAAAAAAAAATGGTCACTCCATCTTAGGGGAATCCAACCCAGTAAGTGCAGTGACAAGATTTGAAGCTTTTATGCAGCATAATCCTGGATCAAGTTTGCCTTCAATTCCATTTACCTACGAATTCTGTGAGTTCAACAATAAGTTTGGAAGTAGGAGAGTGCGTATTATACTATGATTTACAAGAAATGTCTCAAATACATACGATCATCACTAGAAATTATACTTCTCTTTTGTTTTTGCCATACTAAGTTGAGGTTAAGCTGACCCGGCCACCTGTATATCAAGGCCGGATTCAAGGCTATGCTCCCTAGCTCATATGTACTTTTTAACAAATCAACCGGGACGACGCAATTACAGCTCTATAATTGAGAGATACTAGGTTTTTCATTGCAAAGTTTTGACTTGACTGGGAGATTAATAATGACGTTACACAATGCAATGATATGCAAGTACATATCGCCAGCAATAATCAAAATGTTGTTGTCTAACGTTGAAGTAGATCAAGGTAGAAATCATAGTCACAAATTCGGAATTTGGCAAGGATGAAATTGTTAATTCGCACAAATTCGTTAAGAAAATCGGAAAAACCATAAATAATTAAAACTAAAAATAGTATGCAACGTCAGTTTGTGATTGTGCATAATGTTAGGGTTACTTCGAACATATATCAAATTCAAAATTTGCAAATATATATATATATATAGAACTAAGGGCTGATTTTTGGTAGAGATGACTTACCTACTATGGATAGTATCTCCACAAAAAATCACCTCAATCGGATATGTCTAGTCTTGTCAAAAGAGTGTTAAAATTCTGGACCGTCAGATAAATTTCTAATTTGAACTCAATTTTTGGTAGGGTTAGAAATGTTCAAAAGAGCTAATTTTTTGTGGAGATGATCTCCATGTTCTAGAGATCACATCCCCAGAAAATCATATTTTAGTTCATTATGTAGATATGTAGGATTGCGTATGTCAATTTAGTATAACCACAAAAAATTAGGTTTGAATTCATTTTGTAGGTGAAATTTTACGTACGTACTTATTTTAAGTTAACTTAAGTATATATATATAATACGTGGAGAGTGCAACTTATTTTAAGGTACGTAAGGGCAAAAGCTTCTCTGTTAACAAACTTATGGTAGTAATCGTAGATACTTTTGGCTTTCTTTTTAAAAGAGAGATGGATTGGTGAACCGGCTAGGAGTTGTCCGCCCTTTACTAAATATTCCTTGATCCGGCATTGCTTATATTAAGCCTATATATAATTAGGCCGATTTCTCCGGTGCACTACGATTGGAGTGGAGGCAAGCCCTAAATAAAGATTTCGCTATAAGGCACTAAGGCCTATCGTCTTCCTTACAAACCTTCCGGGCACCGCTTTTTATACCATGGTTATTTTGCCCTCTCACCGTAAGCCACACCTCTTGATCTACGGCCGCTTCTAGAATTGTCGGGCATTGACAAAATGAGTTAAGTGACTAATAATTTGTGGATATGATCTATTAACCATATATAACATATCCAGTGGATTGGGAAAAATTCATCTCATTTGGAAATGTCGGTATCTAACATATATATAAAATATATATAAAAATTATATATATATATTTTATATATATATCGAAAGCAGTTTCCGTTTATTGTTTTGGTTATAAAACAAAATGAGTTAAGTGCTAATTTTTGGATATAAAGATTTTTAGATTTTGCAATCACCTTTTGACATAATTAAACATTGTCAAATGAGTTGAAATTTTATAGAGCTGATATTCATGGTTAGTTGAACACATCCATAAAAAACTAGATTATAATTCACGTTGTAGGTAAAGTTGTAGGGCATGATATAAACTATGGTATAAAAAGTGTGGTAAACGGAACTTGCTCCTATATATATATGGGGTAGTTTCCGTTTACAACACTTTTTATACAACGTTTTATACAATACTCCTTGAAAATATGAATTAAGCCTTGATTCCTTGTAGATATGATCTTCACACCATGGAGAACATCTCCACAAAAATTCAACTCATTTGAAAACTCCTAACTATGAGAAAAATTACTCTCAACCTATGAATTTTTATCAACGGTCCAAAACTACCGATTTTGTAACCCTTTTTTGGCAAACGTAGAAATCTTTAAATGACCCAATTTTTTGTGGAGATCATATCCATAGTGAAAACATCTTATCAACAAAAAATTAGCCTTAATTTAAAGCATCTTGAAGGGTCCGGTGGGGAGTATTGTATAAACTGTTGTATAAATAGTGTTGTAAACAGAACATTCATTATGCGCACATTATAGCCACATTTTCGACATACAAATGAATTAAGGCCTAATTTTTTGTAGAGATGATCTCCCCACCATGAAGATCATTCTCACAAAAAATCATAATATTTGAATATGTCTAACCATGTAAAAGTTAGTGTTCATTTGTGTTCATTTTTGAACTTTTCATCTAATGGTCTAAAAGTTTTGTGAGCATGTTCTAATGTTAGATTTCTCTGAATGAGTTGACTTTTTGTGAGTATGTTCTCCATGGTGGGGAGATCATATCTACTAAAAAATCAGCCCTTATTTCAACTTTTAAATCCATGCTTTTGCTTGGATTCATTTACAATGTGACTATAACATATATAAAGTCTTGTTATATCTTAGGATATCTTACAAATATTTGCAATTTAGAAAATAAAATATTAAAATAAATTAATATAAAGCAACCCATCATCAAAAAAATCGGTAAAAATCGTGAATTATGATATTTTTACATTTTTTTATTGTTTATTCGTTTAGAAATTTAGTAACCAATCATTTCGAAGGCTTTTTACGTTTTTTTGAAAAAATTGGAAATTTGTGTGAGTACATGTTAGAATGCAAGTTGGTAACTCATGGCTAGTGGTAACCAAAAGGTCGGGCCGTGGCCCGCCTAGTATAGTCTAGTCCATTGTTAATTTTGTCTTGCGATTATTATGCCCACTATCCTCAACATCTCCACCGTCCATAATATGGTGGGTTTGGATAAAATAAAATGCCTATATATTCCAATAATATGGGTTGAGTTGTTGGGTGAATGAGGGTATAATCCTGCTTTTGATGTTTGATGGAAGAAGTCTTAGATCGTGGATATAGTCCGTGGTGTGAACGAGGGTATAATCCCGCCTTCGATGGTAGAAGCTAATACAGGGGTGGACCTAGGAGAGGGCTAACAGGGGCTATAGGCCTATAGACCCCCTAACTTCCCCACCAAAAAAAAAATACTATATTTATAGTCCTATACTATGAAAATGTAGGTTTCTATCCATATTAATCTGTGGTTCGTATGTACAAACCCAATAAAACATATTTGATCTAGTCATATAGGCCTACTCTAGATATATATACCTACCTTCATCTAGGCCCACATCCTTCATAAAAAAATTTATACAGTTCAACTTCATAATACCTGAAAGTAAAATCCTGATTCCTTACGAGAAGCTAGTCTTGGATCCTGGATATAACGAACTTAAAGTCATCATAAGATTATTCAATCACTACATTATTTTTTTCTCTTATATTTTCAAGTTGGTAGCTAGAAACTCCAATTGTTCATTTTCCGATCAGTAGAGCTATAATAACATCCAGCTCTACTGTAACATATTAGCTCTAAAAAAAAAAAAAAAAAAAAGGTTGCTGAAGTGATCCAATCAAGTTGCAATGGGAACAACTTTTTGGGAGATAGGATGTGATGTAACATAAGTTGCTGAAGTGATCCAATACACTTTTATTTTGCCGCTTTTAGTTAAATATAGCTTGGAGAAGAATTCTTATCTTCTCAATCATCTTGTTTCATTCCTTTTCGTGTAAAATTCTCCATTGATTACAGTGAGAGTTCTGAAAAAGAAACAACTTTCAATCCCTTCGAGTTGATATTCTATCCTAATCTAAATAGGGGGAATAGTACGGATTTAACATATTTTGATGCCTCAATATTTATATCTTAATCCATATTTATATCCCATAGACCATATCAATCAAATTATCGAATCGACCCGTATCGAATAGACCATATCATATCCCGAAAACCGAACTATTTTAACAAGATTCATATTTTGATGCCTAAAAATAATTTATATCTTACATTTATATATGAAAATCATTAAAATAGTATATTTTTTGAGTGGATATGGATATCCAAAATTATCCGGATGGATCCGGATATGGTAAAGAGTTTTGAATGAGAATTCCCGAACCCGCTCCATTTTAACAAAGATTCATTTTAACCCCTTTTGATTTTAGACCTTAAATAATAATTTATATCTTAGCGTACATTTATATATGAAAAAAGTCCATTAAAATAGTATATTTTTAAGGAGTTTACGTGATTAAAGGCCAATTTCCAGAAGACAAAGCCTCCAGTAAAGCCGGTCGAAAAATGAAAAGTCAAAGTCCATTAAACCTCGAATTGGGCCTACCTTACGTCAAAACGACCGGCTCGAAAGAAAGAGCTTTCCAATGGTCCAAGCCTTGGCCCAATCAGATATCAACTGCAGCTGAAGAGGCCTTTTTGATAAAGTATTGGGTTTTGGGCACGATTCTCCGCCCCAAAAACCACGCTCCAAGCCCATGCACGATTTTTGGATCTGAACATATAAAAACAAAAGCATCTTTTAATGGTATAGTTAGGTTAAAAATAAGTTAGGTTAGGAAGCTAATGTTAATGGAGTTTAGGGTTAAAATAATTTTTAGATCTAGAATTAAATCTCCATTTTAATTAGTTTTCATTTACCTTGTTTTAATTTAAAGTATTAAAATATTGTTATTGCTTCATTAGATAAATAAAGTAGTTTATTATTGATCAAATTCGATTTTGTCATTTATCTATTGCTTAGATATAATTTCATTTCTTGGTTGTTAGTCATTTCGTAGTTATTGATGTTGGGTTGGATTATTGTTTAGTTAAATTTCATAAAGTTAGAATCTTTAGATTATGTTGTATTCAATTTCATATAGAAATGATAGTATAATGATATTAGAAATTTCACATCACACACTACTCTCATTGTTCACCATTGTTCCTTGTGGTGTCCCAAGTTGAATTCTATTTAAGTCTTGAAGGTTTAAGAGTGGAACGAATCGACTCTCGATATTACTTCGTTATTGAGAGTAGGAATATTGATATAAACACTTATTTACGTAAATTGATTATTTATGTTTACATTTTTATCACCGCCTCTAATTCTGAACCTTGTCATGGCGGACCTCTCGGTTAACATTCAAAATTTCCCTCCCCTCCATTCATAGGTAAGAGAGACAAATAACAACAACAGCGAAGAGAGAGATGATTTCAGCTCAACCATGTCTATCTCCTTGGAGTACTTTGTTTCAAGCTACCAAGTCTACATCTTTAAACAATACATTACAGAAAGTTGATGTTCAAATTGTTGAAAGGTATCACTGAATGGTATGATTATGTTGTAGGCTTCTTTCTCGAGAAACGACTTCCATTCCTTACTGTGAAGGACCTCTTGAGAAAACGTTGGAAACTAAAAGGAAACTTTGAGATGGTTACAGATGAAGAATTATTTTACTTCAAGTTTTCTAATAGTGAGGATAAAAAGAAGGTCTTAGAAACTAGATCTGTCTACATTTCAGGACGATGCTTTGTAATATCAAAGTGGTCTCAAGACATAGAAAGAAGGAGAAATTCGGTGCAATTAATTCCCATATGGGTAAACTTGCACAATGTCCCAAAGGAGTTATGGACGGATGACGGGTTGAGCTACCTGGTAAGTCATCTTGGGATTCCTGATAGTATGGATGACGCTACTGCTCACATGAAAAGATTAAAATATGCACGAGTTAGTGTTAAAGTTGAGAGTATTGCAGAACTCCCAACGTCCTTTGATGTAGAAATGGGTAAGGATGACATACGAAGGATATCTGTAGAATATGGATGGATTCCTAAGATGTGTGGGAATTGCAAAGCTTTCGGGCACTTTACTGCAGACTGCATAAGAAAAATGAGCAACACTGAGGCTTGGGTGACTAGAGAGAAAGAAGTAATGGTTGACAATACTCCGATTCAGCCTATTGAAAGTAGCTGCTTTAGAACAGTGGATGGAGAGGTGGTTATTGGTGGTATTTCTATTGCAAGTAATGAACATAATTTACCATAAAACTGTGATGCGGGTGTGAATACTGATGCTGTCCAGGATCTAGTTATTGATCAGAGTACAAAGAACTTAACACAGGAAGTAGAGATGGGTATGGTGATTCAAAGAGTAACAGAGCTTGAAGTGGCAACTAGTAACTTGTCTGAGGGTACAGTGGTGGACTCTGATTTGAGTCTTGTGATCCCGGAGATGTATACGACAGAGATACCAGTTCCTTTTGTAATTGATCATGGTCAGTTGAGTGACATTGTTAGTGACCAGAGGGACAAAGATAAAGAGAGGGAACAGAGCGATATGAGTACGCCATAGTGCCTTATGTGGAGATAGTACAAGAAGTTGAGACATATATGAGCTTGGAACACATGTTGCAATATGACGTTGAGCAGCAGGAATACCATAACAGTTTTGAGGCGCTAAGATATGGGGAGATGTCGGATGATGAGACTTCTACAGAGGAAACTAAATACTTCAAGGATAAGAACTTAATTCCTTTGTCAGGTGAGCCTATATCTCCAACATCACCAGGAGGTGTGGTGACCAGAAGCAAAGGAAAAAAGGATCATGGTTCTAATGAAAAGAAAAAACAAGGAAACAAGAGTAGGGGCAGGCCCAAGGGTTCGAAAAACAAAAAACGATAGGATCAATGATAGAGCCTATTAGTGTTTGGAATGTGAGGGGAGGAAATGATTTGTTGAAAGCTGCAGAAATAAATAAGGTGAGAATAGACAAAAAGTTATGTGTTTTTGGGTTGCTGGAAACAAAAGTCAAAAGACCAAAGTATGATATCATTAGGAGGGTTTGTTGTCCTTCATGGGAGCATGTAAACAATTATGACAAGAGTCAGTCAGGGCGAATATGGGTTTGTTGGAATCCTGGAGTAGTTAATGTACACAAGATAGCAGACTCTGAGCAATTCATTCACTGCAGAGTCAAATATCTTCCAAGTGCGGAAGAATTTTTATTAACAGTTATATATGCTAGTAACAATTCTAAAGTGAGACTAGCTTTGTGGAAGGACTTGATGGGTATTCATAAATCAGTTAAAGAGTCGTGGTGTGTCGCTGGGGACTTTAATAACATCAAGGTGGCTAATGAAAGATTGGGGGGTGACCCAATGCATCCGAATGAAGCTGTTGAATTCAATGCTTGCCTTCAGAATACGGGTTTGTCTGATATTACTTCAATTGGATTTTTCTACACATGGTGGAACAAGTCTATTGGTACAGCCAGAATCATGTCAATGATATACAGATGACTAGTGAACAGTTTATGGATGAGTCGTTATCCTCAGTGTGTAGCAGAATTTTTACCTCTAGGAGTATCAGATCACTCGCCAATACTCCTTACGTGGGTTGATCATTCCAGAACTCCAACTCCATTCATATTTTGAAATTTTTGGGTTTACCAGTTAGAGTTTAAGGCCATGCTAGAGGAAGTATGGAGCACCAAAATTTACAATAACCCAATGTATATCTTGATACAGAAGCTGAAGTTGTTGAAGGCAAGAATAAGGCCATGGACAAGGATGAAATTTTCAAATCTCCATGAGAGAGTGGAATCAGCTAGGCAGGAGTTACAGGATAGATGCTCAATTAAATTTCCAGAATAATTCAAGTGATATTAATATAGGAGAAAAAGAAAGGGCGGCCATGAAGAAGTATATCGAGCTAGCAAGAGCTGAAGAGATATACATGCAACAGAAATCAGAGGAGAAATGGAGTACATACAGGGATAGATGTACCAGTTACTTCTTCAATTCTTGGAAGGAAAAAGTGGCAAAGAAAGGAATATGGTGCATATCCAATGACAATGGGGTAACAGTATATGGGCAGACAGAAGTTGCACAGAGCATTGTAAAGTATTTTACTCAAACAGTGGGAAATGAAGCTTCAACAATAAGCGAGAGAGAGTTCTTCATGGGTTTGAAAGTTAGAAATGTGATTGATCTAGTCATGAGGGAGGTATTGGATGCCGATATCACTAATACAGAAATCAGAGAAGCATTATTTGCGATGGAGAATAATAAAATGTCAGGACCAGATGAGTATAATCATTTCTTTTTTAAATACTGTTGGGATATCGTGGGGCAGGATGTCTTGAATGCTATCGGGAATGTCTTCAGAACTTGTAAGATGCCGAGGGGAACAAATGCTACGTTTTTATGCCTAATTCCAAAAATGAGCAATCCTTCTAAGGTGGAAGATTATCGGCCTATTGCACTTTGCAATACTATGTACAAGTGTGTTTCCAAAGTGATTACATCCCTGCAACTGGTTATTTCAGAGTTAGTACATGAGAATCAATTTGCCTTTATCCCTGAGAGATCGATACAAGACAACATCCTTCTAGCTCATGAAGTGTTGAGAGACTATGAAAGAAGACATGGTACCCCAAGATGTTCAGTTAAGGTGGATATTAGAAAGGTGTATGATATGGTAAGTTGGGAATCTATCCTAGTCATGTTGGATGTTCCCATCAAAGAAGGTGGATATTAGAAAGGTGTATGATATGGTAAAAGTAATTAGAAAAATAGTGGAATCTATCCTAGTCATGTTGGATAAATTTCTTTCCCATCAAAGATGAAGAGATGGATAACTTTCAATCGATAATTATGTGTATAAGCTCACCTTACTATTCTATTCTTATAAATGGCTCACCGAACATCACCTCTTTGGCATGCCAAGTTCATATGGCTTTTGTTGGAGGAAGAGGTCTAAGATAGGGTGACCCCATGTACCCATATATTTTTGTTTTAATCATGGAGATGTTGGGTTGTGTGATCGAGAATGAAAGATGATTGAAAACACAAACTAATTTTTAATATCATTCTAAATGCAAGAGGAGTCTTTCACCCAGTGAACAAGGTTCGAGTCTCTAGATGATGTTTTGATATTTTGTAAAGGGGAAGTTACATCTGTTGCAGCCCTCAAAGATTGTTTGCATACTTTTAGTGATGCTACAGGGATTCAAATCAATTCCCAAAATACTACCATTATGACTGAGGCTATGGGGAATCAAGATTCTTTAGACTTGGCTCAAATTTTAGGTATTGAGCTTGTCAAACCTCCAGTGAAATACCTTGGTCTCCCACTCTTTTCTGCTCGATTAGGTATCAAAGATTGCCAATCTCTGGTTGAAAAAGTAATTGGGAAAATCAAGGATTGGAAAGCACGTTTACTCCCCATATCATTGTTTTAATCATGGAGATGTTGGGTTGTGGGCTCAGAAAGTATTGATTATATCGATTCTTGGCTCTCTACCCATTTTTGGGCTGAGAACTTTCATTTTACCAATATCCGTTCTAGAACAAGTGGAAAGGATATGTGCTACTTTCCTATGGAGTGGGACAAGATTCTTTAGATATCAAAAGGTGTGTGCATCAAGCAAGTATTGGTACTATCGAAAGCAAAAGAAGAAAATCAAGGGAGGGCTGGGCATTATGAATATGGAAACATGGAACACAGGTGCACAATGTGGGTTATTGTTTAAGATAGCGAGTAAAGAAAATACTCTGTGGGTTGATTGGATATGGAAGAACTAGCTCAAGAACAAATTCTTGTGGACCATGGCAGTACCGAAAGACTGCTCCTGGTCATTGAGAAACATTCTCAAGTGTAGAAAATATGCAAAAGATCTTATCCTCTATGCGATATCAAATGGAGAAGACACATTTTTATGGCATGATCTATGGTGTAACAACAGTCCTCTTCTGGCAAATACCCAAGTTGTCATAAGTATTCAACTTCCTCTCAATGCAAAGGTTAGTGAACTAATATCAGGTGGAGAATGGAATGGAATAGTTGAGAATATTCAGTGCAATCGTCTAAGGGAGGATCAAGTTTACGTCAATTAAGAGACATTTAGAGAAAGACAAAGTTATTTGGAAGCCACATCAGAGTGGGTATTTCACGTCAAGCAGCGCATATGAGGCCTTGAGAAGACATGGAGGGAAAGTCATATGGCAGAGGTTAGTCTGGGGTCAATTAGTCATTCCACGACATTCTTTTACTTGCTAGCAATTGTTCTCCAATAGCTTGTCAACTCAAGATCGGTTAGTGTACAAAAAAATCCTTACCCATTCTTCCTGATGTCTTTGTAATCAAAGTAGAGAGTTCTCCAACCATCTCTATTTTGAGTGTGAATATTCTCGGGTAATCATTGAGGGAATCATGTCGGTGCTGGGCATTATTTCAGATCGCCGTAATTCGAATCGAGAATGGTCGTCCATACTGAGAATCTGCCGGGGAGTCAGCAAAGCAACTGAAATTGTCAAGGTCTATATTTGTGCTGTTGTAGAAGGGATTTGGAAAGAAATAAATTCCCGAAGGTTTAGGAATAATGCGCAACCAGCAGCAGTGGTTTTAAAAAGAATTCTCAGAAGAATGAAGGTGTATGTACATCTCAAGATCGCCTCAATGGAAGATTCGATAGAAGCGAGAAGATTATGCCAAGCTCTCGGGCTTCAGGTAGAGTTTGAGAGAGTTAAGCAGCAAAGTGTATATTGGAGTTGCCCAGAACAGGATAGTGTGAAGTTAAATGCTGATGGGTCCTTGTCAGAGAAGGGAATGGGTCACGATGGTGTAATCAGGGACAGAAAGGGAGTCTTGTTGGCAGCGTATACAGGAAGTGGAGGCGAGGAATCCATTATCTACCAAGAGATGAAAGCCATAGAGGTTGGACTTTGCATTTGCCAGGAAATGGGATTTCTAAAAGTGGAAGTGGAATCTGATTCTCTCTCAGATTCCACTTCCACTTTTAGAAATAGCTAAACCGCCATGACAATGCCAAAATGTGTTGGCATACATTTTAGACACTGCTCTGAAATTCATGAGTTGCAAATTTTCACATGTTTTTAGAGAGGCCAATAGGCATGCAGATCATCTTGCAGGACTAGCTCCTTCGCATTGTAATGAACTAATGCATTATGGACCTTCAATAGGTAGAGAACTTAGTAATCTCATAGAAAAGATGCATTAGGTACCAGATATGTACGTTTTGGTTAATATATGCAGGTGGGGGTCGGCCTAACCCCAACTTATTGTTTAAAAAAAAACATATTAGCAGTTGATATTGTCTCCACTTTGCCAACTAGAAACTTGGGTCCAAAGCCCGTCCAACTGTAATTGCGAGGTTTTAATTCAAAAGATCTAGACACAACAAAGTGGTAGTCGAATGCAATATAACTGTCCGATATCTAAGATGACACCCCTATGAACCCAATCCACAGTATCACAATCCCACCACCCCATATTTTACATTCAAATGGACCCTTTTTTGTCCCAAAATAATAACGAACCAAATAAAATTGATACCAAAATTAGAGTGAAACGAGAAATGTAACAACAATTATATTTCTCCATAGTTTGAACTTTAGGTAGTGGCGGGTGATATCGAAGTACAACAAGATTCCCGCCAATGACTTACCCCCAGTCCCCACTACAGTAGTTAGTTCCCACTTCCCAAGTGACGAACATTGTGAACGTTTATTCAATTGAAGTATGCGGGTGGACTCATTGTTGACTCACAACCGAACTCGGTTGACTCACTAATTTTCCGCTCACCAATTGCATATTTGCATTTGCTCTCGTGCTCCTTGGCCCGACCCACTAATGAAATAGTAGCAAACGGGCTCATTGATTTTGCTCTACATGGGTGGACCACTAGACCTACAAAACCGAAAACTCATTGTGATTGTGATCAAAATCAGCAAATGCGATAGATGAATGCAAAACTTGAAACAACTAATGGGCTTTTGGGTGGTTACACGCTGGTAGTTGGCCTGTTGGCAGAATAAAAACTATGATCCAATACAAATTTGGCACAGCTCTGCTCTCATGTGCCATGTGAGGCTGCGACTCGTGGCATACTAGTTTGAAATATTAGCGAACCAAGGTCTAATAGCTTGACGAAACAATGTTAATATTCTCATTATTTAAGTCACAATGCGATTGCATTAAAGTACTTAAGCTTGATCGTTTCTATGCTCAAACATGAAATTGGATTCGACTTAAGACAGAAGTTTGTTAATTAATTAGTCGGTCTATTTATTGAATGATTTAAAACCGGTCAAACGTTAAAGTCCAAATAAAAAAAGGGTCAAAATCGTTGACCAAACCCAAATCAGCGATCCACGTGAAACTCGGTCCCATTTGAGTCGGACTCTCCTCATTTAGGGCAGAAAAACACAAAACGAGACATCCCCTCTCATTGTGCGTGTGCGGTTCCTTCTCGAAAACCCTAACCAGGTAATAATCATGTTATTAATTTAGATTATTACTAATCACAATGGGACGAAAAAGAAAGAGAGAAAACTTATTAGTTGGCAAATATGTGAAAAAAGAGTTTCAAGGGTATGGTACTTTTATAGGTAAAGTTGTTTCATATAATGACGGTTTATATAGACTTGATTATGAAGATGGTGATTTCGAAGATCTCGAAAAGGAGGAAGTTATCGGTATTTTAGTTAACGAAAACGAATTTGATCAAGAGTTTAAGGCTAGAAGAAATGAGTTGGATGAATTAGTTAGAAAGAAATTCGACGAGTCTCACTCTGTTGTTGCTGTTGTTAGTGGTAATAATAAGAAAACTGAGTGTCGTGTTGAGGTTGAAGTCGAGGAGAAGAATAAGGATATTGAGAAAAAGGAGGATGATATGGAGCTTGATTCGTCTAGCGATTCCAGTGAGTTTGTTCGGGTACGCGAATGTGTGGTCATTGTACCACCGCCTGAATTCCCGTGTTCGTCGGGGAATATAGGTGTGCCTGAGGAATGTGTTTCTTATCTTTTGTCGGTGTATAGTTTTTTGAGGTCGTATAGTATTCTGTTATATTTAAGTCCATTTAGATTGGATGATTTTGTGGGTGCGGTTAACTGTGCTTCTTCTAATGCTTTAATGGATGCGGTTCATTTGGCTCTATTGCGTGCTTTGAGACGTCATCTCGAGATGCTATCTTCTGATGGTGCCAAACTCGCATCGAAATGTTTGAGGTATGTTTTCTTTATATCAATTGCATACATAACACAACTCATTTAAGACATAAGTTCTCAGGCATAGTAGTAAATTGAGGCATACTTCCTTCCATACAGGGTAAAGCTTTAGGGTATGTAATAACTTGACCTGTGAAAGACTGTTGCAAGTGTGCAACAAGTTTCATTCCTTTTAGGTCACCTTATATATATGCTTACATCTCTACTCAACACCAAACAAAAAGAATGAATGTTACCCTGGTCAGCAATTTTTGTAATGTACATGGAAGCTTCTGTTGCTTAAAAAGATAGATGGTGATAACTGATGAGAAATCCCGTGTGGAGGCTTGTAAAGTTTCACATATTAGAGGGAATATTTATTCTCGGACAGTCATTTGCCTCCACAGTTACTTGGCATTATACTTACACCACACTTAACTGGGAAAATGGACCAGAGGAAGCAAAACTTACTGTTTTTTTGGGAGTTCTGATTATATATTAATGAATTTGTAGTCGAGGTCTAAATGACATGCACCAATATGCTTTGACTTGTCACCCACATGTGTATAGAAATTGTATTGGTAATTGTTGGGTTCGATTAAACTAGTTTTTTTGTTGACAGGCGCCTTGATTGGAGCTTACTTGACACATTAACTTGGCCAGTCTACTTGGTTGAATATCTTATGGTAATGGGGTATGCTAAGGGACAAGAGTGGAAAGGTTTTTATACTGATGTTTTAGACGGGGATTATTACAACTTATCTGTTACTAAGAAGCTGATGATCATGCAAATTTTGTGTGACGACATCATGGAATCTGTTGAGCTAAGAACAGAAATTGATACGCGCGAAAGTTTGGAAGAAGGAAATGATATCAGTGGGATTGAAAATCCATCTTTACCAGGCCCTAAAAGGGTACATCCCAAGCGTTCTAAAACCTCATTTTGCAAGGACCTGGGGGTTATAGATTCTAAATCTACTAATTCCAAATCTATTTGTGGACCAAATTTGGCCTTTAAAGTTCCTGAAGTGGACACAGAAACAACTGATGTTGATCAAGATGGGAATAGTGACGAATGCCTACTTTGTGGAATGGATGGGACTTTACTTTGCTGTGATGGATGTCCTTCAGCATATCATTCAAGATGCATTGGTCTTAGTAAGATCCTGATACCAGATGGGTTATGGTTTTGTCCCGAGTGTACAGCTAGAAATATTGAACCAACTCTCAGAATTTCATCCGGACTCAGAGGAGCACAAATTTTTGGGATTGATCCGTATGAACAGCTCTTTTTGGGTATTTGTGACCACTTACTTGTGTAAGTATTCACACTTATTTGCTTCTATGATCTTCTTTGTTCCTGTAACTGTGTTGGTATTCTCATGTCTTGTTGCCTTCACATTGTTAACATTATTATATGCTAACCAATATGGACTATTGTCACCAAGTACGGTACGGGTTTAAAATTGCATACTTGAAAAAAACTTAATTCGTGTTTTAAACGGAACGTCTCGGTAAAAAAAAGGAAAATGCGTAAAAAAACGTGGGGCATAAAAAACGGGTTTAAAACATATAATATGCAAAAAAAACGGTAAAAATCGATGATAAAGAATACGATAGATAAGGAGTTTGATTTTTTATAAGAGTAGAAAAAAGAATAGGCACAGAAAATAAAAATAATAATAATACAAATGAAAGAAAATTCAAATACTTAAAAGTATCAAATTATCAATTACTCATCCAAATACTAGAAGTTTTAGATTCAGTACCAAAACACGACCCCTAAATAAGATACTACTAATTACCAACCATAATTGCATAATCAAGTACTAACTCTTCAGAAAGGTAAACTCCAAAACCCATTTTTATTCTCATGTTTTCTTTTAGATAAAAAAAAAAAGTTTTAATAAAGTTTTAAACAGGAGATTTTCAAAATCTCGGGTTTTAAACGTTTTTTAAGTTTAAAACGCGATATTTTGAAAAATCCGGGTTTTAAACTGGAATAAGATGCCTTGTCAATTAAATGGGTTTTAAATGCATTTTTTTGAAAGAAACGCTGAATTTGGTGACAGTGATTATGGACCACGTTATTTGTAATATTAAATACCGTCTGTGGGAATGGGCACCTTATAATAGTGAGAGGAATGGGTTTCGATCTACTAATGTTTTGGGTGGAAAAGTTTAATTAGGTATTGATTTAACTGATGGGAGGGCTTCTGACTGAAATCCTCACTATGGAAGCTTCTCTATGTCTAATTTTCATTAACATTAGTAAAACTTTGTCTTTCCTTTAAAAAAACAAAAGAAAAGAGAATGCTAACACATTTTTTTTTTTTTTATGCAGCATGGCCTTTAATTATTTCATTTACTTAACTCTATATTTTCTTTTGGATTACAAGGGGGATACTTGTGCATAATCATTTTATTTGAATGATGCAGGCTTAATGTCTCAATAGCTTCAGGTCCTTCTTCTAGATACTACAGTCAGACCGACATTGTGAAAGTCCTGCAAATACTTTTTTCAACTGAACAACACAAGACTTTGTACTCAGAGATATGCAAGAAAATTATGCAGTACTGGGAAATATTGGAAGGTTCAATTGTCTCTCATCCTGAAGGAACTGAAGCTGCAAGAAATACAGCCACAGATGTCAAGGAAGACACAAAGGTTTCTGCTCCAGTGTACGCCCCCAATAGTGTATTAAAGGAAGTTGAAGAAGGCTTCTGTGGAACCAGTGGTATTGTTAGTAATGTAGAGAATGTGATGCTATCGGGTCAGGAGAATGTTTGCCAAGAAGTGCAAGTGAAAACTTCATCCTTGGAAACAGTGAACCAAGATAGTCATCTTGTTTTGCAGAGAATTGATGGTGTTATGGCTCAAATGCTTTCTCCACCTACAGGGACCAAAACTTGTGAGCAGTTTGTAACAGAATCTCTAGTATCTTCTGGGTCAACCAACCATTATCCAAATCATTCTGATTTGACCCAACAAAGCTGTGTTGAAAGTTCTACTGCGTTAGACTATACTACCTGTGCCCAGGAAGGCAGCGCGGATACTGAAAAGAAAGGCGTTGGCAGTATTGTGTTACCAAAAAAGAATGGTTCTTTCAGCATGTCTTCTGAAAAGGTAGAAGGTACAATTGGTGGTGGTGGGACCAGTAAAGGAGACAAAGTTGGTGGGTCTTTGTACACAGGGAATCTCTTTATACCTCAGGCCTATATAAATCAGTATTTTCCTGGTGACATTGCTGCATCTGCAGCTGCTAATTTGGCTGTTGTTGCATCTGAAGAGAAGGGGGTTTCTGAGGCTAATGCTTCATCTAACCCGAGGAAAATTCTTGCTGCAAACATTGCACTGCAACTAAAAGCATTCTCATCAGCTTCCATCCGTTTTATCTGGCCTAGTTCAGAGAAGAAGGTCATTGAAACCCCAAGGGAAAGATGTGGTTGGTGTCTATCATGCAGGGCCAACACTACGAGCAGAAAAGGCTGTTTATTGAATTTTGCTGCGTCAAATGCCTTTAAAGGGTGTGCAAGAAATGTTGTAAATCCTCGCCCCTTAAAGAATGGAGAAGGACTTATTTCTGGAATTGCAACTTATATTTTGTGTATGGAAGAAGGTTTACGTGGGTTGCTTGTTGGACCATTTCTTAAGTCAACTGATAGAAAACAGTGGCGCAAAGCTGTTGAGAGTGCTTCAACCTGCTCTGCATTACGGTATTCCTTACTTCAGGTAAGAGTTTTTCTCCCATAAGACTTGTATTTTCAATTCAGTGTATAGTAATAACAATTATTTATTTATATTTGGTAGACAAAATGTATGTATTGAGATAAACAAATATATTTTGGGAGGGGTTCTAGGGACATCTTATCTTAACACGTAAACAAACTCAAAATCATTAGGGCATTTATAAGTTTTGGAATAGGCTAATTTTTTATAGATATGATCTCCTAACTATTCTAAACATTGTCACAAATAATCAAAAAATTCCAAACTTGCCAAATGTGAGAGAGAGAGAGTTGTGCCATCACTTTTGAGAATGCAAATATTTTTATCTTTTTTAATTTTTTTAGAAAAATTTCCACTAGGACCCACCACATGAGTGTGCCACCAAGCACTTGGAAAGTTGCAAATCGATGCAAAACTTTCTAAAACAAAGTTTTCACCCGTTTTACGGGCTAAACAAGCGGACCCTAAGGTTTTTGAGGTGGTTTTCTGCACTTGTCTCCCCAAGGGTATGATGAGTGAGCACAAGATGCCACCCCCACCCCAAACCTTTTATTAATAGTGTGTTGCACACCACATGGAGAACGAGGCTTGGGTGGGAATTTTGGACTCAAATAAAAGTATTAGGGATCTGCAAGACTAGACTACGCCAATAAGTATACACATTGTTGATGGTGTATATGCAAGATTTGTCAAAGGATATAAAGCTGACTCCCTATATTTGCAGGATATGGAACTTGACGTTTTTAACGCGAAATAATTTTACAACACAAATGTATAGTATATAGGCAAATGAATTGAAAATTTTAAAATTTCTATAATTGTTTTTAAGGACTTGTGTTCTTTTGTTTTCTTTTGGTTGGTAGAAGTTATATGCTTATATTTCACCCAACAATGTCTCATCCTTCTTGTAATTGTCTATTCATTTATCAGTATATCTCCTGATTTTATATGGTATATAGGGGAGGGATAGAGCCACTCCCGAGTCACTCAATGGACTTACAAATTGAATTAAGACCCTATTTTTTGTGGATATGATCTTCTCACAATGGATAGCATGTGCACAAAATTTCATCCTATTTGGATATGTCTAACCTTGCGAAAACTAGTGTTCAATTTTGAACATTCATCTAACGGTCTAGAATTTTCCAATTTCATAATAACATTTGATTAGGTTAGACATATTTGAATGAGCCGAAATTTTGTGAGCATGTTATTCATGGTGGGGAGATCATATCTACAAAATATCAGCCATTAATTCAATTGGTAGGATGAGATATGGCTTTGAACGTTTTGGGAGTGACTCTATCTCTAGGGGGAGGGACTGGGGATACAGCTGCTCCCATTATATATACTAGCTTTTTGGGCACACTCGATGAGCGTGAATAGGAGAGGTGACCGGTCTTGAGTAATTGGTAAAGTTACATGTTTTTTGACCTTTTTAGTTCATCTGGTAATCAGATAAATTCAAAAAATTATCACCGTCTGTAAATATGTCTTTATCTATATCATTTAATGGCTAATTATCTAGATTATAAGCATACACGAAGCTATCTATCCAAAATTTAAATACCCGACCCAATTCACTGCTCTATGTATAAGGGAGTCCCTCTTGAAAAAAAATTTGTATTGGATCCTATGATATTTAAATTTGTAAGGTAAAAATAATAATAAATACAATAAATTTTAAATTTTAGAATTATATAAAAAATTCTAAAATTAAAATTAAAATTTTAGAATGGGGGTATAATCGAAATTAAAATTATCCTCTATGCAATTTGACATGAAGCTTAAGCCAATAAAATCTCTTAATGTTTGCAATGCCTATTCTTTGAGAGGGGGGAAGGATTGGGTCTGTTTATTGCATTATCCAAAGTGGTAAGATGTTGAATCACTTACTTATTGTACTTGCCAAGGTTTTATATAAATTATAAAATTGTTTTTGTATGGGACGATATATTTTCAAAATAAGAATGAGGTTAAATTTGGAAACAAAACTCAAAATGGTAGTGTATGTAATTTCAATGGTCAAAATGGGCAGTTTGGGTGCGCACAACCCAAAATTTGAGACCACCAAAAGGTGGCCATGTGTGGCAACTCAAGCAAGCCACCTTCATATAATGCCAAAAAACTTTTAGAGAATAAAATAATTGTGTTGGTATTCAAATTACGTTTTAACCCTTACATACCATCCATTATTACATCATTTTGTTTTGAGAACAATCGAAATAATCGAAAATAGTTAGGGCATTGCATTAAAATATTCCTCAGTTATATTTCTCTATTGCTATCCTAGATCGTGAATCGTAGTTAAACGAACATAAGGCATTCTTCTGATCTGTGATTGCACGTTACACAAGTGCAAGTCAGAAGATTTATTGTTAAATATTCGACCTCTTCATCCTCTTTTGTAGAAAGGGTATCAAAGCTCATATTTGTGACACACTATTCAACCTCCTTTTAGTCATCTCTTCATTTGCTCTCTTTTCCCATCATCTCCTGCTTTAAGTGTTTGGTAAAGTTCTCTTTTTCATCATAGACCTCTTTCAAACAGCATAGGAAAGAGGGAAAACAAATTCAGGATACATTTTTTTATTAAAAAGTATCAGTATTTATTATTTAATGTGTTTGGCAGTGTATATCAGGATGACTGATTGTAACAAATGAAAGCTAGAGGGGGTGTAGAAATTATGTCCAGTAAACATGTGGAATATGTAATACACTAATAACTGGTATCTGCGATTGTATTTTTTTTTTATGAAATGTTAGATCCTGCATCGCTGTTTAGGAGGGGTTGGTAATTTGATATTACATTCCCAGGCTTTGTATAAGTTATTATAAACTGGGGGGGGGATGGGGGTTGGTTCAATATTTCTTCCTTTCCCGTCTATATTTTCTTTTTTTGTCGAATAGTTCTAATAGGTTACATGCTTCATAAATAGCCAGTTAAGATGGGTGCATGCATGATACATGTATATGCTCTGTATGTTTGCACCTGTAGACACATATTATTAACTGTGGGTGCTTAATTGTGTGGGGCTAATTTGGCCCATGTCTTGTTTGCAGCTTGAGGAGCACATACGTCTTGTTGCTTTCTCGGGGGACTGGGTTAAGTTTGTTGATGATTGGATGGTTGAGTCTTCTACAACACAGAACACTACAGGCTCTGTTGGACCACCTCCAAAAAGACCAGGAGGGAGGAGGAATAAGAAACAAGCTGCAATATCTGTAGTAGCAAGAGACCCTTCTGATGATGATTTGAGAATTGTTAACTGGTGGCGTGGAGGGAAGCTCTCAAAGCTGATATTCCAGAAGGGGATTTTGCCTTGCTCAATCGTTAGAAAAGCAGCTCGTCAAGGTAATCCGGCAATTTTTCTTCAAGTATGTTCATCGAAACAACTCTATTAACATTAAGCCAGAAGTAGCACTTCTTGGAGTTCTCATTATAGCTTACAGTCGTCATCCAACAGTAACAATTTTAGGAGTTCACCTTCTTACTACTCTAATATCATGGGGTTGAGAGGCCTATTTCTCTGATTGTGACTCCATGATGCATGATTTAAATGAGAGTTAAAAGATGAGCAAACACCTAGAAGCTGGGTCATTGTTGTTCTAAAGATTGCTTAGATATCTGAAAAGGTCCTGGTTAAAAATGTGGATGTCTGAAATTTTTCCTTTGCATTTTAGGTGGTCGTAGAAAAATATCTGGCATATGTTATGCTGAAAGTTCTGAAACCCCGAAAAGAAGCAGAAGGTATGCTTGGAGAGCTGCTGCAGAAATAAGCAAGAACGCACCACAGCTTGCTCTGCAGGTTTGTTTTTGTATACATATTCTAATCACATGCCCAATATCATATTTTTCCGCTTTTGGATTTCTCATTTGTAGAAACACATAATATTGTACCAAATTGTGTTTTAGGTTAGATACCTCGACCTTCATTTGAGATGGAGTGACATGGTTCGTTCAGAACAAAATTCTCATGATGGTAAAGGAACAGAGGCTGAAACGTCTATTTACAGAAATGCGCGTATTTGTGATAAGCTGGATCAAGAAAACAAGATTAGATATGCATTGATTTTTAATCAGAAGCATCTACCTTCACGTGTCATGAAGAATACTATTAGTGTGGAGCAGAATGAAGCTGGCGAGGAAAAATTTTGGTTTTCTGAAACCCATGTCCCTTTGTACTTGATTAAAGATTTTGAACAGAAGGCTGAGAAAGACAATTTACCCGCTGCTAAGACTCTGCCTGTTTTGTCCAAGTTACAGCGACAGCAGATAAAGGCTTTCCGTAGAAATATTTTCTCGTATCTTATGCAGAAGGAAGAGAAAGTAGACAAATGCCCTTGTGCCTCTTGCCAACAGGATCTTTTAGTCGGGTACCTTTTCACTTGTTTTCTTTGAAGTTGCATCTCTCTCTCTCTCTCTCTCTCCCCCTCCTCTCTTTTTGAGTATTTCAAAGCTCCTTTAATTATACAACTTGGTTTCAGCTTGTTTACGTAATTATTTTCATTCGGCTTTCAGGGATGCTGTGAAGTGCAACGAGTGCGAAGGTAAAATACAAAAGCCATCCCTTGTTATTTGTCTTATTTCATACAATGAAGGAGAGTTATATTTTGTTATTTACTAAATATTATAGGTGCCAATTGATATATTTGAATTTGGCATGAGTCTGTTCATCAGTCTTCTTGGTTCTAGATTTTTTCATTCCTCAACAATCATCCCCAGCATCATAATTTTTAGCGGCAGTCTGGCAATGTTTTTCTAATCTTATCTTTGGCACAAACCTTCATCGGGGCATTAATGTGTGGAGCCATTGTGGTGGGTAGCCGCAACTTCTTTACCCCACCTTTGACACCACATAATAACATTTTCTATATTCATGGCTCTTTTTCCGACCATCAACCTTCTCCGCATATTTCCATGAGGGACGAATCCTACTTGACATATTTAAGACTTCAATTGTTTCATGAATAATAACCAGAAAATCAGAATGTTAACAACGCCACCACAATGACAAATAAGAAAAGGGAAAGTAGAACGATTTGAACAGGGAAGTACTGACAATTACAAACAAATTACAAAAATCGTAAATAAGTGATCACATACATACCCAAGTCTCTGAAAGCTTTGGTTTCTTGGTTTATCTGAATTCTGAAGGGGTTTCCGAGAAGTAGGAAGTGGTGGGATGGAATTTGAGGAACATTAAACTCTTGTGAGCGACTCACTGAAGGGGGAAAAGGTGTGTTGAGAGCAATATTCCAGAAGGCGTCTTATAGTCTGTCAGGTTTTTGCCTTTGAGACGCTTTTTCATGAAAGTCACCGAGTTGACAACTCTTTTTCCTTTTTTTTCCCATCTTTTAAGCATTGACTCGTCATAATATTCAGTTTTCACCTACAATATTTTTACTCCTATTGCATGGAATATTTTTACTCCTGGTTTACTCTGTGATGATGATCTCATTCTCCAGTCTATCAATATTTATTGGTGATGTTCTCTGATCAGGTTATTGCCACAAAGACTGTACTTCTCAGTTAACTGTTGACATGAAAAATGAGGTGGAACATGTAGTAACATGCAACCAGTGCTATCGTGCCAAACCTATTGCTCTAAATAAGAACAATTTTGCTCCAGTCAATCAATTGTTCCTACGAGGCCAAGATTGTAAGATGGCAGTGACAATGACTAAAGATATGTTGACTGATGGTTATCATCAGCCATTAGTGTCAGTTGAGAACACTGAAACTCAATCACTGATTAAATCAGTTTCCGCTGGCCATAATTCGTCAAGCAGGGGTAAGCGTGGGACAGCTTATGGGATTCTATGGAAGAAGAATGGTAGCAAAGAGACTGGATCAGATTTTCGGTTTAGCAACATTCTTTGCAAAAGCAGTGGAGAAATACATCCATCAAAGAGACCTACATGCTACCTCTGTTCGAAGCCGTACAATCCCGATCTGATGTATGTGCGGTGTGAAGATTGCGAACGTAAGAATCTTAAAGTGTTATACTCATTGTTAGCTGTGCCTGTAGATTTATCTTCATGTTGCTTAGCTCATGCAGTTATATTGATATCTTTTTAACTCTTGCATTTCTTACGCTCATCTGCAGTCTGGTACCATGCTGATGCCATCCGACTTAATGAATCTCAACTTTTTGATGTCATTGGCTTCAAATGCGGCAGGTGCCGCAGGAGTCGTCATCCTTTATGTCCTTATGCGGATCCTGAGAGCGCAAAGTTACGGTTTAGGTCATACGCTGATCCTGAGAGCACCAAGCCACGTATTAGGTCTTTAAAGCAACATAACAGGGTAATGGAGCCTGAATCTGAAACCATCTCCGAACGTCCGTTAGGTTTGGAGTTGACTGCTCCTGTATCAAGCGAAAAGATGGAGGAGGTAGTTACACAAGAGGATGACCCCCTTCTTTTTTCTCTTGCAAGAGTTGAACCCATCTCAGAGTTCTCATCAGATTTTGGTTCTGAATGGGATACCACTAGAGCGTCTTTCCAGGGCCCACAGAAGTTACCAATTAGAAGACATGTCAAATTGGAAAATGAACCTAGCAAGCAGAAATTACCAGTCAGAAGGAATGTTAAACGTGAAAGTGATCCTGATGGTTCTTTCATTTCACCTTATGAAGAATCCGCACCTTTTGGAGCAAACAGCTTCATGGTCTCAGAAAATGCCTCACCTCCTCAAGTGGAATGGGAGTTTCCCATTGATCCTGTTAAAGATGAGTTATTTGACTGCAACGATGTGAGCTACGAAAACATGGAATTCGAGCCTCAGACATACTTCTCTTTAACTGAACTGCTTGCAACTGATGATACCCAGTCCGGCCTGTGTGATGGATCTATGGACATAGATGGTGATTGGGTTAATTCTGGAGGTTATGAAGGTCCACCTTATAATCTCCCTGACAGATATGAAATGCGTAGCACAAACAATAATGAAGAACTTAGTACTAAAGCAGAACCTGTTGAAAGCAATGTGCCATGCCACATGTGTTTACTTACAGAACCTGCACCAGAGTTTTTCTGTGAAGGATGTAAGCTTTGGACCCACAGGCATTGTTCACCATGGGTTGACACAACCTTAGGGAGTAGTTGGAGGTGTGATCTTTGCCGAGATTGGGCATAGTAATCCTGATGTGCATGTTGGATTCTTCCATTTTCAACGAGTGCATTCATTAAAGGCCTAATGTGGAAACACAGGCAGGTGGATAACAAGTCAGGCCTGCAATGATCTTACTTCTGCTTAGTTGTTTGTGGCCAGACCAAATTTTGAAGAGGCAAGCTTCGGGGACAAGTGCTTGGCCGTGGTGGTGCCCTTAAAATGAAATGGTGGCCTCTGTATTTTGTTGCCGTCTGCCGGTTGCCTTTCCAAAAACACGACTTCTTTGACGATTTGGATTATCTTGGATATTAGAGCCTTCAACTGCCTGCTCTAAACCCTGGGGATGATGTGGAATAATGGGTAGCTTTTGTTTATGTTAAATCAGCAAACAGGTTGTTTAGGATAAGCGTTTTTTGTGTTTATCCAATCAACATTCTGGTTAAATCCCAAAAAAAAAAACACACATACATGTTACTGTGGATCAATGTAAAAGAACGAAACCTGGAATTGAGATTTAGATTTCAGTAGATTTTATATCAACCTGTCACAACAGTTCTTTCAGGATGTTTTGAAACAACATCTAATCCTTCTACTATATATAAGGACTTACCCTATCTAAAAGTATCTTGCTTAATTTGATGGTATTTTCTTTTCCTTGGTAACTGATTTGAATATTCTCCAGTGGAAGGAAAGGAGTAGGTTACCATAGAGAAACTTTTTTGTTGCATTCTTGAGAGTTTTGATCAAGAGAAAATCTGTTTTTTTAGCTTGGCGAGGAAATCTCAATCGTCCGGATGGGTATGGGCGGCAGTATTCACACCCTATAAAATGGGACTAGCACCCCTTTGGATGATATAGGTCACCAAATAATAAGCTGTTCAAGAGTCAAGACACTAACTAAGACACTAACTAAGATGGGTCAAGAAGCTATATAACATTCAAAAGAAGTGCTAGTCCTATTTTCAATACCGCTGCCCATGATATAAAGTGTTGCATGTATATAATCTAATTTGAAAGAGTCAAAGTATCAAATTCTGTTTAAATGCGGCCCATAATATAAAGTGTTGCATGTATATATATAATCTAATCAAGAAATTGGGCTCTAGACACTTTCTATACTGTCATTTTTTTTTAGAAACGCCAAAATTTTCTTTTGATATTACTCCAAAATTTTGTGACATGTCAGATTTCAGATTTTAGTATACTAACGAAATCTTATTTCTCTTTTTTACCCCTGTCCTGGTAACTGCCGATTTCTTTTGCACACAAAAAAAAAAAAAATTCTTAACCGTAACCACGATGCTCTTTTGTCCCTCCCAAAATAAATTCAAACTAAAATTTCAAATTTGGCAGTTTATTTTCCCATTATTCTGCTGGAGTTTCACAGAATTTCATATATATATTTTTTATTTCAACGAATACAATACATGAATTCTTCTTGAGATATCGTATACGATCTAATTGCAGTAAAAAAGGAGGTAAATTGTTAGAAATCAATATACTATTGTTTGATTTTAACGTTTTCAATTACTATTGTTTACAATTTCTTTTTTTTTCTCAGATTTTTTCTTGTTGTTTGTTAATGGACTTTTCGGTGGTTGCGGTGAAGTTGTCATTTGTATATTCTTTTCTACATGTTTGACACTCAAAGCCTAGATAAATATAGTCTATTTCTTGTCGCTTCTTCCCCATTCCAATCATATTTTCAATTACACTTTCTTTATCGCTCATTGCATTTTGTTTGCCTTTCAGCTCAATTATTTCCTCATGACACAGTTTAAGTTGTTTTATCAACACATGCTTTTGGAATTGCAGTTTTCCAATAGTAAGTTTCAGTTCTTCAATATCTCGATTGTCAATGTCTTCTTTTGTTGCCTCTCCTTCCTTTTTAACATCTCCTTTCTTTCTATGCTCTTCAACCTTAATCTTTTGTTTTTTTTTCCAACACATTCTTCAAAATCAGAGTTAGAATTGCATTCCTCTTCTCTGTCAAATAATACAATTGTCTTATATAAAAAAAAAACCATTTGTCCTTTCACAATTTGAATTATGTCAAACAAAGCTTAAACATGCTATTCAAAATTATCAGAGATGCATTTTAAATTGCTAAAGCTGTATTGAAATTAGTTGTAATCAACATACATTTTTTCCGTTTTTGAAGTTGATGTTTTCCACATTATTTTGGTCTCCTAGAAATTCATCTCACTTTTAATTGGAATTTTGTAGATTTTGGATGAATTTTAGTTATTTTGGTTAACCCATCGTAGCCTTTTTTTTTGTTGGTAGTTGTTTCTTTAGTTGGGGCTAATAAAAGAGGTCAAAATTGTAAAATTCAGTTTGAAATTTGAGACAGATGTCAAACTTCAGTTTTTATGGAGGAAAAATGAAAAAAAAGTTTGCTATTTTCTCTTAACTTAAGAAATTTGCGGCTGTGTACCTATACCCAATTTTCTGACAATCTAATTTGAAAGAGTAAGTATCAAATTCTGTTTAAATCAAGTAAGCAGGCGTACACAAAGAAAACAAGCCTTTAATAACAAGTACTGTAGTGGCACGTGTCTACGCCACGCGTTAAAGCCCAGTGACAATCTCGCAATTGTATGTAAAAACTAAAAATAAAGGTAATGCGGTCAGTGCTTTGGGCCGGGCAACACATAAAGGCAACTATCGGTCAGTGGTATTATCATAATTATATTTCTTGCAAAATTGAAAGCAATGCACTAAATCAAGGGAGAGACGGACCAATTTTACTGTTCAAACTGACAGTTTTACCCCCTCCCTCATCCATGTTATTATATAATGAGGCCGGATCTTCTCCACCCGGGTGGAAAACATTAGCTAGCCATTATACCTTACAAAATATTATTGACACGTGTCCCCTTATTTAACACCTGAAGAATGGTGTTACTTAAAACCAAAAAAAAAAAAAAAAAAAATTACAAAAATTAATTGTAATAAACATCAAAACATAACTTAATTATAATCAAGTCATCAAAACACTAATTGTAATAAACATCAATAACTTTTGATTGATATTGATTTTCAATATTAGGTTGAAAATTAATTAAATTCCTTACTACGGGATCAATTTGATTTTTACAAATTAGTAATTTGATGATTGGGTTTTGAGCTTTAATTATAATTTTGAATAATTTCAACTTTTTTTACTTCAAGTTGAGTTTTAATCAGTTCTTTGGATTATTTCTTGAGTATTAATCAAATGCTGTGAAGTTATGTGATAATTTATGATTGTATTTTCGACTTTAATTCAAATCCAAATATGGTTTTCTATTTCAATAGAAAATTTAGCAATTTCATTGAAGTAATAATAAAAATATTGTTGAAGAAGAGAGAACATTTTTGAAAACAAAATGGTGGAGATTTTTTTTTTCCATTTTCCATCGAATCTTTCCTTTATTGTAGTGATTTTTTATTGATTTTGTTTTTTGGTTTTAAATAACACCGTTACTTTGGGTGTTAAATAAGGGGAACATGTCAAAAATATCTTGTAAGGTGTAATAGCTAAAGTTTTCCACCCGGGTGGAGACGATCCAATATAATACCTTTTTGCACATAATCATTGTAAAGGTGTGTTTTAGTGCTTCCTTTACATACACAGGGAGGGGGAGAACGGATTAGATTATGGTTGAGACCGAGTTCGTCGAGGAGCGAACTGCCTACGTATCTTTTCTAGATTCTGGGGGGAGAGAAGAATCAGGTCTGGCGTAGTTCATATGGAGAGTATTTATAGGTGATCCAAGTGTATCCTCACCCAACACGTGTAAAGGATAATGCAGATGTATGATCCAGATTGTGGAGGCGTGTGAGAACTATGTTTATAGGTCTGCTGTAATGATGGGGATTAGTAGCCTGGCGTAGTAGCTTGCGGCAGTGGTCAGTAGTGGCGGCAGTGATTTACGTACGTATAGATTCCTTCATGATTGCTTCTAGAAGATAAGATGAATCACGCTGTAGATCGGTCTGTGTGATGATACGAACTGTTATGGAGCGATCTCGTAGCGTGTTGATGTGAGCTGGTGACATAGGTTGGCGAGGTGTATCAGAGATCGGTGTGGTATTTCCACAATGCTGAGCACGTGCTTGATATTCCTGAAGGAGAATATCACTCCCTTACACAGCCCCCTCTCAGTAGGTCGCGCTGCTCATTGAAGTGAGCTACTGAGAGAAACCATTAGCGTGGCGTGGAGCATGGCGGCAGAGCGAATCTGGTGGAATTGGAAATACCCAGCGAATTGTGGGGCTCGCTCTGTACTATCTGGTGATATGATGGGCGAAACATCTGACATGTGGACGACACGTGAGCGGATCTGAGCAGTTGCAGAGAAAATGTGCCGCCCCATTTTTCGGGATTTGAAAAGACAAGACAACTTGTTGGAAGCCGTGTGCGGCTAGGGCTAGGGTGCCATCATAACGCCTTGGGAACTGGAGGGGCCGTTATACAAAAACTACGCTGGCTCTCTGAAACACCATTTTGTTACTTTGCTCTGTAGAAAACCTCCCTACACTCAGTTTGTTCAGGTTAGTTTTCTGCCATTGTTGATCTTCTGCTCCTTGTTACGCTCTTGCTCTTAGATATTAAGTTGTTAGGTCGTTTGTTTAGCTGTTTGTGGCTAAAATTGTGAGAGACAAGAGAAAAAATGTCTGACTCAGACGATACGCGATCTAATGAAGTTCACGAAGTTTCTCTTGGTTGGGATGAGACTGAGGAAAAGAAGGAAGAGTCGGTGTGTGGGGTGAGTGAGGGTGGTGATGAAGATGAGGAAGTTGAGGAGGCTGGAAGTGGGGAAGATGAGGCTCGATTTGCGTCTGTGGTTGCTGAAGCTAGCACTTCAGGTCGCTGTAAGAGGTCGTCTTCTAGCGGGCTGCCGCCTAGGGCTGTAGACAGACACGCTTTGAGGGCGTTCCCCTATTTAAGGGAAAAATATGGGATAACCGTAAGCGGGCTGGAGATCCATGAGCTCGATCAGAACGCTCTGGTCTATAGTGATAGGTACACCCCACCAAACTATGTGGTTATAATCTGTGAGGGGCAACTGAGGGTGTACATGACGATACCATTCTCGAAGCTGGTTTGTGAGTTCTTGAACCGCTGTGGCAAAATGCTTGTTTAGTTTGTGGGTAACACATGGCAGTTGTTCAAGGTGTTTGACCTGTTGAACGCCAGCGGTGAATACCGGATAGAGGTCGCTGATATTATTGAGCATTTCTCATTAAAGCGATTTCAGTCGCTTAACTTTAGCTTGCAAACCTGAGCTAAGCTGTCGAGCGTTCTGGATGGTGTGAGTGACGAGTCTTGGGATAAAAGATCGTTGCTGCTTGTTGGAAACTACTGTGCGAGTGGGTTCAGTGTGGAAAATAAAATATGCGACTTTACTGGTGGGTACCAGTACATTATCTGAGAATCTTGATCTTGCGTTGGTTGATTTTGTACTGATATTACTATTTTGTTGTCTGTGCAGATCTCGCTCTAGAAAGGCAGACGAGCCGAAAGGTGATTGAGAAGTTCGCTAGGTTGACTCGAGCTAAGAAACAAGCGAAACTTCCAGAAGTTGCGCATTTCTTTAAAGAATGGGGAGGACCCGCGATTAGAGAGAAGAGGGAAGTGCAAAAGAACAGGGCACGGGGTAAGGTGAGTGGGAAAGCATCGAGGAAGTCTGTGATGGATAAACGTAAGAGTGATTTGGTGACGAGGGAAGATAAGAACCGAGGTCGTACTGGGGTGAAGCGACCACCGGAGGTCTTTGCCGCGTCACCGGTCCGAGTTAGGGTCAAGAGGACGCTCTGTTTGATTTGGATGACGTTCTCTTTGAAATCCCTGAGCCTTGTTTGCCGACGAGGAAGGGTAATGATCCGGAGTCTCGACCTTCCAAGGTTGTGAGGGTAGCTGAGACCACGCTGGGGGGTGGTGAAAGGCGAACTGGGGGGAGGGCAGCTTGTAGCTCGAGGGTGAGGCCGATGCCCGACTTCAGTGTTCTGGGTGAGGAGACTACGGAGGTCGCTCCGACTAGGGTTGCTGGAGATACTTTCGAAAAGATGAAGGGGAAGGCTAGTATGAAAGAGACTGGTAAAGGGCACTCCAGTGGTGGGAAAGACGAGTTGGAGCGTAATCTGATGTATGTGGATGAAGGTGTCTAGCAAAAAGCACTATGTGAAAAGGTCGGACTGTAGCTACAAATCCGCATCCATTGCTGCTTGTTTGCTGTAGGGAATGACGCTGGACGGTGATAGGAAAGACCTGGATTCGAAGGAGCTGGAGTCGAATCTGAGGGGGATGGATAAAACGTTGTGCATGGTGAGTAGCTCTTTTGCTATGAATTGTCTGCTTGATTGTGCTTTACGTTATTGCTTGATGCTAACGCGGATATATCTTGTCGGCGAATTGTCGCAGTGATTCTTTGGATATCGGATATCGAAATTGAAGACGGCGCCCGATCGGTGAAAGCGGAAAAACAGAGGTCGAAGTCATCGAGGGACGAGCTCCGCGACTCTTCGAAAGCGAAGGGCGCAATCCGGGAGAAGAAAGAGCTGGATGCTTTGAAGACGGAACAGACAATGTTGACGTTGGAGAAGACGAGAGCTGTCAATGAGTTGGTCGGGCTGAGGCATAAAGTGGACAACCTGAAGAAGAAGGTAGCGACCGGGAATGCTTATGCTGAAAGGTGTAAAACTACCGCGCTGTAGGCGAAGGACGCTTATCTTACTATCCCTGCTGAAATAGAGGAGCTGGAGAAGAAATATTATGATCTGCAAGAGGAACAAGAACGTGGGGCTCTAGGCGATCGTGGGGGTGAGCCGCTCGAAGATGAGAGTACTGTTCCTGAAGTTGTGCTTCCTTCGTCTACTAATGCGGTGATTGAACAGCCTCCAGTGTCGCACGAACTAGATACGACCGTGACTAATGCAGCTGTAGCGACCTTTGGTGACCCGGGCTCGTCGCAAGTTTTGGATGCTCTTTTCAGTGAAAGTTTTGACCATGTTGTTTAAAGATGGTCGTATAAATCTGTGTTTGTATGTGGCCTTTGGCCTGAAACAATAGAGTCGGGTTTCACAGGGTAACTTTGGGCAGTTCATCTTTCTTTATGTTTGGGACAACAATGAACTACTTGGCTTCCTTGAATGTATTGGGGAGTTCAAGTAGTGATGACTGAGGGCTAACTGGGCTAGATTTCCTGAGTAGACTCAGCAGCTCGGTTAGTCGGCGAACTGAGGATGTACTGTAGTCATCAGTTCGCTCATTTGCGTGTATGGGAAGCGTGCTGCTAACTTTGTTCAATTATCTTTGCGTAATATATGTCTGATTGCATTGTGTGAACGTGTGACGGTTGTTGCGATTGGTTGTGAGAGTGATATAGGTTACTTGACCTGCATTTTGTTGATCCGTCTTGCTTGTTATTTGATTTAAGCGTTGTAGACTACATTTATCTTGAGGACGCTTGGAGCGTTCTATAAGCTGTAGTCACTTGAGCTACAGTGCGTGCTTGTCACATGTATGAATATGAGCAGTCGGGAGATATGAAATGATGGCTGCCAGATGGCCTACCGTTTGGCGTCTCGATGCCATTATGACTTGCCTTGGGAAGAGACGTTTCTTGGGCATAAATAGAACTGTTTCGAGAACCTGAAGAATATTTGCTCGTCTCTTTCCTCAAGTTGCTCTGCTTTCTTAGACGGTGTTGGCTTCCTTTCCTCTACTGATCATCTCAGGTACGTGCTTGTGTTGCTTGGTTTGTTGTTTGTCTTAGTAAACTTTGTTTGCGTAGTGGCTTGCTGATGCTTGAATGTGTTTGTAGATTTGAAAATGGCTAGACGTAGTGCCAAGAGTGCTGGTGGTAGTGAGGGGGCGAGGGAAACTTCGCCCCTCGTGATGGAGGAGATGGCATTCCGACCTCACCCTCTTGGGAACCACGGTAAGCGTAAGGCTGATGATTCTGACGCTAGGAAAGGCAAGCGTGCGAAGGTGGCGGGAGGTGGGCGACCTGGGGGGTCGTGTTCAAGTCTCCAAGTTGCGGAGAGGGTGACGATTTGGAGCAAGATCGCCATGTTGCATTTGGCAGCTTGTCCCTGCGTCGTGGTGATGTGGGGAGCGACTTCTACTACGTTGGTCGTACGGGGAAGAAGCGCATGGTGAAGCGTTCTGATTGTAGCTTCCACTCGGCCTCTATAGCGAGCTGCCTCCTGGAAAAGATAGTGCTCGATGGTGATAAAGCCGAGCTAGAGAGTGAAAGTTTGGAGATGACCCTGAAGACCACCGACGCGGCTTGTTGTTTGGTAAGTGTTATATTTGTATCGTTTATTGGGGCTTGAATGAGGACGGTTAAACATTAACAGCCTTCGTGCAGTTTTTGGCAGGGTATGATAGGTTGAAGCGCATCGTTTCGGCCCGGTAGTAGCGATGGTGGCGTGGGCGAAATGGGATAGGATGCGTCTTTGCCAGGAAGTCGATAAGAAGAAGCTGACATCCCTAAGGAACAAGCATCATGAGACACTGAAAGAGAAGACTGTACTGGTGAACTCAATGATGGACCTGCAGAAGCAGTTGGCGTCCGTGACTGAGTATGCAAAACAGTGTCAAATGGTGGATCGTAAGGCGCAAAAGGAGTATGATCGAACTTGTGAAGATCACTCGGTTAAGCGGAGCTGTCACGCGGAGCCACCGGGAAAAGCATGACCAGGAAGCTGAAGACGCAGCCGCCCTTGTTGTTGTCCGTGATGCGAGTCATCTCCCCTATACCAGTGCCGCGCCAAGGGATAAGCATGTTGTTGCGGATGCTGATTTTCTGAACTTCTCTTTGTAAGCGTTGGAAATGATTATTTTGTTTGCATGTGTTATAATTTTGCCTCTCTGTAAGAGAGTTAACAATAGAGCTGGTTTCTCGGGCTTGCCTGAGCAGTTCGCCTTTTGGTTCAGATCTTGACGAGTTGGTTTCCACGAAAGTGGCAGCTCGATATTTTTTTAACATTTGTAAGAACTACCGATCTGGATTTCCTGGGCAAACCTAGCAGATCGGTGAATGCGTGAACTAGCTTCCGGGCTTTGGGCCGGCAATTCTTTTGACGAATATGTATGGAATGCATGCTTTTGCTTATGCTTGATTTCTTGTAGCTAGTGTTTCGTTTATGATGCTTGTTGTATATAGTGACTATGGAGCCTGAGATTTAGTTTAAGAAAGCGCTATGCTTGTTAAGTATTGCTCAAGAGAGCGATCTCACTGAGCTGAACCGAGAAGTATAGGTCCTCGACTAGTGAGAATTAGGGAGGCCATGAAGCCTGTTAGCTCGAGAGAGTGTCTTGCTCACGGAGAGCGTATTTAATCTTGCGAAAGCATATAGCTCACTGAAAGTGTTTTGAGCCTAAGAAGTAGTATTGCTCACTGAGAGCGCATTTAGCCTCTGAAGGCATAGTGCTCACTGAGAGCGTATTTAGCCTCTGAAGGCGTACTGTTGACTGAGAGCGTTCTCACGGAGTTGATCCTAGAAGTATAGGTCCTCAACTTAGCGAGAGTTGGAGAGGCTATGAGCCTGTAAGCTCCTGAGAGCGTTCTGCTCGCGGGGAGCGTATTTAGCCTCTGAAGGCATATTGCTCACTGAGAGCATTCTCACGGAGTTGATCCTAGAAGTATAGGTCCTCAACTTAGCGAGATTTGGAGAGGCTATGAGCCCATAGTTTACCGAGAGCGTTACGCTTTCGCCGGGGGCGTATTTAGCCTTTGAAGGCGCATCGCTTCATCGAGCGTTCTCATGGAGTTGATCCTAGAAGTATAGGTCCTCAACTTAGCGAGATTTAGAGAGGATATGAGCCTGTAAGCTCCTGAGAGCGTTCTGCTCTCGGGGAGCATATTTAGCCTCTAAAGGCGTACTACTCACTGAGATCGTTGGATGCTATGGGAGTGTTGGGAGTGCGTCTGTACTGGTGGTGCACTTGGTGCAAGTGCAGTTTTGTCGTAGATGTAATTTAACAGAGTGGTTGACAATACAAATATAATTAAACTACTTGAATTGACAAGGATTAAAAAACATGACTGTGTACACGACTGAATCTTTATTGATAAAATCTCTTTAACAGATAAGTGTTCCAGGGGCGTGGTAGTGGTTTCCTTTCTTGCGTCTTGATCCAGTAAGCCCCGTTGCCAACAACTCGGTCTACTATGTACGGTCCTTCCATGTTGCTGCTAGTTTGGAGTCATCCTGAGTCTTTTTCAGAACTAGATCACCAGGTTGAAAGGATCGATGATGTACTCGTTTGTTGTAGGGACCTCTTTAGAATAAGGTGATACGATGCCACTCTGATAGCTGCCAGGTCGCGACGTTCCTCTAACAAATCGACCTCACGAGCCAGGACGGAGTCGTTGCGTCTGGATTCGACGAATTCTGAGCGAGTCGTGGTGATTGTCAGCTCGGTGGAAATAACGGCTTCGGTGCCATAGCATAGGGAGAATGGTGACTCGCCAGTGCTGGAGCGAGCTGTGGTGCGATGAGCCCACATAATATTTTCTAGCTGGTTTGGCCATTGGCTCTTATTCTTTTCAATCTTTTCCTTCAAGTTTTCTAAGATTGCTTTGTTACTGGCCTCTGCTTGGCCATTGCTTTGAGCGTACTGGGGAGTGGAGAATGCATGAACTATCTTCCACTTGGCTAGAAATTCTTTGACTGTTTTGCCCTTGAACTGGGAACCATTGTCCATCACCAGGGTGTGCGGCAAACCAAATCTGATGATAATGTGAGTCCAGATGAAGTTTCTGACATGTGACTCTTTGACATGTGCTAACGGAATTACTTCGACCCACTTAGTGAAGTAATCGGTTGCAGCTAAGACGAAGCGGAAACTTGTGCTTTTCTGTGGGATGAATGGTCCCATGATATCCATGCCCCACATGTGAAATGGCCAAGGGCTCACAATGCTAATCAGTTCGCGAGCTGGTTGGATGATGTTGTGGCCGAAGGTTTGGCATTTGACGCACTTTAGGACATATGTTTTGGCGTCGATCTGCATGCAGGGCCAAAAGTATCCTTGGGAGATCGCTTTGTGGGCCAAAGAGCGCCCCCCAGTATGGTTGCCACACTCTCCTTCATGAATTTCTGCAAAAATTAACTGACCTTGTTCTGGGCTTATGCACCTCAAAAGAGGTCCGCCACCAGATTTGCTGAATAACTTGTTATTAACCAAACAATAACAGCGAGCCATATATGGGATATGTCTGGCTTTGGCACGTTATCTGTGAGTGTACCGTGCTGAATGTACTCTATGATGGTCTGCATCCACGTCTGCCTCATTTGAGTCTCAGAGAGTGGGCATAGGTCGCTGATTTCTAAAACATAGTCTTTTTGGTATGCAGGTCGGTCAACTACCTTAATCAATAGTTGTCTCGGGGCGCAGTTTGGTGTTTGAGTAGCCAAGTAAGCTAAATTGTCTGCATGACGGTTCTCATCACGCAAAAAGTGGTGTATGGTGGCTCTCTTGAAAGAAGGGAGTAACTGATTAACAACTTGAAGGTATTTAGAAAGGTTACCTTCATGGGTAGTGTACTCTTTAGCAATCTGGCGAACAACCAGTTGCGAGTCACTAAAGACCTGCAAATCTTGTACACCGAGCTGTAGCGCCATTATGAGCCCCATGATTAATGCCTCGTACTCCGCCTCATTGTTGGAAGTCGCAAAGTCAATGCGAACGGATTTCTCCACCATTACTCCATCTGGCGACACTAAGACAACTCCTATTCCACTCCCTTCGGGGTTGCTAGAGCCATCCACAAAGAGAGACCAGATGGTCTTATCATTTTGCTTTGATGGTAAGATGTCCGCCTCTGGTTCCCAATGTAGGTCGTTGATAGGGAAGTTGGCAAAGAAGTCTGCCACGACCTGTCCTTTCTACGAGGTGCGTGGGACAAACTCGATGTGATGTTCCCTAAGTTCTTCGGCCCATATAGCCATGCGAGTTGTCTTGTTCTCCTTATGAAGGATCTTTTTCAACGGGAGGTCGGTGAGTACTTTGATTGGGTGCACTTGGAAATAAGGCCGAAATTTTCTTGCAGAGTATAATAATGCGAGTACTGCTCTTTCGATGTAAGAGTAGTTCTTTTCAAGAACGCCCTGATTTGGTCTGGGTTAGCTTCGATTCCACGCTGTGAGACTTGATAGCCCAGAAATTTCCCGGAGGATGCTCCAAAAAGGCATTTCTCAGGATTGAGCTTCACTCGAGTGCGGCGTAACCTGGAGAACACTTGTTCAAGGTGAGTGAGATGGTCACCTGCTTTCTTGCTCTTGACAACCATGTCATCAATAGAGACTTCCATGGTATCCCCTAACATGTCCTGGAACATGTCGGGCTACCGGCCGTTGATATGTCGCCCAAATTCTTGAGGCTGAACGGGAGGACGTTGTAGCAATAAATGCCCTGCTCTGTAATAAAGGATGTTTTCTCTTGATCTTCCTCCGCAAGTGGCATCTGGTTGTACCCACTATATGCATCCATGAAGGAGAGGAGCTCGTGGCCACACCAATCGGTCGATGTTAGGTAAGGAAAAACTGTCTTTAGGTGTTTCTTGGTTGACATTGGTGAAGTCAACACAAAGGCGAACCGTGCCATTCTTCTTTGGAACTGCCACTATGTTAGCTGATATCCACCTTTTGCTATGTTGGAGATTTGAATCTCTTCCTTGGACAAATTGCGAAAACAAAGAATTTTCCTTACTTACTCACGATCTTCGTGTGCGTATAGTTTTTGAGTAGGGATTCGAACCAACCTAAATTCTAGGACCACTTACAACTTGGTTTTGTTCTTTGGAAACTAGTGAGTAAGTTTAGTTAAGATTTCATTAATACTAACTACATACTTGGTTTCTTTTAATGCACAAAATAAAACAAACTTAAGTTATGTAACATGTAACTAAAACAAGAATAAAAATTTACTAAGACAAAAGTGGAGAGTTAACTTTTTCTCATGTGAAAATAACCTCTATTATTTGATTTTTAGTAAGTGCATCTTAATCTTCCTAGGACTCTTAGACAAGTCCTAATAAAAATGAACTTGATCCCTAACGTATATGACTCATCTCTAAGATCATACATGATAGCATGTAGAACCAAAGCAATGACTTATCTCTAAGCTCATCACTTTGATTCCTAACTAGACTCTACACCAACTACCATTTTGGGATAGGATGTAGGTCTAGTTGTTCTTCCTAAACAACTTACTAAAATAAAATACAAATGTTATCCCTCACATCAGCATCATTAACTCCCCACAAGGGAAGGTTTAGCTCATGTTCCTTGGGAGAAAAATATGACAATTGTGGAATATAATTGTAAAAAGAGAGAGGGAGAACAAGAAGAAAAAAAACTAAAATATATATATATATATATATATATATAACTATATATATATATATATATATATATATATATATATATATATGAACTCACTTGCATGAAGAAGTGAGATTTATTTTCAAGAGGAACACAAAGTTTCCTCCATTAAAACTATTACAAGCTTTTCGTTCCAAACTAAAAAACTCCAATACAAACTAAGACTAAGGAACTAAAATAATGCATGGTAAAGAAAAAGAAGTCAAGGGAGTAAATGGAGTGTCCCCTTTGTTTTGTTTTCTTCTCCATTTGAGAGAAATCTCCTTTCCTCCCACGTGAAACACCAAACCATATTTACTTCCTTCTTAACCACACAATCCACAACAAAGTGACACCTATCTTTTTTCACTATTAACACCTAATCTCATCTAACTTTATTAACTACATGCAAGGTGTCACTTTTGCACCAATTATTTGCACCTTTGTCTTAACTTGTATGATGACTCATCAAATCTTGTGGGCCCACATAGTGGGTCTACGTGCAGTCCAGTGGCAGTCCGGTCTTTTGACAATTTTACAACTTCTCGCCTATGCGTAGAGTTCATCGCTCTGATTGTCTGAGCAGCTCACTTGTCGCATTCGGAGTCCTGGTTCAAGAGGTAGGAGCTTCGGAAGTTTGATGCTTTTGTGCGAATTTGTTAGGCATCACATGGCTGATTTGGAAGAATTCATATATACATCGTTCCCCGTGCTTTAACGCAGGTTTAACCAATATTTTTATGTTTACTGCGAATACCTGCAAAAGTACGAAAATATACTCATTTCATGATTATTAAACACATAATTAACCAAATTTATATGTCTCAATAGGGTTTCATATTACAGTTTTGGGTGCTTATCATTAGCGATCCAATCGGGGTAGCCGACCTTTCGGATGAAACCGACTTGCTTGAGCTTGTCGACCTCGTCATTGATTGCTTTCTGAAACCGTAATGATAGTCTCCTAGGTCGCTGTCGAACTAGTTGAGCATTAGGATTAACATTTAATCTATGACATGCAACGCTATGATTTATACCCGACACATCAATATACGACCAAACGAAAACATCTTTATTCATGGATAAAAAGTTTACAAGCTGGGCTTTGAGTGTGGGGTTGAGGTTAGCCCCTACATAGACGAACTTAGGATCATCGTCTGTTCCTAAGTTCACTTTCTGCCTTTCTTCGGCTGGGACTGTGGCATGTGGTCGGTGAACGTCCTGTGGGGGACTGCTCTCTGTAGTTGCTTTGTTGGTCTGATGAGTAATGGGAGTTACTGCAGGAACCGAAACGTCTTCTGTGGGTACGACAACAGGGTCGGAGGTGACTTCTATGGTCATAACAACAGAGGCTGGAGTACTTGTCTGAAGCTGTATTGGTTGAATGTGATCTGGAAGGGCGGCCTCCTGGTCCGAACAGTGGAGCGCCGATCGCGGGAGCGACCTTCTCCGGGTCCCGCAATTGAATCGATAACTGCTTTAGCGACCTTCGGGGTCTGGATAGATGGATAGACCTTCTTGCTGGTGCCCCTAGCGCCCTGAGTTGGTATGTTGCCTTTAACCTCAGCGACTAAGTCTTTGGCCATGGTGTAGCTGGTGGGTTCGTTTCTTATGCTGACAGGGGGCTCGATTGTTTTACTCGCTGAGAGGATTTAATTACAATGATAGGCATCGAGTTGGTTGCTTCGAAGCTCCATCATGCCCCTAGGGCCTAAAGCGAAGGACTTGATGCAGTGTTGACGGTACGGCCTGCATTTGATGAATCCAACGCCTTCCTAGAATGGCGTTGTAAGACGACTTGATATCTAAGACGCTGAAACGCGTATTGAAGCTGACTTTGTCCTCTCGTGATCCCACTGATACTGAGAGTATAATATCACCGATGGGTCGGCTCGAGCCATTGAACCCGTACAGAGGAGCAATCGGATCTATGAAGACTGACTTAGAGAAATTCATCTCCTGTACAGTGTGGTAGAACAAAATGTCACAGGAGCTGCCAGGGTCGATCAGAACATGCTTAACTGTCCAGTCGCTGATTTTGACGTGGACTACAAGCGCGTCGTTATGCGGGAGAGAAACTTTGCTGAGGTCGGCTGCGGTGAAAGTGATGTCTCCGGTGGTGCGACCTAAACTTCGGGGGGCAGGTGCTACTTGTGAGGAGAAATGGTAAACTTCTTGAAGGGCACCCACACGCCTTCTTTTCTCTTTGGACGAGCTGACTGAGTCATCAGGGAAAGTGATCATATGAATAGTTCTTTCATTGTCGCGATCTGATGAGTGCAGGCGCACTCACGGCGAGAACGGTCTCTGGGATGTCCTCTGCTGTGAGATCGAGTCTGATCGTTGTGGCGATCAAGATGGGGTGGAGTTCGGCTCTTGACACCTTTAGCCATCGGTTTATGGCGTGGAGGTCACGCCGTATGTTAGTGTACTGCTTGATGTGTCCAGCTTCAATGAGATCTTGAAGGTAATGTTTTAGCCCCCAACATGCATCAGTCTCATGACATTTTGCTTGGTGAAAGGTGCGCAAAGTCTTGTCGTCGATCGGCCGGGTTGCCGCATTAATCGTCGGTAGTATGCAGCTCGCTTGATCTTTTCCAGTATGTAACTGAGAGATCGTGTGAGGACTGCGAACTCACGATCATTGTTCATTCAGTTTCCTGATTTCTGCTCTTGCTATTGCGGTTGTTGTCGTGGTCGCTTTTTTGAAGCTGAAGGATCATCGGAAATTGCTGCAACTTCTTCTTCTGGTAGGCCCTGGCGCCTCAGTCCTTCTTGTAGCTTAATGTACTTGTCCACGCTAGCGTATAGCTCGGATAGCGTGTCGGGGAATTCCTTCATCAACGATCTGGCGAGTGGCATGTTGCGCACGCGACAGGCGTTGTAGAATGCCAAGGTGGCAAATGATTCTTTCAGGCCAGCTTCCATGCATAGTAGTTATGCTTTGAATCGCCTAGAAACTCCCCGATGGTTTCGTTTTCGCCCGATTGAGTTGGAACAAATAATCGAGATCGCCTTTTTACATCGGTTGTGGACGCATCGACTAGCAAACAAGTCGGTGAGTTGCTGCTCGAAGGTCTTTATTGAGTCGGACTCAAGTGAAAAGAACTAATCGAAAGCCATCTTTGAGATCGGGGGAAATAGACGACAAATGAAGGTGGTCATACTTTCGGGTCTTGTTTGTAGAGTGCCGACTTTGAATGTAGCGAGCTATGTCTTTGCCGCCAGACATCTTACCGCCATCATACATCGGAAAACGTGGTTGTATGAAATCTGGAGGAGAAGCTCTGCTTAGTACTTCGGTAGTAAACGGAGACGTGCGGTATATTTTGAGCATTTTTTGGACGATCTGGGTGGCGTCTTTCTTGATAGCACTCTGGTCAATCCGTTGTGACAACTCGTTAATCTGTTGATTAACTTCGTTGATGCCGTCCTCTGCTAGGAGAGGAGGTGGAGTTTGAGTGTCGACTTGCGTGCGAAGTAAAACGTTCTCCTGCCTGAGCAGGGTGATTTGTTCGTTCATCGTTCCTAGCTGACCAACTAAACTTTAGATTTGAGCTTCGAGGCTTGCCATGCTTTGTGGGCTTGAGACTTTTGGTTTCTGGAGTTTGGATTTGTTAGGTGGTTTCTCAAGAAATCGAGACCACAGACGGCGCCAATGTAAAGGTGCGTTTTAGTGCTTCCTTTACATACACAGGGAGGGGGAGAACGGATTAGATTATGGTTGAGACCGAGTTCGTCGAGGAGCGAACTGCCTACGTATCTTCTCTAGATTATGGGGGGAGAGAAGAATCAGGTCTGGAGTAGTTCATATGGAGAGTATTTATAGGTGATCCAAGTGTATCCTCACCCAATACCTGTAAAGGATAATGCAGATGTATGGTCTAGATTGTGGAGGCGTGTGAGAATTGTGTTTATAGGTTTGCTGTAATGATGGGGATTAGTAGCCTGGCTTAGTAGCTGGCGGCAGTGATTTGCGTACGTGTAGATTCCTTCATGATTGCTTCTAGAAGATAAGATGAATCACGCTGTAGATCGGTCTGTGTGATGATACGAATTGTTATGGAGCGATCTCGTAGTGTGTTGATGCAAGTTGGTGACATAGGTTGGCGAGGTGTATCAGAGATCAGTGTGGTATTTCCACCATACTGAGCACATGCTTGATATTCCTGAAGGAGAATATCACTCCCTTACAATCATAATAATTGAATCCAGTTAGGAGTTCAGCGGGAAAAGTCTACTGTTCACCGAGACAAACTCTTTAAAGTAGTTAGATTAACATAATAATAATGGCAAGAAATCCATTGCAGACAAGAAAAGCAATAATTTCTGTCATTTAATGGTAAGAGGGAGGAAAGGGGAGTTAGTTTACAACTTACCAGGTATACAGAGCGATGACATCATTTACCTATCGTCACCTTCATTGGCGAAGATTCAAAGGTGTAGAGCATCCTCTTCGTTGGCCCTCTTTCACTGAGGACCACCTGGTCCTCTTTTTTGGTTTCATGCTGTTTCCTTAGGTTCGTCAACTTTTTCCCAGTTCTTTATTTTTCTTCTTGTTGTTGTTACAATTGTTTTAGAGAGAGTTGGTTTGATTAGTAAGTTATTTATAAGATGTTGGTTTAGGTGAAAGTATGGCTGCAATTCCGGTTATCAAACACTGTACCGAGGAAGAACCATATTTCAAGATTTTGATGACAAGCATACTGGAGTACAGTATAGTTGATTTAAGCATGCAGCAGAAGCTCGTCCTAGAGCATTATGGACCTCAGCTCGCAACTTCGATATACCGATCTCATCTTCCATGGCATAAGTTGCTTCTCTCTTCTTGGCTATCATAACATATTACCTTATAAAAGGCTGGTGAGAGTGTCACCTCAAAGTCAAAGCCGATGGTTATTCGGTTATTCCAGGCTTATTGCCTGATCATATTGAGATAATACAGTCACGTCTACCTAAATCATCCCACAGACCCTCCACAGAAATTAAAGATCTGAAAGGCAATAAAAAGAGATGTTGAATTAACTGCATATGGCGTAGTTATAAATAGCTTTTATCTACGACTTGGAGCTTTAGTATATAAACGGGTATCTGAAGACCAAACAAGATAAAGTTTGGTGGTTCTCTACCGAACAAGAACGTCTTAGACAAATTCGATAGAGCTAACAAGGCCTCAATTAATGAAAACTAGTGTTTGAAGTGGCTCGATTCGAGGCAGCAAACTCAGTTATCTATATTTGCCTTGGCAGCCTGTCACCTAATTTTGCGCGAGTTACCAAAAAAAAACCTAACTTTTGCGCGATTTCAGGAGACTGTTTGGGGATTTGGGCCTAGAATCATCGAAATGTTAAATTCATCCAGTTATTTTGTTAACATGATGAAAATAAATATGGTGTGCACAGTTGAACAATCTATTGAAAAGAAATATCAGGCTGGCATATTCCTTACAAATGGATAAGTTGTTTGGGCAATTTGCTTAATATATAAACTTTTCTACAAGGAAGAATTCCATAACACAAATCATTAACATTTTCTTAAGGAAGGGTACAGATGTCCTAGTCCAATAGCTGCCGATCGGCATGCTTGCCGACTGAAACTGTCACTTCTAAAATCATTTGCCATTCTGGATTGGATTCACTTTCTCAATAAATCTATAGTAAGTGGCTACAGGGTCTTCAATCTTTGTCAGAAATTCTGGCCCGCAATTCCACTATTGTTTTGCCCCTAATGCAAGAGCACATGATTGTCACTCTCTCCATTAGAAGTGATGTTGAGCCATGCTATTTTATACTCCACGATATTCACAGTATCTTCTAAATCTCCAGTGTAAATTGTTTGATTGAAAAGCATGGCCTGAGTGTAAATTGTTTGATTGAAAAGCATGGCCGGACTACTGCCTGAGAATCAGACACCACCCAAATGCATGTTCACCCTAGTACCTTTTCAACTCCTTGAGAGTATTGCCTGTATATAGCAAGTTATTCCCATTCAACACCACAAACAACATTATGATGCCCTAAGGACCATTCCCAGCCTGGTTTACTCGCGAGAACCCATCCGTATTCATTTTTAACTATATTTAACACACCAAAAGAACTTTCGGAGTGGGTCTGTGCTTTGGTAATTTGGTAGCAGCCAAGCAGGTATGTTAGGTATGTTGTTGGCGATTAGTCCAACTGAATTACAAATATAACTGAATTACAAGTATCTACTTGGCTATTTAAATACATTGCTCCTTCTGTGCGACTCATTCAGCGTGATTCCAGAATAACTTGCTAAAATTTCATGTCGGCAATCATCAAAAGATAATATCTAGCACAAAAATGTGAGTTGGTTGTAAACTCAGTCAACAGCTATTCGTGTCGCACCAGTTGGAGATGTCAACAGGAATTCAGTCATTTACAGCGAATGGTAAAAGGTAAAACTGGACCTGCAATTGCCATTTTGGCGGATAGGTACATTTTAATTTTATTTATCTTTTGTTGTTTTTGAGTGTAGCGAAAGACTAATATATTTGTTTTACGTTTTTATAGTTTTTATACATAGGTTGCTGAATCAACCTTGTTCTTCTTCTTGTTGTGAGCGGAATTGGTCAACATACGTGTAAAGGTGTGGTTTAGCTTTCCCTTACAAACATTCAATGGGGGACTGGAATAGGTTATTGGATGGACCGAGTTCGTCGTGAGAGCGAACTGCCTACGTATCTGGCTCTTGGGTTTTTTGGGGGAGAGCAGAATCAGGTCTGGCGTAGTTCATTGGAGAGGTATTTATAGATCTTGAGAGTGTATCCTTGTCCACCACGTGTAAAGGGTATCCCAAACGAGGGGTGGAGATCAGGGTAACATGTGAGAACCGGCCCTCATAGGTATCTTTGAATGATGTGGAGTGTCGGGCCAGATAAGTAGCTTGGCGGTCGCGACCGCTGGTCGACGCCAAGATATGTGCAAGTACACCTTTAGTCATGATTGCTTCGAAGGGGTATCCGAAGTCACTTTCCTAGCGTGAGTTTCGCGGATACCGCAACCCGTTAGTATCGCTCTATTAGCTCATGGATGCGACACTCGATCCACAGGTCTATGTGTCATTTTCACCATGTTATCGCGCGTCTTTGGATAGAGAATATCACTCCCCTACACGCCCCTCTCTCAAGAGGGTTGTGAAAACGACCGCTAAGAGAGATCGGTCGTCGGCGCTGCGGGAGCATGCTAGAGGTGGAAATTTCCAACGATCCGTGGAGGAGCCGCTCATGTTAACCATGTGAGCCGGTGGGTGCAAACGTTTGACGCGCGTTCAAAGACGCGACAGATCTGGAAATTCGCGAGAAAAAACGTCGCCCCCATTTTTCGGATGTGAAAAACAGATTGGATGGAAGTCGGGGCAGCTAGGGTCGGGTGTAATCATGATGCCTTGGAAACTGGAGGGGCGGTTGCTCAAAAACTTTGCTGGCTCTTTTGAAACTTCATTTGGCTGCTTCGTCTGGTAGACACTACTTCATTACCGCATCATCCTTCAGGTTAGTTCTCTGCCATTGTTGAACCTCTCTCATTTTGTTTCGCGGCTTAGCCTCTGTTCTAGAGTTGTTAGGACACCCTGTTAGTGACTTAGTAGCTAGACATGTTAGGGTTAGAAGAAAAATGTCTGACTCCGATGACACTCGGTCTAATGAGGTCCGTGAAGTTTCTCTTGGCCGGGATGACGGCGATGATGAGAAAGATGAGTCCGTTAATGTGGGGGTGGTTGAGGGTGATGATGAAGATGAGGCGGTTGAGAGGGCTAGTAGTGAGGAAGATGCGGCTCGATCTGCGTCTGTAGCTACTGAAGCTAGCACTTCAGGTCGCTGTGAGGGGTCGTCTTCGAGCGATCTGCCACCTAGAGCTGTGGACAGACATGCTTTGAGGGCGTTTCCATATCTGAGAGAGAAATATGGGATAACCGTAAGCGGTCTGGAGATCCATGAGCCTGACCAGAACGCTTTGGTCTATAGCGATAGGTACACCCCACCAAATCAGGGGGTGATTATCTGTGAGGGGCAGCTGAGGGCGTCCATGACGATACCGTTCTCCAAGCTGGTTTGTGAGTTCCCCGAACCACCGCGGGCAAAGCGCTCGCTCAGTTTGTGGGTAACACGTGGTGATTGTTCAAGGATTTTGACCTATTGAACGCCAGCGGTGAGTACCGAATCAAGGTCGCTGATGTTATCGAGCACTATCTCGTAAAGCGATCTAGGTCACTGAATTTTAGCTTGCAAACTCGAAAGCTACTGCCGAAATGCCTGATGGTAAAGAGTAACGAAGTCGCGGGACAAATGACCGCTGCTCCTTGTAGGAAGCTACTGTGCTAGCGGGTTCAGTGTGGACAATAAAATATGCGACTTCACTGGTGGGTACCAGTGCGTTATCTGATGATATCAAATTTGCTTTGGTTGTACGTATACTGAAATTGTTGTCTTGTTGACTATGCAGATATTCACTTGAAAAGGGGGTCGAGCCGACAGGTGATCGAGAAGTTCGCTAGGCTGACGCGAGTTGAGAAACAAGCCAAACTACCGAAAGTTGCACATTTCTTTGAAGAGCGCGGAGGACCCGCAATTAGGGAGAAAAGGCAAGTGCAAAAAGCCAGAACGCGGAAGAAAGTGAGCGGGAAGACGTCGAAGAAACCTGTAATGGAGAGGCGTAAGAGTGATCTAATTACGAGGGAAGACAGACATCGAGGTCGTGCCGGGGTGAAGCGACCGCTGGAAATGCTGGGGCCTCTGGGTCTGAGCGGGGAGGGGCTAGGAGGACACTCCTTTCGATGTGGAGGACGTTCTCTTCGACATCCCGGAGTCTTGACCTGCAAAGGTTGCGAGGGTGGCTGAGAGCGCCCTGGGTGGTGAAGTGCAAACTGGGGGAAGGGCGGCTCGCAACTCGAGGGCGAGACCGATGCCCGACTTCAGCGTCCTAGGTGAGGACGCCCCGGAGGTCGCTCAACCCAGGGTTGTTGGAGATCGCTCTGGCAAGATGAAGGGAAAGGTTGGTGCGAGAGAGACTAGTAACGGGCACTCCAGTACTGGAAAGGACGAGCTGGAGTGCAACCTGATGTACATAGATGAGGTGACTGGGAAGAAGCGCTATGTGAGGAGGTCGGACTACAGCTACAAGTCCGCACCCATAGCTACTTGCTTGCTGGAGGGGATGACCCTGGATGGTGATAGGAAGGACCTGGATGCTAAGGAGTTGGAGTCGAACCTGAGGGGGATGGATAAGGCGATGTGTCTGGTAAGTAACCTTTGCGTTCTACTTGACTGTGTTATGGCGTTACATGCTATTGTTTGATAATAATGTGATATGTTGTGCGAGTTGTTGCAGTTGATCGCTGGGTACCAGAAGCTGAAGACGGCCGCGCAGATTGCTGACCTGGAGAAGGGGGAGGTTGAGTCGCTGAGGGACGAGCTGTCGAATTTGCGAGCTGTGCAACAGGCTGAGAAGACATAACTGGATGCGCTGGGCCCCAACTCACTGCCCTGACCCTGGAGAAGACTGCTGCAGTGCATGAGTCGATCGAGATGAAGCATGAGGTGGAAGCGTTGAGGGGCCAGCTAGTCGCGGCGAACACCTATGCTGAACGGTGTAAGACTTCTACCCTACAAGCGAAAGAGGCCTATCTCACCATCCGCGGCCGAGGTGGAGGAACCGAAAAAAGCCGGACGACCCGCAAGAGGAGCTGAACGCCAACCGGGAGAACTCGGCGCGAACTGCCCGAAGGTGCCGGGTAATCGTTTCACGGTCGTGCCTTCTCCCCTTACTGGTGTGGTGAGTAAGCAGCTTCAGGGGTCTGGCGAGCTCAACATGGCTGCTGTTGAGGCAGTTGTGGAGTCTTCTAGTGATCCGAACTCTGTCTCCGTTTTGAATGTCGCTCTTGGAGGAGATCTTGATGATATTGTCTAGGAAGTTTTATTGTTAGTGTTTGTAATGGGCCTCTGGCCGTAAACAATAGAGTTGGTTTCCTGGGTTGACCTGGGCCGCTCGTTTTTCTGCTTTTCCATTGACTATGATAACTAGTGACTAACTGTGCTGGATTTCCTGAGTATTCTCAGCAGCATGGTTAGTCTGTGAACTGGGGCGTCCCTGATGTCGTCAGGTCGCTTCTTTTATGAATGTGAATCTTGTTGCCTTTGCTTTCTACACTTAGTCTTGTGTATGATAAGAATGTTTGCATTTGTAAGCATATGCATGCTGTCGCGATCTAAACGGTGCAGGTCGCTCATCTCTATGAGGACGCCAGTATGCGTTTCAGATATGGAGCTTTGAAGTTATAGTCGTCGCGCGGGCATGGTCGGAATGTGGGCGGTCGGAGATATAAAATGATGGCTGCCAGTTGGTCGGGCGCTTTGGTCTCGATGCCATAATGGTGTGCCTTGGGAAGAGGCGCTTCGTGGGTATAAATATGATCGGTGTTGGGAGAGCAACGACATTTGCTCTTCTTGTTCTTCTTCCACAAGGCTTTCCCTCTTCTCTCTTGTTCCTGTTTTGCTTTCCTTTCCCGTTTACTCAGGTACGTTTCGCTTTTCTTCGTTTAGATCATTGTAAAGTTTGCTGGCGGGTCTAACCAGCTTTCTTTTGTTTTTCGTGTGCAGCTTCCCTTATGGCTCGGTGCTTTCCGTTCATTAGGGGAGAAAGGAGTGTAAGAGAGAGTTCCCCTCTGCTCATGGTGGAGGAGATGGAGTTCCGTCCTCACGTGCATGGGGACTGTGGCAAAAGGAAAACTGTGGCATCTGGGGCAATAAGAGCAAGCGATCCAAGGGATCAGGTCGCTCGACGGGCGGCATTGTGTTCAGGTCACCTCAGCGAGCGGAAGACACCTATCGGGCTGCTGATGGAAGCGACGACCTGGGGCAAGGTCATCACGTCGCTAGTGAGAGTTCGCTCCCTCATGTCGGGGACGTGGGGAGCGAATTCTACTATGTGGGGAGAACGGGGAAGAAGCGTGCTGTGAAGCGTTCTGATTGCAGCTTCCACTCGGCACCCATAGCGACTAGTCTGTTGAAGGGGATCGTGTTAGACGGGGACAAAGCTGAAGTTGAGGATGAAGATATGGAGACGCTGCTGGGGACCATGGACATGGCTAGTTATTTGGTGAGTGTTTATCTGTCAGCTTTGCCGCTTTACTTCTTAAGTGAGTCTGATTATGATTTTGTCCTTGTAGTTTCTGGCTGGGTATGATAAGCTAAAGAACGCCGCGGTAATGTGTCGATATCGACGCCAACTCCCGAAGTCGAAATGGATGTTTGCGAAGCCACCCGGGGCCGACAAGAGGAAGCCGGACGCTGATGACGGGCGGCACCGTCGCCGCTGGCCGGAGAACGCTAAACTGGTCGCTGTAATGGCTGAGCTGCAAATGGAGGTAGCTGAAGTCACTGAGTACGCTAAGCGATGTCAGGGGGTTGCTCGTAAAGCTCAAAGTGCGTATACCACGGCCTGCCTGAATGAAGTATGCCAAGCCGGACGAGAAGTAATTGTCGCCTAAAAAAGGCGCATGGGCTCAAGGGATGGGTATCGCGCGATTGTTCCATGGCTGCGAGGCACGCTCCTTCAACCAAAGATCGCCCTCGTGACAAACATGTGGTTGCAGCTCCGTGATGGTGATTTCTCTTCTTTGTCTTGGTAAGAATTTTGGGTCATTCGGTAGTGATTATGTCTGGTCTTTGCCCCTACGAGGGTTAAACATTAGAGCTGTGTTTTCAGGCTTGCCCGAAAGCAGTTCACTTTTTATTGATACAGAGAACTAGTGTCCACGAAAGTGGCAGTTCGTTAACTTTTTCCCTTTTTGTTCACCGGTCCGATCCGATTTTTCTCGGGTAAACCCAACAGACGGTGGTTAGAACCGGGTTATTTGAAACCGGTGGTGTAGCTTTATGGTAAATGTATGCTTAGTGTTATCTTTTGCTTGATCGCTTGTAGCTATTACTCGCTTTATTGGGCTTGTTTCGATGTACTCTCGTAAAAGCGTATATTTTGTAGGTATCGATCGCCGAGAGCGATCCGGGAGATGTAAGTGTCCGATTAGTTCGGACTTAGGGGTTCATGACCCTACAAACTTCGAGGGCTTGTTGCTCCCGGTAGGCGTTCTCACCGAGTTGATCCTAGAGTGTAGGTCCTCAACTAGCGAGACTTCGAGAGAGGCTATGAGCCCTGTAAAGCTCCCGAGAGCATTCTCGCCGCTTGAGAGCGTGTGTAGCCCCCGAGGGCGTCTTTCCTCGAGCGTTCTCGCCGAGTTGATCCTGGGGAATAGGTCCTCAACTAGCGAGACTTCGAGAGGCTATGAGCCCGTAAGCTCTTGAGAGCCGCTCGCCGCTTGAGAGCGTGTGTAGATCCCCGAGGGCATGTTGCTCTGAGCCGCGTTCTCGCCGAGTTGATCCTAGGGGTATAGGTCCTCAACTAGCGAGACTTCGAGACTATGAGCCCCGTAAGCTCCCGAGCCGCTCGCCGCCGAGGTCCTCAACTAGCGCGTAGCCCCCCGGTAGCGTCTTTGCCTCTGAGAGCGTTCTCGCTGAGTTGATCCTAGGGGTATAGGTCCTCAACTAGCGAGACTCGGAGAGGCTGTGAGCCTGTTTGTCAGTGCATATGTACTGATGGTGCTTGCGGTGCGAGTGGCATGGCTTGGAGATGCGAGTAAATACCGTAGATTATAATAACAATCTTGAGTATCTTACACTTGAATTTGTAGCATATGGAGACCTAAGTTACATGACATTATGATACTAATGGTAAAACTTCTTTAACAAGTACGTGTTCCAAGGCCGTGGCAATAACTTCCCCTCTTGGGTTTTAATCTAGTACGCTCCATTGCCAACGACGCGTTCCACAATGTAGGGGCCTTCCCACATTGGTGCTAGTTTAGAATCATCTTGAGTTTTTTTTCAAGACTAGATCTCCAGGTTGAAAAGATCGAGGATGTACTCGTTTGTTGTAGGACCGCTTTAGGATCTGTTGGTAAGATGCTACTCTGATAGCTGCTAGGTCACGCCGTTCTTCCAGCAGATTGACCTCCCGAGCTAGTACTGAGTCATTATGCCCTGATTCGACAAGTTCAGATCGAGTTGTCATGATTGTCAGCTCGGTGGGGATGACAGCTTCTGTGCCATAACATAAGGAGAATGGTGATTCGCCTGTGCTGGAGCGAGCTGTGGTGCGGTGAGCCCATATGATGTTTTCGAGCTGGTTTGGCCATTGACTTTTGTTCTTTTTAATCTTTTTCTTCAAATTCTCTAAAATGGCTTTATTTGTCGGCCTCCACCGCCTATTGCTTTGAGCGCATCGGGAGTGGAGAATGCATGAATGATCTTCCACTTGGCTAGAACTCTCTCGAATCGCTTTTGCCCTTGAACCTGAACCGTTGTCCATCACCGCTGTGTGTGGTAAGCCAAATCTAGTGATGATATGAGTCCAAATGAAATTCCCGACATGTGATTCTTTGACGATGCCAACGGAATTGCTTCAACCCACTTTAGTGAAATAATGCGGGAAGCCAAGACAAAGCGGAAGCCGTGCTCTTCCTCGAGGGATGAATGGTCCCATAATGTCCATGCCCCACATGTGGAACCGCTGGCGGCTCGCGATGTTGATCGGGCCATTCAGCTGGTCGGGTTGAATGATATTATTGGCCCAAATGTTTGACATTTGACACACTTGAGGACATACGTTTTGGCATCGATCTACATACGGGGCCAGAAGTATCCTTGGGAGATCGCCTTATGGGCTAATGAGTGACCTCTAGCATGGTTTCCACACTCTCCTTCATGAATCTCAGCGAAAATTAACTGACCTTGCTTTGGACTGATACATCGCAGATGAGGTCCCCCAGCAGACTTGCAAAATAACCTGTCATTAACCAAACAATAGCTACGTGCCTGGTACGGAATCTTCCTAGCCCTGACACGCTCATCTGGGAGTTTGCCATGTTGGATGTATTGTATAATAGGCTGCATCCATGTTTGACTCATCTGATCTCCAGAGAGTGGGCACAGGTCACTGATTGCTAAGACATAGTCCGCTTGGTAAGCTGGTTGGTCGACCACTTCAATGGTCAGTTGTCTAGGGGCAAAGTTCGGTGCCTGAGTGGCTAGGTATGCTAAGCTATCTGCGTGACGGTTCTCATCACACAAAAAATGGTGTATTATAGCTCTACTGAAAGAAGGAAGTAAATCATTAACAACTTGAAGGTATTTGGAAAGGTTACCTTCGTTGGTAGTGTACTCTTTTGCGATCTGGCGAACAACCAGTTGTGAGTCACTAAAGATTTGGAGCTCCTTTACACCGAGTTAGATTGCCGCACGCAACCCCATTATTAATGCCTCGTACTCCGCTTCGTTATTGGAGGTTGCGAAGTCTATGAGAACTGCCTTTTCTATCATAGCTCCCTCGGGGGATACTAAAACGATTCCGATACCACTGCCTCCTGGGTTACTGGAACCATCAATGTAGAGGGACCAGACTGTTTTTATGTTTGCTTTTGTGGGTGCGACCTCTGCTTCTGGCTCTCAATTGGGGTCGTCGACTGGAAAATCTGCTAGGAAATCCGCGACGACCTGGCCCTTCTACGACGTGCGGGGGACGAAGTCCATGTGGTGCTCACCCAGCCCTTTGGCCCATATCGCCATCCTAGTAGTCTTATTCTCTTTGTGAAGGATCCGCTTCAATGGAAGGTCGCTAAGTACTCTGATTGGATGAGCTTGGAAGTAAGGTCTGAATTTTCTTGCTGAATATAATAACGCGAGCACTGCTCTTTCAATGTGGGAATAATTCTTCTCGGCTGGAGTGAGCGTCTTACTTGTGAAGTAGATCGGCTTTTCTGAATTGTTGTCCTCTTTGAAAAGAACTGAACTGATGGCGAAATCTGATATTGCCGGATAGAGCCCTCAAGTTTCTCCGCCTCGTTGGTTTGGCTAAGACGGAGGCGCCAGGAGGTATTCCTTGAGAGTGGAGAATGCTTGGTGACATTGATCGCTCCATGAGAACCGCCGCCTTTTTTTAGGATCTGTAGGAACGGTCGGCACTTGTCTGACGCTCTCGATATGAATCGGTTGAGTGCAGCGACCATGCCTGATAGTTTTTGTATATGCTTCTTTGTTTGTGGGTCAGGCATGTCTAAGAACGCCCGAATTTGGTCTGGATTTGCTTCGATACCTCGCTGTGAGACCTGATATCTTAAGAATTTCCTGGAGGACGCTCCAAAGAGGCATTTTTCCGGGTTCAACTTCATTCCAGTTCGTCGTAATCTGGAGAACGCTTGCTCAAAGTGAGTGAGGTGGTCACCTACTTTTTTGCTTTTGACGACCATGTCGTCTATGTAGACCTCCATGGTGTCGCTTAACATGTCCGTTACCAGTCGTTGATAAGTCGCCCCGGCGTTCTTGAGTCCGAACGGTAGAACATTGTAGCAATAAACTCCTTGCTCAGTGATGAATGAGGTCTTCTCCTGATCTTCCTCAGCGAGTGGTATTTGGTTGTACCCACTGTATGCATCCATGAATGATAACAGCTCGTGCCCACAAGTCTGATCGACTAATCGGTCGATTCTAGGTAGTGGGAAGCTGTCTTTCGGAGTTTCTTGGTTGACGTTGGTGAAGTCGACGACAAAGCGCATCGCATCTCTTCTTCGGAACTGCCACGATGTTTGCTACCCAATCTGGGTAATCGACCTTCCGTATGAAATCGACTTGCTTGAGTTTATCGACCTCATCGTTCACTGCTTTTTGAAAACGTAATGACAATCTTCGAGGTCATTGTCGAACTGGTTTGGCACTAGGGTTGTCGTTTAACCTATGACATGCAACGCTAGGATCTATACCAGGTACATCGATATACGACCAAGCGAACACATCTTTATTCATGGACAAAAAGTTTACAAGATGAGCTTTAAGTGTGGGGTCGAGGTTAGCCCCGACATAGACGAGTTTAGGGTCGTCTTCTATTCCCAGATTCACTTGCTGCCTTTCTTCGGTTGGTGCTGAGCCTTGTGCTGTTTGAGTGTTCTCTGGAGGATCGCACTTTGTAGATGTTGTGCTGGTCTGGTGAGTGGCTGTAGTAGCTGTAGGAGCTGGAGCGTTATCTGTGGTTACGACAACAGGGTCAGAAGTGACTTCTGTGGCCGTGACAACAAAAGCTGGAATGGTTTGCTACAGCCAGCATCGGGCCGTATGAGAGTGGCGGGCGATCTCTTTGCTCTGCTTCTGGCGGAGGCTCTCTACCGGGGCTTACCTCTAGGATCTGAATGGGGGACACCTGCTGCCCTAGTGTGGCTCGGGGTCTGGGTTGGTAAAAGGAGGTTCTTGTTGGAGCCCCCAGCGTTCTGCTTTGGGACGTTGGTTCTGACCTCGGCCATTAAGTCTTTGGCCATTGTATAGCTGGTGGGCTCGTTTCTGACGCTGATGGGAGATTCGGTGGTCTTGTTCGTTGCGATGATCTGGTTACATTGATAGGCCTCGAGTTGGTTGCTCCGAAGCTCCATCATTCCTCTGGGGCTAGGAAAATGGATCAACTTATGCAATGTGGAAGGTACTGCTTGCATTTGATGGATCCATCGTTGTCCTAAAATAGCATTGTAGGACGACTTGGTATCCAGGACACTAAAACGCGTGTTGAAGCTGATCTTGTCTTCTCGAGAACCCACTGATACTGGGAGTATGATGTCTCCCATTGGGTTGGACCTGGACCCATTGAATCCAAAGAGAGGCGCGATCGGGTCTATGAAGACCGATTTTGGCAGGTTCATCTCTTGGATGGTATGGTAGAACAAAATATCGCCGCGAGCTGCCAGATCTATCAAAACTTCGCTTTGACGGTCCCAAATACTGATTTTGACGTAGACCACGAGTGCGTCGTTGTGCGGGAGGCAAACCTTGTTGAGGTCGGCCTCCGAGAAGGTGATATCTCCTGCGACTGAGCCCCGAATGCGGGTGCGGCTTGGCTTTAAGAAAAAAGTTGTAAACTTCATGAAGGGCGCCAACGCGCCTTCTTTTTTCCCTAGACGTGGAAACATAATCATCCTGAAGTGTGATCATGTGAATGGTTCTGTCGTATTCCCGACCTGTTGACGGTTGGTGACGAGCTTGACGAGAGCGGTCTCGGGGACGTCTTTTGCTGTGAGAGCGACCTTGGGACCTCTGATCGTTACGTCGAGGTGGGGATCTACTTCGTACTCTGCGGGCCATGAGCTTGTGGTGCAGGTCGCCGTCGGGTATGTTGGTGTATTGTTTGATGTGTCCGGCTTCTATGAGATCCTGCAAGTAATGCTTGAGCCCCCAGCATACATCGGTCTCATGGCACCTAGCTCGGTGGAAGGCACAGTAGGGCTGGTCGGGGCGATCTGCCGGTTGTTTGATCTTAGGTCGGTAGTAGGCAGCTCGTTTGATCTTCTCTAGTATGTAACTAGGAGATCTAGTGAGTACAGCAAATTCGTGGTCATTGCTCGCTTTGAGTTTGGAGGGCTGCCCTTGTTGTCGGGCTCGTTTTTTAGAGGAGGATGATACCTCGTAAACTTCTCCTTCTTCTACTTCCTCTTCATCTTGGTTCTGATTTTTTAAACCTTCCTGTAACTTGATGTACCTATCGACTCGAGCGCATACCGCCAACGCGTTCAGTCGTTCTTCGTGAGCGACACGGTGAAGCATGTTGTTGGTGCGCGTGCAGCGTTTGTGAAAGCCACCGTGGCGAATGACTCTTTGAGGCCACTCTCCATGTCTAACAGTTCGGTTTTGAACCGACTTAAGAAGGAGCGGAAGGTTTCCTCCTTGCCGAGTGTAAGTTGAAAAAGTGAATTGAGATCGCCTTCTCTACGCCCTGTTATGGACGATTGGCTTCGCGGAAACAGTGTCGGTGAGTCGCTCAAGTTCTTTATCGAAGTCGGCCTCGAGGGAGAAGAACCAAATGAGTGGGCCATCTTTTTTAGACTAGCGGAAATAGTCCGCAATGAAGGTGGTCGAACTCGTGGTGCATCGTAGAGTGCTAGACTTTGAACATACCGAGCTATATGCTAGCTCTGCATGTACGCCCATCGCATATCATTGGGAACCGTGGGTACGACGCCGAAATCTGGAGGAGAGATCTTCATGGAGTAGCTCAAAGAGCAAAATGGAGATGCGCCGGTAGGTTTTCGGCATCTTTGCACTATCGGGGTGGAGTCTTTCTTTACCTGCATTTTGTCGAGCCTTTGGCTTAGCTCGTTGATCCGTTGGCCGACGCTTGATGACGCCGCGTCCTCGCCGTGGCACCTAGTGGGTTCTGTGTATCCACTTGTGCTCGTAGTGTGACGTTTTCCTGCCTGAGCTGAGCTATTTGCTTGTTTACGGTGCCTAATTGTCCTGCTAGCATGTGGAGTTGAGCTTCGAAGCTTGCCATGCTTCGTGGGCTTGAGAGTTTTGGTTACTGATTTGTTTGTGGTTTGGTTTCTCAAGTAATCGAGACTACAGACGGCGCCAATGTAAAGGTGTGGTTTAGCTTTCCCTTACAAACAATCAATGGGGGACTAGAATAGGTTATTGGATGGACCGAGTTTGTAGTGAGAGAGCTTAACCGCCACGATCCGCCTCTTGGGTTTTTGGGGAGAGCGTAATCGTCCGGGCTAGTTCATTGGAGAGGTATTTATAGATCTTGAGAGTGTATCCTTGCTCACCACGTGTAAAGGGTATCCCAAACGAGGGGTGGAGATCAGGGTAACATGTGAGAACTGTCCTCATAGGTCTGCTATAATGATGTGGAGTGTCAGTCTGTATAAGTAGCTTGCGGCCGTGACTAGTGGCTGACGGCCAAGATATGTGCAAGTACACCTTTAGTCATGATTGCTTCTGGAAGGGGTATTTGAGTCACTTTCCTAGTGTAGTTCGCGTGATACTGCGACCTGTTAGTATCGTTCTATTAGCTCATGGATGCGACCTGGATCCACATGTCAATGTGTCATTTCCACCATGTTATGCGCGTGCTGGATAGAGAATATCACTCCCCTACAATACGGTCTCATTCAAAGTATAAGGCACAATCGATTGGACCCAAAGCGAGCGGAGGATTTGGTTTTTGTCCATAGTAGTCTCCAACTATTATCAAGAAATAATGAGAATTACACTAAGGGTCCTACAAAGTATTGGGACGTACTTGGTGATGAATCAAGCATGGAAGGACCTACTAAGTTGGAGATGGCTAATTTGAATTTCTTTGAGACGGTTCCTCCTCAAGATGAGGAGGGGACATCGACTCAATGAGAAATTCCTTCTCCTTTTTTGGGACTTTTTTGTTTGAGGTATATATTTTGATATTTTGTCTAAGGTAAATATTTTAGTATCTAAAACAACTTTTTTGAATGTTTGACAAACTACACTTTGGTCATGAAAGATATGAGCTCTGTCTATATTTTTTTGGATATGTGCGACACATTTTGGGCTACAAGATTAGTGGATTAGGTTACATATTATTTGCAACTTGCAATTCTCTTTGCTTGTATATTTTGTAACTTTGTAAGTTCCTCAACTAGTCAACTTTGTATGCCTATTTTATATTTCTATCACTTTAATAGTCACTTTAATATTTGTTTACTATGCAATACTTTTTCCCCTATTTATCACTGTTTATCTCATTTTCTGAAAAAACTTCTAATTTATAAATTTTATATCTATTAAAAATTAATTAATTATTCCTATCCATGTCCCCGTGTCGAACTCTCACAGCTCGCCGTATCTGACACCCCATATCCGTGTTAGAATAGGTTTTTAATTGAAATTTTTATTTATATATATATATATATATATATAAGATAAGTTCAATGTACAACACTTTTTATACAATACCCCCCACCAGACCCTTCAAGATGTTTTAAGGGCTAATGTTTTGTGGATAAGATGTTCTCACCATGGATACGACTTCCATAAAAAATTGGATCCTTTGAACATTTCTAAGTTTGCCAAAAATGGGTTACAAAATTGATATTTCTGAACCGTTGATAAAAATTCATAGGTTAAGAGCAATTTTTCTCATGGTTAGGAGTTTTCAAATGAGTTGAATTTTTCTGGAGATGATCTCCATGGTGTGAACTGTGAAGATATCTACAAAGAATCAAGGCTTATTTCATATTTTCAAGGGGTATTGTATAAAAAGTGTTGTAAACGGAACCTACCCCTATATATATATATATATATATATATATATATATATATATATATATATATATATATATCAAAGAACAATAGTTTTTAGGGCTACATATCTTTTGCTCTTCAGTTAGAGCATTCCCAATGCAAGTCACTTTGAGAGGAAATGGCAACTTGATACTCTTATTGAGCCAAAAACAATGGCGAAATGTAAGGGTGACAATGAGGGTAACTTTTCACTTATTTACAATGACGGTGCAACTCCTAGCAGCTTCTCACCAATAAGGTAAGAATGAAGGGAAATAATCTTATGTGGAGGTAATAAGTTGTTGCTTGCATTGGGGATGCTCTTAGAGATGCAAACTAAAAATAAAATAAAATGTTGACAACGTGGTGAAACTAAGTATTGATGCAATAAGTTAAAAAGAACATATATGCCAAAGGAAGAGAGAAATTTTTATTCATAAAGAAGCAATAATGGGATGAGATCTACCTTTATATAATTAAATACGATAACCTCGATGCCTCCTACATGGATAATGGATCTATCTCATAGTGGGTAGCCACATTGGGTAGAACCCATATATAATAATTTACCATACTTTTTATACCATAGTTTATACCACACCCCCCTACAAGATGAGTTAAGTGCTAATAATTTGTGGATATAATCTACTAATCATTGATAACATCTCCACAAAAATTTGTCTCATTTAGAAATCTCTAACCTAGCTAAAAATCGCTCTCAATTTTGATTTTTAAAAACGGCTCAGATTTTTCGATTTTGCAATCATCTTTTGACATAGTTAAACATTATCAAATGAGTTTAAAATTTGTAGAGGTGATCTTCATGGTTAGTTAAACACATCTGTAAAGACTAGATTTTGTGATTTAGTTTTACAAGGAGGAAAATGGTAGTATATTATAGAATTGACTGAACTCGGTTATGTTGAGCTGCCTACGTATCGAGTTCTCTAGCGAGCTCGAATCAAGTCGAATCAAGTCAGATGTAGTTCATCATCATTTGAATTGTATTATGGAATGGAAAAGATGGAGAAAATGGAGCCATGGAGAAGATGAAACCTCCTTAGATGTATAGAATGCTTCCTCTTTTCACTTTATTTAGTCCTTAATTAATATCAACTGAATGAAATGACCTTTGGTGCTTCTATAACCATTTAGTAACTCATGAATCTTGAGATGTCTGGTTAATATAATCTAATAGGTTGGACATTATTTAAGTTGATCAATGGCAATGACATGTGTCACAATATATTGGTACACAATATATGTCTCTCACATAGCATTCTCTCGTTAGGTCGTGCTTTCTCAAGAATGACTTGACGAGAGAAATAATCTGACACGTGTATATTGTAGGTTAGTCCTTGAATGGAATAAATTGACTTGAATGGAATTGAATTGAATTGAATTGAAGTCTTGGTAGGTCGATCCTTGGATTAAGCCCTCGACCTGGCAAGATATTGAATTGAATTGATCTAGGTGGTGTCTGTTGTAACTTAAAGATCACAATTTGGAGATCGCAGTTGATAGCTAGCCTTGAATTGGCGTGACTATAGTTGATAGTTAGCCATTTTAGGGGGTGTTTAAACTGCATTTATGACTCTTGAGGAAGCTCTACGCGATAAGTGTACTTCAATGCCAGTTCTCAAGAATGCATAAAAACAAATTTTGGACTAAGTTTTGCAAAATCAGGAATTTTTCTTTTGCTTTTCTATACATGAATTTATGAATACTGAATTGGGTTGTATAAAGTGGTGAACCACCATATCACTAATTTTGGATTTGAAAAGTAAAATTATAGACGTAGAGTAACATTCTTCCAAAAAAAAAATGTTCTAGATTGATCCACTAAATGATTTGATCGAGTTTCACTAATTTTCATCTTTGTATTTCTTGTTTATTATTTGATTATATTGAGAAAGAAGACTTTTTTTTACAAATTGTTGTCTTAGTCTATGATCTATGAATGTAGTAAACTTAAATTATGATGGATTTTAGTGCCCTTTAATCAAACTTTTTTTTTTATCTAATCTTTATCCAAATTGGTAAATAGTTCGAACAGAATAAAAGAAATGGTATCCGTGTCAAAGACAGGGGCAATTTATAGTATATATTATCAACTTAACAAAATAGCTCGGTTTTCTGACTCGCGGCTAGGATTCGTTTTGAGGGGTATAAATCGAGGGCCACCATTCTGCCACGTGGATTAGGAATAATTAAAAGTATTAATTGTTAAAACCCTTCGGAGTGCCAAACCCCTTGGTTTTCACTTTCGCTAAGAGAAACCGAACAAAGAGAAAGGCTCTCTCTCTCAAATCTAAACTCTTCATCTCCTGAGATTATCTAAACTCAATGCTCTCTAAACCCATTCTATTCCCACCGCTCTCAACCCAAGTGTAGTCTCCCTCTCATCTCTCATGCTCTCTAAACTCTCTGAGCAGCTCTCCAACATTCTTTCATCATCAAATCCGAAATCACGTTTTAGTTTATGACGGTAAGCTTCTCTCTATCATGAATTTATCGATTAATGTTTATTCACATGAAAACATTTGCATGTCATAATTTTTTTCAATCTTTTGGAGTCGTAGATTATTGATTCCGATATTTATTTGTTGTTGTTTGCTTTCGGGTATAGGTGTTTATGATCTTTTGCAATTTTTGATGGCAACGAATAAACCTTCGAATTCAACTACCCAACTTCCTCTATCAAGGTATCAAGGTAAAGGTTTTAACAACCTTTACATTTTTAGTTTAATCCGATTTGGTTATTAGCATTGATTTGTTTTAATTATATTAGCTGCGTCCAATTGATTTTAGTGGATCTAATTGCATTTTCTATTGTAAATTGACATTGTTTTGGGTACAACAATTTTCTTTTTATTGTGAATGGCCTCACCGTTTTCCCGGAGTGTTTGTTGAAGTGCATAATAGAAGAAATATTGTTTAAAGTGCCTTAATGAAGTAATTTTTTTTGTTCTTAACTCAAGTCCAGTGATCAAAAGTCGACTTTGACCATTAATTGAAAAGGGTACAAACAACTAAATCATATAAACCAAGAAGCGCTACTTCAATCATGTTTTTCTATTTTCCTAAAGCTTTGGCAGGTTAGACTCGATCTTTTATTGTTGTTGTTATTATTATTATTATTATTATTATTAATTCTTCTTTTCTCCAATTTTTTGCAAATCCAGTTTCGTATCCGTAGTAGGCCTTTGAAAAATAGACACTTTTCCTGAACATGTCAAATATCATTATTAAATAATTTCCTTGTGCCAAAATTAATAGAGCTAATTACAACATTGGGGTAATTTAATTGGGTTTTAGATCGAATTAGTTTGTGATTTTTAGTGACTACTTGCGAGTGAAATTGTAAAAGATTGAATTGGTTGTTGCAAGCGAAAAACAGCATCAACTTACAACACATGATACTTTACTTAAACGGCTCTTTTACATATACATTTGTTAGAATATGAGTTTTAGAAATTAAATGTAGCTATGTTTTATACATGTCAGTATGTGACACAAAGGGGGAGTTGCATTTTCAGACAAGCTCTTCCTTTGCGACTTTTAGCTGAAGTAAAAAATTGCCAAATTTTCATTGTAGGTAACCAAATTATTTGGACGACTTTTTTTTTGTTAGTGTTAGTATTTTTATTTCTTTATCTTCATAGATACAACTTTTAGCTGTAATATGTAATACCTTTTGTGTGTTAGCTGATTCTATAGTTAGTCGTTTGTAATGCATATTTTCAGATTGAAATTGTCAGTTTGGATATTGCTAATGTCGGTTGTTCCTACCCATTGGAGCAAGTGAGGTGGGGCTATGAGAACCCAAAACACAAGATCACTGCTTGCCCAACAAAGGACAAAGAGCTGTCATGAATTTATCGATGTCATCTTAAAACAACTGTAAGTGTTAAAAGTTTGTGTGTCATAATTTTTTTCATCTTTTGGAGACGGAAAAATTGATTTTTGAATTATTGATTCCGATATTTGTTTGTTGTTTTTTATGCTTTCGGGTAAAAGTCTTGATTAGGTACCAAGTTTGGGCTGCTAGGTTGCAATAGATAGTTCCTGCTTCTATATGCAAACAGACCTATGTTGCAAACTAAACTAATTGGTCTATTAGATGTGTTAGTGGAAATTAATCTATCATAGTAATTTAGTATTTTGTGTTAGACTATTTGTTGTACATTGTATTTTGTGGAAATTAACTAAACTGCTTGGACGCTTTGACTGTTTTAGCCTGTGCCTTAACTGCTTAGGTGGTCATTAAACGGCCGTTTTGTTTAATTGTGCACAAATAAACTTCCTCCAGAGTGGTTACTGAATCCTTGACCTCAAGAGTGTTCATTACATGCTTGGGCGTTCAGCGGCATCAAGCGTTTTAATTTGTTTACTATGATAATAACACATCTCCATTTTACAAAATGCTTTTGCAGCAAACCAAAAGGATCTTTCTATTATCTCTCTCTATGAAAGTGCACCTCCTATTTTCATCCGCAGACAGTCATGGCAAAGAAGCGTCCCTTTGCCAACAGTTAGTTATATCAAAGATAAATTTTTTCCACACCCTCCCTCGACTGCAAGGATAGGGTTTCTCTCTCAATTAATCAAAACCTCACTAATTTTGTCTTTATATTTCTCAATTCAGTTTACATCTGATTAAAGGTAGCGGCATAGGAACCTTAAACAGCTTACATCTATCATGATATCATTGTGCTGTTGTGATAGTACATTTACTTTTTCTTATGGTTATAGTTTATCCATTCTAAGTTGTTGTTCTCTATAAATTGCATGTAATGCCTTGGTGCAGCGCCGGTGGGAAAAGTTGCTGGTGCTATTTATTGTCAGGTGCACTCTGTTCAAATCCATCTTATTCCTCTGGAGCGTGTCCAACAAAAAACATAAGTTGTTTTGCATGCTCATGTTGTGCCACAAGTTGCTTATTCAAATTTGGTTAGTCACGTTAAGAGTGGCTACTAAACCTATTGTGTAGATGATAAAAGAAACTTAGGAATTAATGATAGCTAATTTGCTTATTGTAATCACTTTTTCTGCAAAGCCCTCCCCTCGAGTCATTTCAGTTGGTCAATTTTGTTGTTATTAGTTTGATTAAGCTGTTTTCCCTCCCACTGTTTGATGCAGCATAAACTCCCTTCCTTTGCGACTTTTAGCTTAAGTAAAAAATTGCCAAATTTTCATTGTAGGTAACCAAATTATTTTGGAGGACTTTTTTTTTGTTACTATTAATATTTTTATTTCTTTATCTTTATAGATACAACTTTCAGCTGTAATCTGTAATACCTTTTGTGTGTTAGTTGATTATATAGTTAGTAATTTGTAATGCATATTTTCATATCTAAATTGTCAGTTAGGATATTTCTAATGTCGGTTGCTCCTACCCACTGGAGCAAGTGAGGTGGGGCTTTGAGAACCCAAAACACAAGATTACTACTTGCCCAACAAAGGACAAAGAGTTGTCATGAATTTATCGATGTCATCTTAAAACAACTGTAAGTGTTAAAAGTTTGCATGTCATAATTTTTTTCCATCTTTTGGAGGCGGAAAAATTGATTATATTATTGAATTATTGATTTCGATATTTGTTTGTTATTGTTTATGCTTTCGAGTAAAAGTTTGGATTAGGTACCAAGTGTGGGCTACCAGGTTGTAATAGATAGTTCCTACTTCTATATGCAAACAAACCGATGTTGCAAACTAAACTGATTGGTCTATTAGATGTGTTAGTGGAAATTAATCTGTCATTGTAATTTAGTATTTTGTGTTAGACTGTTTGTTAAACATTATATTTTGTGGAAATTAACCAAACTGCTTGGACGCTTTGACTGTTTTAGCCCGTGCCTTAACTGCTTAGGCGGTCATTAAACGGCCGTTTTGTTTATTTGTGCACAAATAAACTTCCTCCAGAGTGCTTACTGAATCCTTGACCTCAAGAGTGTTCATTACATGCTTGGGCGTTCAGCGGCATCAAGCGTTTTAATTTGGTTACTATGATCAATAATAACACATCTCCATTTTACAAACTACTTTTGCAGCAAACTAGAAGGATCTTTCTATTATCTCTCTGTGTGAAATAGCTGCACCTCTTATTTTCATCCGCAGACAGTCATGGCAAAGAAGCATCCCTTTGCCAACAGTTAGTTATATCAAAAAGAATTTTTTTTCCACACTCTCCCTCGACTGCAAGGATAGGGTCTCTCTCTCTCAATTAATTAGAACCTCACTAATTTTGTCTTTATATTTCTCAATTCAGTTTACATCTGATTAAGGGTAGCGACATAGGAACCTTAAACAACTTACATCTATCACGATATCATTGTGCTGTTGTGATAGTACATTTAATTTTTCTTATGGTTATAGTTTATCCATTCTAAGTTGTTGTTCTCTATAAATTGCATGTAATGCCTTGGTGCAGCGCCGGTGGGAAAAGTTGCTGGTGCTATTTATTGTTAGGTGCACTTTGTTCAAATCCATCTTATTCCTCTGGAGCGTGTCCAACAAAAAACGTAAGTTGTTTTGCATGCTCATGTTGTGCCACAAGTTGCTTATTCAAATTTGGTTAGTCATGTTAAGAGTGGCTACTAAACCTATTGTGTAGATGATAAAAGAAACTTAGGAATTAATGGTAGCTAATTTGCTTATTGTAATCACTTTTTCTGCAAAGCCCTCCCCTCGAGTCATTTCAGTTGGTCAATTTTGTTGTTATTAGTTTGATTAGGCTGTTTTTCCTCCCATTGTTTGATGCAGCAGAAACTACCAATAACTTAATGAACAACAAATAAACCGCCAGGAGGCTTCCATGGAATTCTTCGTTTGCTCGATGTAAGGAATGAGGCTAATATGATTAAATCATATTCCATATGATTAACCTAATTGGACCACACTGGCGCTGTTCAATTGCAAATGGTTACCCTAAAGTAGTTTTAGCATTACGGATCAACTCATAGTTTTTTTTTATTAAACTGAAGGTCTTTTTGCATATGTAGTTTGATCTTGATAATTGCATCGGCTATTGTTTGAGGCCGTCGTACCACACCATGCAAAAACAACCATATCCTACTTTAACTAGGCAACAAGAAAGTATCATACGGTTTTTTTTTTTATCTATGTCTTTTGCTAGCCACATCTTCTTAGATGTACTTTTCATTGGCTTTCTTATCTACTTAAGGGCTTTGGTCAAATTTAAATTCTTTCTTCCTTCGTTCTTATTTTTCCATCTTATCACTTTTTGTTTCCTTAGCATTCATTCTTATTTTGTTACTCCTCATAAATATACGCTTGACCGATTGGAAGTGCACACGGTCATAAGAGTCTAGGTGTCCCTTTGAGTGTGTTTTCCCCCCTTACATTTGTTGTGTGCTCAGACAACTTTGTCTAGGTTGCCATTACATTGAGAAGAATAAATTAATTTACATACCCTTCTAAATGTAATGATTTTTTTTTTGCTTTCGGTTCTGTTTTAACTTTTAACTGACCGTGACTTTCCTTTATACACTTTAATTCGTGTGTTCTTTACATTCATGACATTTCATGTTGCATTGATGCCACCAGGGATCCTTTTCTTCTTGCTTTGTGGTTACTACTAATTGGTTTCTTCTAACCTTTTTTTTGCTGATGTTTGGTCCTTTGTCTGGTGTCACCACAATTTTCTATTTGTTTTTACCACATTTCAAACTTTTTTGACAGATTCCTTTGCATTACGTTTCGATTTTATTACAACTTTAGGATAACTTTGGTTTCTTTCTCCCCACCTTTTTATTCAAGTTATTTACTTCTTGGTTAGTTGTGGTTAGCTTAATTATTATTTTGTAACTTCTCAGAAAAATATGCTAGACCCGGTTGAAGGGCACAAGGTTCTTGAGATCGAGGTATACCGTAGACGGTGCAATTTTTGCCCCTTGCTTTGTTATTAGTTTGAACAAATAAATACTTATAATGTATTTTCACTTTGAAGGGGAATGTGGAGATCTACCGGGCGACAATGTGAAACAAAAACCGAACTCAAATTGTCCAAGAAGTTGAGGTATGTGTATATTCTTATCTCCGCCTTGCAAAGTGTTGTCCAATGCTAGCGTATCTTATCCCCGTTTCTAACTCAACCGATAAACTACATACTTTCTTTTTGACCCATAGTCGAGCTTACATGTTCATCGATCAAGGGTGAGGGAGCAACTTCGCACTGAAGCTGTTAACGACATTAAGGTGCGTTTATAATTTGTTTGTGTTTATTCCCCCCGCACATGTATTTATTTTGTTTTGTTACCCACTGTACACTTTCTGGCTTAAACTATTAATGAACCCATTGTGCGTGTGTCTTCTTCCCTGACTTTTAATCAGACAAAAAAAAATGTTGGATAATTGTGTCATTGTTAATACAATGTCTTATTACGACCATATAATGTTGCTTTCGATGTGCTTATTATGATTAATATAACAAAAAAATACGTGTGTTGCTCGATTCTAGCAACTCTTATTCTAGTTATAGTGTGTCGTTTTGCCTGTGCTGATATGACTAATTACTGTTCAAAGATCAATGCAAACTCAAACAAAACGGCACGAGTGCAGCTCCAACGCCAGCTTGCTCCAAGATCTGCTCCTCCTATGCTTTCTTGACCCACCATTGCACAACATGCTTGAAGAGAAAGTGAGCGTCTTTCATCTTCATCCACATCTCATCGAATGCAACTATCAACTAAAGATATTCGCATCCATTTGAGTCCAACCGTTACATCAACCGAAAAACACTTGCACGACGTGTCCAAAGCGACAGGGAAAAAATGGCCCGCCTTCCTAGCTCAACTTTGATTAAGCACAGCTGTGTGCCACCAATCACTCATCGGGACCATTGCTACGCACCTATCGTTGACGATTCAACATCAGCACAAAATGAAAATAATAATAACGGGAAGAACAAAGTTTTTGGTTTTGCTCCAAAATCACGGCATTACACAATCACGTATTTGGTTGGGTCATCATCTAAAGGGGACTAGACACGAGAGAATGAAGTTCTATTACGAGAAAAAATAAAGGATGTTGCTATCTTTGATCCACCCCTGTGTGTTAGTCAAAGAAGACCATCCTCCTTAAAATTCTTCAAGTATGTGCTTTCTCTTATGTTCGGATTACCCACTTAAAGCTTGATACTACTTTGGAGAAAACTTATATACTAAATAATTTTTCATGTACAGTACCCAGTCTGAGCAATCGTACGCAAGGGCCAATTATACCACAGAAAATGCGTATGGGGAAGAAATGTGGAATTCATTTGATTCGGACTGCATTAGCAAAGGCACTGCAACAAATCTCCTAGCGAAACCATTGATTGATTTGCCAGAGGGACGCCATTTTCTAGGACGGATGGATGTTTGTTGCCCACATTACTCAGCTCTTCACTGGATCGCTGAGAAATTGAAACAGTCGTCGAAAAAAAAACCTAAATTTGGGATGTGTTGTTTACAAGGCAAAATCAGGCTACCCTCGCTCTTGCCGTTACCACCTGCTCTCCACTCACTATACGAAGGAAATGATGGATGTGCAATCTCATTCCATGAGCACATTCGTGCATATAATGCATGTAATGCTTTTACAAGCCTTGGTGTGGATCCGGACCAACGCGTATTGAGTGGATGTGGTCCACAATCATTTGTCATCCATGGAGAACTCTACCATAGAGTTGGTTCACTCCTACTAGCTCTAGGCAGGGATCCCATCTATTCACAACTTTAATTCTATGATGGAAATGAGGCTTTGAATCACCATCTTAGTAGGAACCCGCAACTATCAAAGGACGTTTTGACGATCATTCAGGACACTCTTATCCAAAACAATAACTTTTACAAGTTGTATATGAATGCTTTTAAGATTTTAAATGTAACTAATTCTACAAATAACAACGTCCCGGCTCGCCTTCATTATAGCTCTGGGAGTGACCGGCGTCACTACAACCTTCCATCCACAACAGAAATAGCTGTGATTTTGCCAGGAGAGGGGAGTACATTTGATAGCATGCGAGATATTGTTCTTCGCTTGCGAGAAGGTGGGTTACAAAGAATAAGCGAGTGTAACCCCGCATATTTGCCCCTCCATTATGTTCTTCTCTTTCCGCGAGGGGATCTTGGTTGGTCCCCTGACTTGCGTCAGTGGAACATCGTTAATAATTGTCCCACCGATGTGCGTTTGACACAAGCACAATACTATGCCTATCGTATGTTTGATCGCCCATCAGAGCATTCCCCTATTTTGAATGCGGGCGCCTTAGGCTAACAATTTTTAGTCGATGCTTAGGCTGCAACAGACCAGAACCGTGTGTGTTTTCTCAGAGATCGACAAGCTGAGATCTGTGTAGAGTTGTACCATGGATTAATAGATATTGTAGTACAGGGGCTCCATCCAGGTCAAGTTGGGCAATGTGTTATCCTGCCATCATCTTATACAGGCAGCCCAAGGCATATGTACTAGATTTACCAAGATTCAATGGCCATCACACGGTATAATAAACATCAGGATGTTTCCTTACGGCAACCGCGAATCTGAATTGACCAGAAGTTCTAATGGAGCTTAAAAGCCATCAAAAATCAACTGATAAACCAACATTAGTGGCGCGTGTTTTTGAGATGAAGCGTAGAGCAATAATGGAAGAAATCACCAAGAAACATATTGTCGATCGTGCGGTCGCACATGTTTACTATTTACACCATTGAATTCCAAAAGCGTGGTCTTCCACACATGCATGCTCTCATATTCCTCCAACACGAAGACAAGATTCATACCACTGAACAAGTTGATCGAATTGTTTCAGCTGAGATTCCAGATCCTGACACATAGCCTGCTCTCTTTCAAACAGTTATGAAATGTATGATTCATGGTCTGTGTGGTTCTGAAAATCCAAAAGCACCCTGCATGCAAGATGGTCATTGCAGGTTCCAATACCCATGGGAATTTGCTGAGAAAACAACAGTGGATCAAGAAGGATACCTGCTTTATATGCATCACAACACCGGTAGAGTGTATAAACGCAAGAAACATAAAGTTACCAACCGAAATGTTGCTCCATATAATCCGTACCTATCGATTTCCATATTAATGTTGAAGTGTGTGCATCAGTTCGGGCAGTCAAATATATCCATAAATACATTTACAAAGGTTTCGACAAAACAACCATGGTGTTAACTGGAGCAAATGATGAGATATAACAATACATCGACGCGAGGTATATCGGCCCACAAGAAGTTGTATGGCGACTTCTAGAGTTTAACATGCACTAAGAGGTGCCCAACGTTGTTCGCTTAGCAATACATTTGCCTGGGATGCATTGGGTTTTGTACAACCCAACCGAACCAATGGATGAAATTCTCACTCGAGCTGAACATCAACAATCAACTCTAACCGCATTCTTTAAATGTTGTGTTGAAAATCCAAAAGCCCGAGAGTTCACTTATCTAGAGATGTCTGGAGCTTTTGTTTACAACAAGGGCTTCAAAAAATGGACACCTAGGTGTCGAGATAGTTGTTTCGCTATTGGCCGGATGTTTTTTGAAAAACCTAATGTCAGGGAGCGTTTTTATGTACGCATGATGTTAACCATTGTTAAAAGGCCCACATCATTCGAGTCACTCAAATTGGTGGATGGTGTTCCGTACGGTATATTTAAGGCAGTATGTATTGCACGAGGTCTATTAGAAGATGATGAAGAGTGGAACCAATGTTTGCAGGAGGCATCTTGCATGCGGGCTGGGTATCAGCTGCACCGATTGTTCAGCATTATCCTAATAGAGTGCTTTCCAACGCGTCCAGAAATATTGTGGAACAGATTTGCAGTTGATATATGTGACGACCTTCCGTACAAGATGAAAACAAAGTTTCTAATAGAGAACCCATCTGAGGCCCGAGTTACAGACTATGGTTTGTTTTTGTTGGAACAACTCTTTCAAGAAAGTGGGAAGAATCTATCAAATTTCCCTGACATACCCCTACCATAGGAAAATTAGAGCCGTGTTGTTGGAAACAGACTCATTTGGGAGCAGCAACAGCTTCAACATCAGGGCTTACAAGAAGCAACTGATGCTAATATTAGCCGTCTCAATGAAGAGTAACACAATGCTTTTAATGCGGTGATAGAATCCGTACACAATGCTTAAGGGAAGATTTTTTTTCTTGAATGGAGCCACCAGTACAGGGAAGACATTTCTGTACAATACAATTGCAGTGTCATGTCGTTGTATTGGTAATATCGTTATAATGGTGGCTTCCTCTGGAATTGCATCTTTGCTATTGTCTGGGGGTCGCACTGCTCACTCAATATTTAGCTTGCCCCTAAACGTCTTCAACAACACCATGTGTGGATTTTCCAAAGATTCATTGCAGGCCGGCCTTTTCAGAGAGGCAAAACTTATAATTTGGGATGAAGTCCCAATGCAACATAGATACTGCGTTAAAGCCATTGATCGGTCGCTTCAATATATCTATGAAAACAAAAACAAAAATTCGGTGGAATAACCGTTATCCTAAGAGGGGATTTGCGGCAAACGTCATACCAAAAGGGTGAAGATTTTGTTGCTGCATCTTTGCGTAGGTCTCAACTTTGGAGGCATGTACAAGTTTTGCATCTGTTTTGAAACATGCGTCTGGACATGTTGGATCCATATAACATTGACTTTGGAAGTTATCTTATGGAGGTACATACTTATAACAGCATTGCCTTTGAAATGTTGTTGGCACTAATGCTCAACATTGAACTAAACACTTTACTTTTAATTGATCGTGTAGATAGGCACAAATCCAGCAGAAACAGTTGAGCTGCCATCAGGTATATGAAACTGTACAGATCTCAAAAACCTCATTTTCTCTGTATACCCTCAATTGGACAAGGAGGGCACGACTTTAGCAAAATTCCTAAGAGAACGTACTATTCTAGTTGCAAGGAACGACGATGTCAAGGATATTAATGATATGGCCTTGAGTTTGTTTCTTGGAGAAGTTATTGAATATTTGGCTTCAGATCAAGCTATTGATACTGATTATAAATCCCAGTCCACAAAAAAAAGGAAAACAACCAACTTAACTCCAAATGTTGCTGACTCTCAATCAAAGAAAAGGCAAAACAGTGATAAGTCGATCTCCTGCACCTGTTGGCAAATATCTAAGTGAGTTCCTTAACTCACTTGACCCATCCAATTTACCTCTTTGCAGACTCAAGTTGAAACTTGGGTGCCCAATTATGTTGCTTAGAAATATTAGACCCAAAGCTGGCCTTTGCAAGGGAACACGACTTACTGTTCTTCAATGTGCCCCTAAAGTAATTAAAGCAGTGATTATAACTGGGGAACACGCAGGCGAGCCAGCCCTTCTACCAAGAATCTCTTTGACACCTTCATCTACAGAGATGGCTGTTCTAATGACACGCCGCCAATTTCCAGTTAGACTTGCGTACGGTATGACAATCAATAAATTCCAAGGACAATCAGTGAAGTATGTTGGGATAGATTTACGAACTCCTGTATTCAGCCATGGCCAGTTATACGTGGCACTCTCCAGATGCACATCTTCAAAGAGAATCAGTGTAGTCCTTCCACCAAACTCTTCTAGATATACAACAAATATCGTATACCCAGAAGTTCTATTATAATAAACTTATGTTAAACTATCTTCAATTATTCTGGAAGTTGTTTTCTTACGAGTCTGTACCTACGTAACTTCGTCAATGTTAAATAAAAATATGGTCTCCATTGCGTCCACCCACCCACACACGCACACACCACAAATAAACCATTTTTTGTGGGTATATGTGATGTCTGAATGTATAACAAATTATTCTTCAACCGATTTGATGGTCAAATCAAGTATAGACACTAACTTGGATAGAAGATGGTTGAACACGTTTGCCCGTTTGAAAGAAAGTTGTTAGGCAAATGTTCACCTCAGTATATCGCATTCGTTTGGACATGTTTGCTGTGATTAACTATGCTTATCTTTTTGCCTTGGATTTTATTTGTAGTACTGAGACGAACCTTTTTTATTTTCAAACTTGCTGATTGAAGACTCTACTTCACCTTTGATTATGTTTATGTTTTGTCTTTGGATTGACCAACCGTGAACCAATCGGCTATATTCCATGATACAACGCCTGTTGTTGTTCATAGTTCAAATTACTTAAAAAATCTTCGTGTCCAGTTATTAATGGACGGAACTTAACAATGTATATCTCCTGCATATCTCTAATTACTACTGTCTTCAATCACTTAGGTGGCCGGTTCACTAAGTGCTTCCTATGGCAGCTTTTTCGGGACGTGCTAAGAATGGTACTACTTTAAGTCTTGCCTGAGCATCTCTTGACTGATTAGCTTAAGTGAATAGATTTTACAAAAAGTCGAAGAAGGATACTTAAAAGAAATGCTTCCTTCAACAATGCCTTTGACTTTGGGATATTAGCTCACAGTGTTCCAGTATGGACCCTGACTGTGGTGAATGGTGAATCTTACATTTGGAAACCTCAAAAGTTTTCTCTCCTTTTACCTATAAAAAATAAATACTAAAAAAATGTTTTCACTCAAGTTTGTGTGGGCTTGGGGTTTGGACAAGTTTGGAAATGAAAGGCCCGCCCACCCTAGAGTCTTGGCTAACTTTCAGTGAAGTTGAGTAAATTGATGATGAATCATCTTAATGGATAGGGAGAATTCATGGCCAGTTACAAATTCCATCAAGAAAATAGCTCTGAGGAAATACTCTTAATGGTGAAATTGTTTTCTTTCCTTTTAAATGTTAATTAAAGTACTACTCAACTTCTGAATTTCTTCATTTTTTACAATTTTCTACTCTCTTCTTGCAAGGAAGACTCCATCTTCTTCCGGGTATGTCTTCTTCAATAACAGATATCGTATTTCATTATCTCCCTCAGGTTACTAATCCTTAGATACTCCGTCATGAAATTTTTTCTCCCTCAGGTTGCTTCACAGACAATTGCTGTTGTATTTGCATTATTGCCAATTGGTTCATAAGATTCAGGCTATGTACTCTATTACAAGTTCTCTGTCATTTCCATTACATTGATGTTACGTTATTTAAACGTTTCATTTTCCTGTGAAGAACGCTTACTTTGAATGAGTAGGTTTTTTTCAGGAGTGTTATTGTATAGATAGTTTTCAAATTTGACATTGTTATTTTATTTCCCTTCTTTGTTATTCATAATGGAATCTGATTCTTGGTTCAAACTTCAAGTAGTTTTAGATTCCATAAGATTTCCTACCATTATTCTATATTATCTTTTCAAAGACAAAACCATAAGGATTCTTTTTTATTCTAATTATTGTTTAATAATTTGTTTCATATATATTATATATTAAGTATTGTTTCTTGCACCGAGATGGTTGGTCGAGTCGGGTATTATATATATATATATATATGCTTTTCAAATAATCTATCTGAAGAATTCTAAATTTGTCTTAAAAAGGTAATGGGGTTCTTCAGATAGTCCGTTATTTATTTATTTATTTCAAAATGTGCTTTTGTTAACTTTTGTATTTATGTACAATCTGGAGTACCAAATGGTTGAAATCCCATAGAATGTGTAGTATGTAGTTGGATTCTAATAGATTCTGATTTGTTAGGAATTTCTTTTAATAGTTTTCCCATTGATTCTCTTTTTGCTAGCAAGTTGTTTGTGTAGAGTCCAATCTTATGAGCGAAGAGCCTACATGTTCCTAGAATCTATTCGAGCTTTTATCAAACCAAGCTCTTGGTTTGAAGTCAGCATTCACTCACATATGGCTATTCTAGCCTTTGATGGGTGAGGCTGTGACAGCTCAGCGTCCAAGAATCGATTGAAAAAGTCATATTTGATTATCACACAATCCATCCATTTGATTATTGCAATCGTTATCATACTTCTTAGTTTAGCTTCAATAGTTGTGTCCTTTTATGCCTGCTGATATGATGGTCACGTACACCGACACTATTTGAAGGGAAGGGTCAACGTTGCTCATGTTAAAACACATTTAGTCGTAACATTAGTAGCTTCCACTGGCAGATGGTTTCACACAGTCTTAACTTTGTACCCTACACATGAAATGCATCATATGTTGTTAATCAAAACTACACCATACTGTTATTTATCATGTAGTTGTTTTAGATCTTGATTTAGGTGTTACCCTATATGAAGTCATAACTACCTACACCATATCCAACCACTGTTAAGTAACATAGTTGACTACAGTATTAGTGAAAAAAAGTTATTCAAGGAGATAATGTCCCTGTGTTATCTCATGTCGGCATCTGATGAGTTAACTTTACTAGGGTTAACTATGGATTTAGGTTGAAGTTGGTTTCCCCTTCCTCATCCCACTTCTCACATTTTGCTTATTAGGGAAAACAACTTTGTAATCTTCATAGTGCATCAAGTTACTAAATAATGACAACTTCATTAGTTCTGTGTCTTTTTCCTTGCTTGCTTTCGAGTCCTAAAAAATTATCCGATTAGTGATTAGACACAACACATAAATTAGGTTTCAGGTATGAAATTTTTTTTGTCATTTTTGTTTGATGAGCAAGCAATTAATTAGGTAGTTAACTGATACGGAAATATGTCTTGGTATTATTCATAATAGAGTGATAGCTTTACGCTTTGGCGAAACATGAAGATTAACTATAGAAGCCAACTTTGAGAAAAATAACCAAACATCCAACACATCTTTAGAAGCCGCAACTAAGGCAAGTTGTAGACGATGTGCAAAGCAATGCACATAGTATGCATATAGACACTCAAGAAACAATGCTTGCAATCCATTCCATTGACCACGCATATTGTTAGCACCATCATACCCCTAACCTCTCATATTTGTAACAAGCAAATTGTGACGAACAAGAACATTAGATATAGCTTCTTTCAAAGTCAATGCGTAAGTGTTTTTCACGCCGACAATGCCCAAAAACCGCTCTCTAACAAAACCACCACTATCAACAAATCTTATGACAATCGCCATTTGTTCTTTGTTTGAACTATCTTGTGCTTCATCGACAAAGATACAAAATTTTGCATCACCAACTTCTTCACGAATCCTCTTTCTCACTTTTTCAGCATATATATTCAAAAGTTCCTTTTGAAGTTTAGGTGAGGTATATTTGGCATTTCTCCGAGCCCCACCTATTAATTCTGCAACTTTTTCATTCAACATCGCCGCAAACTTCAACACTTCCTTGAAATTCCCACTATTCTTTAATTTGGTTGACTCGTCACGACCTCTAAAAGAAATCCCTCGTAGCGTAAGCAATTGAATACATTGAACAATAGCTTTGACTAGCAAACGATTATTATCAAGCTCTTCTTGACATTGTGTTTTAAACATATTATCAATGTGTCGAGAAGAATTCATAAAATTCTCACAAGACAAGGTGGCTGACCTATGTGGTGAACATGGACCTCCTTCATGTTGCAAGAAAGCACACTTCTTTCCATCATTAACCTTCTTCCCGTTTGTAAAACCTTCAATAGAAAATTCTAGACGATTCGGCGGATTTGTTTCAAAAATGAAACAAGAAAAACAATAAACTTTATCCTTCTTTATTGAGTACTCTAACCAAGGAAATTGTGAGAACCAATTATACTTAAACCGACGACCTTGCTTTCCAAACTTAGTGCTTGGATATTGTTTTTCCTATAGACGAGGTTGTGTAGGCCCCTTAGAGAGATAATATATTATAACCACTTCTTGTTGATCAACTGGGTATTCATAAATTGGAACACGTAAACCTGGATCTTGTTCAAATGAAGAAGTCGCATCAACTTCTTGAAGCACAACACTTTGGACTTGAGGGGAATGCTCAACTTCGTTGATCACGACCGGTTGGACTTGAAGAGAAAGTTCACTTTCTTCTATCACAACCCTTTGGACTTTGGAAGGACGTTGCTCATTGCCATCAACTCTTGAAGTATCAAGATTAGGCATAAGAGTTTCATAACTTTCCGATGTAGCAGCTTTACGCTTAAAAAACGATAATAGAGTTTTTGTTTTCTTTGGCGCTTGGTGTTGCGACATGGTAACCTAAGATAGTAGATCATTATTAATAAATTGGTTCTATACATGAATACATACACTTCAAAGAAAAGGGATTGACTTACATAAAATCATTTGTTTTTTTCAATTTATTTTTCGAGTTCGAGTTCTAATGTAATAAACAAACACGAAATCATACAAGTATAAATAACTAGATGCTTGGTGTAATGGTGTAGACGTGTAGTAGACAGTAGTGTTATGATGTTGTAAAGTTATCCATAGCTCCACAAATCAATTTTTTTTTCTATTCAACAAAGTCATAAGAATATAAATTTAACCCCTACTAATAATAAAACTCATAATTGAACTAACCTCTAAGCTCTTTCGACAATTCCGCAATTCGACAATCAATGAATCAAGTGATCAATAGTGTGGAGTTGGTGCGTGTAATTCAACAATTCCGCAATTCGACAATCAGAAGGTTGGTACGCATGAGGCTGCGAGCTCAATGCTTCAATGGCTTAATGAGAGAGAGGGAAGAAACAAGAAAGGGAGCGACCGAGCGAGGGTTTTGATTTTGAAGTATGAAGGGAAAAAGTGAAAAGTCTGCTTTTGTTTCCGACTTTCCGTAAGTCTAACTTCTCGTTTTTTTTTTTTAACTTTCAATTTTTACTTAATAAGTTAATATACTAGTATATATACTTTTTTTTTAGGAAATTTGGGGGTGTCTATAGCCCCTGTTAGCCCTCACGTTGGTCCGCCCCTGGCTACTTCACCTCCGTATGTTCTATCTCTTTACATACCTCACTAACAGTCTTAGGGACGTTATTTTCAATACCCTATTTGACAACTCAAGATAGAAAATATGTGTTGGTCTAACTGCCATGTGAAACCTTCCTCTGTATTTTCTAATATTGTGAACCCCTCAGTAATTGTTCTAGAAATCTGACATGAAAAGACCTACTATGTATACCTATAGTTTCTGTTACATAATTTGGCGTAATAATGACACATGTTTCATTTGTGTTTTCCACATATTAATTCTGAATCTAACTACACTTGCCATCCTGATTCGTACAGGCTCATATATTGGCTATAAATCTCTTCTTTTCAGCCATCTTCATTTCATGCATTCTTCACTATTCTTCCCTCATTTATACTTTCAAATGGATCAACCAAGAAAGATAGTGCCCGAGAAAATTTATTAATTTTTTTTTATGACGTCCTGTTTTCTCCATATTTTGACACAGAAATTGTACGTCGAGGATGGATGGCTCTTCTATATCATTCGGAAGCTGCTTATTCCAGAGAATTAGTTTTGATGTTCTACCAATTTAGCGGACATGACCATGGTAAATTCTATATTCATGCCCATAGACAACGATTTGAATTTACTAAGGAAATTATCTCCGACATACTTCAAATTCCAATAAATAACCTGGAGTTCCATATTCCAGAGTCACCATTTGATACCGTCAAACAATTACTACATGCCATTGTATCTCATGGCGAAATTGGAAACAGACATCACGTTGTCCTTTAACGTTCTTTGAAACAGAATCAACGAGCTGTGCTCCACTGGCTAGGACACAATATGGCAGGTATATCACAAACATCTGAAGTGACAAAACCTTAACTCCACCTACTTTGGATTATCCAGAATCAAAGCAGGGATGATTTTTGCATAATCTAGTATCTCTGGAACTCGATCACCAGGCCTAAAAAAAGGTTAGCACCTTTGCATACTTTAGTCACGAAAATTATGATGCTTTGGGGTTATCCGGCTATTTATCTAGAAATACCTCTTCAAATAGCAGGCCTTACTGTAATTCATAGACTGTGCCACTGGTTTTTGGACTTTAGATACTTTGACAGATGCACAAGAAGACCAAAGCTCATACTCTGAACATTTCTTTGATGAAAATGCCATGCAGAACATTTTTAATCCTATGGAAGGCATTCATTTTCTTCACCAAGGCATGTGGGAACTACACGCACACCAGGAAATCATCATCAAAAGTCTTCTTGAATTCCAATAACGTTAAGCAATGCATGACATTGAACAAGAGGAAATCTTGGAAAATCACTCTCAGTCCTTGGAAAATCATGCTATCCTAATGGAGAATCAAACTATGCTCTCTGCCAACCTGGGGGCCATTCAACTTCAGCTCAGCCAACAAATTGATGAACTAAACAGTGTGGTGCACGATCTACATCCCCATACCCATCATCATCATCATCCTAGTCCATGATCTTCCCTAAAAAAAAGTAAATAAAATAATAGTAATAATAATAATAAATAAATAAATTATTAATTAAGTTTTTCGTCGTGTGCTCAAATAATCAAAAATTTGTTGTTATCTTTGTGTCTTCCTCTGTAAGCAATGCTTAACGAGTACGCCTACTAGGATTGTCATAATTCAAGTTGTTATTAATAGCGAATAATCAAATTTTAACCTGTTATTTTGAATTTGATTACAGGAGGGGTCTGTCTTCTTCCATACTCTTTCATCCATCCAGTCAGACTTTATTAGACACTTTTCTTCATATATATCCTTATCCATTAGGCGTGGGAGACATACTTGATTTCCATCCGATAGGACCCTCACGTCGTTTTACGCATCGTGGCTACTTCATTTTGGATGTTTCCTCACACTGATTGATAGTCTGCCATGACTCTTTGCCTTACCCCTCTCTCTACTCCATTAAAGATCATCTTCATCAAGCATGGAAACTCCAAAAATCATTTTTGAGCAATCCTTCCAGGCTATGATGGATTCCAATGCTTATGGCCTTTACTTTTGTGACTACATCACCAACATCGGGTGGTCTTCCCTAGTTTTTCAACCTGACCAAACTTATTCTCCAAGTTTGGCTACATACTTTTATGCTAATATGGAAGACACACCAGCATTCAACCAAGCACACAACTTCTTCTTAGACGGGTTCACATTCCAAGTTGGTGGCACACACCATATCTTTTCTGAGCCAACGCTTGCTGATAAGACCCCAAAACTGTAGTTTTAACCCCTTAACCATCATACTTTTAGACCAATTATGTGAATAATAAGTAAGAGTTAATACTGATTACGCGTTTTTATGCATTTCAGGCTTCAAAGTCCATTATGTGCAGAAATGTGCCACTTTAGCGAGATAAAGGAGCAAAGGTCGGTTGCTAATGAGTTCTGTGATTAAAGGCCAATTTTCAAGAAGACAAAGCCTCTGTAAAGCCCGGTCAAAAGATGAAAAGTCAAAGTCCACGCAGGCAGAAATAGTGCACAAAGTCAGCAGAACTTCCGAAGGCCGTATCTTTGGACTCAGACCTCGGAATTGGGTCTACCTTATGTCAAAACGACCGGCTCGGAAAGAGCTTTCCAATGGTTCAAGCCTTGGCCCAATCAGAGAAGCAGAAGTGGACGAAAAGTCTGTCGAAGCCAACTGCAGCTGAAGAGGCCTTTTTTCGAAAATTGAATTTGGGCCCGATTCCCAAAAACATGGCTCCAAGCCCATGCACGATTTTTGGATCTGAAAGTATAAAAACAAAAGCTTGACTCTTTGTTAATGGTAGATAGTTAGGTTATAAAATAAATTAGGTTAGGATAAGAAAAGTAGCCATTAAACCTTAGTTCTAGATCTAGTTTTAGATTAATTAATTAGTTTATTTCTTGAGTATTGAATCATTATTTTTATTGTTCATTAGATTAATAAGTAGTTGTTATTCATTCAATCATATCTTGTTCTTATTGTTCTATTAGATTTATAAAGTTAATTACTTATTCCATAATGACATGTTCTTATTATTGTTCTTGTGTTGGGAATGGTAGTATAGAAATTTCACATCAAATCATTACTCTCACCATTGTTCCTTTTGGGTTTGATTAGTTGAATTCAATTTAAGTCTAGACAGTTAAGAGTGGAACGAATCCTTACTCATTATATTGCATGATTATGTTTTGAGAGTAAGAAGAATTGATTTAAATGTAAGAACGGTAGGATTACGTATTAGTGTTGTTAACATTAATATTTAGGATTCTACTATTTTTATGGTTATCAAATGGTGTCGCTGTCATCTTAATCTCGTTCAAGACAAGAATTCAATTGCTTGAATCCAAGGGGCAATCCCCCATTCTCTACCCACCCACCCTTTTAATTTTTTATTATTATTTCTTGAATTTTCGGAACTGTTCACTGTTTTAGGCATAGGGGCTGCGGATTCACAAAGAAAAACATTGTGGTGAAGGTATTTCTAAATTTTTGAAAATTCTGAAAATTTTCAGACATAATATTTAATGTGTTGTTGATTTACTGGAATATTTTCAGATTTTTCAAAGTTGGTTTACCTTGTGAAAAAAGTACGATCTTTACAGTGCTGCATTTCAGTTTTCACACCGTATGTTCTTGAAAAACAGACGAGTAAGGTTATACCGTATTTCTAAATTCTACTATTTGTAGTAAAAATTTGACGAGTTTTTTATTTGTTTTGACCTCCTAAATAGTAGAGTGTTTCCAGTGTGTTTCTGCAGTATTGCAAACACTTAATATCTGGAACACCAGCCGATAAGGAGAGGTTGTAGAACTCCAATTGCTCTAAAAGTTTTAAAGGAACAATTAGGATCTGTCAGGAGTCTCCAGTAAAAATTTGGAAATTTTTGGCTTTGTTTTGATGGATTAACCATTCGGTTGTTTGTATTGTGTCCAAAAACTGTTTTGCAAACTTTGCAGGGCAGTAGAGGGACTTTTATAGCTCCGATTGATCTGAAATTTTATAGACTACTTGATAGACCTCTTAACAAATTACTGTAAAAATTTCAAATTTTTTGGAGTATGATAAAAGTCCTAAAACTCGAAAATCCTGAGGCGCGACCCGCGCCCTAACCAAGCGCACCTGCGCTCAAAACACTGGAAGTTGAGCGCGACCTGCGCCCTAAGCAAGCGCACCTGCGCTAAAGTTACTGGAAGCTGAGCACGACCCACACCCATACCGAGTGTGACCCACGCTCAAAACACTGGAACTCGAATTTGCGGCGCTTTCTTTCGCGCGTTTTAAGCTGGCGCCTCACCGATTTTGCCGGATTTCCACAGGTTTCATTCAAATTTTCAATTTTCAAGTTTTTCAGTGTTCTAACTTGTTATATACACTGAACACGTGTGAACAAGACGCTATTTATAAGCGAAGCAAGGACGCAATCAGGTATTCCCTTCTTCCACTCCTTGTTTCTTTTGTCAGAAGAGTTTTAATTCTAGTATAATCAGGCTTGTTTTTCGTAGACATAAATACCACACGCCTATCTAAGAATTTCACACACACCACCTGATATAATGGCTGAAGAAAGAGAGACTCCTCTCTCTGACTTCTACAAAGCCTTGAGCGATAGCCCCAAATCTTGCATCGTTCTAGCAGACCAAAGGGGATTTCCGAATCCCCCAAATATTTTAATTTGTTACCCGTTTTCATGGTTTAGACCATGAAAAACCTTATCGGCTATTACGCGTAGGATTGAACAAGTCCTAACAACATTCCACCATCCTACGGTTGGTGCGTAACAAATTAAACCGAGGGTATTCCCTTTCACCTTAGCCGATAAAGGCGGCGCCTTGGTTAATCGCCCAAACGCTTAAACTCTGTGGACTCATGGGCTCAACTTGTTCAATTGTTCATGGAACAGCTTTTACCCACCACTAAAGACGGATGAAATGCTTCACAAGATTCATTTCTTCAGCCCGAATCCTCATGAATCCTTTTCGAGGCCTAGAATCGTTTCACTCGATCTTCTCATTGAATGCCCGCATCATAATCTTGCTAAAGACACGCTTTGTTCGTGCTTTCTTCAAGGGGGCTTTCACATTATCATAAGGAGGTTCTAGATATCATGGTATCGGTTTTTTCTTAGTAAAGGAGCCTTGGAAGCTTATAAATTCTTAGAAGATCAATCTAAGAAGAACAACAATTGGGGAGGTAACGATTCCTCCCGGCCCTCTCCTTCTTCTCTTGAGGTTAAATATGATCCCGAAGCTTAAAACTATTATCGATGCCCTCACTAAAAGGTAGAGGCCATCTCTGCTCAACAACAACCCACTCCAGTCATGAACATTAACTCTACTCGTTGTAATGTCATTTGTAGTTTTGAGCATTCCGACTTCTATTGTCCTCTTGTCTATGCACAAACACCACCACAACCATCACACTTCAACCAAACTAACTCAACATCAAGGACAAGGGAACTTAGGTGACCCGAATAGAGGTTTAGTACCCATAACCTTAACTATCAACATCAAGACATGAACACTCAACAAGCTTTAATTCCAATACAACCATCTACGGACAAAGTAGTAGTGACCTTGTTGGAGAAACAAAATCAAATTATGCAACAAAACTCCAACTTGATGAAAGATCGATGATCAAAACTCTAATATGATGAAACAAACGATGCAAATGATGCGTCTTTGTGCCAAAAGGTTATTGACATGTCTTCTAACCAAAATAATAACCAAACCGGCGTGTTTCCAAGTCAAGCAGTGCCTAATCCTAAGTCAACAAACACCGCCTTTGAAATAAACGGTATTTACTGTAATGGTAATATAAACCAAAGGGACCTACAGGTGAATACTACCCTTCGCTCGTTCGGCAGTAGTTGATAACCAAGTGACTATGCCTAAAGATTACCCGCAAACTAAAAATGAAACCATACCAAATACTATAATAGAAACTGAAGACCCTACAACTGTAGAACTACCAGTTAAACCACAACCAAAAGGGAAAACATTACAAGACCCAATAATAGAAAGTGAAGACCCTACACTTGTAGAGGTCCCAATATGGACACCTAGATGGAAAACGGCTATAGATAAAGCAAAGACTAATAATACTTTTATCCCTTCTGCTAAAAATAGCGATAAAGCAACATATCCCCAAAGACTAGTTGTGTTTAAAAAGGATGAGAATTTTGATGAGATTAGGGAAGTGTTTAAAAATTTGACTATAAACTTACCTTTTCTAGAAGCTATAAAAAGTATACCTGGACACGCTAAGTTTCTAAAAGAGTTGTGCACCAAAAAGAGGAAAACCAACATACCCCACGAAGCATTCTTAACTAAACAATATACCTCTTTATCTGAACATAACGGAATTGTTAAGTACAAGGACCCTAGTCATCCTACTGTACAATGCACCTTAGGTGATACCTTCATAACAACTGCTTTATTAGACCTGGGGGCAAGTGTTAACTTACTCCCTTTTTATTTATATAAACAACTAGGTCTAATAAAACTTCAACCAACCAAAATGACTTTGTAGTTAGCCGATCGTTCTATTAAGTATCCCAAGGGTGTAGTTGAAAATATTCTTGTTAAAGTTCAGGATTTTTACTATCCAGCCAACTTTGTTATTCTTGACACAGAAGTTGCTCATGATTCCATTCCCATCATCTTAGGGCGTCCTTTCTTGGCAACCGCCAATGCCCAAATCAATTATCGGGATGGCTCAATGACTCTTTCTTTTGGAAATCTTTCTGTAAAAGTTAACATGTTTAGATAAAAACAGGGACAACTAGGTTTGCCTGTAGAAGGGGAAGTGAAGTCCATTGAGAGTTTTGTACCTCACATTAGTGCGGCTGACACTTTAGTCCCCACACTAGTAGATACCCCTCTTATGGAAGAAGACAAGGATCACAATTTCTACTCCCTAGACGTAGATAACACATCAAGGAGGATTTCCTTCGACTCTTTTGCAACCCTTCTTTGCGCCTTTTGCGAGTTCTCTCCTATTGACATCCATTCATCTCTTAACGCCATGGCCGGAAGAAGAATTTTTCGCCCTCTATCCCAAAGTGATTCTTCTTACCCACCTATTGAGGAATGTCTTGCATATCTCAAGGCCTCGATGATATAGACCTAAGAACACTAGTTGAACACCATTCACCCACCTCACATCCTCATGTCACTCATTCACCTTCTATCACACGCGATGTTCCTCGCCTCTACCTTTTCAAAGAACCATTGAGTTTGTACTTGACCTTGGCGTTTCTCCTATGCTTCATAACTATCTAAAACCAACTGGTGAAGAAGTAACACCCAAGGACAAGCCACCGACACTTTTTTCATTTTTTTCTATTTTTCCTTCTCAAAAATTATCCACATCCTACGTATCTTCCACAACCATCAATTTTCTCAATGCTCATTTACTTGGCATCCCTTCCAGAGGAGGACAAAGAAGAAACTGTATACTTGATTAGGTTTTAGATCTATAAGGCTTTGCTCTCATTCCACTAAGCTACGTCATAGGAAATCTTAGTGCTTAATTCTGTTTGATGGTGCATTCCATGTTAATTATTTGTGGAAAGACCCACAACTTTTTCGATTGTTGATATATGGTAAACTGTATTTTAATACATATATATTAGATAAAGTCTCGAGTATCTGACTATAAAAGACTCATTTTATTCTTCGTTGTACTCCATTCCAATCTTATGTTATGGGAGTGCACCATTAAGGCAATCGAACCCTCCTTTTGGAGTGAGTGGTTGTAAGTGTCGGATTCTTAGTCTACGTTTCATGTGACTCACGCATTTATCTCTTGCACTTTTGCTCTTGGATTGAGTAGTGCTTCTCTATGGAGTGAGTTTCATTTTTATTTCTTTATCGTAATTTTGTTTTGTTTTTCTATAAATCAAACATATAAAAACTAAATAAAATAAAAACATAAACATATATTAGTAAGTCTAGGGAATCTGATTTTAAAAGACCCAAGTTTTCGTACAATACCAACTTTCTGGAGTATTGGCCAAACAAAAATTTCAAACTTAAAAAGAGTTTTCCAATTTTGTTTGGGGGTGGCGTATCTTGGTATTCATTTCAAATCATGTTGCCACCCTAAGCCTGTCATGTTTACTCCAGTAGAGTTTATGTTAGTTAGTACGTACCAGTTTAATTGTGCTTCATATTATCATATCATCTTTACAATATTTACATTCACAGTCACCAAATTTTTGCCACGTTTCTATGGTAAATTCTTTCCTTATCTCTTTACACTTTGAGGACAAAGCGCTCGATTGTTTGGGGGTGGGATAGAAACATTTGCAAAAATTAGACACTTTTAGGATGTAAATTACGACTTTTATTTATAAAATGTTAAAAATTATAAAAATTAGTTAGTTACATAATTTAATTGTGCTATTGAATTGTTTCATGAACCCCCTTCTCCCAAATTGTTTGGGGTGGTATAGAAACACGATGTAAATGTTAAGAACGATTAGGTTGTATATTACGATTATTTGTCTTAAAAATAATAAAAATAAAAAAAATAAAAATAAAAAATAAAAAGTTTATGCTATACACTTAGGAATATTGGTATTGTTTTTTTCTATGCTCTTAATAATTTAGAAGTCTCACGTAGCTTTTGCATTAGAATAGTTTTTAGAAACTTAGGTTAATATGTAGGTAATAATCTTTGCATCTAACTATAAATATATTACATGAGTATCTATGATTGTTTGGCAATAAGTTTCTGAAATCTAGGCTAGAGTACTTATTCTACAAATCCTGTGAGAATATAGCCTAAAGCCTTATATGAGTGAAACATTTGAGAAATGACACAAGGGAGAAGTATATTCCGAATAGAGAAATCACACGTCCACTTGCTTGACCACTATACCATGTCCTAAGAGAGAATTTAGGCCCTTTTTGGATCGATATAGCTAGAAATTCTGACCTAAGTATATTTTCCGCTAGTCGCCCCACTGAGCCTTTCATTAGCCCTTTCATAAACCATAAATCCTTTACCCTGTTACAAAACAAAACAAAATAAAAAAATTTAACCTACCCAATTTAGATAAGTCTGAGAATAGAATGAGGAAGAAAGAAGAAGAGAAAAACCTGTGTAAACAAAAGTTAGTTAATTGCTTCAGAAAATAAAGAAAAGAAGTTTTCATCCAAAGAAAAGAAAAATAGAAATAGAAATAAAATAAAAACTCCAAAAAAATAGAATAAAAGGAGTCAAAAGCCAAAAAAAAAAAAAAAAAAATGGCTAAGGATGGAAACAAAGTGTAGAAGCAAAAGAACAAGGTTTTCTCTAGTTACGTAATATGAAGACCCTATTATCTCAGACTTGTCTTTTTGAATATCCGTTTCCTTCATTCTTAAACCATCTCCTAATCCCCACAACACCTAATAAAGACCTCTAGCTCAATTAGGAATAGGTTAGTAGGATAGTAAGTGGCAGATGTGTTTGATCAACTTCGGCTTCCTTGTGTGTCATTGAGATTGTAAGGTAAAGTATGCCCACGCATTTGGAGTAACAAAACTTGAGTGGAAAAATCGAGTGATTTTTGTCTTGACTTTTATGTGAGAACCTACTTAAGGACGCTTATTCCAAAGTTTCAGAAATGAACTCGTTATCGCATTTCATAGCATTACTCATTGTATATATGTTTATTAAGTAGATGATTGATTATTATGAATATATTAGCTTAGGTTTCGACATGATTATTCTCAGATATTCATTGCTAGTGAGATGTATAGATAATTGAGACATAAATAAGGAAACAATAGTTTTATTTCTTAGTCGTTGTAGTATAGATGAAGTTTGTGAGTACCTTCATCGAAAAACTCTCACGAGGCTATAACTCGTTCACTAGGGAATTCCTAGTGGTTTAAGGCCTTGTTGCATATGGTCAATGCAATCGCACTCAGCGAAACGAGAATAGATAGAACTCCATTTTTGGTCACTTATTCTAATTTCTCATCTTTGCTTGAGGACAAGCAAAATGCTGTTTGGGGGTGGTTTGATAAGACCCCAAAACTGTAGTTTTAACCCCTTAACCATCATACTTTTAGACCAATTATGTGAATAATAAGTAAGAGTTAATACTGATTATGTGTTTTTATGCATTTCAGGCTTCAAAGTCCATTATGTGCAGAAATGTGCACTTTAGCGAGATAAAGAAGCAAAGGTCGGTTGCTAAGGAGTTCTGTGATTAAAGGCCAATTTTCAAGAAGAAAAAGCCTTTGTAAAGCCTGATCAAAAGATGAAAAGTCAAAGTCCACGCAAAGCGTAAACAAAGCATAAAAAGTCGTGAGAACTTCCAAAGGCCGATCTTTGGACTCGGATCTCGAATTGGGTCTACCTTATGTCAAAACGACCGGCTCGGAAAGAGCTTTCCAATGGTTCAAACCTTGGCCCAATCAGAGAAGCAGAAGTGGACGAAAAGTCTGTCGAAGCCAACTGCAGCTGAAGAGGCCTTTTTGGACTGAAAGAATTGGGTTTTGGGCCTGATTCTCTGGCCCAAAACATGGCTCCAAGCCCATGCACGATTTTTGAATCTGAAAGTATAAAAACAAAAGCTTGACTCTTTGTTAATAGTAGATAGTTAGGTTAGAAAATAAAGTAGGTTAGGATAAGAAAAGTAGTCATTAAACCTTAGTTCTAGATCTAGTTTTAGATTAATTAATTAGTTTATTTCTTGAGTATTGAATCATTGTTTTTATTGTTCATTAGATTAATAAGTAGTTGTTATTCATTCAATCATATCTTGTTCTTATTGTTCTATTAGATTTATAAAGTTAATTACTTATTCCATAATGACATGTTCTTATTATTGTTCTTGTGTTGGGAATGGTAGTATAGAAATTTCACATCAAATCATTACTCTCACAATTGTTCCTTTTGGGTTTGATTAGTTGAATTCAATTTAAGTCTAGACAGTTAAGAGTGGAACGAATTCTTACTCATTATATTGTATGATTATGTTTTGAGAGTAAGAAGAATTGATTTAAATGTAAGAACGGTAGGATTACATATTAATGTTGTTAACATTAATATTTAGGATTCTACTATTTTTACGGTTATCACTTGCCCTAACTTTGGATCTTCCCTATCACGAGCCGGCAGCAACATGGCCATACATCCTCCACAACTCTACCCATTCCTTTTCATGGCCTGCTTTTCGCACAACATACTGTGATGGTCTTGCAATTAAAGAAGAAGGAGCTGCACCTAGTAGATGGCCAAACATCACCATTCCCTTAGCAAGCATGACCGTGAACGTGGGGAATGCGATGTTGTTTATCCTTCTGAATATCATGAGAGATTGGCATTTTTCTACTGCCAATGATGTTGCCTGTGTAGTATTCAATGCACTTGCTCAAGGTCATACATTCTTTGATATCTTAAACTGTGTTATCTCCAATCTGAAAAGAGCTCGCACTGTTCGGCATCAGTATCTACTTTTACTTGTAACTGCTTGCCGAATTATGAGGACACATTTCCCACAGTTTTCAGCTATTTTTCACGACTGGGTTCAAGTAGATTCTATGTTCCCGGCAAACAGAATAATTCATTTATTAAGGTTTCGGCAATGACAATGTCCTTCATGATACCTGAGGCATGTTTGTTGTTACATGAACGATGAAAAAATGTTGGCATATTTGAAGGAATCTGGAAAACAAAAATGGAGCACCATTTGGCAAACCATTATTTTTTGGCGCAATGCTAAGGAAATGCATTTCACGTGGGATGGCGCGAGAACATCAGGACCACTAGATGGTAAATTTGATGATGGCTAATGTGTATATATATCTAATTGTCTATATTGGTTTTTCTTATGTTATTGTTGTTCTTTGTTAATTCTGTATAATATATTATGTTATAATAACTTTCTGTTCTAACAATCCAGCCCTAATTTTGCTCACGGTTCTTAGGTAATTTCTTTCTTTATCTATTGATACTTCGAGGACTAAGCATCATTCAGTTTGGGGGTGCTTTAAACCTGTAGCAAAAATTAGGCAACTTGTAGGATGTGTATAGTTTCTAGTTTCTTGTTAGTGAATGTATTTAGTGACAAAGTCTTGTTTCCTTTTCGATGATGAAAATCATTTAGAAATCTCACATTAGCATTCGAATTAGGATTTGTTTTTAAGAAACTTAAGATAATACGTACGCAATAGTTTTTACATCTTTTCATGAGTATTAATGCACTGAGTATCATCGATTGTACATAGCAATAAGTTTCTGGAACCCACAGTTAGTCTACTTAAATTGTCAATCCTGTGAGAATCTAACCAAAAAGTCTCGCTATGTGTGATATGTAAGTAATGACACAAAGGAGTAGTTTTTTTGAATAGAGAAAATCACGCGTCTACTTACTTGATCACCATCCGAACCCTAGGCGAGAATTTAGGCCGTCTTTGGATCTACATAGCCAAAAATTCATATCTGTTACAAATTTTACCGCTAGTCACTCCACTGAACCTTTTATCAAACCTTTCACTTTCACCAAAAATTCCTTACCCATCTATTAACCCCAAATAAAATAACTTACCTAAATGATGAGTATGAGAAATAGGATGAAATGTAGAAAAATAAAGAGAAAGACTTGTCCCAAATAAAAGTCAGTTACTTGCTTCAGGAAAAAAAAATAGAATTATTTTTCTTAAGCTTCACAAAAAAAAAAAAAAAAAAAAAAATCAGATAAAAAGGAGTCCAAAGGCTTAAGAGCAAAGTAGGAAAACTCAGGTAGAAGCAGGAAAAGAAAACAAAGATTTCTCTAGTGTAAATATCTTGAAGACCTTATTCTCTCATACTTGTCATTTTTTATTTTCAATTTTCTTCTACACCACCACCTAAGCCCCACAATACCTAATAAAGACATATAGTTCAATTAGAAGTAGGATGGTGTGATAATAAGTAGTAGATGTGATCGATCGACCTCGGCTCCTCATTTTGTCATTGAGATATGAGAAAACGTATGCCACTGCACACTGGAGTTAGCAAAATCTGAGTGGAAAAATTAAAAGTGAATTTGTGTTTCGACACATACCTGTGAGAACCTATTTAGGGACGTTCTCCAAAGGATCCAGAAATGGCCCTGCTTGTACAGTTCAATGTAAGGTTCACTGTGTGCATGTTCATATGTAGATGTTTTAATTATTGTATGCATATTAACTAGAGTTTTAAATGAATTAATTCTCGTTCTCCGCTAGGGAGATGTATAGATATCTGAGATAAATTTAGGAAACAAGTTTTTGTTACTAAGTCGTTGTCGTATAGATGATGAAGTTTGTGATTATCTTATCTAGAAAACTCTCACGAGGCTATAACTTGTCCACTAGGAAATTCCTAGTGGTTTAAGACCTTGTTGCATACGGTCAATGCAACCACACTCTGCGAAATGAGAATTAGCTTATGACTGCACATTTTTGGCCACTTATCTGTTTATATGTCTCTTCTTTGCTTGAGGACAAGCAAAGTGCAGTTTGGGGGTAGTGTGATAAGCACCCAAAACTGTAATATTAAACCCTATATAGACATAGCAATTTGGTTCATTTTGTGTTGAATAATCATGAAATAATTATATTTTTGTACTTTTGCAGGTTTTCGCAATTAATGTGAAAATATTGGTTAAACATGCGTTAAAGCACGAGAACAATATATATATATGAAGTCTTCCAAATCAGCCATGTGAAGCTAAACAAAGACAGATTATAGCCGGGGACTCAAACATGATAGAATCGAGTCAGAACGGGACTACGTGAAGGAAAGCGTCAACTTTCGGAGCTCATATCTCTTGAACCTGGACTCCAGTTTCGGCAAGTAAGTTGTTCAGACGATCAGTACGACTAGCTCTACCTCAGGCTAGAATTTACAAAAATCAATGTCCGGGCCCACCAATGGACACAGCACATGGATCCACCTTAGAGGCCCACGAGAAGAGATGAGTCATCAATCATGGAGCAAGTCAAGACAAAAGTGCCAAATTATTGGCACAAATTGACACCTTGCATGTGATTAAATGCGTTGTTATCCAAAATAGTGTTTAATTTTGCATTTTTTGGTTTGAGAAGATAGGATTGTAATTAATATAATAAATGTGGGAGGTGATTCACGTGGGAGGAAGGAGAAAAAGCTAAAATGTGGGTTGATTTAGGGGTTAACACCTTATACCACAATTCACTTTTCATTATTCTCTCATTTTTTCATGCTTTTTTCTTTCTAAGTGCTCAAGCTTGTATAACATTTTAATGGTAGAACCTTTCACTAGTTCTTGAAATAAAATTACATTCCTTTAGGTAAAGATTAAGTATTCTTCTTTTTCCCCTCTCTCATTAGCATATATAACTTGTAGTCTTTCATTAATCCAAGGATTATGAGCTGAAACCCTCCAAGGTGAGGCTCATGTGAGGATTCTTATATGTTTCTTAGAAGTAGGATTAACTGCTTAGAACTTAGGACCCATGTAGCACCCTACCCCAAAATGGTAGTGTCCGGCCAAACTTGAGGCCTGGAAGTTGAGAATGACTTGCGTGCGAAACTCAATTTATGCCTGGGATAGTCGCACGCAAGACTCACATTTGACCTCATATTCCTCTAATTGACAGGAGTATGTTTCATGAGTCTAGGAGTTAATATGGTATTTCAGAGATGAAATATCAGTTCAACTCCTCATGCTAGTAAGATTGACTTAGAGATGAGTTCATCTCGCTAAGGATCGATTCTCAATTCGTTTGGGGTTTGATAATGAACCCAAAATGGATTTGAGATAGTAGTAATATGATTCTAAGAGAATATAGTGAGACCTTGCAAGAGTAACATAATCCTCTACCACTTCTCTCTCTCTAAGGACCTCGTTAAATATCAAAGTTAAAATGATTTTCATGTCTTGCATGATAAGTGTCTGTAAGAAGTAAAACAAATCAATATTTAGCATAAAAGCCTTACTCAATCATTAGTTTCCTAAAAGAGCAAACTAAAGCTTGGTAATGTATCATAGACTTTACGTTGGAATGAATCCCTACTCTAACTACACAAACGTCGAACCGTGAGTAAGGAAATTTAGTCGGTACGAAAACAGATAAAGAAATCACAATTCTTTACACTGCAAAGTGCTAACATCAAATGGTGCTGCTGCCATCCTAAAGACGCAAGGATACTACGTTACAAGTTGGAATTATCTCTAAGGGGAACCCCCCCCCCCAACCCCACTTCTAACCCTCCATCCTTTTCATTATACGTTTTTTAGTGCGTTTCGTTTTTATTTCTTCGCGTATCTCTACTGATCCCGTACTGTTGCTTTGTCTCGCTTACAGGACCCATACACACAAACCTGGAACAGCATCTACACCAAATTCTAAGACTTCTGGGAAAAAATTTCCGGCTGTGGATTTGTTGAGTCTCGTGAACGAGCAAATTAGTCGCGTCCGCTACCTATTTGGCTCTGCTGCAGTCCGGATTTCAGTGCAAGGACAACTTGTTCTATAGCACTCCAGTAAGGGTTTGAGCCCAGACTCTGTTTTGAATTAGTCCAGTAACTTATGGAGTTTAGGACGTTCACAAGTTGAAACAACGGTTTCTTTTCTTTAGCAGAATTGCGGGACGCTTGCAGGTTCCAATTTTTAATATACTATTGTATGATTCACATGTGTTATCTAATATGTCGTAGTTAATGGATTATTCTTTGCATATTAAGTTAGAAATATGTATGAATCATGTGCGTATGCCTGTTAACGTATATATACGCGTAAGTGAATTCGTATTGCATCTTAATATTTATATCCATACCATTGATTCTATTTTGCATGGTTATATTTATTTCTACATATAAGTAAACATTGATACATGTTTAGTATTTATCTACATATAAGGACCATGTTTTGTTTAATAATTTGATTTTGTCAAGAAAGAGGAGAACATTCCAATGAGGGTTACAATCTGTGTTGGGTAAGTTGTTTTTAAGTCCTTCGGGGTGAAGCTGCTCTCTATATAACATTCACAATCTCAATGAGCATTGACAGAATCAAACTATTATGCAGAACACGTATAGTATAAGTTCGCCTGTTAGCGTAGATATACGTATACATAATATATATTTGCCTCTTAGCCTACATATACGTATTACTGATATGTATTTTCCTGTGCGTATCGAAGTGTTTATTGATGATACAACTTTGCTTATGAGTATTTCTATACATATGAGTAGAGTATCTTCACATGCTACTATAACTAGTAATGTATGAGTAGGTTGTATTTGCATGATTGTACTTTAATTATATACATATGAGTGTATTTGCATGATTGTACTTTATATGCATAACTTTTAATTAATTAAAAAAAATGAGGACCTTGCATAAATTTTAATAATAATAATATTTTGCGGCTTTATCCTATGCATAAAAATAAAAAAATAAAAAATCACATAAATCTTAAATATATTCTAACGGTGTCTAGCAAACTTGAAGTTGAGAATGACTTGCGTGCGAGACTCAATTTACGCCTGGGATAGTCGCGTGCGAGACTCACATTTGACCTTATATTCCTCTAATTGACAGGAGTCTGTTTCATGAGTTCAGGAGTTGAGATGGTATTTCAGAGATGAAATATCAGTTCAACTCCTCATGCTAGTAAGATGGACTTAGAGATAAGTTCATCTCGCTAGGGATTGATTCTCAATCCGTTTGGGGTTTGATAATGAACCCAAAACGGATTTGAGATGGTAATAATCTAATTCTAAGAGAATATAGTGAGACCTTGCATGAGTAGCATAATCCTCTACCACTTCTCTCTCTCTAAGGACCTCGTTAAATATCAAAGTTAAAATGATTTTCATGTCTTGCATGATAAGTGTCTGTAGGAAGTAAAACAAATCAATATTTAGCATAAAATCCTTACTCGATCATTAGTTTCCTAAAAGAGCAAACTAAAGCTTGGTATAATGTATCATAGACTTTAGGTTGGAACAAATCCCTACTCTAACTAGACAAATGTCGAACTGTGAGTAAGGAAATTGAGTCGGTACGAAAACAGATAAAGAAATCACAATTCTTTACACCGCAAAGTGCTAACATCATGTAACATTGGGACTAACACCCACTGACACATTGGGAGAAGCAAACAATGTTTTTCAAAAGGGGTTGATAGCAGTCAAAGGGATGGACCGTTCTTGCTCTTCAAACTCAATTAATTCATGAGCACATGGCAGTCTATGGCTCATGCGCAAATAGCACCAACACCTGATCTCTCCATCTTTAACACGTTTTACGCGGGTATCTATTTCTTCAAATAGCAAGTCCAAGAATTTGCGTGAGACAAGGCCTTTGAGTTCACGAAACAAAGGAATCTGGTGGTGGTGCTGAGTTACAATCATACTCCTTTTGAAGGTAGCTATAATCTCGGACATCTGGATCTCTAGAATCGAGTGGATTTAGCTAAACATACTCAAAAAATCATGACAATTTGCATTTCCTAGTACACGCGCACTTCACCTGAGCATGAGACCCTTCAAGTCTATTGATCATTGTACTCCCAAAGTGAATGTGTTGGTCAGTCCAACAACATACGAATCGATCTCTATGAGGAAACCAAGTCTCTCACAAATAACTAACAAAATTGGAGTATTCAACCCTGTAATATTTTTCCAAAACATCCCATCTACGCTGGAAAATAACCTCTATCTTCAATTTGACTACAGTGTTCCATGAGAACTAAGCCTTCTCTACAAGTTTTGTGGTTGGAAAAATATCATAACATTTTGAAAGGACGCACGTAGCGATATGCCATCTACATAGATGCTTGTGTGCATTAGGGAAAACTTTATTAGTGGCACTCATTAGGGTCAAGTCCCTGTCAGACACGATCACGGATGAGCTTCTGTTAACAAGCAAGCCACTAAACTGACGCAGGCCTACTGATAATACTAAAAACAATAGTTTTACCTACTCTTAACTAATTATGCTATGAATAAGTAAAACTAACAAGGATTTATACTATTGATCAAAGATTTTACTCTCGGTTATTGTGAAATATGTGGAGTAGAGAATTCGTTCCACTCCTAGTTGTTTAGACGTAAGTTTCACTAGTTCTAACAATTCTAACAAAACTAATGAGGGTAATAGATTGTAATTATACTAATAGGGCAATTGAATACTAAGATGTGAATATGGAGAAGGAATTAGGGGAATTTGATTCCACTTGATGAATTCATAATATACTAGTGTTAATTATTGCAATCCTAATCAATAAAGATTAAGTATTTATCCCTAATTGTTGATGGCAATCTCTACCAACTAATAATTAGCATGTGAGGAAGTTTAACCCAATCTCATGGTGAATAAACTAATCTGCTAGAGTGAAACTCTTAAATATACAATAATTCTAACTAACACATCAAGTCTTCATCCAAGCTTCATCAAACCCCTCTAATGAAGGTTTAGCTCAGATTCATCAGACTATCATTAATAAAGAAATAAGAAGAAGACATAATGAAGAACAATAACTTGGCTTTATTAATCTAATGGAAGAGAGTCTTAAGAATTGAGAATTGTATTAAAAACGAAGTATTGAATAATTAACTAAGTCTATGAATTAATAACTAACTAAAAACTAAGAGTCTATATCTAAGTCTAAGTCTAAGTATTAAAATCTAAGTTATTCTAGGTTATTCTAGGTTTTGTTAAGAGTTTGGCCTTAGTCCTCTTTATATAGGAGAGGGCTAGGTCTACAATTTCGTGCATGGGCTTTGGAGCCATGTTTTTTGCCATGAAATCAAACCCAAAACCTAATTACATATGTCCAAAAAGGGATTCTCTGTTGGAAATTACTGCAATAGCCTTTTCGTCAACTTCTGCTCCTCTGATTGGATTAAGGTCTAGACCATTAGAAAGTTCTTTCCGAGACAGTCATTTTGACATATAGTAGGCCCAATTCTGAGGTCTAAGTCCAAAGATACGGTTTGCGGAAGTTCTATTGACTTTTTTACTCTATTTCTGCCCACGTTGACTTTGCCGTTTCAACTTTGACTAGGTTTTAGAAAGGTGTTTTCTTCTTGAATCTTGGCCTTTAATCATAGAACTTCTTAGCAACCAACCATTGCTCTTTTAACTCACAAAAGTAACATATTTCTTCACATATTTGACTCCAATGCCTGAAATACATAAACGCATGTAAACAGTACTAACTCATATTTATTATACACAAAATTGGTCTAAATGTAATATGATTAAAGGGTTAAAACTATAGTTTTGGGCTCTTATCAGACCACCCCCAAGCAGCATTTTGCTTGTCCTCAAGCAAATATGAGAAATTAATATGAAGTTCTAACTAATCTCATTTCGCTAAGTGTGATTGCATTGACCATATGCAATAAAGCCTTAAACCACTAGGAATTCCCTAGTGGACGAGTTATAGCCTCGTGAGAGTTTTCCAGAGAAGGTATTCACAAGCTTCATCTATACTACAACGACTAAGAAATACCATTACTGTTTCCTCATTTATTCTCAGATATCTATACATTTCACTAGCAATGAATACAAAATAATCAATTCGAAACCTAAGCTAATATGTGCATAATAATCAATCATCTTCGGATAAACATACATATAATGAACTATGCTATGAAATGCAGTAACATGTCTGTTTCTAAAACTTTGGAATAGCGTCCTTAAGTAGGTCCTCACATATATGTTAAGACAAAAACACTCTAATTTTTCCACTTAAGTTTTGCTCACTCCAGTGATGGGCACACTTTACCTTACAATCTCAATGACACACAAGGAAGCCGAAGTCGATCAAACACATTTTCCACTTACTATCACACTAACCTATTCCTAATTGAGCTAGAGGTCTTTATTAGGTGTTGCGGGGATTAGGAGATGGTTTAAGAAGAAAGGAAATGGATATTCAAAAGGAGAAATCTGAGATAATAGAGTCTTCATATTATATAATTAGAGAAAACCTTGTTTTTACTTTACTTCTACACTTTGTTTGCATCCTTAGCTATTTTTTTTCTTTTTCTTTTTCTTTTGACTCTTTTGATTCTGTTTTTGGAGTTCTAACTTTTTTTTTTATTATTTTTTTTTTCTTTTCTTTGGATGGAAACTTCCTTTTCTTATTTGAAGCAACTAACAATTTCTTGGTTTCATAGGTCTTTCTCTTTTCTATTCTTCATTTCATCTCTATTCTCAAACTTATTTAAAAAATGGGTAGGCTGATTTTTATTTTGTTTTATTTTTTTAAAAGTGTAAGGATATGTGGTTTATAAAAGGCTAAAGAAAGGCTCAGAGGGGCGACTAGCGGAAAATAATTTCATATAGGTTTGAATTTTTAGCTATATCGATCCAAAAAGGGCCTAAATTCTCGCTTAAGATATGGTATAGTGATCAAGCAAGTGGATGTGTGATTTCTCTATTCGGAATTTACTTTTCTCTTGTGTCATTACTCAAATATTTCACTCATATAAGGCTTTTCGGCTGTATTCTCACAGGATTTGTAGAATAAGTACTCTAGCCTAGATTTTAGAAACTTACTGCCAATACAAACATAGATGCTCATGCAATATATTTATATAAAGATGCAATAATTATTACCTATATATTAACCTATGTTTCTAAAAAATATTCTAATTTAAAAGCTAACGTGAAATTTCTAGACTATTATCATCATAGGAAAAGAAACAATACCCGTATTCCAAAGGGTATAGCATAAATTGTTTATTTATATTTTTTATTATTTATTATTTTTTTAATAGAAAACAAGTGCATATTATACATATATATCCTAATAGGTGCCTTAAATTACACGTGTTTCTATGGCCACCCCTAAACAAAAACATGTTTTGACCTCAAAGTATAAAAATAAGAAGGGTAGAAAATACCATAGAAACGCGTGAAAAGTTTAGAGCACCTGCAAAACAAATTTAGAACATACTAATATAGATAAATAAAAAAAGACGCAACTCTATATTAGTTCCACTCGTTATGGGGATAACAAAAATTAAAATGCTTGGGACATAAGCAGACACGAACAAAAAGTAAAACATACCTCATATCCAGCATTTAATCGTTTTCCTCCTCTTCTATATAGAAGCGAGGTTCTTTTGCGTCCTGCCACGCCATGATAACTTGCCAAGCCTTTCTCCATGTATCAACAACCCGTGCTAACCTGTCAAGCGTTACTCGGTCTAATGGGGTGTAAAGAGCAACCCAATGAGGTTGTAGCCTCCATCCCGGCCAAGCCATAACACGAAATGAACGAACAACGCAATTGGTGGGTCTCATAATTTCAACCCCAATCCAATCCGTGTAGCGGTTATAGAAATCAGGAAAAAAGAAAGGCATGATGTGGCAAACCAAAACAGGCATAAGAAGGTATTTATGCCTCATACTATGAGCTCTTGCTAGACTAGTCACTAAAACCTGGGGAATATCATATAAGAAACGTCCCTCAGCTAAAGCAAGGAAAACATCACCAGCGGCATTATTCATAGAAGAAAACCGCCACTCCCCTAAGATATTCATCATGATAAAGAACATGGAAATGCCTATGTTCAGGGACAAGCTACCAAGGGCTATGTTATATTGCCCTTGGTCCTCTACACAAAAAACCCCTACCTCATAAGTCTCATGAAAATAATCATAGTTATAAAGGTATACATTATCAGATAGATAGCCCCATGAGTTTTTAGGAATAGGCATAGGCATTCTCACAACAAAGGCAACCAAAAATTTACTGAAATCCATTGTCGTATCATTAACTATGACAGAGAACACTTGCTCTCCATCTGGTTGATAAAAGAACTTAGAATTATTATAGAAATATTCAGTAAGTTTAGGTGAATATGAGTCATCAGGACTTACTAGTAGATTTTGCCATCTTGACTGCACGATCCTTTCGCGGAACCATCTTCCATAGGTTTCGCTCCCAAGCAAATCTTCGAAGGACTGCTCTGGTATGATCTGAGGAGACTTCATATCACACAAACACACTCTAGAACTGTAGGAAACAACCTCGGAAGAACCCACAAAAATTAGAACTGGAAGTGACTGCGGAGGTTAAGGCGCGGGCGCGCTCTTGCTTGACAAGAATTCTAGAACTTTGGGGGCGTGTGCGCTCCGTGTATCAGAAGTGCTCTGAAGTGAAAATGAAAGTAAAAGTGAGAGGTGTGGTGTTAAGTTGAGAGTGAACCCTGTATTTATAGAGGATTAGTTTCTAAGTTCCACAAGTTGCCCAAATAGTTAAGGCAACATGATGGAAAAAGAAAATTTCTAAATCCAAAATAGAAATAGACCAAATGCATACTCCAAAAATCAAACCAATAGCTTTTTGGCTGTAACTAAAATAGCAATCATCCATTTTCTACTTATTGAGATTGCACCAAACAACACTTAGCTAATTCTAGCTACACCAAATTAGCAACATTCTCACATAACCTATATTCTCACAATCTTGCAATATTAACTTCCAAAATGGTGGATAGGGTAAAATACAATGCTAAACAAATAATACCACCCCCAAACAAATCGGGAAGGTGGGATTCATGAAAAATAGATAGCATGCTTGGACAAAAAATTAAACTAACTTAAAATTCAAATAGCCATTAATTACTCAAAAACAAGTACATAATTCAATATTAACTACTTAGCTAACAACTAAAAATCCATAATAAAAATGGGGAAAAAAAATACATCAAAACATCAATTCAACAAAACTAGCCACGAGATGAGGATGGGCCAGAGTCATCCGACCTGCGTCGATAACGCTCATGCCTCATAGAGTTATCAGAAGAAGAACCCTCATGAGGTGGCAAGTGTCGTAAAACTTCTACTTGGAATCTGCGTTGTTGCTCCATAAATGTATTCATGGCTTCCCCACGCTCATTATCACGCTGGACGAGAATCTCCATATTAGCGTGGAGATCCTTATGACTATCAGCTAGCAACTAAAAATTGTTCTGAAGCTCGGCTTGTCTACTGATAATGGTACCCTGCCTCGTCTGAATCTCCTCATACTAAGTATGGAGAGTTCGCAGGCCACGATGCAGTAAGGAGACACGGGCAACATTCATAGTAGCCATTTCCATAGTGTCTGCATAAAAACATTCTGTGTCTTCCTCATCCGATTCCGTCTCGACACCCCTATCATCAGGCAACCACCACTCCCTCTGAATACATTCTCAATAGATACGGGCATTTTCATGCAACTTCAAATTGATCTTGCCAGACTTTGGAACACCTCCCCAATACATCATAATCTTTGTAATCAAAGTAAGGAAGGGTGCAGTCGTCATTGTACGAACAACCTTAATCTCATTTAGCGAAAAATCAAGGATGCATAACCCATACCTCCTGTTCTGAAGGGTCTAGAGAACATGCAGACAGCTTAAATTGATGTCACTGGCTTTCGTGGTGGCAATCACATTTCTACCAACCCACTGAGCCACGGCCAGCTGGTCCCATCTCAGAGACGTCTGACAAACACAGTGCGAGTTCGGATTGTAAACGCCCTCCAAGACAGTCTCCTTTATCAAGGGTTTGATTCCACCCAGCTGAGACTCCTGCATTGTGAGTACAATGGGTCTTTGGTCAATGCCCGTAATCTTAGACAAAACTTCTGTTGTCAACTCCCTCCGACTACCATTTACCTTAACAAAAACCCGACCACCATCAACCTCCTTCTTTCTATAGAAATCATACACCAAATCAGTGTGATAAAACACCTCCTGAGAATACCACAAGCTATGCCACTTCCTAATAACCATTTCGACAGCGTAAAAGGGGTGGTGAAGTTGTGTTTGGGTAAAAGCTTGTTCAGGAAGAATCTTTGGTAGGGGAGGAGCCAATAGTTTTTGGGTTTTGAATTTGTGGTGAAGTAAGGTGGGGAAGAGTGTAATCAATCGAAAATTTGGAGTGGGTCGCGGTGGTTGTTGTTGTTGTTGTTGTTGGTTATTTTTTTTTATAGTCGATGGTGTTCTTGGAGGCGGAGAAGAAGAATTTGTGAAGGGTTTTTCTCTCTTTGTTGAGATTTTGGAAAACACGTGTGAGACACGTGCATACATAGGGCAAAACCAGTTTGGGCCCAAGCCCAAAACAAATTCTGAATTCCCATCCTGTCTTTATGCCTCATAAACTTAAAACTAAAATACTCGATTCGTTAATGGTCCGATTTTTGTGAATGAGCTTTGAAAACAATCAGCAAAGAGAGTACAATCCAATGATCTATAAAAAAAAAAACTAAATCTAACCGTGGCTAACATATAAGAAAATAGAAAATGCTTTAAAGTGTGTGAATAACATAAGTTATGTGATCAAAAGAAATCTAAATTCATAGATAGTGTTAACCCGAATCAAAATACGACTAAACGACATAAACAACAAGAATAGGAAGTTGAACGATCAAGAATGGAAAGACCAACCCACTCCACCCCCAAACAAATTTTAGAAAACATGATTTAGAAAATTTGTTTTAAAACGTGGGTTTTTTAAAGTCAGATTCCCGAGACTGGCTAGATTACTGTTTATAGGGTTTTAAATTTTTTTTAATTTTTATGAATAAGGTTTAATATAAAGGAGAACAATAAAGACATAAATCACTCAATAGAGAAACATGACTCAAAAACTGAGAAAACATGCAAAAGTGGAAAGCGTGAATTATGTTAAACATGGACTTAGGATCTGGTACTTACATCCACACACTCCAAAAAGATAGCCCGGTTACCTTAATGGTGCACTACCAAAATATAAGAGTGGAATGGAGTACACCGAAGAATAAAATGAGTCTTTTATAGTCAAATACTCGAGACTTATATATATATATATATATATGAACATGAAGTTTACAATATATCAACAACTGGAATAGTTGTAGATTTTTACATAAATAATGATCACAGAAAATACACCCAAACAAAATCAAGCACCATGATTTCCCATGACGTGGTATAACGGAATGAGAGTGAAGTCTAAAAGACCTAGAAAGTAGCTTAACATGCAATTCCTTCGTTATCCTCCAATGAAAGGGTGGCTAACTGAATGATCATGAATGAATGGATGGTTGTGGAAGATATGAGTGATATGGATAAGTTTTGGAAGTAAAGAATGGAAAAAATGAGAATATGGGTTTAGCACAAAACTCATTAGTGGCGTGGGTTGGTATTATCACACATCTGAAAATGAAGATGTCAGGTGGCTCTTTCTTGGGTATTATGTCCTTACCGGATGGGTTTAGGAAGTTATGAAGCACAGGAGAAGCAAGAGGGTCAAGTGCAAACTCAAGGTTCCTTTGAAAAGGTGGAAGGTGGGGAATATTGGTGATGATAGGTGAATGAGTGATATTAGGATGTGAGGTGGGTGACTGGATGTTGATAGGGGGAATTTGCAAGGTGGCAAAGAAGAGTTACAAAAGAGTTGAAAGAAATCTTCCTCGATTTCATCTACTTTCAGGGAGTCATCGTCGAAGTTGGAACTTCCAAAAGAAAAGAATTGGTGCATCTAATTCTCAGGAAACGTGTTTTTTGAAAAAATCTTTAGCTAAGCTCTCGATCATGCTAACTTCTCCATTGATAGTCGTATTAGGTAACTGTTTCATCATTTTGAAAATATTTACCTCAACAGAAAGATGGCCAAAAAACATGGACATCGAACCATCACGACAGTTTATGAGCGCATTGGTAGTTGCCAAGAAAGGACACCATAAAATGATAGGAACAGAGTCGTTAGCGACTTCTGTGTCGAGGATAACGAAGTCGGCTGGGTAGTAACCTTGCCTCTTTTTGTGTATGTAGATGGTATATGGTCGTTGAACAAAATAGAAGCGTATCAAAACCTAATTATCCCTCAATAAGTAAAGAATGAGTAGGGTATCGTTCCACTTTTAAGTGTATGTTATGTGAAGGACAGGACTGGAAAGGGGGCTTGAGGGATTAAAAACTATGATTGTCTCTTCTGCTCTATTCTTCTATCCTCTTTTGTGGGCTTTGGTCTAAGCAACGAATCCTTTGGCCTTGGGATTCCAAATTGGCTTTAAAATAGGTCCAAGTCGTATATTTAATAGCTTTAATTCTTTGGCCTTCTCTATGATTGTCCACGGGCTTCCCATGTGATCTTTAATGCTCTGAATTGCTCCGTTTTACCCCTTTTTCTCTAATATTCCACAAAACTCTCTCTTTCACCTGTAGAATCATAAAACATAATTTACAAACACTATTAGTCCACAAAGATAGCTAAACAAGAGGCATAATCAAGGGTTAAATTGCACTTTTTGAGCACTTATCAGGTAGTAAAAATCTTGAACTTTAACCAGCACGTTTTCAATCACACCCTTAGGATACTTAATAGAATGATCAGTTAATTGCAACGTCATCTTAGTTGGTTGCATCTCTTGTAGACCTATTTGTTTATATACATAATAAGGGAGTAAGTTAACACTCACCCCTAGGTCTAATAGAGCAGTTGTCGTGTGAGTATCCCCTAAGGTGCATTGTATAGTAGGACGACCAGGGTCCTTGTACGTAACGATTTCCATTTTATTCAGATAAAGTGGGAAACTGTTCAGTTAAAAAGGCAACCTTTGGAATGTTTGTTTTCCGCCTAGTAGTGCACAACTCTTTTAGAAACTTAGCATGTTGTGGTAATTTTTTTATAGCTTCAAGAAAAGGTAAGTTTATCGTTAGATTTTTAAAAACTTTCCTAATCTCATCAAAATTTGTATCTTTATTTAACATGGCTAGCCTCTGTGGAAATGGTGGTTTCTCTCTATATTTAGCATATGGATCAATAGGATTTTTAACCTTAGCCATTTTCTTCTTAGGTTGTGGCTTAACTGGTACCTCTACAGGAGTAGGATCTTCAGTTTCTATCTCGGTATCTAATAAATTTTCATTTTCATTGACCACTGATGGTGTATCAATGGGCATAGTTATGGCGTTATCAACCACTCTGCCAGAACGGAGAATGGTAATGGCATTTAACTCATCTACGTTTAAATTTCCGTTACTAGTATTACCGGTTACTTCAAAGGCTGTGTTTGGCATTTTAGGATTAGGTATAGCTTGACCTGGAAACACACATTTTGGTTGGGTTTTCTCTTGGGTTAACTATTTTATAGATTGATTAATGGATTGTAAAATATGTTGTTAAGTTTGCATGTAGGCATCAAAACGATCCGGTTGTGGATGTGTAGTGGTCACAGGTGGTGTGACAGGAACTATCTTACATTGATTATTAACGGGTGGGTTGTGATAGTTATTATTAATTGGAACGATACCTCTATTATTATTACTAGTAAATGGGCACGTGCGTTGCACGTGCTAGGAATGAAAATTGGGGCGGAAAAAAATGAAAGGAAAGAATTATGTAAAATGTAAAATGTAAAATATTACATATTAAATTTGTCTGAATGGATTATGTAAAATGTTTTATATTCAAAAAACTTCAATAAGAAAAGAAAAAAAACACTTGAATACGTTAGTTTAATTCTTTGTTTGATACGATTTTTGTTGCTCTGCCATGTTGCGAATAAATATATTTGAAGAGGTATTTAACCGCCTGTAATTTAGTTAGTATGTAATTAGTATTGTATATGCCACAAACTAATTTACCTAAAAAATAGATATTATGTTGAGGAAGTTTACCTTTGTGCTGCTAGTTGTGTAATTCTTTTGTCGAGCATTTATATGTGATGGAAGAACATTGTTGGATTCATATGAGTGTACTACCTGTAAGATATAAGAATATTACATCATGTTGTGCAACATAATGCGTATTCTAAACTGAAGATTAAAATATCTAAAAAAAATGCAAGAAGAATAACCTTTTTCTTATTATCGTCTTCAAAATGATCTAGCGAATCCATTAACAATTGTTTTTTTGTCGTTGAATATTTTGGTTAGTTTAAATAAGTAGTTAGGTTGGACAGAGAAAAAAAATTGTTGCTAGCTAAAAAAAGCCATTTTTTTTTTTTAATTTAGAAACGTTCACATTTAAGTCGGATATAATATGTGGACTGAATTGAATGTGTAAATAATAGCTTTCGGTAAGATGGCTATGTGGCAAGATTACAATTTAAAAGCATTTAATATAATGTGGATCCATTTCATGTGTAGGGAGATTGAATTATTCAAATGATGGAGGGTTGAATTTTTTCAATCCATTTGTATGGAGGCGACAGAAGGAAGAAATTATGGATTCTAGCTGCATCGCTGAATTACATCTAGAGTAAGCGACATATCACTGGGACTGATTCCAAATATTTCAAGTTAGTACTCTATCTGTATCAGCAGCAGTGGTTTCAAAATCAACTTTAGCAGTGCTTCCACACTGGCACCTGTTGTCGACTGCCATTTGGTGGTGACGTTGTGACTTGGTTGGCGACATGGCATTGTACTTGGTAGTGGTGGCTTGGTTTTCCGAGGAGCGTTATGTATTGATTGCATTGGATGAATGGTCGTTTTATGCAGTATTGATTTCAGATATTTTGCCTGTCGATTGCATTGGATGAATGGTGTTTATGCATAGTCTCTTGACATGGGCTTACGGTAGCATGGACAATGGCAAGGATGCGGAGAATTATATAAATATTGAGCCAAATGGTAGTCTCGTTGAACATTTTCGTTAAGAGAATGGAGGCAAAATATTAACTTTTCCATTGACATTACCATTACGTTGTTCCCTACTTGGTAATCGTTTGGTTTCATGCCATTTATGAGTACCTAATCCTTAATTCCTGAAACTTTTTAATTTTTCTTAGCCATTTTGCTTTGAGCTACCAAGGCATGACACACCCAACAAAAGCTTGAACTGCAAGTTGATTGTGAATCAGGTTAAACTATATGATTCCTCACATAAGGAAAAACTGCAATATGCATTATTTTTTGTTTGTTTTATGTAATATATGTTTCCTAGGGGAAATGGGAAAAAGTTATTCAGGAGAATCAAACTATTGTTCTCTCTATCCTGCTTAATTGAGAGGCATTCAATTAGGCAATTTGCTAGTCACTTCTCAAGTTCAAATTAAAAGGTCGAGAACATTCTATAAGGGCATAAGTTAAAATAGATCTAAGGCTGATTATGTGCGCCAGAAAGCAGCTATTCAAAGAGAAAAAACTCATACATGCGCAGAGATAGACTGCATGATAATAAAATGAAACAATAAAAAACATGATATTAACTCAAATAATGATTTTGAACAAAATTTTCAGTTGTGTACAGTCAAAGAATCTAGATAGAAACGAGCTCTCACGCAAAGCGAAGGCACTAATTTCCCCAATATTATCTAAGTTAAAGGATTTGGCCAAAGGGAGCATCTAAAGCCCAGCTGAAGTGCATCGTCGTATTAAGCAACAATGGTTGTACTACATGGTAGGTAGTAGTTGCAACGGAATCGTGAGGGGCCTTCAAAGAAAGTGTTTGTTTACCAATATCATAACAAACACTATTACATGGTAGAGCAAATCTAGTAGTTTGATAGAACAACTTACTATTACATGGCAGAGCAAATCTAGTAGACATTAGTAACATCACTGTTGCATTACAAATTAAATTCCAATAACAAAATATCTAATAACCATAAATAATAAAACAATAGTAAGTTTAGGACAATAATAATAACGACATGGTCCAATCCATCTCCAGCATTCAGTCCTATAACCGTTTACATGCTCCAATCTCAAACCACAACATCAGTAGCATAATAAGTCGACTACACTACTAAACCACCTGCCACCTACATTACTACAACATCACACACCAGTTCACACACAGATACGAACCAGCACACTCACCACACGCACACCACCAGGGCGGCATCGGCAAAGCAAGAAACTTGAAAGACGGCAAGCAAGAAGCAGAAGCAAAGAGATGAAGCAAAGAATAGTAGCAGGCATAAAATAGCACCTAGCACGCAGCAGCAAAAGCATCCAACACACACAGCAGCAGAAGGCAGAATGCAGCACCAAGTACACAGCAACAATAAAACCCAACACTCAACACAACACAACACAACACAACACAACACAACACAACACCACGTCACACACACAACACTCTAGCACATGACCTGCCATCATACACATACACACAAAACACAAAACACAAAACACACACACACTACCACCTTCATCAAACCATACCACACCATACACTACCACATCCACAACACCACAACACACACATTCACTCCTATAACGACATATTCTTTCATCAAACTTTTATTTAAACTAAATATAACAATAGATGGAAGTTTAGCATTCTACTGAACATAATTAAAGTCTATTACCTGGTAAATTTTGCGGATTCTCTTAGATGCAGCAGTCGTGTCTGAAGTTTCCACGGTTTCATTAAAATTGTATGGATAAATTTCCTATGCCAACATAATACGCACATTTTTCCCCTCGTGTTAGTTATAAAGGATAAAGAATTAATAAAAACAAATATTTAAAAAGCATCGCGGTTGTATATTTACCACACATTTGGACTTTCTACGCATCCGTTTAGGCTTTGTTTCCTTAGTTGAGGTTCCAGGCCGTTCAGCAGAATTTTCAAATGGCAATATCTGTATCAAGAAGGATTGAATTTCTAATGAGCTGCCCTGCCCAAGACATGATTCTTAACAAAATAATATTCAATTTTCTAATTGAAACACCTCCCGTTACAAATAATAAAAGATGGCAACAGATAACACACTTTAAGGCATAGAACTTACCGATGGTTGATTAAAGATTGAAAGAACTAACAATTTTATTTATTTTTAATTATTTTTCCAAAAACAATGGTATGGCTTATAACATTATAATCATACAGATTTTAAAACTAATATACATCCATGAACCCAAGCACCTTACACGCACTAACATGAAAAAAACATGATAGCATACCCACGAAGTCACTAACACACGTTCAGGTATGCAAGTAAGCACATCTACAACCACAGGCATGCATACACCTCTATAACAAAGCAGAAACACGCATGGTCAACAACTAACTCATTATAAAGCATATACACACAACATGCACATATTCACCACACTTATCTCATTATAAAGCATGAAAAAAACATGCTAGCATATTCACCATACTTTTTCATCCTCTTCAAGAATACTTCATCAAACATAACTATAACTCAAGTCCCCAGAGTTTTTTCTATTTATATTGCACTACTTACCTCGTGATTCATCGTGTCAAACAGATCTCTACACATCCCTAACCTAATTAAGAGAGAGATACATATCAATCATCACGGATAGTCCATTAATGGTTTGAAGCTCCTAAGCCAGATCACCAACTCACTAAAAAACAAGCAGTCTGACCATTGTCCCGCACATGCCGAGCTAGCTCAGTCAAAATCTTAGACATCTCAGAAGAGTTAATTAAGAACCAAGAGTGTGTTTAATTTGTGGGAATTATTCCAACTCATTTTTAAGAAAATACATGCAAAATTGTAAGGGCTTGTTGGTTCTAAGAGGGATATTTCCTACTCGATATTTTACCCAAGCTCCTTGCTCCCCAAACTCTTCTGAAAACTTTACCACAAAATCAGGAGTAGGATCAAAATTACCTACCAAAAAGGAAGTTTCCTGTAGAAAAACCTTCTCTTGGAAAAAAAATAAATAAAAAATGACGCCCCTACTAAATTTGCAGTAGCAACCCCTTCATCCACAGCTGACATGTATCAAACCAGTGGCATGATACAGCACTAATTCATTATCGTTCATTGTGCAATTGCCCTCTAGGAAAATTCTGCAATGTGATCAGTTCACTTGGTTTCTCTGACTGCAGATTTATTGGCTCTCCTTTCTAATGGGTTATATGACATTTTTCTTCTGGAATGTCGCTAATGATTGGATTGGTTTATATTCTGTGACTAATTTAAGCATTTTGTACCTAGAAGTCTAATTAGCTTTCCTAATAAAGCTTCAAATGAGTGAGAAAGGAAAAAGAGGAAGAATAAAAAAAAGGCTATTGTTCATCAACTTTACATTAACCTTCCTACAAAATCCTAAAGTATGCATCTTTTGAGTTTTTGAAGTGGTTGAGTGAATATGTAGGCAGCTTAGGGTTTGGAAAGTAATGAAGAAGGTAGGAAACACACCTAATGAAGGTATTAGTATGTAAATTTACATACTAAATAAAACGTGAAAACAATAGCTTATCTCAAAAGTTTCTCTCTAATTACACGTAAAAACGTGTAATAGCATATTGGTATATACATTTTCTCTCTAATATATATATATAAACAATTATCTTAAGTAAACAATTAAATAAAACCCTTTTTTTCGATTAGTTTAGAATCACTCACTTTTGGACGCTCGGATATAGGATTTGGGTAGATAGTATTAAGAGTATGAATTTCCACTTTGGCCTACATTTATAATCACAAAAAGAAATTATGCATTGAATAAATAAAAAATAATGTCTTGTCTATCTATCTTAAACTTTTATTAAATATACTTTTTCTTTTTACCTGATCAATGTGAGTAAGCATCATGTCTCCTTCTAGCTTGTAATCCATAGGAAAAACTTTAGTTGTTATGAAGCCATTGGTGCCTTGATTCTTGATGTTGTATTAACTAATTTTTATTTCAAAAATTAATGATGAACCTATAAGCTCATTTAGTATACTCTTAACAATTTGTGAACCACTTGCCTAGTTGACGAAAAGATTATGCACTTGAATTAGATATATTTAAAGGCAAATAAGTTAGTGTTGAAATGTTTAATAGTAGATTTACCGATCTAAGTATAGCCTCCAATTCAGATGCTGGATGTTTAACCAGTTTTTCTGCTTCTTTTCCAAATATTGTCACAATTGAACGATTTGTGTGATCTTGAATGCGGGCTCGAATTTGATATCTAGCATTCAATGTCAATATAAATAATTGAAAGGGAAGTGAAGAAGTTATAATAAAATATAATAGTTTAACCTTGTAAATGGAGATGGTACAAACTCATTACAGGTGTTACACCAATAGTGATCATCTTTTTCCAAAAAAGATTTCTTTCCACAGCCAGCTTTAGGGTCTTTACATCTTTACGTCTTTATGTTTATATTTACTATCATAAAGAAATAACTGGAAAATTTACCTGATTATTGATTATCTTTCGAAGGGAGAAATCAATAGTTGATTGAGAATATGAAGAAAAAGATTGTTGTTGGTGCTAAAAATTGAGATCAAAATAGAGGAGTTTAATTTTTTGTTGGTTTTTTCATAAGGATTTAAAACATTTGGGTTTCAACTGGGTTTTAATTCCAATCTTAAAATGACACAATGGTATAGTACGTGAAAATGTACTTATAATTCGTAAGCAATATTCTGACCAAAAGACTCCCCAGTCCCTTTGATTAGCAGACGGACAATGACGACGATTTGTCCCTTGGCCACAGTCAGAGCGAGATAGAAATTCCTCTTATTGTGATCCCAACCGACATCTTTTTCATCCCAGTCTAGCACACCTTGAATGCTCTCACCATCATATTATATTCCCTTTCTAATATGATTGTTGTTTTATCAGGAATATCAATGATTTTAAATGGAATTGAATACCATGAAATGGTGTCTTGGAGACATCTTTCTTTTCTCTGCAGAAGATCGCAACGATCACACCCTTTAATATAATCATATTCTTCATCAGGCCATAAGATATTCTTCCCTCCCCTTGTTCTTGTTATATTGATATCAGGAACGAAGAAGACGAAAGAACGGTTTACTTTTTTTTTTATTTGGGAAACCATAAAATGGTGTCTCTGTCTCTATTTTCTTTGGACGTTGAGTTTTATAGTCATGGGAAATGATGTAAATTACCAATTTATCCTTTTCGTGGAGAGCAAAAAGAAAGTGGCTGTCCAACTTTCCGGTACCCTTAGGATAAAAAACTTTGGTGTAAAACCGAAAATACGAGAACTAATTGGAAAATCTGGTATCCGCTTTATATATAAGATAAGATAATTATTATAATTACCTTGTCCTTGTCTTTGTCTCGGTGGAGCTTGGTTGTAGTTGTTCGCTGGCCTAACATTTTGATTATTAAACCCTGGAGGTGTAAGTTGTTGATTATTTCTCCAACTGAAGTTGGGATTTTGTCTCCAAAGTGTGTTAGGTTCGCTATTAATGGAACAAACATTGTCTGGCTGTGCGGATGGTTGTTCATAGACGAGAGGACAATAAGAGTCGGGATGCTCAAGACTCAAACAGAAATTACATGGAATAGAGTTGACGTTCATGACAGGGGTAGGCTTTTGTTGAATAGAAATGGCTTCTACCTTTTTTGTGAGGGATTTGATTAGAGTTTTAAGCTCAGGATCAGGTTTAACCTCAAACATACTAGTAGCCTTAACTGTTGAAGAGTATTAACGGAGCGGGGGATATCTTTACCCCTCCCCCCCAGTTATTATTAAGCTTAGTTTGATCTTCTAAAAACCTATAAGCCTCTGAGGCTCCTTTACTAAGGAAACTACCCCCATTAATTATATCAAGAACCTCTTTATGATGATGTAAAAGCCCCTTGAAAAAGGCACGAACAAGCGTGTCTTTCACAAGGTTATGATGTGGACACTCTATGAGAAGATCAGTGAAACGATTCCAGGCATTTGAAAAGGATTCATGAGGATTTTGGCTGAAGAAATGAATCTTGTAAAACATTTCATCTGTCTTCAGTGGTGGGTAAAACTGTTCCATAAACAATTGAACAAGTTTGGCCCATGAGTCCATAGAATTAGGCACTTGGGTAGTTAACCAAGATACCGCCTTATCGGCTAGGGTGAAAGAAAACACCCTCAATTTAATTTGTTCCAAACCTACGGTAGGATGATGAAATGTGGTAAGAACTTGTTCTATCCTACATATATTGATAAGGCTTCTCATGGTCTAACCCATGAAAAACTAGTAACAAATTAAATATATTCGGGGGAATTCGAAAATCCCCCACTGGGTCTGCAAGAACGATGCATGACTTAGGGCTATCATTTAGGGCTTTGTAAAAATCAGAGAGAGGAGTCTTTGTTTCTTCATCAATTGATGCAGGTGTAGTGTGTGGTATTCTAGATAGGCATGTGCGTTGACGTTTACGATAAATCACGTTAGATGGTTTACTCTTACCGGACCTTAATCTCATGCAAGGCTAAGGCCAATATGAAAAAAAACACTAACAATAGTCAAAACAACCCTAATATACTAGAATGGAAACTCCTTTAACAAGATAGGCGAGGAGTGGAAGAAGGAGTACCTTAATGCCTCCTTGCTACGCGTTTGAATAGCGTCATGTCTACGCAATTTCAGTGTATTTAAGAAGTTGAAAACACTGAATAACTTGAACAAACAAAAGTTTGAACTAACCTATGAAAATCGGGTCAGATCAAAGGGGGGGCGGGTGCTTTGGAAACAGGCTTAGAAGCGCGTCGTGGCTCTCTTGCTTGACCGATTTCCAAGAACTGGAGGGAGGCACTTAAGAAGTTGAGTACTTTAGAGCCAGGCCAAAGGCAGTATTTCGAAAAAAATTATCTTCTAAACCAAACAAACACAGTTAGAACCAAACAAGGGTGGGTGGGTTTAAATGGGTTTTGGTAGGATCGAAAATACTAAAGGAAACGATTCTAAAAAAAACTAAGACGGCAACGGCGCCATTTGATAATACTAAAAACAATAGTTTTACCTACTCTTAACTAATTATGATATGAATAAGTAAAACTAACAAGGATTTATATTATTGATCAAAGATTCTACTCTCGGTTATCGTGAAATATGTGGAGTAGAGAATTCATTCCACTCCTAGTTGTTTAGACGTAAGTTTCACTAGTTCTAACAATTCTAACAAAACTAATAAGAGTAATAGATTGTAATTATACTAATAGGGCAATTGAATACTAAGATGTGAATATGGAGAAGGAATTAGGGGAATTTGATTCCACTTAGATGAATTCATAATATGCTAATGTTGATTATTGTAATCCTAATCAATAAAGATTAAGTATTTATCCCTAATCGTTGATGGCAATCTCTACCAACTAATAATTAGCATGTGAGGAAGTTTAACCCAATCTCATGGTGAATAAACTAACCTGCTAGAGTGAAACTCTTAAATATACAATAATTCTAACTAACACATCAAGTCATCATCCAAGCTTCATCAAACCCCTCTAATGAAGGTTTCGCTGAGATGCATCAGACTATTATTAATAAAGAAATAAGAAGAAGACATAATGAAGAATAATAACTTGGCTTTATTAATCTAATGGAAGAGAGTCTTAAGAATTGAGAATTATATTAAAAACGAAGTATTGAATAATTAACTAAGTCTATGAATTAATAACTAAGTAAAAACTAAGAGTCTATATCTAAGTCTAAGTATTAAAATCTAAGTTATTCTAGGTTATTCTAGGTTTTGTTAAGAGTTTGGCCTTAGTCCTCTTTATATATGAGAGGGCTAGGTCTACAATTTCGTGCATGGGCTTTGAAGCCATGTTTTGGGCCATGAAATTAAGCCTAAAACCTAATTACATATTTCTAAAAATGGATTCTTTGTTGGAAATTACTACAATAGCTTTTTCGTCTACTTCTGCTCCTCTTATTAGATCAAGGACTAGACCATTAGAAAGCCATTTCCGATTTGGTCATTTTGACATATAGTAGGCCCACTTTCGAGGTTTGAGTCCAAAAATACGGCCTGCGGAAGTTCTATTGACTTTTCTGCTCTATTTATGCCTGCGTTGACTTTGACTTTTCAACTTTGACTGGGATTTAGAAATGTTTTTTCTTCTTGAATCTTGGCCTTTAATCATAGAACTTCTTAGCAACCAACCCTTGCTCCTTTAACTCACAAAAGTGACATATTTCTTTACATATTTGACTTCAATGGCTGAAATATATAAACGTACGTAAACATTACTAACTCATATTTATTATACACATAATTAGTCTAAATGTAATATTATTAAGGGGTTAAAACTACATTTTTGGGCTCTTATCACCCACTCATAGTCGACTGTTGTTTCATACTGAAGCAGCACCTGACACACAGTGAAAGACTTCCACATTGAACTCACCCAAACAAACTATACGAAAGGCCACCGATACCTGTTAGTTTTGTTAGTAGCGTCTAACATGAAAACTATTGGAAAAGTATGAGCCAACTTAACACCTTCTGGATGGGCCCATAATAACCCCGTTATCTTCTCGGTACTCTCATCCTCTCTCAACTCCTCAAAATAATATTCTTTTGCTAACAACTCACGCAATCTCTGTAATTGTGTGAGACCGTTCATATCCAATCGCCTCACCTTCTGCCTTGCAGTGTAGACTTGGGATATACTAGATATGTTTTCATGATACTTATTCTTGATGGAATCCAAAATTTGTTTAGGCTTTATTCTACACTTACTCATCTCTGACAAGTACTCGAACTCTGGAACGTACGGTCAGACGAGTAGCAAATGTCCTTCAAGGGTCTTCACCAATACATGGTTGTGAATACCATTTCTAACTTCTATTTTTCAACTGTTGACAGTGCTGCATTGGAAAACACCTTTTAACTTAAATTGACATCCCGATTTCTTGGTTCCCGACTTTCTCTTGTTATCCCTCCCTTCGCCTTCCTTCTTGTGTGACCAATACACACCCGAGCACTTGCAAGCCAAATTCAATCTTGCTACTCGATTTCCCTTAGCATACTCCGACTTTTTAATTACCACAACCACATTAACTTGTTTTCCTCTAGCGGTTGCCCACCAATTGCCTCGCTACGTGTATGAAAGACCTAAACACATAAAAAAAACAACAACTATTATTAATACACTAATAAAATTACATTTAGAAAATTAAAAAAAAAAAATCAATGCATACTCCATCATACCTCTTCCATAGTAAATATTCCTATTGTATCACTTAAAATCGGTTGACAATCCACGTCATTCGAGTTTGCAGAAGATCGGTTCTCGGATAGTGGCAAAGGATCCTAGATATAGAATAAAACAAGAGTCTAAAACAATTTGTGTAATGAAGGATTTCAAAGTCACTAAAAAAATGAACTTCTCACTAAATTTAGTCCAAACGACTCAGCCACATCTGCCAATAGGGTTCATAAACGACCCAGTCATGTAGTTCCATAAAGGGTCCAAAAGACCAAGCCATGTTGATTGCTAAAGTCCCCAAGCAACCCAGAGGTGTTGTTTGGACTTGGGTTCTAAATGTTGTTAATTCATCCATTCAAGTGTTCTGCATTCATTCAATCAATCAAGTGTTTTGCATTCATTCTAATCAATGCTCTCTTGTAGATTCATTCATTCATTCAATCAATCAAGTGTTTTGTATTCATTATAATCAAGTGTTACCTCATTATTTAGGTTTCTTTGTCTTTGTCGTCGATGATTTCTCGGCAACTCATTTGCTCGACTAGTCGCATCTTTTATTTCTTCAACCTCTTCACCTTCACCTTCAACATTTTTTACCACTTCTTCACTTTCTATTGGTTGTTCTCCACCTTCAACATTTTTTCTATTTTCTCCTTCTCTAATTTGTTGTTGCACCTCAAACATTACCTCAAATGCTTCTTCTTCATCTTCGTATTCCATTTAGGATTTTGATTGGTTTTGATTGAGTATGAAAATAGTAAGAAGTAAATGAGAAACTTGAGTATTTGATTAAGTATTAAAAAAAATGAGTAAGAAGTAAATGAGAAACTTGAGTATTTTATGTAGAGATATTTGAAATTTTGATATATTTAGAATAATTTAGTGAAATATGTTTGTAAACCCTAAACTCTAAACCCCAAACTAGTTTATTATTCACAATTGAAAAAAAAAAATAGAAAATAACAAGTTTGGATATAAAATAAATTATTATTTTAGATTTGGATAATTGAGTGAAATATATTTGGAATTAAATTTTTTTTATGTCGGTACGAAATTTGTAAACCCTAAACCCCAAACCCCCAAACTAGTTTATGATTCACAATTTGAAAAAGAAAATGGAAAATAACAAGTTTAGATATAAAACAAATTATTATTTCGAATAATTAAGTGAAATATGTTGGTACGAAATTTGTAAACCCTAAACCCCCAAACTAGTTTATGATTCACAATTTAAAAAAGAAAATAAAAAATAAAAAATAATAAGTTTAGATATAAAACAAATTATTATTTTGAATAATTAAGTAAAATATGTTGGTACGAAATTTGTAAACCTTGAACCATAAACCCCAAACTAGTTTATGATTCACAATTGAAAAAAAAAATGAAAAAATAACAAGTTTAGATATAAAACAAATTATTATTTTAGATTTTGGTATATTTGATTATATTATTTTAGATTTTGGCATGTTTGATTACATGTTTTAACTTAGTTATATAAATACTATGTCATAACATATAAAGAGTGCAGAGTGCATGTAATTGTGTTGGTGCAACTAATTGTGTTGTTCCTAACCCAAATTTTTAAATCAGATTTCAATTTTGCTAATTCAATTGGGATGTGTTGATAATTGATCATTACTAATTTCAATTTTGCAGATCATTGTTTAAATAAATTATTGTACAATTATGATCGATTAATGATTTTGTATTATAAGAAAAGTGTTCGGTGTTTATGTATAAGAAAAGTGTAATTGGTATTTATACAATCAATTTTTATTGGTTAATTGTAGCGCCCCAATTTTCCATACAATTGAATATTCAGATAAAATAGCTCAATCCAAATATTCAATCATCTAATAAACCAAGACATGAGCAGTTTTGACTCACATGAGTCCAACTAGAACTAAAATATAAAACACCCCTTTGAACATCGCATTCAAAGAAATTTTGACAGAGTTTCCTTTGTATTTCCAACATTTCATAAATTTACAACCTGTCTTAACATGAAAATCAAATAATATACTTCCATTTAATATATTAAAACCTCAGTCGTAAACCCAACTACTAAAAGATATTGATTCGTGGCACCTGCTACTTAACCATCTCGACAAATGCCAGTTAAATCAAGTAGCTGCAGCGCCCCAAAACCAATCTCTTACTCTAGATCGGCCTTTCACACTTGGAACACTCATCAACGTCATAATTTCTACCTAATGGATGCATTCTAATATGGATTCATTCTTAAAGACATTAAAGAAATAATAATTTATTACAACACGCTCTTAGAAGGAATAAATTTGAAATTAAAATAAATAGGTAAAGGAACCGTTGTATTACTCAGAGTGCGCTTCATTCACGTTAAATTGTTCTTAACTTGCCCGTACGCTTTTTCTTCTTATGGGAGCACCTGTTCATCCCTTTAGCTGCTTAATATCACTTACCGTTTCCTTATTAAATCCTCGTAAGTGCATCGGTTAACATAATCTCAAGAAAAACGTTAGCATTCAATATATCCATGCATAACACGTACAATTATATATTTCTCATGCCCAACTTCAACAGCGATAAAAGAATATTAAACATTTGATTTCCTTTCTCAAAGGGGTAGGGGTTTTCCTATGGAAGCGACTGAGCTGGGTGGCTGCCTACATACCCATTTAAGGATCAAGCCAATCATAGTTCTCCTATTGGGGTAAGGATCTATGGGAATGAATTTAGTCATTCCGATGAGAAAGGCGGTATGGGTTCCTCACTCATGTTCTAATTAGGTAACGTTCCTGTAGAGAAAAAAGGAGTTTTTTTTTTTTCTCTCGTATAAGGCGCGCCCGCGCTTATGTATGCCTAGACAAGGACGCGTCAGCGCTCCTCTCTTGGCAAACGAACAGTACGTTAGGCGCGCACGTGCTCAAACTTTGCCTGGCCAAGAGCGCACCCGTGCTACACCGTTTTTCAGCATGAATTCGACTGTTTTCGAAAGTTTTCAGAAACAGTATAAATATAAGTTTTTTCTGTAAAAGCAAAACCTAACCAAAAGAAAGAAAGAGAGAAATTGTAAGAGAGAAATTCTTAGTGAGTTGAGTGTTCATTCTTTGTGAGTGAATTGAGAGCTCTTGTAATCTGTTACTCTGGACATCTAGTAAAGCTTGGAACTCGTCAATGTGGACGTAGGCAAATTGCCGAACCATGATATATCCTTCTCTTGTGGTTGGTTCTCTTTTGCATTATTATCTTTACTTTATATGCTTGTTAAATTGTTAATGAGAAGCGTTGAGATAGTACTTGGAGGGTGTTGAAGTCTTGTCTAGAGAGAATGATCAATCTTTGTGTAGGGTTGATCTATTTGTAGTAGATAGCATAGTTTCCGTTGTTAGTTATTCACAACAATTGGTATCAGAGCGGGGTATACGACCTAGGATTTTGAGTTTTAGTAAAGAACCATAGTGCTTAAAATTTGCGTAGGCAAGGTGTTCGATAAAATTCTTTAGTAAGATTTTTTTTTTTTGGTTATTGTGTGTGACTTGAAAAAAGGCTCCCAAAATGTCAAATGCTAGATTTAAAGTAGAGAAGTTTGATAAATAAGCAAAAGAAAAGACGACGAGGGTGATATCGAATGAGATGACTTCCACAAGCAAGTGGAAGGATAGTTCGAAGAAGCCTTTAAAACATGTACGGTGCTATAATTGCAAAGAAAAGGGGCATTATCTATATGATTGCCCTAGCCCTAAAAAGAGTAACAAGATGAGTGGTAAGTTTGAGAATGAAGATGTTAGTGAAACAAGTCTTGCTTCCGGCTTCGATGGGGATGATGTAAGTCTATCGATGTCTACACAAGACGACCACATGACCAAAAAGTGGATTCTTGATTTCGGGTGTTCCTACCACATATGTCCAAATAGGAAGTGGTTTGCTACCTATGAGAACTTGAATGGAGGTTCTATTTTGATGAGCAATGATGTTGCTTGTAAGACGGTTGGGATTGGAACTATACGAGTCAAGATGCATGATGGTGTGGTGAGGACTTTAACCGATGTGAGGCATGTTCCCGAGTTAAAGAAGAACCTCATTTCTCTTGGTACCTTGGATTCCAAATGCCACAAGTTTGTTGGAAATGGTGGAGTCCTAAAGATCCTTAGTGGCTCTTTAGTCATTATGAAGGGTCAAAGACATGGAAACTTGTATACTTTGTTGGGTAGTACAGTGATAGGCGATATAGCAGTGGATATATGTGGTGATGATTCTGAGTGCACAAAATTGTGGCATATGCGCCTTGGACATATGAGCTAAAAGGGATTGTTTGAGTTGTGCAAGCGAGGGCTACTGAAAGACTTGGAGAAACCAAGAATGGAATTCTGCAAGCTTTGTGTCTATGGCAAGCAGTGCAGAGTCAAGTTCGATACAAAGTCAAGTTCGGTACAAACAAGCACAAGACAAAAGGCATCCTGGATTATGTGCATACAGATATTTGGGGACCTTTTAGAGTGGCTTCTAAGGGAGGTAACCGGTAGTATGTCTCTTTTATCGATGATTATACACACTATGTGTGGGTATATAACTTGAAGTCCAAGGATGAAGTTTTCGAGACATTTAAAAAGTGGAAGGCAATAGTTGAGAATCGCACAGATAGGAAAGTGAAGACTCTACGGTCTGACAATGGTACTGAGTATACCTATGGGCCTTTCCAAGAGTTTTGTGCACAACAGGGAATTGCTAGACACTGGACAGTGAGGGGCACGCCATAGCAGAATGAGTTAGTAAAAAAAATGAATCGCACGTTGCTTGAGAAAGCTAGATGTTTGCTTTCCAATGCCAATCTTAGCAAAGAGTTCTGGGTAGATGCAGTGGCCATGGCGTGTTACTTGTATAATAAATCACCAGTTCCGGCAATAGACTGCAAGACACCTTATGAGGTGTGGACATGGAAACCAACTGATTATGGTACTTTGTGCATGTTTGGATCTAGTGCTTACTACCATATGAAGGATAGTAAGCTTGATTCTAAAGCTAAGAAAGCTATATTCTTGGGCTATGCAAAAGGAGGAAAGGGATACGGATTATGGTGTTTTGAGAACCACAAGTTCCTGGTCAGCAGTGAGGTTCCTTTGATGAGACTTCGGTGCTACATTTTAGCAAGTCGGAGAAGGCTAGAAATAGTGGTGATTCTATAAAATCTCAAATGATTGAGATAGAAGTGTCTGAGGATGCTAAAGAGAGTGAGGTTCTTAATGAAAGAACTATTCAACAAGAAGTAGAGCTACAACAACCTAAGCAGCAAGCTTTGGCTAGATCAAAGCCAAAGAGAAGTATGAAACAAGTTACGAAGTATGGGCATGGTAAGCTAGTGAAGCATTATGGTCAACCGGACTCGGTTGCCTACGCACTAAATATCGAAGGTGATGAACCAAACGACTTCGAAAAAGTTGTTAGAGATGGTCATTGCAAAGATTGGTCGGTGGATATGCATGAAATGGTGGAAGCTCGTGACAAGTTTTGTACTTGGGAATTTGTTTCATTGCCTATGGGCAAAAGGGCTTTGGGTTGTAGAAGGTTCTCTATGGAGTTGAGTTCCAACATTGGTTGGAGGTTCTCCACAAATGGTGGAGGCTCATGCATTGTTGATTGATGCCTTTCGTAGGCATGGCCTTTCGTGGGCGTGATTGCTCTTTGTGAGCATGACTCTCTGTGAAGATAGCTCTTTGTGGGCATGACGTGCTCTTCGTGGGCATGACTCTCTGTGGGTGGCTCTTCGTGAGCAAGACACTCTTTGTGGGTGGCTCTTCGCAGGCATAGCCTTTTGTGGGCATGGCCCTTCGGGGCAGTTACAGTGAGTTTTGGGGACTAATACTTCTTGATGGATGTGTTCGACTCGGTTTTATGTGTTAAAATCTCACCGAGGTGGAGAATGTGGAGAAAAAAGGAGTTTTTTTTCTTTCTCTCGTATAAGGCGCGCCCGCGCTTATGTATGCCTGGACAAGGGCACGCCCGCACTCCTCTCTTGGCAAATGAACAATATGTTAGGCGCGCACGCACTTAGACTTTGCCTGGCCAAGGGCGCGCCCACGCTACACCATTTTTCAGCACGAAATCGACTGTTTTTGGAAGTTTTCAGAATCAGTATAAATATAAGTTTTTTCTGTAAAAACAGAACCTAACCAAAAGAAATAAAGAGAAAGATTGTAAGAGAGAAATTCTTAGTGAGTTAAGTGTTCATTCTTTGTGAGTGAATTGAGAACTCTTGTAATCTGTTACTCTGGACATCTAGTAAAGCATGGAACTCGCCAGTGTGGACGTAGGCAAGTTGCTGAATTACGACATATCCTTGTCTTGTGGTTGATTCTCTTTTGCATTATTATCTTTACTTTATATGCTTGTTAAATTGTTAATGAGAAGCGTTGGGATAGTACTTGGAGGGTGTTGAAGTCTTGTCTAGAGAGTAGGATCAATCCTTGTGTAGGGTTGATCTATTTGTAGTGGATAACATAGTTTCCGCTGTTAGTTATTCACAACAGTTTCCTAATTAACTGATTATCAACCTTGAATCAGTATTCTACCTAGCATGTCACTTCACTTCTACTTATTCGAGGTTTTTCCCGAATCTCAAGCAAATGAACAACCACACAAAATATTATATATATATATATATATATATATATATATATATATATAGGTTCTATTTACAACACTTTTTATACAATGTTTTATACAATACATCCTACCGAACCCTTTAAGATGATTTAATGGCTAAGTTTTTGTGGATAAGATGTTCTCACTATGGATATGACCTCAACAAAATATCGGGTCCTTTGAACATTTCTAAGTTTGTTAAAAAAGAGTTACAAAATTTATATTTATGGACCGTTGATGAAAATTCATAGATTGAGAGCAATTTTTCTCATGGTTAGGAGTTTTCAAATGAGTTGAATTTTTGTGGAGATGATCTCCATGGTGTGAAGATCATATCTACAAGGAATCAAGGCTTAATTCATATTTTCAAGGAGTATTGTATAAAACATTGTATAAAAAGTGTTGTAAACGGAACCTATATATATATATATATATATATATATATATATATATATATATATATATATATATATATACTCCACCTAGACAATATATATATATATATATATACTCCACCTATATATATTGTCTAGGTGGAGTATATATATATATACTCCACCTAGACAAAAGAAGTGTTTAGCGTAGGTGAAACCTATGATAATTGCATGGCATTAATATACATATGTCAACACTATTATAACGAACAAATTTAATTACGCTAGAAAAATAACCATAAGTTAATAGAAATATGTAGGAATATATTAAAGCTTAATGCAGCTTGACAATAGCCCGCAGTGATTTAACATGGTCTGTAGCGGTGTGGTTTGTGGCCTGTAACAAAATTTAAGAACTAACATACCCTTAGCCATAAAGCCAAAGTCCATAATAAATTAAATTTCGTTCATATATGAGATTAGTGCATTTTTTTTCTCTCAAAATTCATACTAATAGTTAGAGCCAAAGGATATAATAAGTACCTGAATAAGCATATTAATTAAAAGATTGAATATAAGTAAATGACAAAGAAATTAATAAGGGAAGGAAAGTGACGACCTTATCTTTCCTTTTCTCTATTCATTTCTGTCCAAGCTTAGCTAAATCTCAAAACATCAATCACCAAATTTCCCTGCAGCTGGATCGCATAGAATTTTGGCTAAAATAGCAAAAAAAGAAAGAAAGCTCGTTCCTTTTCAACCATCTTCGATTCAAGCGATGGCATCCTCTTCAATTTCTTATTCTCACAAATCCCCTAGTAAAAAGCTCAGTCCTTTGATTATAACTGAAGCAACTAGCACCGAAATTAATTTAAGTTGTGGATTAAACACCGAATGGTGGCGGCGGAAAAAGTTTTGATTAAGCTGAGAGAGAGAGAGAGAGAGAGAGACGGATTTCGAGGGGATCAAAACCGAGTGATATTACTTGGAAGCCCCCCACAGAGAGAAGAGTGTGATCCGTTTTCTTTTCTCCCCTTTTCTAATAGAACTAACCTTCTAATATCTCCCACCGACCTAATAATATACGAAGCCCAAAACAGTTCTAAGCCCACATAATTTACAGTAGTAATATAAATAAAGGCCCAAAATACAATAGGCCCAACATAAAATTAACCATCAATGAAAAACCCATATCAACTAATCAAGCCCGCCAAATGATAAATGTTACACCACGCCATATATCTAGTAATTAACCGGTTCCATTTTAATGGTAACAACAATAAATTTGCATTAACTTTGGAATTTACCGCGTCAAACACCCATACCAAAAATTATAATTACTAGAATACTTAAATAAAACAGATACCAACACTCGTCACCCACATCAGTCTACACCAATTATTCTATAGTAGCACTGAACTAACACGTAAAATGACCGGATTGTCCTTAGGTAAAATTCCAGGTCATTACATTAATCGAGCTAATCATTAGTTAATCAGGAATTTCCTTGGTGTAGAATTTCTCAATTATTTTAGTCCAAACGACTCCCCCAGGTTGCCCCATAAAAGCCCTAAATGACCCAGCCATACCGCTTGCATGTAATACCAAATGATATGTTCAAGCCGTTTGAGTGTACACTCAAATGTTATGGTGGTACCGTTTGAGTGTACACTCAAACAACACAATCAGACTGTTCCATGGAGATTCCAGGAGCCAATTCTCAAACGACAAGCTCAGACCACGTGGATGTACACTAGAACGACATGATGGTATCATTTGAGTGTATACTCAAATGACATGGTGAGACCGTTTGAGTGTACACTCAAACGACCCGAAAGTTTCATTATGGCGAGATCGGTTGAATTGGTTATTGGGCCTAGGCTTTGATGGCAAACTTATAAAATTTCTTTTTTTTTGGGGTTGTCAAATCCAATTTGATGAGTGCCCAATTAAACTACCCAAAATAATCCGGCCAACATTGCACTTTCCTGAAAATGGTAAAGGACCGAAAGCACGAAGAGAAATATTGCAGTCACAATCTCGTAAAGTATACAGCAAACACTCCACATATCGCATGGATAGCTTCATCCAAGAACCATATTACTAGTGATAAGAGCAAGTCTAATGGGGGGCTATATGGGCTGCTAAAGGCAAATATAGCACCCCAATCACAAAAATGTCATTCCAATGGAGCTGCTAAAAGGGCCTTAAATTTAGAAAGAGTAAAAAACCCAGCCAAAGTTAAGACCTTCGCTAGCAGCTGCCATAATAAGTTCTGGGAGACGGACGACATAGTTTCTGCCGTCTCTTGGTTATTTATGTACAGATGGCATAAACTATGTCGTCTGTCTCCCATTTTAATTAAATGGACGGACGACAGACACTCAACACGATTTAGACTTAGCCAAATTCAACCAATTTTTCACTCACATGCATTTACTTGTCATTAAAGCCTCAACCCTCAACTCCTCAACCATCAACTCTTCAACCACCAACCTCATTTTTTGTGTCAACTTTATAGACCACAAATTTCTCAACTTTGCCTTCACTAACACTTTTTGCATTACTATTCTCAGCTTTACAACTTTTCTTCTCACATTCATTCTCAACTTTGCAACTTTTCTTCTCACATTTAAAATGGCTTCTTCTTCTCACTATGTTGAATCAAGCTCCTCATCTGAAGATGAGAACATGATGAATGATGATGAGAACATGTTCGTACCTATTTTCTTGTTGTTGTAAGACATGCATAGAGCTACTCGTGATCATCGAGGCTCGGTCCCCAATAGAAAGTACATTTATCGTGATCGAATTGACGCTCACAATAGGATTATGAGGGATTATTTCATGCAATACCTGAAGTATCCTCTTGATATCTTCTGTAGGAGGTTTAGGATGCACCGCCATCTCTTCCTCCGAATCTTAAAAGTCATCTCTAACCATGACAAGTACTTCACATACAAGGTTGATGGCATTAGAAAGCCATGTTTGACGGGTATGCAAAAGGTAATTGCTTGCATTTGTTTGCTTGCATATGGTTGTGGTGCGGATGCGTGGGATGAATATGTTCAAATCGCAAAGAGCACCTTTTTCGAAGCTTGAGGTATTTTTGTGATGCCATGTTGGCGGTCTTCGAGGAAGAATATTTGAGGGCTCCAAATGAAGAAGACATTCAACGTCTACTTGCACAAGGTGAAAATTGTGGCTTTCTGGGTATGCTTGGAAGTTTGGATTGTATGCATTGACAATGGGAAATATGTCCTACGACATGGCAAGGTACACATGTAGGACATAAGAAGAAACCTACAATCATTTTGGAAGTCGTTGCCGATCAAAACTTGTAGATTTGGCACGCTTTTTTGGTATGGCAGGTTCAAATAATGATGTCAACATGCTTCAACGTTCTCACCTCTTTGACAATCTTATGTGTGGTGATGTTCCTCGTTGCAATTACACCGTGAATGGTCGCCAATCCAAAATGGGTTACTATCTAGCCGATGAGATTTATCCTAAATGGGCTACACTTGTACAAACAATCCCTCACACAACAACTCAAATAGAGGGATTCTTTGCTAAGATGGAAAAAGCGTGTCGCAAAGATGTAGAGCGTGCATTTGGTGTCTTACAAACTAGATGGGGATAATCAAGAGGCCAATGCGAATGTGGAGTAGGGATGACATTAATCGGATAATAAAGACGTGTATAATTTTACATAATATGATTGTCGAGGATGAACGAGAGATTGATATCGAAGATTGGCAAATTGACATGGATTGGGAGCCACCAGTTGCATTGCATGTTGTCGGGAATCGAAATGAGGAAATTGCAAGAAGACTCAACACACTTTGTCACATTCAAAGTAGAGAAACTAATGTTCAACTAAGAGTTGACCTCATCAATCACTTTTGGCAATTTCGTGTGGATCAAGGAATGTAGTATGAGTATTCCTATGTTTGTAGTTTGAGTATTATCTATGTTTGTTCTATAGTTTAAGTATTATCTATGTTTGACTTTATATATGTTGTTTCAAGACAATTCAAATTAAAATTAAAATTACAATATTGGAAATGAACTAACAACAATGGAAATAAAATAACTAAAACAACATGGAAATGAACAATTACGACAGCAGTGATAGTGGGAGAGTTTGGTTATCATGGGATCCTGGAATAATTTCGTTGGTGAAAATAATGGAAACTGACTAGCTTATTCACTGTAAATTGGAGTTACTACCTATAATGAAATTGTTTTTCTTTACAGTTGTCTACGCTAGTAACTCAAGTACAGATAGACTGAGATTATAGAGTGATATATACAATATTTACACAGGGCTCCAAGGTGAATGGTGTGTGGTAGGGGACTTCAATAATGTTCTGTATTCTTTTGAAAGAATTGGGGGCGAGGCTGTGCATCCTAGGGTGACTACCCCTTTTTCTGATTGTCTTGTTCATGATGAACTTTATGATTTGAAAGCTTCTGGGTGGTTCTATACATGGACCAACTTTGCCCGAAAGTGGTTTAAAATCGACAGATGCATGGTCAACAGTAGCTGGAGCGCTACATTCTCATCCTCTTATGCTGAATTCCTTCCTCCTGGAATCTTTGATCATTCCCCAATAATCGTCTCTATTATAACTAAAGTTTCTGCTAGTCTTCCATTCAGGTTCAGTAATTTATGGATTCTTCATCCGAAATTCTTGGCTATGTTTCTGACCTGATGGAATGTATTAGTGTATGGCAATCCCATGTACAAACTTACCCAGAAGTTGAAGCTACTGAAGAGCAAACTAAAGGGCTGGGCCAAATTTTATTGCTCTTACTTATTTAAGCAGACAGAGGCAGCAAGGAAAGAACTCAAAAGCATACATAAGGCCCAGCAAAGTAATCCCATGGATGTTCCTTTACGTTCAAGGGAAAAAGAAGCCAGAACTACTCTCTGTCGGCTTATGATTATGGAAGGGGAGGATCTCAGGCATAGAACCAAATATGATTGGATGAAATTTGGGGATAAATGCACTGAGTTTTTTCATAATATTCTCAAGGAGAGAAAGAGCAGAAATCTAATCTGGGTATTACAAGATGCTGGTGGAGTTCGAAGGGAAGGTCAGGAGGAAGTTTCAGAAGCCTTTGTTGATTATTACAAGGGGTTGTTGGGACAACCTTCACCAGCTAGCTGTGAAACTGAATTTCTTGAGAGTCCATTTTCGAGAGTCCTCACAATATATGAGGTTGATTCTATGGTCCAAGATTTTTCTGAGGCTGAAATTCAAAGAGCTCTATTTGAGATGGATGATAATAAAGCACCAGGGCCGAATGGTTTTAATGCTCACTTTTCCAAGAAGAACTGGCTTTATGTGAAAGATGAGTTTGTAAAGGCAATTATCTCCATTTTTCCCTTGAAGTCTATTCATCGAGGTGTTAATTCAACGCACTTAAGTCTCATTCTCAAATGTGCTAATCCTTCCAGAGTTGAAAAGTTCAGACCTATTGCCTGCTGCAATGTTATCTATAAGTGTGTATCGAAAATACTTACTAATAGAATGAAGTCTTACTTGTCAAAAATCACTTCCATGCAACAATCTGCTTTCATCCTCGGCAGATCAATCCAAGACAATCTCATGGTGGCTCATGAACTGATCATAAGCTACAATATAACTCATGAGACTAAAAGATGCTCCTTAAAGATTGATATTACCAAAGCATATGATACAGTTAGTTAGCAAACTATTGAGAAAGTGCTAGTAAGATTTAGATTCCCGGAGAAATTTGTTGAGTGGACTAAGATGTGCTATTCCTACACCATACTATTCTATTTTAGTCAATGGTACACCCCAAGATTATTTTGCTGGTAGTAGAGGGCTCAGGCAAGGGGACCCATCTCCCCGTACTTATTTGTCCTGGTCATGGAGGTGCTTGGGTAGTATGCTGAAATGTAATATGCTGGCGAAAGAAATTTCTTATCACCCAAAGTGTAAGAAATTAAACTCACACATCTTTGCTTTGCAGATGACATCTTATTGTTCTGTAGGGGTAATGAAACAACTATGAGGGCAATGAAGAAAACCCTTGATGAATTCACTGAGTGTACTGGGCTCAAGTTGAGTAGATAGAAGACAACACTACTGGCTGGAAGTATAAGCTATCATGAAGCAAAGGAATTGGCGGACATTATGGAAGTGCAACCCACTACTAATCTTAGGCTCCCACTCACTGCATCTAGAATGAGGATCAAAGAATGTCTTTCTTTGACAGAAATGGTTACTAAGAGAATTTCAAATTGGAAGAATAAGTCTCTCACTCATGCAAGTAGGCTCCAGTTGATTCAATCGGTTTTATCCTCTCTCCATGTTTATTGGGCAAGAACTTTCATTTTACCCAAGAAAACATTGAGTGACATTGGTAAGATTTGAAATAGATTCCTTTGGGCTAGTCCGGAGATGACACCCAAAATGCATCATGTTAGTCACTCTCTCATTCGTCTTGGGAAAGATCAAGGTGGGCTGGGGATAGTAGACCCGAAGACATGGAATAAGGCTGCCAACTGTGGCCTCGTTTTTAAGATTGCAAGCTATGAAGACTCTTTATGGGTTAAGTGGTCAGTTGAGCATCATGTTAGAAAACAACACTTCTGGACTATGAAAAGTCTAATTGATTGCTCGTGGGTCTGGAGGAATGTCTTAAAGCATCGGAAGGCTGCCCAGAAGTTAGTAAGGCACTAGATAGTGAAAGGAGAGCAGACTTATGTGTGGCATGATCCTTGGTGCCATGATACTCCTTTACTTCAGTGGCCTGAAGCAGTTCAACTCTTACAGGTGCGGAGAATGCTCTAGTTAGTGATCTTATTACTGGTGGGAGATGGAACCACCTAGTTACTAGTCTGCCTACTAGTGAACTGAAAAAGAGCATAGAGGATACTGAGTTGAACACTATACTAAGGCAAGACCAGGTCATCTGGACTCCAACAGTCTCAGGATGTTTCACAGCCAAGTTAGCATACATGGCACTCAAGCAGACTAGAACAAAAGTCAAATGGTATAGAGTGGTTTGGGGTAAGCTATTTGTCCCTAAACATTCCTTCACTGGTTGGCAATTGTTTGCGAATTGTTTACCTACACAGGATAGATTGGTTAGGAAGAAAATTATTACCCAATCTACTTGTAGTTTCTGCAACTCTTCCAAGGAGCACTCAAAGCATCTATTTTTTGATTGTCCATATGCTAAAGGTGTCTAGGCGATAGTGAAAAGATGGTTAGGCTTGAGCACTCAAGTTAAGTCATCAACTGCCGAGTGGTATAACATTATGCGGATCTGTAGAGATGCCACTATGGAATCTGAAATTGTCAGAGCTATTGTCTGCGCTACTATATATGCCATCTGGGTTGAAAGGAACTTGAGGAAGTTTCAGCAGAAGTAGCAAATTGAAGATCGAGTCTGCGAAAAGGTGAAGCGGGATATGAAATTATATCTGCAGACAGTGTTGAAAGAAGTCCCTGACATGGTGGCAGCTAGAGTACTTCTCGACAGGTTGGGGATACAAGCTTCTTTCACGGCACGAGCCCCAATTTGGTGTAAATGGTTTAAGCCTGAACCAGGTGAGTTTGTAGTCAATACAGATGGATCGATCACTGAAGAATTTAATGGGTTTGGTGGTGCGATAAGAGATGCAGCTGGAGTTGTTCAGCTGGCGTATACTGGGAGCTCTATAAAGAGGTCGATCATTACCCAGGAACTCTTGGCTGTTGAAGCGGGTATGAAGGGAGCTATTTGTATTGGAGCTCGATGAATTATAGTTTGTTCGGACTCTAAATGTGCAGTAGGAGCGATAACTGGGCGAGAGGAACCTCCTTGGTATTGTTTTAACATTATTGCTTCTATTCAGCTCTTGCAACAACAATTTGAACAAGTTGATTTCAAGCATGTGTATAGGGAAACAAATAGGATAGTTGATTACTTCTCTAAGTTATGTAAGTTTCATGAAGATTTTGTTTTCTATTTTCTTCCTCCTTTAGACTGTGCACTGACTAAAATTGTAGTGGAGGATGCGCAAGGAAAAGTGTACTTGAGATATTGATTAATACATGTTGGGGTCTGCCTAACCCCTAGCTTCTTCAAAAAAAAATATTGAAATTAATATAAGTAGTAGAAGCACCACCCCTACTAGAAGCACCACTTGGAGTTCCAAACGTTCCACTCTCTCTTCTTTGGCGAATTATCTCCATTTTCATTATCTTGAAGTATTCGGTAACTTTCGGCTCAAGAGTAAAAGTATCTTGTGCTAATATTTTGTTGTCTTCTTTCCACTTCTTGAGCTCCATCATCTTCACCCTATTGGAGGCGGCATTCGTCATTTGTGCCAAATATTTCTCCATCATCTTGTAATTATCTCCTCCTTTTTTCATCATTTCTTTCTCACCCATTGTTCCCGGTGGTCGTTTTTTCTTGGTTCCACTTCCACTTGCATTTCCACTTCTACTTCCACCTCCACCTCCATCCCCAACTTGTGTAGGAAATTGATCAATTGGAACGCCACCAAGAGTTGCCGACGGCGTTGTGGGTGTTAAAGACAAGACTTCATCATCTACATCAAGAATGACGGTGGTTCGTCTCCTCGATGTAATTGTAGACCGACTCTTCAATTCTTCATTCCATTTTGGGCTATCTTTGAGGAGGGCCCAACAATGCTCAAATTGAAAGTGTGTGTTATGAGCCAACATATATATTGTTTTTGCCTCGGCCAACCGATCTTGGATCGTTGTGCCACTTCTTGCGGTCCTCTCTGAAGAGGAGATAATTTCCACCCACCGATTGCAAGCTTTTTGGATGTGTCCAAATCAAGTAGACACCGAATTCTTGCTTCTCTTGTTGTTTTCACCAACCCTCTCTAAAAATTTATCTAATATTCTCTCCCAATAGTGTGTGACTCGTTGCCCCGCACCAACAATTGGATCTTCATTAACATATATCCACGCTTTGCAAAGAGCCTCATCTTCTTGAATTGAAAAATTGACGTACCTTGTAGATTTCTTTCCTTTTGATGTGGTTACATGTTCATTTGGATTCATTGTTGTACTTGAAGTAGTGATTGTTGTAGTTGGAGTAGATAGAAATTATATGAGAATGGGAGCAAATGGTGAGAGAGTTGTGTGAAGTAGTTGCTATAAATTTGTAATTTCAGAAAAACTAGTTGTTTCTAGCCATTGGGATGTCTGGACTAGACAGACGACAGAGTTTATATCATCCGTTGTAATTTAACGTCAGATGGCAGAAACCCCTATCCCGAATTTAACAACTATTAAAAATCCCCATTAGACTGGTTTTTCGAATTTGGGCTGCCAAATTTAGCTGGGCTGCTAAAGGGCCTATATGGCACTTTTTAGCAGCCCATTATAGCTGCTCCCATTGGACGTGGTCTAATAAAACGGAGCATAGTGAGAGTAAAGAGTTGAGAAGCCAAAATCATCTATCATTTTTATTTGGGCAAAATCATCCCATTGGATTTTTACAGTAGTAGTTGTTGCAGGCAGGCAGGCAAGAGTGAAGAGTGAGTTATTAAATGGCAAGAGCGAGGAGGCAAGGGGAGTTAGTTTACATGGTATATAGAGCAATGACATATGGACTCTCCCCATTTCTCTATCTTCATCTTCAGTGGAGAAGATTTAAAGGTCTTGAGCACCCTCTTCGTTGGCCAGAACGCTTGGGTCGCCCTTCACTTCCTCGTCCACCTGCCTCTCTTATCTACTTTCATGCTGTTTCTCTAGGTGAAACCATGGCTGCAATTCCACTTATTAACCACTGCATTAAACAACAGCCGGATTTCAACATTTTGATGACTACCACTACTACTTCAGCTTTGTAATAACTTTCTAACTTTTTCTTCTTTACTTTACCATTTTATTTTATGCATACCCCCAAATACATCACTCCATTTTTCTCGTTTTTGCAGTAACGTAATAAAAGACCGCCTTCCAGCTCATGTCATATATCAGGTATATTCCTTTTTCTCTTCTCAGTATAATATTGGTGAAGCCTATTAAACTCCTTGCAATTTATGTTGCAATAGTTATTTGGTACTCTACAAGTGTAACTAGTTTCTCTGTAGTCCTTAGGAAGTCTTATATCTATTCTGGTTAGGCATTTTGATGTTTCATTGATTGAAATTTTCTTCTCCATATTCAATCCTTCCTGTAAATTTTCAGGAAGCCTTCATAGTGAACTTAATCGGAAAACTAATTTTTCTCGACTTTTTCTGTTTTTTACTTTTTTATGATCATTTTGTTTAAATCGCAGTTTGCACCTCTTGATACTCCTGCTGCAGTAGATGCTTTCCTTAAATATTGGAGTCCAAATGTGGTCGTGCTTTTGGAAAGTGAGCTCTGGCCAAATCTCATCTTGGGTGCCTCAAGAAAAGGCGTAAGTGAATATCGCAATAATAATTCGTGCCTTTATGTTGAATTTGAAATTGAGGATAACCTGAATGCAGGCAGATATTTTCCCTTTACAATTCACTTTCTCTATTTCAGTGACAGAAACAATTGATCACTTTTTAGTCAATAGAGCTTTAAAGCAGAGGATACTTTGAGTATTTATCAGTATGCCACTTTCATGATATTAGATTACCAAAAGTATGTAATACTTAGCATGGTCCACTCCCCCCACCTCCTCCTCGGCCTCGTTCCCGTCCTCCGTATAAGCATATTACCTGTAGATCCTTTGGTAAATAAAAATCATTCGAGTTGGTTTTCATTTGATCTCTGCATTTGGATTGTTGACTCTCTCCTTTCCTCTCTCTTTTTGGTGATCGGTAATTGTATTGGTTTTCATCCTTGCAAGTTATGCTCAGATCATGCTGGCTTTGTTAAATGCCCGGGTTTCTTCCAGATCTTTCAAACTTTGGTCACAGCCACTAGCTCTACCCTTGATTTCGTTGATGCTGTCAAAATTTTCTCTGATTACCCCATTGGTATGGTCCTTCAATGAGTTTACTATCACAAGAGCTGATCCCATCTCCCTTAGTCACTGATCATTTTGTTTGTAGCAGAGCTCAGAACAGGCCATCAATTTTCAATTGCTGCGAGCACCACCATTTATAATCAACTTTCCTGGCGACTTGAAATATGGTAAATTTAACTTCTTAATGTACATGACGCATGGAGTGCTTCTGTGGAATAATAGACAATTCCTTTAATATAACTGACTACCAGTGTGCTTGTTAGAGTATGTGTGAGAGAACATAATGCACAATCATAAGATCTACGGTTTAATTTTCGTTAAATCATGGGATCTGGTCACTTGTAATATGTAGACATTTACGCAATGTGTACTTGTGTTAATGATGTATTGATTGGTGAGGCCTATATAAACCACCATTCTTGTAAATTAAATCTGTAACCAAATTATGCAAGTTATCAAAGAAATTAGTTTTATAGAAACGTCACTACTCAATTCTTACTACAACTTTATGTTCCACATTACTATATGATCACAGAAGTAACTAATGCCACATAGCTGGAAATGATGCTTCACTGTTCTTCCTTGTGCTACATTTTTGCTACAATGTGAAACCATGTCAGTGAATAACAATCAAGAGTTCTTTTATGAAATTAAAGGGCTTGTCATATTCCAGTGGTCTCCATTTTGATCTTAGTATTCTTTCCTGTTAAGCTGTAGGAGAGGTTGATATTCCTGGGAAGGAGAGCATACACATAGAAGGTTTGCAGCTTCAACTTGCTAATAGGCCAGTTTGGATGGCTTCTTCCATACATGAGGGCGAAGAAGAAGGTCAGCACTGGGTGCTTATCTCCATTTCTAATTCGATTTTATTCAGAGTTTCACACTATTTTCTGTCATACTTCATGTTAGTGCTACACTGCTTTGATTAGTTAACTCATGGATTTGTTGTGTCTTATTTATTATTATTGTATTTTATTTTATTTATTGAATATTTTTAGTGTTAACATCAGAGTAGATCTTCCATGTATAAACAGTTTGACAATTGAACTTTCTGTTCGTTTTCCTTTATTTGGTATTTGATGAAGAAGAATCAGTTTTTTCTTGATATTTCAATTCCTCGACTCCTGATGCTTCCCTGTCTCCCTAGGCCAGCTTGCTTCTAATTGTTTGGTTTAAACATGATGAGAAGTTACTTAGTCAAATTGACATCTGCAATACATGACTTTTTAAGTTAAATATGAGTTAGTATTAGATAGTTAAAAACAATAAAGCAATTCCTTCCCATGGAAAAGTCCATACCCCATAGTTGCATGAGGTGGATGAGTGCGGGTGTGGGTGCGTTAAGTGAGTGTTTTGAATGTGTGTCTAAGAAGTAAGAACCGCTCTTTGTGTGCAAATCAAAATTGAAAAGTTGTCTAACGTGTAAATGTATTGCTTGAATAATGAGTTATATAAGATGCTGTAATAATGCTATATGGAATTGCGCCTCAAAGTTATAATTATTTATTTCTAAGTTCAGCGAATATATATCTAGCATTTACATGTAGAAAGCCCCCTTTTTTTTAATGCAAGTGTGTACCAAATGAATTTTCAGTAATGCTAGGGGTTCACAAAGAACTAATGCAAATATTCCCTGACATGGTCACAATTATCGTGCCACGGCATCCACAGCAGCAGCAGCACATTGCTCAAGTATGCTTCTGATCTTTTCTTGAAACGTTGTAGTCTATACTAGTGTTTTTGTGGTTTATTTGGCTTCTTCTTATGTTTATAAATTTGCCAAATGAAAACAAATGCAAAGATAAAACAGATCCAGTAGGTCTTATAAATTGATACAAAGAAGTAAAAATATACATAATGAGCTAGTAGGTTAAGACGACTATGCCTACGTACACAGGAAAGGAAGAAAAGAAAAAAAAAAAATCGATGCAGTCCTTAAACAACAAAACCGTTGCACTTCCTGAAGAACCCTATATTTCTATTATAAATAGAGAGATGCTATTTCCTTTTTTGGCGTTGGTGGTCATGCAACATTATTCCCTGAATCCCGATATACTGTTATTAAGCCAAAGGTCTATGGTCACAATAACTAGGAGTACCTTGCATGCAGCAAATATACAGACCTGGGTATACTAGATCTTTGGCATGCTGCCTTACTAGTGGGTGCTGGAGCCTCCAGCCCACGGTTTCAAGGGCCCAAATTTTGTTTTTGAAAAAATAAGAAAAGAAGAAAAAATTGTTAAGGCCCCTCCTACTCCATACCCCAATCTTATGAGTTATGACGCACAATGGATGGGACCTACTGCCCTTCCATGCATAATAGATATTCGGACTAAACTATTTTCTCAGTTTTGTCTGTAATCTGTTAGAGTCAAGCTTTGCCTTTCGGAAGTCCAGAGGCGCGGAATCATTTGAGGTTAACCACTGAATCAGATGATTAGGATTTCTCAGATAGATAATCCTACCAATCTAGGCTGTTCCTCTTTAACTAATCAGCCTTCATAACTGCACTTAACATTCAGAGTGGCCAGTCCAAATCATCACAACTGCATATGATAGTTTACAGATAAGAGTGATAGACTGATGCCCATGACAACCTGAGGATAGAGTGATAAGTATGATGCTAATGGAGTGTTATCCTTTCATTTAGTCAATCCTCATGGATACATAACCACGCCCCTTATACAACCGGCTACTGTACTCAGCATTCTTTATAACCAGCATCACAGTTTTCTATGTTCTTGAAATCATTTTAATGATCGCAGAGCATCACTGACCACCAGTTCTTGTCATTTATCAACTACAATAAATGCCTGTTTTAGTGTTTCAATGTCTGTGATCCTGAAGGCACTGCAGAAAGAAGGAATTGATGTTGCTTTAAGGTCTCGTGATGATAAGATTTCACCACACTCAAATATCTACTTGGTGGACACTTTAGGTAATTGTTTTCCTTTGACTGGTTTCTTTCAATTTGAGAATAGTTCTCTACTTTTTGTGCCATAACATGCAAACCTACACCAGTCACATGGTAGCCTGGTTTAGCATCAACGTGTGATCAATTAGCAGGAAATCTCTGCTTTTAAAAATAAATTATGAATGAGATGTTATAACCAGGACTTATGGACTAACAAAAATCAGGGAGCTGTCTTTATGCTTTATAGAGCAAAGTATAACTAATATATCTTAGATCCTTATGCTTTCTCAAGGCCAATAGTAAGCCTGGATATATCTTTTCCTCTTGAAGGATGCTTAATTTATAATGTTGGGTTGATTTTACATGCCCTGATATTAGAATCTGGAATGGTGATATGTTGCCAATCGTCTTTCATTCGGAATATATATTTTATATACCCTTCATGAATCATGACAATGACGAAAACAAAATAAGCAGATTTTCTTAAGCAGTTCTGAAAAGTTTAAAAATTACGACAACAGTGACTAGTTTTTCCTATAGACTATTAAAGAATGTTTCTCAAGCATATTAGAAGCAATCAAAATAAATTCAATACAAATTACTGAGCATGTATAAGGATTTCCTTATGGCTATCTGTGCTTCAAAAGACACTAGTGGAGATTACATCTAGAGAGCATTCTTGGTAAAGATATTCAGTAATTTTTTATTTTTTTGTTCTTTTGTGTTTTTGGTAGGTTGAACTAGAGTATGTTCTTCTACTTTCATGTATTCATTCTAGTTGAACTTCCCAGTCTGTAGTCATTCAAGTGACTGTGCTGGCCCATCAGTATTCTTTCTTCATTGAGACAAGTAGGCTGCACTGTGATTGATATTTCATTTAAGTCTCCATGCAAGTGAACTTGGTTTGCTAAGTTCATGGTGGTCTGTTTCTACAGTATTTTTCAGTTTTCACTCCAGTCTACTTTCCACCTGTGTTGCAGGTGAACTGAGAAGTTTGTATAGGTTAACACCAATAGCTGTCATTGGAGGTTCTTTTCTACCTGGTTTAGCTGGTCATAATCTTTCAGAGGCTGCTGCAGCTGGCTGTGCTGTTTTGACTGGTACTAGTCATAACTTGTGCCAACAAGAACCTCATTATGAAGCATTTTTGTTACATTATGTGAAAGATATGACTGGTACCACATTTTCTTTTCATTTTTCTTGGTTTCAGGTTATCACGTTGGGCACTTTTCTCATATGGTTTTTGCAATGCAACGAGCAAATCCTTTCTCAGTTCTTCAGGTGATATTCCGTAACTCTTATGCTTTTGTGTCGTTTCATTCTGAAATATATTGAAAGAGCTACTCTGTGGAGGTCCTAATTAGTACACATGGCATCCATGTGGACAGAAACCTAGTGAATCGTGAATGTGAAAAATGGGACCTTCTCCAGTCATGTTTTGTGTTTACCTTTACCCTCTTTGTTAGATCCAATCAACTGATATAGCTAAAGCTTTTAACTGATTAACATGAGTCAACTAAGTTCTCAAGTTTGAGCTCATCTAATTAGTACACAGTTACTACTTAACAATCTATTCTACCTTGCCCCAAACAACTGGTAAAATGGTTGAGAGTTGAAGTATCTACAAGAGGTAGGATTTAAGCCCGTGAACTGGTTAATTGTTCAAGAATCTTTGTCGGACTTGATCACTGGTTGGTTATCAGTAGAGTTCATTTTATTAGTGCAGTGTTTTTCAAATGGTTTAAAAGCCAATTCATTCTCTAAACTATTTTCCCTTTGTTAATAAAAATAAATTGTTTATCCATATATTACATGATCGATGGCTGTCGTCTTTGTAAAATTCAACATAATATCTGGATAAAAGGAGTCATTCTTTGTGTATGAGCCAATTAAAAAATGCTTTATGAGGTTGAATTGGATATTATAAACGTTTGCTTTTCAGAAACTGAATCTGATTGATAAACCTTTCTGGTAACAAATATGAATGAAGCCGCTTTTAGTAATCCAGGAGTCTATTCTTTGAAAAAAAGTTCATCCAACCTCTTCCTTCTAGTATGTAACTGAAGACAAGAATTATCTTTACAGAGCCAATCGATGATGTTTCCTCTCTATTTACCACTGAGGTGTGTGGGCATGCATATCTAATTGACTATGAGTTTTCTATTACATATGCAACTGTTCTTAATAAACCTCAATTAAACATCTGTTACTCTTCCACCGCTCTTTCAGGTTTCTGGAAAAAGAGAGCTTCTTGAAGCTCTCAGTGAGATGTTCAATAATCATAGAGTTCTGGAAGCACGCCGTGTAGCTGCAAAACAGACCTTTCTTGCTCTGTCTAATGGGATTGTTGCAAACGTTTGGAATCTTGTTCACCTCCATCTGATTAGTCGGCAAACGAGATGAAGTTGGTGGTCCTGACAGGTGAACATACTGCAAGGCCTTGCTTGTATGCTGTAGAAGATTGCAGGCTGCAAATATGTAGAGCTGTTTATCAACTACAAATGATGGTGTACATAATGTAGAGAAAGGACGGCGGCTTTTTTTCACACAGCTAATTTAGTGGCTGTGAATATTCAATGTAGTATAGGTAAATGTAGTGAAAGGAAGGGGTTGACTGGAAATAGCGATGCAGTTTTTCTCAGAGCTAATTTAGTGGCTGGAAATATGGAATGTTGCCTCATCATGCTGTAATTTGTAGTTGGTGGGAGAGGTACTTAGCCAAAACAAGGCCCTTGTGTAAACTAATTGAGCATTGATTATAATTGAATTGAGCCTTTTCTCTATGTATATACACGTGTCATAGTTGTGTATCATGTGAAGTTAAAACACATTAGGGTTAGAGAAAAGACTTTAGTTTGGCTATTGTTTTGTTTGGCAATTTTTACGTTATCTGCATCTTCCAGCATATATAGATTAATAGCTCCATCTTCCTTCAGCGGTACCAGACTTTGATCAAGTCAGTCTACAGTGTTAATGGGGAGTCAGATGGTCATCCTCCCCCAACCTTGTTCAAATTGCTTGGGTTGACCCAACACCACCACACACCAGACTCAGACATACAGAAACCAAGGAAAATAAAAAAATTGACTGTCCTAAGTCCTAACATCGTGAGTATACTATTGAAAATTTTGGCAGATGCAATGGGACTTGAGAAAACATTGATGATGATATCTCTTCAATTCTGCTTTTTCATTCTGACAGAATTGCGTGCTTAGAGCATCTTTAGGAGAGCAACCAAAAAAACACCAAAATTTTGAACCAAAAAAATACCAAACCAAAAAAACACCAAGCAACTACGCGGTTTTGCCAAAACCGCGCCATATAGCCCACGTTTTGGCAAAACCGCGCCACTAAAGCCCAACTAACAGGCCCAAAACCACGCGATTTTGAGAAAACCGCGCCATGTATCCCACATAAACTTTTTTCTTTTTTTTCTTTCCTAATCCCAATTAGAAACCCAAGCCCACGCGGTGTTGGCAAAACCGCGTGAGTGATTTGATACAGCACCAAACCTAGAACCAAATATTAGTCGATTTGGTGTTTGGTTTGGTGTTTTTTTGGTGTTTTCATCAACATGTAGTTCTCCTGAAGTTGAAAAAACACCAAATTCTTGATGCTAGATTGATATCACTACTAAAAAAGCTCTTAGGCATTCAACTGTCAAAAGAAACTAAAAGGACTGAAATGAACAGTATTCAGAACCATCTCCAACTCTTTCAAGAAAAATGACAAAGCATTTTTGGTTTTGATAAGCTGATGAGACCTATTGGTATGGCAATTTGATTGTTTGTCCAATGACTTTGCTTGCTTGGGCAATGGAAGGTGAATACTGAATCCGTGCTATCTTTGGAATATAAATTTTTTTCGTGGATCTGTAGAGAGACAGGTCAAAGCTTGAAACTGAACTGTCATCGACTCTAATAAGTATAGATCCCTGAGGCCTAAATGAAGTAATGAACTGTGTTAGTGGTTCACTTTTATAATAACAGAGCAGCTTTTAAAATTTAGTGTCACTATGCCCGACGAACATGTAGCCCACTCGAAAAGAGATACTCGCTAACAAGTGGTCTTCATTCGGCTTTCCTTCTAGGGAAGGACTGAACTTATTCAGACTTTCAGGTTTACTTGGCATCGCCACACCTCTCTTGCAAGTTTTGACCTTGTCTTGTCAAGGAGTATCACAACGTATACCAATTAGACTTGATCTCTGCCTCATTTTTCTGTATGTCCATAGGAAGAACTGAACTTATTACTAATCCCTAACAAGACTTTCAGGTTTACTTGCCATCGCCACACCTCTCTTGCAAGTTTTAACACTGTCTTATATGAAAAAGAGTAACACTACTTATACCAATTAGGGAATTAGGGGAATATAGTACCACCTCTCTTTCCCTTGACATTCTCCCACCATTAGATTCATAAGAAGGCTTTGTTAATAAGGAATCTATGTAGCAGATCCTATATTCTTATTATTAGTCTTTCAAGCCTCTACTTTGACTGCAATTACACGTTCTAGAGATGATCAAGCAATTGGTCTAAACCGCAAGTTTTGAGCTTGTTATTTCTCTTAATGTGGTTCTAACTTTCGTGCTCATCATTATTTTTGTGGTTTTCATTGGGCACTCTCCCAAAACAGATAGACATATTACAAGTTTGTCGTTGCAGTAGAAAATATGTTTTGTGTTGGACACTCCCCCAACTACATCAAAGTAACCTATTGCAACCTTCTATTGTCTTTACTCTTTTCCCATCATCTTCATACACCCCCTAAAATCTAAATCTCTTTCCCTTTATGTCCCAAAGCTCAACCCATTTACTCACTCCTTCTCCCAATCCTAAAAAATTGAAATTCGTCCATCACTTAATGGTGAATAACATTTTGAAGTAATTTTTTTGTATATATATATATATTTTAAAAATAGTTGGTTGAAGTAATAAAATTGAGGAGCAATGTAATAATTATCCCATATAATGAAATCAATTTTTTGTTTGTGTTTTTCAATTAATGTAATTGTGTGTGTTTTTTTTTTAGTTGTATGTGTTTTTCAATTTATGTAATTTTGATCAAATAAATTGTATGTGTGTTTGAAAAACAAGTGTTTTAAATATGGATGCTTCAATATAATCTAGGTGTCGTTTGAGACCAATATACACGGCATAGCTGGAGCCTGGAACGGCCTTGCGTTGCCGTATGACTTGAACTTCCACGGGATGGCTGGGCCGTGTGAACTGAACTCCAACATCATGACTGATCACTTTATAATTTAAAGTTAAAGTTAAAAAAGAAACAAATCCTTGCTTTTGTTTCTCACGGGATGTCTTACGAAACGAATCCTTAAGAAACAAAGTTAAATAATAAACAAAGTTAAAGATAACTGAAAGATTCCTCATGTTTGTCATGGGATGTCTTTGCTTTCAGATTTAAATTGTTGCCGACATATCTCAACTTGTTATTAGGCCAGTAGTATGCTCATCGCGGTTTATTATAGATTTGGCAAATGGAGATACATTCATCTCTTTGGAAACTTAGGTGGTGGTTGGACGTTGGAGGGAAGAAGGAAACTGGTTCTAATTAGTTTCGAGTCCTGTTATTGACAGACTCTGATTTGTGTTGGGCAGACCCCGAGTTGGGCCGGGGTCTGCCAATTGTGTTGGGCGCAACTTCAAACCATACACCCCGAACCAAAACACTCAACAAACCGAGAAACCGGCCATAGCCAGTTACCACCCTTCGTCAAATTCAGAAACAAACCTACCAAAACCAAAAACAAAAAATTGTGCTCGTGAATTCACAAAAAAACCTACCAAAAACCAAAAATTGCGCTTGTGTTCTCCTCTCGACAAACCCCATCTTCCAGGTGAACTCCACAAGCTTCTTCTCACACTTTCAAAGGTATTTTCTCTAAAAAATTAGTGTTTTTTTTATATTTTGCCGGTTATAGATTAGAGATATCGTCTTCTTCTTCACTTGCTTTATCATTGTCTTCTTCCAAGTATCCTACCAACAATTGCTTACAAATTTTTTTTGAATAACATTTCTAGTAAGTGTTTAAACTTTAAAGTTGGGGATTTTGAAGTGTGTATTACTAAGACTATCAAACAATTTGAGTGTACATGCAATTGTTATGTGTTTATACTCTATATTATATACAAGCAGTTTGTGTTATGTGTTTATACTCTATATTATATATGGCAAGAATACTGGTGTGGTGAATAACTCAAAGACAATAGCTACCCAAGGTTGTTATACGTGGTAGAAGTCCTGGGAACCACACGGCTAGTGTTAGTCCTTATCACGGATAATCGGCATTCAAGATGGCGACAAATGCCAAACCATGTGAAGTAATAGCATGGTGAAGGCATCTCATTTAAAAACAGGCTTACCAACCAAAAAAAAAAACAAAAAAAAAAAGGCACAGGGTGTGTTATGTACCAGATGAGTTGATGGTTTCGCGTGAATACTTGAGCATAAATTAGTCCACGCCACCATTACTAACAATTTGATCGAGCTATTATAGTAACCAAATGCCGAGTCACTTAACATGTTACTCAGAGAGTTGCATACATACAACTCTTAACAGAAGTTGTTGCTTCTCTTTTCTATTTTGTCTACTTCTATATTTCCAGTGTATGTTCATATAATCTTATTAACTTATTAGGAAGATATAGCTTTTGTTGAAACTAGTAGTCTTACGTTAATCCATTGAATACACTACTTTTATGGAAGATATAGTTTAAACTTTACATTTGTTGTAATTCTTTTCTTTGCCCATTGGTTTGTTTTAATATGGGCTTTCTTACATTATTATGCATTCCTTAAACGAAGCGGCGATAAAAGTCCTTTTCAACGAACATTTGTTAATCAGGTATGGTCTGTTCCTATGTGTTTTTACCTGTCCAAGTACATCGTCAAATGCCCCTTGAGAGTGGTAGTTTAAGTTAATGATTTCAGTTTGCGGAACATTGAAAATTGCTATATGTTCAATGGCATCTTAAGTAACTTTCAGATTCTGGTTGGATATGGATGGGCTCATTTTTTCATTAGCTAATGTTTGCCATATGAACCAGCGCCCCATCAATCAATATCTTTCTCTTCCTTGAAGTTCATCTCCAACTGAATACTCCAAGTCTAGTTTAGCTTCATCGTTGTTGTAGTATTTGAATTTGTCTTACTATTTAGCATCTTAATTCCACAAAGCCATCTTTTATTCATCATTGTTTCCCTTTTCCCTTTCATCCGTAATCGTTAACAGTTTCCCCTTGCTCTTAGCAACGTTAACACCCACCTGCTTTCAAATTCCAACAACTGCTTTTACGATTGGCTCCTTAATCGTGCTAAGGTTGATTTAATTTGATTGCTAACGACTATATTGCGTATGATATGTCATTAATTTTGTGAAACTGTAGGAAATAAGAACCTGCATGTTCCATATATGAGTTTTGATTGAAAACAAATTTGAGATACTTTTAACCTTATCTGAATTATATTAATTGATTTCTAGGGACTTGAAATTTATTTATTTATTTATTTTTCCAATTTACTTATTATTCATTTATTTGGGTATTTTGTAGCAATGCCTCGAACAAAGAATGTGAATGTGAAGAATGTAGCAAAAAGTGTTTTCACGGGTGTTAAGAAGTTGTTAGGTGGGGGGAGTAGTAATTCGAGTCGCGAGGAGCTTGAAAAAAAGAGACAAAGGGCAACAACCACCTCGACATCAGTTCGTAGAGGGGATCGAAAAGCGGATGATCCCAGTAATGTAGTAAGTGATGTAGAGTTAGGAAATCAAAAGAGAAGAAAGCGGACAGTTCTGAGTGATGTAGATTTAGATTTAGATTTAGATTTAGATTTAGATTTAGATGAAGATGTAGATGTAGATGATATAAATATGGATCGTGGGAAGAGTGTAGCTGTAGGTGATGGTGAAGAAGATGACGAAGAGGGTGTTGATGATGCAGAAGAGAAGGACGCGGAGGATGAGGAGGATGCGGAGGATGAGAAGGAGGATGACGAGGAAGTCCCTATACCTGTACCTCCAGTGAATATTGTGAGAAAGTCCAACAATGACTTGGAGTTCCAGAGAGGTGTTTATGGAGGTGGCCCTCGTGTGTCACATCTGTTGTATGACTATGCGGTGCACGTGGCTCGCGATATTTGGGAGGGGCAGATAATATTATTATATATTGTCTATTAGTATTTAAATTTTGTATTACGAAACCTTGTGCATACATTAATACTGAGTTTTTGTTGTTTTAGGAGGAGCGAGGGGTGTTGAAGTGTCATGGGCACCTAAACAAGTTGGTACAATGGGATATCGTCGGAGAGTGTTCAGACTGTTCTAATTTTCATGTGGAGCTTCAAAGGACCGGCTTATGTGCTCTGGTCTTAGGTGTATATAGGCATCAGGATCCTGTGTTGGTCTCTGTGTTTGTGGAGAGGTGGCATCCAGAGACCAACACGTTTCATATCATATGGGGCGAGATGACAATCACGTTGGGCCGATGTTTCCCAACTTTTAGGAGTTCCGATCGAGGCAAAAGCGTTGATTGGGGACACCGATTTGACTCGAACGCACAAAAAGACTCCTCCACCAAGGTCTTGGCATACCCATGGACAAGATAGATGCAGAGATGAAATCCAATAAGTTCACTTCCAAAGTTAGGATGGATTTCTTGATGAAGCAGTTTGATGGGAAGGTAACGGATGAAGATTTACGGGATGAAAATGGGGTTGTTGTGAAGAAGGCGTCAACCCAAAAAGAGTTGCGGTTTGCTGTGAGAGCTTATTTGTTGTTTTTCTTTGGATGTACCGCCTTCATCGACACGTCTGGAACTGCAGTTTCCGTTTGTTATCTAAGACTGCTTATGAAATTTGCCGAGATCAGAGACTACGCGTGGGGTGCAGCCTTACTGGCTTACTTGTACAGGGGTCTTGGGACTGCCACAAGTGCCAAGGTGAAGGGTGTTTCAAGCTATTTCACTCTCCTACAGATATTAGTTTTTTTGTTTTTCTTTTCAATGTCAATTTTATCTATTTATTACAATATTAACTGGGTGTCTATATTAATCTAGTCATGGATTTATGAGTACTTTCCGGTGTTCAGGCCATTCCCAAACAATGACTATCAGTTGAGCATGTCGCGTACTCATAAGTACTCAGTTACTCAGTCTTTTTATGCTAGCACAACAAATTTGCATTGAAGCATACCCGAAATTATGATTGATAATATGACTTGTACCGATATAAGCATTTTTGTATGTAAATAGTTTTATTTATTAATTGATATTATTAGTATGTGGTTAATGATTAATTTCCTCGATCATATGCTATTTGACAGGTTGAATGGTATCCCTATGCTAAAGTCTGAGCTATACGGGCGGTGGATAAAATAACATTTTTCGAGGGATTTATATGCTTTCTTGATAATGTCGAGCAGTACAATGTTTCGAGGGTTGTGCGTCAGTTGGGTCATATGCAGTTTATACTTTTAGATCCCCCAAGACCAAAGACCTCGACGCTAACTACTTCCGGATGCGGGTACGATGTGAAATTTAATATTGTGTCTTCCTATTGGAGTAAATGGCAGAATCACTTGATACAACTTGAACATCGAGGACCCATTCCGTCTTATCCATGGGAGTGTGTTAGTAGATACATGAGTTGGTACGAAAACAATAGTCATATTCGAATGATAAACCCTGATCATCTTAATCACTTCTCCCTACAGAGTCTTCCATATCATAATCTGGTGAGTTAATACTTTACAACGTTAGTTTTTTTTGTTTTTTTTTTATTTTGTTTTGTTTTGTTTTGGTATTTTATAAATGTAAATGTATATACTAAATGTATAAACGTTGATGAAATTTCTCGTTTGCTCAATCAAGGCTTGCAATTGGATGGGACTGCGATTCCAGATGATGCACGGAACGAGTTCATGGAGGCATACAATTTGACCCGGTGCAAGTTCATTGGCGGACAATATCGTTAAGGAGCATTGGATTTAGCAATGTTGAGTTTGGTTAGTTTAGGGTTTAGTGTGTTGAGCATTGGCAATCTTGTTAGAAGTCTTGTTGGAAATGTGTTATAGAGCCAATCTTTTATATTCTGTAGCTTACCTCTTTTTATCTTGTGTTGGAAGATAACTTACTTTTGTGTTAGAAGAGAATGATGTAACTTACTCTTGCTGGTTATGTTAAACTAAGTTCTAATTATTTACTAGTTATTTATGTGAATGGTTTGTTTGTCAATTCTTAATCTTATGTTTAGTTTCCTCATGGAGTTCTGAAAACTTCTTCAAGGATGGCAGTGATTTGTTCATCACTGAATTGAACTCTTGGGTTTACAGAGATTACCAGAGATGACATTTCTTTTGTGTTGAGTCCTCCGTCTTTGTTCTTGTCAAACTTTTGGAATATCTTCTTCACTTTCTCCACTCTCATTTCTCTTATGCCATGTATAAAACATTGATAAATTGCCAAAACACGAAACATCTATTTTTTTGCCAAAACACGAAACAACACGCAACATCTGTTTTTTTGCCAAAAAACAGAGAAGTCATTTTTTTTTTCAAGTTTTAGTCTCAAACGAAACGGTGTGGCCACACCGTTCAAGTGGCAAAAAAACAGAGAAATCTTTTTTCCAAGTTCAAATCTCAAATGACATGGCCACACCGTTTGGGACCTAGTCCAAACGGTGTGGCCATGTCGTTTCAGACTAATTACAAACGACATGGCCACACCGTTCAAGTGGCAAAAAAACAGACAGGTCGTTTTTTCCAAGTTCAAATCCCAAACGACATGGCCACACCGTTCAAGTGGCAAAAAAACAGACAAGTTGTTTTTTCTAAGTTCAGATCCCAAAAGTCATTTTTTCCAAAATCAAACAAACATACATACATCCATACAATTAATTCGACAAAAAAATACCATCAAATTTAAGAAAATTGTATCAAAAACCAAATTACAATTCCAACCACATGAACATTAATTACATAGACTTATTCCTCGTCAACATCTATTATTGGTATTTCGGACCCATCATTAGTGTGCTCGTCTTCCAATACTAAATTGGGAATGTTCTATGTCGTAAATTGCGCTTGTCTTGCTTGTAATGTAGTATCCCAACTATCTGCAACTAAGTGTCGAGCTCTACGCCATCTTCGCATCGGTTTTAGAACCGGACAATCATCAACAAGTTCAACATGGACAAAATGACATCCCTGTACGTAAGCGGTACCCAACACTTTCTTTACTCTCTCAGGATTTGCTTGGGTTCTCAATGGCAAAATAAGATGGCAGTACATACTTCCTAAATGTACGAGGACGACATTAAATCTCGAAGCAAATAGATATCCAGCAAAGGGCATGCTCATCCACTTACGAGGGGGTGCCCAACCGCATTCATGGGAAATTGTAGGTTTCACGTACCTAATCTCACTGTGAGTGTACAATGTACAGTATAGGGGGAGGTTGGAGGTTGTCATTAAGTTCTTGTAACAACTCATTTCTCATCCACGGCCACTCTTCCTGACTTCTTCCTAGTGCAATGCACATTGCTCTATACCCGCAATTGCCACCACCCACAGGGTCATCCACTTTAACAATATATTTGTGCAGTTCTTTTGGAATGTCCAAACCATAATGTCTCGGCTGCCTCAGGATGCCAATGTCTAACTTTTGAGGTGATTTTTTAGAAGAGTTATTCCGTGGTGTGGTTGTTTTAGGTGGTAAAGGTGATTTTTGAGAAGAGTTATTCCGTGGTGTGGTTTTTTTGTGTGGTAAAGGTGGTTTTGGAGAAAACTTCTCTGCGGAGTGGGTTTGGAGTAGCGTATTTCGATGGTGTGGGTGTTTTATGAGAAGGCTTGGAATTTGGCGTATGTTTCAACCAAATATGATCAAAACACCAAGTGTTGATGAAAAAGACGAAGAACGTAGAAAAGTAATTATAAAAATGATGATGATTGGGGGGAATGATGAGACTGTACCTTGCGGTTGCCTACGTACCCAAATTATCAATGGGATCAAGTCTCAAGAACGTAGTTCTGAATGAAAAATAGTTTGGTATTTATATAGGTAGAATAGAGAATCCTTGTAGCTCAAGTATTCTTGTAGCTTGAGTCATTGTGATAGGATATAACTCTCAACTGATAATTATCTCTTTTGATAATAAACGAATCTGGACATAAATTAACGTACATTAGTGGCAAGCCATGTAGCTAAGGTTCAGCCTTAGACACATGAGTTAATGGGCCTGTACATCAATTCATGGTATTACGAATTGGGCTTTAGCCCTGTTGATTAAATGAATAAAGTGGAGATTCCTACCAATGGACGTTCGCCACGTAGGTGGGGGTCGAAACACCGCCCCCTCTTTGGCATGCGAACAAAGTTCATATGGCAAAGAAGAAAGAAAAATGAGCGGAATGTATAACGAAGTGTCGTGCGAAAAGAAATAATTGGAAAATTGACTATCGAAATTCGTGAATTATCGGGAACGAAATAATGTCAAACTAACGTATATGGGACGCAATGTAGTTAAATAAAAGATGGCTGAAAATGCACAGAAAAAAATCAAATATGCACAGAAATAAAATTGCAAAAAAATTCGATTGGCGAAAACTGTACCGAACGCGTCACGTAATAATACGAAATTTGAATTCGACGATGCGTGCCAACGGAATATCGATACTTGGATTATACCATTGAAAAGTAAACGTAGGGGCAGTTTAGTAATAAATAGGGAAAAAAAGAAATAAAAAACTAATTGGAGTCGAAAGTAAAAACTTGAGGCGACTAAAACTGTACGCCACCCTAAACAAGATAAGAAACCGTTTGAGATAAGAACCCACCCAGTAAAACTTTATCTACGAAATACTATATAACTCGTAGACTAGACTAAACCTGAGAAAATAACGAAGCTTGCTGTTTCAGATCAGCAACCTAGCAAAGAAGCAAGGTCCGGGTGACGAAGTCTTGAGAAGGTTTCAAGTTCGCGGCAGCGGTGAAAAGAAGATTTAACGGCGATCGATCTTTTACAGTAGCCCTTCGTCGCATGCCTCTCAGGATTGTCTTGTTAGAGTAAGTACCATTGATGGCCACAGAGGCTGATTACTCACAGAAGGAAAATAGTTGCCGAAAACCAAGAAAACCGATTAAACTTTGGGTGAGTTATGACCGTTGTTATGGTGTTTTACCTTTCCCTTAACCTTGTGTCTCCTTTTGCTAATGTTGCCAAACTGATAAGCCATGGGTTTGGTATGTGTCTCTTTATCTCCCTAAGCCAACTTATACAAAAAAGAATAAAGCCAGGAGTCGTTTTTTTCTTATCAAAAGCTGTCTTACCGTAACCACTACCGGAACTGGTACTGGTGCCTACATCGAGTACTGGTGCCCACATCATAATGACGCTGACAAAAATTTCGCTCGAAAAATTATTCATAGAAAGATTGGCACAATGCCTAAAAAAAATAATGAAATTTGAAAAATTTTTAACGAAAAATTTCTGTAGAAAGATCGGCACAATGCCTTAGAAAAAATAATGACGCTGACGAAAATTTTCGATCGAAATTTTTTTCGTAGAAAGATCGGCACAATGCCTTTAAAAAAATAATAAAGTTGACTGAAAGTTTAACTCGGAAAGTTTTTTGTTCAGACTATTTGATTTAATGCCTTATAAAAAATAATGAAGCTGGAGAAAGTTTTCGCGAAGAAAGGTGACGTAATGCGAATTCTCGCCGCATAGAGAAACGGCGGTGTTATGAGCAAATTATATTAAAAAGAGTCGACGAATAAAAGAAAAGTTTAGCACAGAAAGACGTCAATTAATGTCGAGAAGAATTAAAGAAGTTTGTGAAGTTTCGTTGAGAAAGAGCGGCACAATGCCTTAGAAAAAAGAATGACTGCGGAAAATAGTTAACCGAAAGTGCTAAGTAAAGCGAATGCAGATTTCGAAGAAGAAAATGAAGATTTAATCGAACGACCGTAAGATAATTGATAGAGACAATTAATTAGGTAATTGTATGAACGTAATACCATAGAGCTAAAAATTCTTTTGATGAAAAATAAAAATAAAGTATAGGTTTGCTATTGAATATTGTTGCTGTGTCAGATAACATACCTGCGGAAAACTGACAATGTTGTTGATTTATGTAATTGAAATGAAATAGAACAAGACGCCCCCATGTAGAGAAAAACCCCCCAATGCTAAAGTAACTTGGCAAAATTAGACTAAGAGAGCGTAAAAACGTTCAAACTTAGACTGACGAAGCTAAACGTGGTAACTTCATCAGATTTTGTCGTAGCGATAGTAACGTACTAAAGAAGCGTAAAATCGTTTAAACTTAGACTGACGAAACTAAACGCGGTAACTTCGTCAGATTTTGTCGTAGGGATAGTAACGAACTAAGCGAGCGTAAAAGCATTCAAGCTTAGACTGACGAAGCTAAACGCGGTAACTTCGTCAGATTTTGTTGTAGCGATAGTAACGAACTAAACGAGCGTAAAAGCGTTCAAACTTAGACTGACGAAATTAAACATGGTAATTTCGTCAGATTTTGTTATAGCGATAATAACGACTAAGCGAGCGTAAAAGCGTTCAACTTAGACTGACGAAATTAAACGTGGTAATTTCGTCAGATTTTGTCGGAGCGATAGTAACGTTGTGATGGAAACAAAATTATAACATTAGAACTCAGGTTTTTCGTTCAACTTGTTAATTTTGTCCGCTCATTTAGTAAAATAATTTGTTGCGACGAGCCATAAACGAACACTGTCAGGGGATGTCGGAAATAAACCAACAATGTCAAGGCCCCAATTCGCAAATGACCAAGGTTTATGGATTGGATGACGCTTCGTCGCGGGAAGTTGACCCATATCATATATCATGTGTTTGACAAGGCACACACTTCTCGGACAAACGCTTAACATCCTTTGGCATGTATGACCACCAATACCATTGGGTCATTGCTATGTGAGCGAGACTTCGCCCCCGGGAGTGGTGTTCACATAGTCCTAAATGAATTCCTTCGAGGCCTAGTAAATTGTTTGTTCTGCCCAAACAACGAAGGATAGGATTGAGACTTGTGCTGCTGTGATAGAGTTTTTTAGTCATCAGGAATTCATGAGCATCGTCCGGTATGATGATCGCCGTCGGTAGATACCGAGACATTATCGATCTAAAGCTCGTTGGAATCATCTTACAAAGATAAGTGGTTAATCCAAAGGTTGTCATAACAAATGACGACTTGATTTTCCCGGATAAGTATCGCGATAGAATCGGGATGCCTTACATCATAACGCCGGATACCGTGTCAAGAATGATAGATGTAAAATTTCATGCAATTTGTTGAACGAAGTCTAAATAAACATCCATTCTATCATTGCGAGCCGCATATTATCATTCAAATTGGCTAACGACTAGCTTAGAATAATTAATCGTAACTTAGTCGCCTCAAATCAAGAGTTGTCGCGTATACCACAAATGACAGGTTTCGGACTCGGTCATATTATTTGATGCGTCAAATCCCCAATGTAGAGACCTCTCAATTATGTCTTCATTCAGCTTCAAGATGACACAAACAAGACCGGAGGCAGACTTATTATGCGAACTATCGGTGTAAATCTAGCAAGTAGCTGATATATCCGATAAATATTTCAAGTCATCGCCCCCGGGAGGTAATGACAATTAGAGATCGACGTTTTCCTCATCGAGTACTAGTTCCATCATAATGATGTAGGCACCCCCAGCTGAAGAGTTGTGCGTATACCACAAATGACAATTTCGTACTCGGCCATATAATGTGAAGTGTTAAAAACTCAAACGTAGAGACCTCGCAATTATGTCTTCATTCAGCTTCAAGATGACAAAAACAAGACCGGAGGCGGACTCATTATGCGAACTATCGGTGTAAATCTAACAATCAGCAGATATATCCAATAAATATTTCAAGTCATCGCCCCCGGGAGGTAATGTCAAGTAGGGATTGACGTTTTCCTCATTGAGTAATGCGTTCGACATAAGAATATCATCGATAAGAAAATCAGCCATTAGTGAAACCAAAGTTTGTCTCTTGTTAACTGTATGAGTGTTAGAGACAATGTTGTAAGCGCTACGGTAACTTTTCCATTCTGCGACTCGATCCGTAGATATTGCGAAAAAACTTGCATAGCGGATATTCGATCAGTATAAACTTCGACTATTCCTTCCTTGAAAGAAGCTGAAGACGTCTAACAGCATGAAACAAGGCCAACGCAATTTTTTCAATGCAAGAATGTCTCCATTCAGCTGATATAAGAGTCTTATTAACAAATAATATTAGACGACAACATCATGTTCGCAATGATCATAAGCAATTGCATCGGGACCTTGAGCTCTTCTAGTATTCGTCATAACTTTTGTAGAACGTGATCGTCGGTTTTGAATAAGAACCGCAGACGGCGCCAATTATGTTTCGACCAAATATGATCAAAACACCAAGTGTTGATGAAAAAGACGAAGAACGTAGAAAAGTAATTATAAAAATGATGATGATTGGGGGAATGATGAGACTGTACCTTGCGGTTGCCTACGTACCCAAATTATCAATGAGATCAAGTCTCAAGAACGTAGTTCTGAATGAAAAATAGTTTGGTATTTATATAGATAAAATAGAGAATCCTTGTAGCTCAAGTATTCTTGTAGCTTGAGTCATTGTGATAGGATATAACTCTCAACTGATAATTATCTCTTTTGATAAGAAACGAATCTGGACATAAATTAACGTACATTAGTGGCAAGCCATGTGGCTAAGGTTCAGCCTTAGACACATGAGTTAATGGGCCTGTACATCGATTCATGGTATTGCGAATTGGGCTTTAGCCCTGTCGATTAAATGAATAAAATGGAGATTCCTACCAATGGACGTTCGCCATGTAGGTGGGGGTCGAAACAACGTACATTCCAATTGTTGCGACGAGACCCACTCTTCATGCTCACGTTGGGAATGTTCAAAACCAGATGAATCTCACTTTGAAGAGTTCTCATCCTCAGTTGGAAGCTTTCTCTTACAGCTACCCTTGGGCTGACCTTTGGTTTTCGCCTCCTCATGAGGTGGTTCTAGCCATGTACTTTCTGGCACAGCAATCTCCATAAGTTTTCTAACCATAACCCTCTGCTCTTTTTCAGAAGCCATTTCATACCTTTTCATAAACATATCCATCGAAAGTCTACTATCGGGACCAACACCCACCGACACACTTGGAAAAACAGACAGAGTTTTCCAAAAGGGATCGATAGCACTCAAAGGTATGGAACGTTCTTGCTTTTGAAGTTCAATGATTTCGTGAGAGCACATGACAATCCATGACCGGTGCACAAATAACACCCACAAATGAACTTCGAGTCCTTAGCAAAGACCGCGGCACGAGTATGTAGTTCTTCATAAAGCAAGTCCAAACATTTTCTTGAGACCGGGTTTTACGAAGTTCACGAAATAAAGGAATCCAGTGGTGGTTTGGGTTACAATCGACTTTCTTCTCGAACGCATTCCTCTAATCTCGGGCAATTTGGATCTCTAAAATCGGGTGGATCAAATAAAACATACTTAGAAAATCATGTCCGTTTGTGTCTCCTAGAACACGTTTCACCCGAAAGCATGAGACCGCTTCGACTCTATTGGTCGTTGTACTCCCAAAGTGAATGTGTTGATCCGTCCAACAACATACTGAATCGATCCTTGTAAGGCAACCAAGTCTCTCGCAGATAACTAACAAAATTGGAGTACTCAACCCTATAGTGTTTTTCCAAAGCAGCAATTCTACGGTTGAAGATATCCTCAGTCCTCGATTTCACTACAGTGTTCCACGAGAACTGGCCTTTATCTACTAGTTATGTGGTGGGAAAAAAATCATTGCATTTCTAAAGGACGCACATAGAGATATGCCATCTACAGAGATGCTTGTGCACGTCAGGAAACACAATATCAGCGGCACTCATCAAGGCCAAGTCCCTGTCAGACACGATCACAGATGGCCTTTCTCCACCCAGCAAACCGTTAAACTGACGCAAATCCCACTCATAGTCTATTGTTGTTTCGGACTGGAGCAACACTTGACAGACCGTGAAAGACTTCCAGGTTGAAGTCACCCCCACAAACTGTACAAAAGGCCACCGATACTTATTGGTTTTGTAGGTCGTGTCTATGATGAAAACTTTTGGAAAAGTCCGAGCCATTTTAACACCATCCGGATGGGCCCATAACAATCCTGTTATCTCATCCGTATTCATATCCTCTCTCATCTCCTCGAAATAATGGTTTTCTGCTAACAACTCACGCAATCTCTGCATTTGCGAGCGACCGTTCATATCCAATGTCCTCACCTTGTGCCTGACATTGTAGACTTGATATATGCTAGATAGGTTATCAGGAAACCTATGTCTGATGTACTTCAAAACTTCTTTAGGCTTAACTCCATTTTGAGTCATCTCTGACAAGAACTCGAATTGTGGAACAGTTAGTCGAGTAGCAAATGCATGTCCTTCAAGGGTCTTCGCCAATGGATGGTTGTGAACACCATTAAGAACGACAATTTTCCAACTATCGACAGTGCCGCGTTGGAAAATACATCTTAACTTAAATGGACATCCACGTTTCATGGTTCCCGTATTTCTCTTATTAACTTTCTCTGCTTTTTTGTGTGAACGATACACGCCCGAACTCTCGCAATCTAAATCTAGCCTTGGTACTCGATTCCCGTTAGCATTCTGCGACTTCCCAATTACCACAACCACATTACATTGTTTTCCCCGAGCAATTGCCCAACCAATTACGTCACTACGTGTATGAAATACTTAAAGATATGAAAGAAAACAACAATCAATAAACTAATATAATTTCATTTAGAAAATAAAAACAAGTTAAAACAATGCCTACTATGTACCTCTTCCGTAGTAAATATTTCTCATTGTATCCATTTTAAAAGCGGTTGAACATCATCCACGCCATTCGAAGTTTCGAGTTCTCAAAACGCACCGAAGGATCCTAAATAAAGAACAGTTGTTAATTGATGTTTGGCTTAAGTACCAAATGCCATTAACGACATGGCCACACCGTCACGGGACTAGTACAAACGGTGTGGCCATGTCGTTAGATTTGACTTGGAAAAAGACTTGTCTTTTTTTGCCACTTGAAAGGTGTGGCCACACCGTTTGGACTTAGTCTTAAACGACATAGCCACACCGCTCAAGACTAAGTCCAAACGGTGTGGCCACACCGCTCAAGTAACAAAAAAAGACAAGTCTTTTTCCAAGTTCAAATTAACGATATGGCCCACACCGTTTGGGACCTAGTCCAAATGGTGTGGCCATGTCATTTTAGACTAACTTCAAACGGTGTGGCCACACCGTTCAAGTCGTAAAAAAACAGACAAATCGTTTTCCAAATTCAAATCCCAAACGACATGGTCACATCGTTTTGGACACGGTCCAGACGGTGTGACCAGATCGTTTGGTGTGAAATACAAACGACCTAGCTGCATCGTTTAATTACTACATGCATAATTATTACATGTATAATTACTACATGCATAATTATTACATGTATAATCACTGTACACATCAATAATTCCTACATGCATAATTACTACATGCATAATTACGTTTAATTTAGATTTAATTACCTTATTCTTATTAAATGCATCATCATCCATTCCTCTATTTTCTTCACTTTGAACTTGTTCTACATTTTATTCTTGAATGGGGTCACTTGGAACTTGTTCTATATTTTCTTCTTGAATGGGGTCATGATGCATTACATTTTCTTCATCATCTTAATGTTCTAAAATGGGGTTGGGCTCTTCCATTAGTGTTTAGTATTAGAGTTTAAGGGTTTAAGGGTTTATGGTTTTTTATGGTGGAAGAGAAGAGAATAGAAGAGAAGGGCTGAAAAGGTTGCAACAAGTCAAATTCACTTTGGTTTGGGGTCTGCCCAACACAAAACAACTTTTGGGACCAATGGCACATTTGTAATAAGTGTTTTAGTTTTTGGGGTCTGCCCAACACAACATGGGGTCCGGCAGTAACAAACACCTTAGTTTCCCAGTTTTTTTGGCAAGTTTGGTTTTGGGCTTGGGAGGTGTAGTGGACCGTAGGTTGTGCCCAACACAAATACACCCCCTATATTTTTTGGGGCCTGCCCAATACAATTTTGTGAGTGCCCAACACAGACCCTTATTTTTTTCTTTGAAAAACTTGCGGTTGTGCTTTTACAAAGGACATTGCAAAGATTTGATGGCAATGCCACCATGATCTGTTACTTCATTGGTTCTTCTTCTTATTATTATTATGCTTTGTTCCCAGGGTACATATATCATCTATTGAATTCATAAAATTAAGTTTCTACTATAGAGCATAAATCTACTTCTCATTCTACCACACAATAATAACACCATTACGACTCCTTCTGGTTGATGGGGGTTTAGAGAATCATTTTAAAATAAAATTTTGGAAAAAGATTTATAGGAACATTATGTCTAAGGAAATTGTGAGACTTTTAGGTTCTGGAAGGATGTTTGGCTCCGTAATAGGCCATTGTTTAGGATTTTTCCGAAATTATATACCTCATATGAGGCAAATAATTGTATGCCTCATATGTTTTGTAAATAATTGTATGCCTCATATATTTTGAAAATTGAGACAAAAAGAGAGAGACGCAAAAGTGTGTAGGAGTGTGTTATTTGCTAATATAATATATATTTGGGTATAAATTGTACTAGTGTTTCTTACAATTTCTCTTTACAAAGGATCTTTCGTACTGATTGAGCTTATCCTTTTGATCACGTCCATCGTGCACACCGATAAGGATACAATGTGACTCATGCCTCCCTTACTGTCGTGCCACACTCTTACAACGGGAGTCTTCGCTTCTTAGGGAACGTTTGTGATTGTTACAATAATTTTTATTGAATGGCTTTACTATTTCTATAGTAATATATTATTTAGGATGCCCGTCCTGAAAGTTATTTTTATATATGTGATTGTTGCTTGGAAGTTAGTTTATTTAGCTGAATCGGTTTGAATATTTACAGATTTAAATAAAAATATTAGATGAATAAACCCAATAGTGTTAACTTCTTTTTGTAAGCATTTGGCATGACCATTGTGTGTACCTTATATCGTATTTTCAGTCCAAAGTGTACTCAGGCTATGGACTGGGTGTGGGACCAGCGGCGGACCAGTCCGGTGGTTGTCAAAAAAACACTCTGATCATCCGGTTCTCTAATCCGTCAAGGGTCACAACAGGTCCAGGGCCCATTCGGGTGGCCTAAGTTCATGGACCCAAGCCGTCCAAATCATTCTGATCAAGTAACCCGATCCGCAGAGGTGAGAAACCCTAGTGTAATTTGATAAGATCTTGCACAATGATAGAATGAAATCTTGGGAAATGATCCTATTTTAGATAGAATAATGCTAGGATTCAAAGCAATCTCCGAGAATCACTTTCTTGGGCGCCAAGGCAGGAGATTGTTATATATACGGAGGCTTCTGCAGCCTCCAAAACTACGTTTTAAGAGACTTGATCCCGGATTTCTCACTGGATACGTAGGCAATCAAAATATTGATGCAGTCTCTATTCTTCAAAATACCTAATCCCATCTCTTTCGAGCTTTCGGAAGTACCATTATATTTAACTATTTGCCCCGACAACCATAATATCAAAGAATTTGCCTTTGAGATACAATTCTTCTTTGCATAATTGGTCCTAAAGAGAGGACTAAGGACGTACTATAACATGTCTTCTAATTTAAATGGATTTTCAAAACCTTCCATTTCGAAGTTTCAACATACTTTTTATAGTCTATTTATTTTATTTACAAAAATATTGACCTTATTATTCGATAATTATAAGCCTCGACCATAGAATTTGTTAGTTAATGCTTAGGTTTGACATGGTCGTCTTATACAAAAAAGCGTATAAAACGTGTATAAAACGAAATATTACTAGCTATTATGGGGAGTGTCCTAACTTCATTGGAATAAGGTTTAACTATCGATTTGGTCAGTGTAATTTACACTTTTTTTTATTTGGTGACTATATTTTTTTCTTATCTATTTTGGACTCTACTTTCAATTTTTTTACAATTTGGTGATTCTGTCAAGTGTCTTGTCTAATGTTTTTCACGGTGTCAAATATTTTGTTATGTGGCTTTTTATTCTATTTTCTAATGGACTCAAAATAAACAAAACAACATAAAATATGCCCTTCGAATATAATAGCGACATGTGTATAGAAAACAACTTTGAAATTGACAAAATTCCACCTGAAATTTTTGTTGGAATTCCATTAATAGTGTAATCAAGTTTTCAAATTAAGATAAATCTAATATTGGTAGTTGATTTAGGTATGGGTTCAATGCCTTAGCTATCTTTTATCAACACCATTATAGGATTAGAGCTCATATTAAACCACCACCAGTACCGTCGAAATGATAATGAAGAATATTGTGACCTAAACAGTACGTAGTAGATCACCACCTCAATTAAAACCATGGTTTTTGACTTCTTCTAAGAGCCATCATTATTTAAGAGATTGTTGAAAGGAAATGAATATGAATCAAGGTGAAGACGAAATTGACTTGCAATTAATACCTAATTTCAGATTTCATTGAATTCCCAATCTCAGATTTCGCTATTGCAATCACTACCTGATTTAAGAGTTTCTTAAATCCCCGGCCGACCAATCTAATATTTGGCAAATCATGATTCTAATTTTGTGATGACCAAGTTAGATGAAACCATCACTAGGTATGCTGACCAAATTAGATTGTGTTGTTCTAAGCTGTGATGATTGACTAAAAACAATAGGGTTTTATGAACCAAGCAAAATAGGAGCCAACCCCTTGGTTATGGTTTTGCGAACCAAGCAAACAGTAGTAGGAGAGAGAGAGATCTTCTTTTATTTGGAGAAGAAGATGCTATGACAAATTATTTAGGGAGTTGGACAATTTGGTAATTTCAAAGAAATGGCTACGTAGCAGTTTTGTTTACACCAGTTTATATTCTATGCATGTTATCAATGGAATACAAAAAATGAAAGCCACATAATAAATTAGCTAACGAAGTAATTGGGCCAACACTTCACAGAGCCACCAAATTGGAAAAAATTGAAAGTACGGTCCAAATTAGATTACAAAAAAAGTAGAGTGACCAAATCGAAAAAAATGTAAAGTACAATGACCAAATCGTTAGTTAAACTTTGGAATAACAACTATACATACTATGATTAAAAGAAAACATTATGTTAAAAGATTTAAGTTTTTGTTGGAACATTACGGGAAGACGAAAGATTAGAACTTTACAATGAAATAACTTGATTTTTATATCTAGATAACTTATTAGGTGGATTATTCATTCACTCTATACTTCTAATTCATTTGAATATCATATTTAATTGCTTAGTTAAATTAGATTAAGAATGGTGATATTGGACACACCCATAAAAACTCTCCCATACCCTAATTTTGAAATAAATAAATAAAATTGTTTAAAACACATTTAGATTCCTAAATTACTATTTCTTTTATTAAGTATATCAAAGACAAAACAAAACAAGTGTTTATCCTTCCAGCAAACACAAACCCTTCGCACTTATTTTCCTTTTTTTTCCTTTAGGAAATGAATTAGAAAAAGTAAAATTGTAGAATTTGGGAAAACAAATAAGTCTTTCTCCTCCTCTCCGTCATTAGTCATTAATACATTTTTTCCTCATTGCAACTCCTTGATGTCTTTCTCATTTTTAATTTTCAATTGGATATATTTCTACTAAACTCCTTTAACCCTTCTACAATGATGAAGAAAAAGTAATTGCAATAAGAAAAAGAAAATCAAATTTAAAGCAACTTCTAGAAGAGGAAAATGACAATTTGTTTTTTCGGGCATTATTTTACTTTTATTAGAAGTTCTCTTTTATCAGATTAAAACAGCATTGATTAACACGTAGATTCTTCAAAAAATCCAAATTATTATTTTCAAATTTTTTTTTTTTGTTTCCTTTTAGAATGGGTCTCTTGTTTTTTTGTTTTCTCTTTTTTTACTTTTATTGTAAATATCTCAAATTAATTTGGGAGATATTATTGAATTGAAACGGTTATTGGAGTATGACAAAAACTTAGTTAGTTATGGGGTACAAGAGTATTTTTATGGTGTGTCCAAGATCACCCATTAAGAATATAATCATTAGTATAATCGTATAATAGAAATCTCTGAAGATATTATTACTCTCATTTTAATTTAATTAGTTAAATTATATTTAGTTTTGGTAGTTTAAGAGTTGAACGAACTTTTACTAAATCTATACTATTTGATAGTAAAAAAAAGAGTCGAGTATTAAAAAGTCTCTAGATACATACGTGGACACTTTGGGTAAGAGCATATGGCAGAATATTCGGTCTGGTCACGTGTGCAATCTTGTAATTGTTCGTAGAACAGTTGTTGGTGGTGACAACAAAAAGTGGGTACTTGAGAGTCTTATCTAATCTATCTATTTTCTCTCTCCTAATATAAATAATATTTATCAAATGGCCGCGCCAAAATCACGTTACTCAAGATCACCACCCTCTTCTGACTACCGAAATAATAATAATCCGGATCCCGAAAAGATGGAAGGTGCCGGTAGTTGGGACGCTATCGAATGGACCAAAGTCGAGGTACACCTACTTTTTTTTAATTTAATTTTATAATTTCGTGAATTCAGATATTTATTTTGCTTTTTGGACAGCCGGTTTGCATTCCGTATGGAATGTCGGATCTTTTATTGGAAGCTGAACAAGTTATTGTTCCGGTAAGTGCTCGGTCTTCATTATTTATGTATTATTTTGGTCTTCATTATTTGACCTTTTTTTTCCCAGGGTTATGGAGTTGTTCTTGTAAATACTGATGAGGCAGGAACTTTGTTAGTCACCAATTTTCGCCTTCTTTTTGTGGTAACTAAGTCATGCATTTTCACTAGTGTTTTTATAGGATTTTCATCATGTCTGAATTCTGCTTTGTATTTTCTCTAGAGTGAGGGAACTAGAAACATCATTCCACTTGGCACAATTCCATTGGCCACGATTGAGAAGTTCAGTAAGATTGTAAGTTTACATGAACAACCTTTTTGTTCCGTTATTCATGCCACATTGTTAAATTGCATAATTGGAATGTAGGCTATGAAGCTTCCTTCCACAACCCGTCTACCCGATAAATCTCGATCAAGCAGACTTCTCCAGGTTATTGGTATGCTATGCCGTTTAAGGGTTTATATTTTCTCTTCTTTCATCTTTCTTATACTTTTTAGGATGTGTATATATAGATGTGCTAGGGTGTGTATGTTCAGTTGGTCACCATTTGGCAAAGTCAGTTCTGCCTATAGGGTTATACTGTTGTACCGGAAAAAAAGGAAAGGGATGTTAGCCTACAGATATGACGCATCACATGCTTCTTTCAATTATTTTGCAGGTAAAGACATGAGGATTATTGTATTTGGATTCCGACCTAAAACAAAGCAGGTCAGAAGCAGAATTTTTTTGACTTGTGGTTTTTATTGTACTATTAATGTTCTATTTTGGGCACTTTCATGTTTATAAATGTTTGTCCCTTAAAATGCATATCATCTTTTTACCAGCAATTCACCTTATTTTAGTTGTTTGTATCATATGGGTATGACTAGGAAGACATTGGACTATATGTGTTGATGGGATCCATGAAACTAAACGCAATGAAGTAGACTTCATCCATTTGGTGATGTCCTTTTTTTGTAAATAGCTTTTCTCTTGTGTTTGTTCTTATTACTTAATCAGTAATTGTTTTTAGTTCAAAGTATCTTCCACCCTTTAGAATAGCAGTCTATCTTACCCAACATTCCTTAGTTACATTACGGTGACTGGGACTCTGAAGTTTTAGCGCAGTAAAGGTCTATAAACCACATTATAGTAAGCCATGTTGGTTTAAGAAATGTAAGAATCTGATTTTCCCTTTCGAGTAAGTGTACATACCTTGTCTTTCTTGTCAACTTGTATTGGGGTTTCTTCATTTTTTTTTTGTTTTCCTTTTCTGATTACCCATTGAAATAAGGCCCAATGCTGTTTGGGTTTTTCATTCTAGGACATGCATTGACATGTGCTTCTAGGAAAACTCTCAAGACGTAGTAAGTTTATGGAAAGTTATTTTTGTTCTTATGCACCATTCTGGTACAGCTCTTACGAGGAAAAAAATCCTGATGAGACCTTTTTTCGCTGTGAGTCAACAATAATCCAAACTGGAGCAAATATCTTAGGGCCAAAAGAGTAGCATTATTAGAGTTAATTAGCTGCGTAGAGCGTGGCTCGAAGGTCAGCTGACAAGACCCTTGGAGGTTGTTCTAAGAGCTCAGGGTTTGAGCCCATGCATCAAGTGTGTAGGGGTCATAGGCAGAGGATAAGAGTAGCAAGTTATTAAAGTGTCTGGTTTCATTGTTTGATCCACCTCCAGCCCTCCCTTTTCTAGGTTGGCTACTACCTGATTATCGTTTTTCTAGATAGAAAGGAAGGTTATGACTGATTCTTGATCACTTGCTATTTGTATTTATACTATCATTACATAAAATTTGTTCATCGAGTAGAACTGAATGACTTTTTAGTGTCAAACTGTTAATATATCAAGGAATCTATCTAGTGTGAGTTAGAAGAAAAGCAAATTCTTTTCTGTGTTCGACGTTTAAATATACCATCCTAATAATTTGAATAAATAGTCTGACTGTTGGAGTGTGCAATGCACGTATTATATATCTAGCAATCCTGTTTTAAAATAAATTATTTCCTTTCACTCACCCCTAGCGGTTTCTACATATCAGGGGCTAATATGGTTAAGTTGTTTCTTCTACAGAGACATAACGTGTTTGATGCATTATTAAGATGTACAAGGCCGTCACGATTGAGGGACCTGTATACGTTTATGTGTGGACCTTCCAAGTACAATAACTCCAATCCAAAAGTGCGGTTACTGAATGAGTATGTCCGGCTTCTTGGCAAATCTTCAAATTTTACATCAAGTGGTATGTTAGAAGATGATCCGTTTTCTTTATCCAATGAGTGGTGGAGAGTAAGTGGAATAAATTACAACTATTCCATGTGTCCGACCTATCCCTCCTCCTTGATCGTGCCTAAATTTATCAGGTTGAAATTCACTTTCTTCCTTCTGTTATTTATGTTATTATTTTGAGATTAAAGTTCTTTATAGAGTTTATGCCCAACCTAACCTTGCTTGGTTTCTGATACAAGTGATGAAGAAATACGACAGGCCTGTACTTTTCGTGCAAGGTGTAGGTTGCCTGTGGTTTCTTGGTGTCACCCAGGTTTGCCTGTGAATTTATGGTGTGTTATCTTTTCCCCCTTATTATTACTTAAGTCGTGCAATGTGTTATAGGAACTGGTGCTGTTATTGCTCGTTCGTCTCAACCTTTAATTGGTCTCATGATGAACTCTAGGAGGTAAGGTTTGATGATGATAGTTCAATAGTTCTTTCACGTCACCTTAGGATGGTACGATTATGAAGGATATTCATTAACAATTCAACTCACAGTGAATCCACTATGATTTTGTAGCTTTGCAATATTGACGTGTATGATTTTGCAGCAATGCTGATGAAAAGCTCGTTGCTGCACTCTGTTCTGACAATACTGGTGCAAAGGGATTACGGAGGTATTTCTCATCTATGCTCTTGTTATCTTTTCCCCTTTCCATTGTATTTTACTAAATAACATTGACACGGACACACGTGTTGCTGTCCGACGCAGTTACAGAGTGTTCGACGTGGGAACCTATATGTGGGGGCACAGCTAATTTAAAAGTAAAATATGACTATTCTTTAGTTACACAACTAATTCTTGGGCTCAAGACCTTATAAAACGTCTCCTTAAAAAGAAAATGGCATATCAGGGAGCTGTAAGCCTGTAACTATGTTAATAGATTATTTTCTTAGTCTTTTAGGGTATGGAGAAACTCTAGTTTGAAATCGTATGCAAAACGTGTCCATGTGTACGACATGAGTATTTGTACGTCCGTGTGTCCGACACTGACTTTTTTTTTAAGAAAATGAAGTGTGCGTGTTACTTAGGTATTGTGCGTGCATTTTCTTAGGGATCCTGTGTCAATTGCCATAATGTCATCATGTCAATGATATGTGCCTGTTGGGATAAAAAGTAAAAGTAAGAGGTAAATGCAGGACAAATTAACTGTTCACGGTTTCACATGAAGAAGGGCCAATGCTATAGTTCATTTAAGTTGATTTGGAATTAAATATTCTTGTGTTTTCAGTTTGAAAGCTCGTACCAGAATATAGTAATCACAGTAGAGGAAGTTAGGCACCCACCGTTTTCCTATGTTACATGGACGCACCATATTTTAAAAATAATCCATGTTGGATACGTGTCTGCATATTCGTGTCAGACACGAGACGTGCACATACTGTATGTAATTAGCTCAGTTTTTGGTATTTCTCCATGTCGGATACGGACACACACATGTCCGTGTCAATGTAACTTAGCTGCTTTCATATCCACGTTTTAGAGCTTAGTATTTGAATATGCGTTTTGTTTGTTTAAATGTTTCTGTAATCTCTCTGTATTTGGGCATCTTAGAAATGCATTTTATGTTATAGCCAGATATTCTGACTCAATTTTAGTATGTTGGGCTTATCACTCCGTATGTCAAATGGTATTTGTCAAGTCAAATCTTCCTTCATGCTCTTTCCCTTCTCCAATTTATGCAAAGGCGTGTTGACTAGCTATTTCTACTGAGGTTTTATTGTAATCAGTGTGCTTTATATCGTGCAGAAATTCCTGTGATTGGATACTAAGATAGTGATATAATGTTTTCATGTTCATACGTGAGCTTCATCCCTGGTTAGGCTGTTGATTAAGAATATATTTTCAGGAAGCTTTATATTGCTGATGCGAGACCTAGAAAAAATGCTATAGCAAATGGTGCAATGGGAGGAGGTTCAGAGTCATCTTCAAACTATTTCCAGTCCGAGGTCTGTTTGGTTTGGATTGGAATGTAATCTTATGGATCTCATTTATGTAAGATACATTTTGTTGCTGCTAATGTTGCAATCTGCTTTTTTTTTTTTTTTCCAACAGATTGTTTTCTTTGGGATAGACAATATTCATGCAATGAGGGATAGTCTTGTTAGACTTAGAGACTACCTAGACACTCATGGTGCAACTTCATCAGATGGAATGTCATCATTTTTGGTTAGTCACTCCGTGTCTTTGAAGATTTCTTTTTTGAGAAAGGAATCACTCTGTTGAATGTTACTTCATATTTCAGTTTTTTATTTATTTTCTCTTATTGGGATACTTTGGTATTCTGTCTCATGAACTGAAATGAAATAATAATTGAAGTTTTTGTTGGAGATATTTCATTATAGGAATTAGCATAAGTTTTGTCAATTGTCGTTTGTAGCTTTTGTACTTTTTAACTGTATACTTACCTTCGATGCTTGACTTTGTAACCAAGGCCACAGTTGTTGTTACAGAATTTAAAATTTAGCAATTCAATCTAGAAGAATGGTAGAAACCCCTTATCCCTCTAGTTTTGTCTATAAATTTTGTATGTGGGGAGAACTTGTTTGTGGGCTTGGGGGACAAATATAAAGTTGACAATTGTCCAATAGATTAATGAAGGTTAACAAACAAAGGTTAGGTCTTAATAAGAATCTAGATTTCATATGCTTTATTTTAGGAATAGATAACAAGGTTTGTCTAGCCACAATAAATTTGTAATTCCGTTATTGGAGTGATTCTTCTTCCCTCATTTATTTCCTTCATTGTCTCCATATTTGTCTTAATCTTCAACTAAGGAAAAAACAAAAACAAATCACCTGTCTGTTGTGAAGAATGATCAAATTTACAGAGAACATTAGCACACTTATAAAATACATCTTTTACTATGAGAATAAATATATAAACAAGGTTGTCCACATCTAAGTCACACTTAAACACACAATGTAATGCCAATAAAATGTTCTTAACTAATTTATTTTCTTAGTAGAGTTCTACTGGGTTATGAGTTATCTAGTTTGATATTTCGTTATAATTGGGATCACCAAAATGAAATATAAGGAAAAAAAGTTTGGCCTATTCGTCATTTAGTGTCCACAAAACCAAGGGACAAATGATGAGAGAAAATGGCTAACGAGTTGTTGTGGAAGTTTGTTTAGTATCTCCCTAAAATATGGAGACGAGATCTACATTCCTATTTGAGCCGAACCCCTTCTTGTTGCTCATGGCTAAATAGTTGTACACATTTTGTGTTTGCATACCACATATTAGTTCTCCCACATGCAAAATTTATTGTACTTCAGACTGCCTTGGGTTTGGTGCTGAACTTAAGTTGAAGTTTATGTCTGAGACTATAATATCAGCTATAGATATGGATTCTTACTATCTTATCATTGAATCAACAGAGAGACGGTGGATGGACATGGGGTGGAGGAAACCTAAGCAGCATGTCTGCTTCTGTCTCTACTCTTGGAGACACTGGGTGGTTAATACATATTCAAAATGTCCTAGCTGGTTCTGCTTGGATTGCTGCACGTGTTGCACTTGAATCATCATCAGTGCTTGTTCATTGCAGGTAAAAGTTTTCCTTTTTCTGGTAGTGATTGTAAAAGTTGCAATTTTTTTTCCTTTTTTTATGGTGTGGGTGGGGTGGGGAGAGATTGTAAACAGGAGCATACCTTTGAGGTTTACTCTTTTGGTTGGTAGAGTGAAATATTTTATAAAGTCAAAAAGAAAGTTGAGTTCAGTAAACCTACAAGTACAAGGGGAAAATAAAAAGAAAGTACGCCAAAAAGGCTAAGAAGCTTAATAAGACACACCAATCAAGGATATAAGGACCCCGATACATGATTTTCTCCTGTCTAGACACTATGGAAAGATAGAAACGTGAGGATATGTGTAATTGGGATGGTCTAGTGAGATGAGCGAGTTCTTGCAAGGGGATTGGGGGAGTTTTGAGTGTGGTCGAGTAGCTGCATGCTACTTGAGCCCTAACACATTGTAATCATTATAATACAAATTGTTTTTGCCGATAAAAATAGAGAAAAAAAAGACGTGATGACATGGAATTTTAAGATTGACAAACACTTTGCTGCAGTAGCTTCTAGCTAGAATGACTTTCTGGAACTCTGGAAGTAGCATGTGTTTGAGGTTTTATTTTACCCACTTTGTTCGACTCCGTTATGATGCATTCATAACAACAAAAATGAGAGAGACGGTGGGTGGTGGTGGTGTACATTTTGGGTTTTTATTGTTTTTGTTCTGAAGCATACATTTTATTACTTTCTCTCTTTGCAGCTCTTGATTATATTAACGGTTTCTTTTATTTCTGACGGTATAGGATTGCTCTATCGGTTTTTACTACTTTAAATATTATGTATTTTATTGACAAGTAATACACACCATTGTCACCAAGTACGGTACGGGTTTAAAATGGCGTACTTGAAAGAAACTTAGTTTGTGTTTTAAACGGAACGTCTCGGGAAAAAAAAAATGTAAAAAAACGCGGGGCATAAAAAACGGGTTTAAAACAGTAAAACGGTTTAAAACGTATAATACGTAAAAGAAACAGTAAAAACCGATGATAAAGGATACGATAGATAAGAAGTTTGATTTTTTATAAGTGGAAAAAAGAATAGGTACAAAAAATAAAAATAATAATAGTACAAATGAAAGAAAATTCAAATACATGAAAGTATCAAATTATCAATTACTCGTCCAAATACTAGAAGTTTTACATTCAGTACCAAAGCACGACCCTAAATAAGATACTACTAATTACCAACCATAATTGCATAATCAAGAACTACAAATAAGTGAATAACTTTAAAATTTCCAAGTATTAATAGTTCAAAGCAAAATAGAACTATCTCAATAAGTCAATCTAATGCCCACTCTTCAAAAAGGTTAACTCTAAAACCCATTTTTCTTCTCACGTTTTCTTTTAGATTTAAAAAAAAAAAAAAAAAAAAAGTTTTAATAAAGTTTTAAACGAGAGATTTTCAAAATCTCGGGTTTTAAACGTTTTTTAAATTTAAAACGCGATATTTTGAAAAACCCAGGTTTTAAACTGGAACAAGACACCTTGCCAATTTAATGGGTTTTAAACACGTTTTTTTGAAAAAAAATGCCGAATTTGGTGACAATGATACACACATGCACAATGATTATGAAAAAAATGCTTGATTCTGATATTAAGCGTATTGTTTTGGGTAGTGATGGATGGGATAGAACAACTCAGTTGGTCTCTCTTGCTAGTTTGCTGCTTGATCCTTACTATCGAACACTTACGGGATTCCAGGTATTTCTGGTGAACTACATGGACTTGCACTTTTCAGTTACTTTTACATTGGCAATGTCCTAGATGTATACTTTGACTTAAAACTGCTGGTGAAGTCATATCAATCTTGGCATGGACCTTAGGGAAAATCCTTTGCGGTTTAAGGTTTGACTTGAATAAACTAGACACACCTTGACTCATACTCGTACAGATATTTATTAACCCGAATAGGTAATTGGTTCAAAATCTCTTGTATATGTTACCTTCGTCTATATCATCTTAATCAATTAATTGTTACGAGCTTTTTGGATAAGCCTGGTTTAGGTAGGTGTTTCTTTTTGAGTTAGGACTTGGGAATGAGGCTGGGCGAACTAGTGGTGTCCTGCTAAACCCCCACCATACTCCAGGGTGATCTGAAAAAGCTTTTCTTGTTTGTGTTTGTATGCTTAGCAGATTATTTGTGAACATCCCAATTTTGCCCAGACTGGTTAATGGACCATGGTATTTTCTTTTTCTAACAGGCACTTGTGGAAAAAGATTGGCTTGCATTTGGTCATCCATTTTCGGATCGCATGGGGATGCCAGCAGTATTAGGAGATGATGTTGTACCTTTAGAGTTATCACGACAAGTGTCAACTGGGAATGTTCCGGGATCACCCATGCGCAACTTATCAGGGTCATCATTCACATCACAGCCTAATAATAATAACAACGCATCACATGCTCAGACATCAAACAACTATTCACCAATATTTATGCAGGTGTGTTTAGTATACTTGTTAAGTACCACATACTTATCTTCATGTCCCGATATTATGTTAGGAACTTAGGATATACCTGTTTGAGCTTTCTTAAACTCTTTCTTGCTGTTGTGCTTTTTTCTTAAATGACACCCCTTTGTTGATCTTGTCCACGAGGATGTGACACAAATACAATCAAAGGCTCTTTTTTTTTTCACTAAATGAGCTAGGCTGTATTGAAAATGAATCAGTGTCTTACATAAATACTTCCACAAGCATCCTTTTCCACAAATACATGTAATTTATGGTCGAGAGGTGGAATACTAGAAACTAAGACATTACACGGTCTAAGGCATAGACCTGCAAGATAGTCTGCAACTCTATTACATTCTCTAAACACATGTTGAAAAGAGATTTGCACAAAAGAGGGGATCATGCCTTGGATAGCCTTGATCAGGTCATCACAGTACCAGGGAGGTTTTTCAACCTTGTTGATGGCTTTAATATCCCTTAACGAGTCAGAATCTACCTCGACTTGTAGGAGTTGACTGTTCAAGCAAATTTTCATACCCTGTTCGATAGCCTTCAATTCTTGAACAAGAACTGAACATCTATCATCACTACCAGAGTAATACAATCAAAGTTGAGTCAGCCTACTCACTGCAAAGAAAAAGGAAAGTAGGCTAAATGATACTGAATATGAGTGTATGTCTCCCAAACATGTATGTCTTTTCTTTCTTGATTTTGTCTTAGTGCTGTTTATCTTGCAGAAACATCTTTTTCAACTAAGTCCAAAGGTGGGAGACTCACCTTGGTCAAATCCACTTCAACTGTATTGTGAAATTATTTCCCATTCCAAAATGGTTCACCAAATTAACTGAGAAAACTATAAAGAAGATTCCTATGGGTGGTCATGGTGGTAGCACCCAAATCCATTGGATAGCTGATGATAGCTTATGCATTCCTGAATTAAATGCTGGTCATGAATTAATGAAGCTCCCTCGTTAAGTGGTTGTGGAGGTAAAGTGAAGAAGATCATAATCTTTGGTATAAGATGTGTGGCTATGCGATGCTCTTTAACAAAAAGTATTGATAAAATTGTAAAAATACCTTGTTTTAAGCCTCTGGCTTTATAGTTATCCATCCTCCCTCGCCTAGGCTAAGTGGCTAGTGAATCATATCATTTGCACACTGAGGAAGGAAACAAATTGAAAGTCTTTGACCATGAGAAGAAAGAGATCCCACCGAAACATTCAAGGTATTAAGGACCTGGGGAAGTACGAAAATATCTTGATTGGGCTTCAGTGAGGTTTACATTAGAAAACTGAAGTTTAAGGAGTTGTCTGTTTGTTGAGTGTCAATCTATGGTAACTTTGATTTCTTTGTTTGGATGGGATTGCTTACCGTAGTATCTTGCTGAGGAAGCAAGATCCGAGATGGCTAATGGTATGTGCCTATTCAGTATATTATAACAAACTTTTCTGATTTCTGGAATTGAAAATTGAACTTCATTGATAATAAATATTAGGAAAAGAGACGGAAAAAGAAAAAAGGAATAGGAATCTTACAGAGTTGAATAGCAAACAATCATTGGTTAAGTAGGATCCAAACATCCCCTTCATTTTTTATTTTTTTTTAATCTGAAAATTCTTTTCACTATGAGTTGGTTTTTGTAGAATAAATACTTAGTTTAAAGGGAAGAGACCTGAAAGAGATAATTTGGGGAGAAAGGTATATATGAGAGGTTTTATAGGTATTTGATGAATTTAGTGTTTGATAAAGAAGAATTCATGTGAGATACTGAGGAAGGGGACTAGTAGAAAGAAAGGAAGAGGGCAAAGCCAAGCCTCTAAGTTTGCAAGCTAAGTGCGTATGGCTCAAATTGAATGTGCGGTCATCTCCCTCAATTACATACAAGGTGTCCGGAATTATTTAGAAGTCCCTTTATTGTTTAAGGCCACACAGTTTACAGAGTATAAAGAATACTATTTCGAAGTTACTATACCCTTCTCAATTTGAAAACCCGGCTTTTATTGTGAATAACCTGCTCCAACGTTGAGAGCATAGTACAAAATATCAGGATATGGGTATTTATCGATATTCAATTTCTGGATATGTATCGTGGATATATCCCCCTTTTTGGGGATATTTGACATTGTTTCACATGCAAATATCGTTGATATATCCAAAATATCAAAAAATATCGTGGATATTGTAGATATTTCTTGATATATCATGATACATTATTTATATTTATTTGAAATATAATGGTAAATATTAAATAAAATTATTATATACACAAAATATCTTCAAATATCGCAAAATATCCCTAAATATCGCAAATATCACAAATATCGTTAAAATATCACCGATATTTGCAGTCGTATATATCTTTGAACATATCATGATATTTATATATCTTTTTCTGGAATATGGATAGATATCCCCAAATTTCGGGATATATCGGGATATTTTGTACTATGGTTGAGAGTACATCATTAGCATGCAGTGATTTTTTTCCAGCCAAAAGATTTAACATAGGGCATGTCAAGAGTTTCCTCACGATGCTTCATGCAGGATGTAATTTAGTTACTACATACAAGTGCAGATATACCATAGCACATTTGATCATATGGTCCTCTTATGACTGTTATGACTAGTGGGTTGTGAACTATTGACGTTTTTTAGTTCTTTCTCAGCTTGAATTTGAACTATTTATTGCTTGTATGCGTGTTTAGGCTCCTTCCATGAAGGATCATTACTTCATTAGTAATTAGGTTTGAGTTTAATTGCTACCACTTACCTCGCTTCAAATAAGATCTGGAAGTATTCTCAATATTAATTTGCTCTAATACATTTAATTTTTTATTTCAGTGGGTTGATTGTGTTTCCCAGTTATTACGAATTTATCCATTTGCATTCGAGTTTTCTGCGGTATGTGCTTTGTATTTTTCTCTGTTTTTCTTGAAAGAATTAAGTAATACTCTTTCGATATTTGTTACTGAAGCTTATCCTGTTAAATGATATAGGTGTTTTTAGTGGATTTTTTGGACTGCGTGCAGTCTTGTCGCTTTGGAAATTTCTTGTGTAACAGGTATTGCTTTTCGTATTTTCATATCAAAGGCCCCTACATATATTGTACAACAACTATTGTATTATCTTGTATCTATTGTACAAAATTCTTTATATCACAGGATTGATTAGAAATGCCAATCGTAAAAAAAAAAAAAAAAAAAAAAAAAGCTGCACCAGAAAAACTGACTATACCAAGTATAGCTAATATAATGATTATGTTAGGAAGCTTTGTATACTATCTCTATGTTGATCTAAATTGGACGCTGTTTGTTCTTAAGTATCTTTTCTTTATAACTGTAGGAACAAGTAACACATATTTACCAGATCCCTGTGCTGCTTGTCAATATTGCATATGGTGCAAAGTGAAACACCGTTTTTTGTCATTTTAATCATTTATTCTTAATCTTATTTGATATGCCTTACGTATGTGTGTTAACTCACGCATGTGTTGGGGATGTGAGTGAACTGCGCATGTTTTTGTTAAGTGTGTGTGTGGATGTGATATAGTGCCTGCTTTGAGAAATGTGAAACATGGGGAGCAGTTTACCTTTTTCATATGTTTTTGCTATTTATATGTGGAAGACACTCCCTCTGAATTTATCTAGAATAATAGCCAACAGTATCAATAATGTAATTCTGTGATTGGTAATATTAAAGATTATTTGGTTTTTGCCTAAACTCGTATTTTCACTTGACCAGTTTACCTTACTTTGCTGTAAAGCAGTTATAAAGGACCACATGCCCATTTATATTAATTTGTTTTGATTGGCAGAAGGTTCAATCAATTATAACACACCGTTAAAATAGTTAAAGCCTAGGGTTGAAAGAGCATAAAAACAATACTCTTGTTCATATACTCAGAACTGATATATAACCTGAGTACAAGGAGGCTTTCTTCCTTTTTATAGAACAAGAAACCATATTTTGGTTACTAATAAAGATTCTATCAAATCTTAAAGCATCTTCTAGAACAAGATATTAAATATATGGAAGTCCTTGCTAATTAAATACCCACCTGTAATAGGAAACTAAATATGATGTTAGACGAGGACATCATTAGTGTGCTCTGCACATGCTTAGTTGTTTAGACTTCAATTTAGCTGTTTCTTTTCTCTTTTTAGTGACTTCTATAGAATTGGGTTGCTATTTAAAATTTTCTGATGGTCTATATACCATTTTGAACAAGAGATTATCAGTTTTATGATGATTTGCATCCAATAAGTGAAATTCGTTTTTACCTTTTGTGTGTTATCGAAACCTTAAAACTGAGTGTTTATACCATAATTTTGTTAGTGCTATTTGTTGTTCCTGCTTCTGTGAGTAAGATTCATCAAAATAACTTCAAATATCTCTAAAAGATAAAAATTATACTATTTTGATAATATAATAAGGAAATAACTTAAGTGCTGGATTTTTATCATGTTCTCAAGTACCCACAGGCATCATATACATCATATATCCTTTAATCTAGATATGCAAAATGGGATAGCTTCTGATCCACTTATCAGATGGCTATGAACTTGTGTCGTAGCAAGGCTCTAGACGATACAATTGAAATATGACTGATGCCAAATATGCCTGACAAAAATAGATTGATCACAACCTATTCAATCCATTTTAACATATTATTCTCGTCCAGTACTAATCTCTATTCAGAGTTTTAATCATCACTTTGAGATAGTGGAACCCTTTTAAGTTTCTTACGACAATGCTTTTATTTATTTTTATCTATTTTATTATTTTCTGTGTGCACACCCTAGATAAACCTGAGCCTTAATGGGCTATTCAAGGATCTGGGTGTTTGAGTTGCAGTCTGCCTTATACCTCGTACATGTTAGTACCGACTTGGTTAGATCCAAGGTGGTAGTGTGATCTTTAAAATTTTGCATTACTGGATAGCCAGACATACTGGAGAAGAAAAGTTTTTTTTTTTATTTTTTTTATTTTGTTGAATTTTGTCTCTAATTCTTCTCCATAACCTCTCAGTGAGAAGGAAAGGCAGCAGTCTGGTGCTCCCGATGCGTGCGGATGCTTGTGGGCATATTTGGCTGGTTTGCGTGCATCTGAAGGAAGCTCTCATTCACATTATAACTTCTTTTATGATCCAGTGAAACATGATGGTCCTCTTTTACCTCCAGCTGCATCATTAGCTCCTACTCTCTGGCCTCAATTCCATCTTCGGTGGGCCTGTCCTACAGAAGCACAATCTGGGGAGGTGGAAGCTCAATGTCGGACAATGTCAAAAAAATTATCTGAAATGCAGAAGGTGATAAATCACTGTTTCATTTTCGGTTACACACTCTTAGTACACATCTATATTTATTATCTAATGCTAGTTATCCTAGCTTGAGTAAAGATTGAGTTGTCTTGCATTGATGGCTTCACCTATCTGGATAAATATCATTATTTCCATACTTGTGTCAATACTGATCTATGTGAAAGAGTTGCTTCAGTTATATCTTATTTGGCGATGCCAGACAATTACACATGCATATACGACGAACCAACAGTAGAAATGGATTTTATGGTTTTGTTACCCTAGATAAGCCTATAGCTACACCAATGTGTGCGTGTCACTCCCATCCGTGTAGAATATTCATTCATTGGTCCACTTGTTTGTAGCTGTAGGCCATTTAGCCTTAGATATGTGGGAGTGTTTAGCTATATAAAATATTCTTGGTTCCCAGATTAATGCATAAGTATGCCTACTTAATGTGGTGATGAAGGTACTACCATCCATTCTGTTGTTCATAAATCATAATTACTTGTGGATTATGTTACACGGACACAGCATTTTAAAAACAATCCGTGTCAGATGCGTATCCACGTGTCCGTGTTGGACATATTATATGTGATATACCTCAATTTTTTATATTTCGCCGTGTCAAATATGGACACACCTATCCGTGTCAATGTAACATAGCTTGTGGAAATGACCTGAAAGCCTTGAACTTTCAAATGAGTATTTATGTTTTGTAGGCTGTATATTGTGGCTTCACAGCTGTAATTCACTCTTGGTTTGTTTTGGGAATGTAGGCCACGGAAGCAGCAGAGAAAAAGGCTAAAGACATTACAGCAACTATAGAATCATTAACCACTGAATTGCAAAGAGAGAAGCACCTCAGTTCCTCAGCTATGGACTTGGCGAAGAGTGCTTGCAAAGAGAGTGCATCCATAAAACGAGCGATACAATCGTTAGGATGCAAAGTTCAGTTCTCAAGCAGTGGTGACTGTAACTTGGAGATAGGAGGCACCCCACCTGAAATACAGCAAAAGTTTGTTAGTTCTCCGAATAGAAACTCAGATGGTAATGGACAGTGGGAGGAGAAATCAGATCTGTCCGTCTCTATTTCAATTACAGCAGGTGATGCTGTTTCTAGCAATCCAATCAGTCGGGCTTGTGAAAGCCTCTGCCCGTTAAACACCAGAGAGGGCGGTTGCAAGTGGCCAGATGCTGGCTGTGTGCAGCTTGAAAGCCAGTTTGTCGGGCTGAAGGCAAATTTTGATGCGTTTGATCAGCTTTCTATATATGATTGCTACTTTGGGTCATAGTTAGAAGTTCTTCGGGTTTTGGTCACACATAGTCTACTTGATTTTTTTGGCCTAAAGGTCCTCCGAGCAGATTCATGGTACTCTCAACTCGTCCAGTTACGGATTCTTTGGACAGGGATTCTGATAAAATACAGAGGTGAAAATATATAAGCTGGCATGGGGAATAGAGCATAATATATGTTTCTGCTCTAGAGCAAAGCAAAGGAGCGCTCCACAAAAGTTTTATGAGAATGAGCAAAAATGGAAGGACAACCAAATAAGTTAAGCCAGGATCCTGGATATTTGTGTAAATAGAGGATAGTAGTGCGCGGGAAACATCACAAGTCAAATAAGAGGTAAACCAATCCATCGTGATCCCATGCTTCTGTTGATTGGTTGAGTTTTTTCTGCTACAGCTTATCAAAGAGCTGCGCTTCAAAGCAGTCAAATTTTTGTGTACAGATTAGATACATCAATTCTTACATTTTGTTAATGAAGAGATGTGATACTACATTGTTAAATAAACATTGTAAAATAGTTTAGTTCTGTATGTTCGTTTTAACTTTTGATTCTCGATTTTGGCAATTCATTTCGGAAATAATAAGAGAGAAATATATGATGAAAACTCCTCTTGTTGTTAGGCCTTAATTATTGGACCATGAATGTGAGTTAATTATTGTTGTTTACATGGTAATCTGTCATCTGGTATATACTATAGGTAGTATATGATGTAGTATATGATGAGCAAAATATTCCAAAATGATGGGAGCTTGGGTAAAAAGGCCAGGGGCACTGGTAAAAAAAGGATAGTTCACAGGGTAGGTGTGTAGCCTGCAACGTACTCCAACTTGTTTCTCTTATCATCTTGGCCAAGGAGCATCTGCTGGCACTACAACATAGACCAGACTGGAGTTCCAAAATCACAATACTGATCTTCGTTTGGTAAAGGTCAAGATGTATAAGTTTGAAGTCACCATACTGTATGTACAACCAAAGCGGTAGAGTCTGCTATTGTCCCTTGTATTCTCAATGCTTTCTTTCCCATTCCCAAAACACCATTCTACATTCCTAGTCCTGCATGACTCCAGATACAGTTGCTACATATTTAGCCAAGTTTCTTCTCAGTAATGCAAACAACAAACTCAATATAACTGTGATCAATGGCCCCAATAACCAATCAAGCCTTCTTAGCTCAGTGGTAGAGCGCGTGGCTTTTAACCACGTGGTCGTGGGTTCGATCCCCACAGACGGCGCATGTTAATAAAGTTCGTTTTGTAAAAAACAACTATATCCATTATTATTATTATCAACTCCACGTCTCCATCTAACTGAATTTAATCAACAACTTTCGTTTTTACTTGTGATTTTTGTTGAAGCCAAGTAGCATACTTGACCACAAGTCACAACCACCAGCAATGAGGTTGTTGCTTTCATAACTCATTCAGTAAGACGCTCATTTTGACATTTCGTTTATGTTATACTTGTTGGACTTTATAAGAATTAGAAAGCATATATATTATTCAAAGTCACAAGTTTCAGACAATCTCAGAAGTTGAAAATGTTACTACAACTAGTCATTATTATTATTATTATTATTGTTTCCATTTCTCAAGTAATCACAGCACACCCACATCCTGAATACCCATGTAAGCCACCACATCATAATATCTACACATTTTGCAATACTTCACTACCTATATCAACAAGAGCTCAATCTATAATTTCCCTACTTACCCTTCCTGAAAAGATCACTCAACTATCTAATAATGCATCACCTATAGCTAGACTTGGCATTCCTGCTTACCAATGGTGGTCTGAATCACTTCATGGTATTGCCACTAATGGTCCTGGTGTGTCGTTTAATGGAACGGTTAATTCTGCTACTATGTTCCCTCAAGTACTTGTTACCGCAGCTTCTTTTAATACAAGTTTATGGTTTGAGATTGGGGCTACGGTTGCTGTTGAAGCGAGGGCAATGTATAATGTCGGTCAGGCTGGATTGACATTTTGGGCACCTAATCTTAATATATTTAGAGACCCCAGATGGGGAAGAGGCCAGGAAACGCCAGGTGAAGATCCCTTGACGGCATCAGCTTATGCGGTTGAATATGTGAAGGGTTTTCAGGGTGAGAATTTGAATGGTCATGGTGGTGGTAGTGGTAACAGAAATGGTGTTAGAGAAATTAGAGTCTTAGAAGGGTCTGGGAGTAGTGCTGATAGTTCATTGATGCTTTCTGCTTGTTGCAAGCATATTGCTGCTTATGATTTGGAGAACTGGGGGAACTACACTAGGTATAACTTCAATGCTGTGGTAAGTCCCCTATAGCAAATGAATAGATAGAACTGCATTTGTGTATCGGGATGAGGTACTACTTGGCCATGTTTCTTGATCAAAATCGCATTAACTTGTAGGTTACAGAGCAAGATATGCAGGATACTTATCAGCCGCCATTTCAAAGTTGCATTCAAGATGCTAAAGCCAGCTGCTTGATGTGTTCCTACAATGCAGTTAATGGTGTTCCTTCATGTGCAAAGAAGGATCTCTTGGACCAGGCTCGAAATGAGTGGGGTTTGACAGGGTGAGTAGTATGAGGACTTTGTAGATTGGCTGTTAACTGTGAACCATTGCTATTGGTAATGAGTTATCCATATTCTCATATGCAGATATATTGTCTCAGACTGTGATGCCGTAGCCACTGTATATGAGTATCAGCATTATGCAAAATCACCCGAAGATGCAGTGGCAGATGTTCTTAAAGCAGGTTGGCCTCAGTGTCTTGTACTTTGAGCAGTTTTCTTTATAAGTCTTTATCTGGGGAGAGTGGGAAATTTGATATATTGTAGTTGGGGGTGAACAAGATAACACTGACAGTGCTAGAGAATGATTTAGTTTTTGTTATGCGAAACATATTGATGAAACAAATGAGGTTCTATGACTTCAATCTAGTTGTCACGGCTAATAACAAGTGTTTGTTGAATATTTATGACAGGAACGGATATAAATTGTGGAACATATATGCTTTATAATACTCGGTCTGCCGTTGAGCAAGGGAAGGTGCAAGAAGAGGACATTGACCGAGCTCTTTTCAATCTTTTTTCCGTCCAATTGCGTCTTGGACTTTTTGATGGAAATCCTACAAAGGGGAAGTTTGGAAACCTAGGACCTAAGGATATATGTACTAGAGAACACAGGAAATTGGCACAGGAAGCGGCAAAACAGGGAATTGTACTCTTGAAGAATGACAAGGAGTTTTTGCCACTACAGAAAAAGAGAATTTCCTCATTAGCCATTATTGGCCCTACAGCAAATAACACAAGTAATTTGGGTGGCACCTACACAGGTTTGCAATCAGTAATGAATTAGAACTTCACCTATCAAGTTATTATTTAGTATTTTATTCAGCTCGGGTGGTTTCAGCTTTCCCACAATTTCACAGGTATTCCTTGCAACCCCAAAAGCTTTTTCGAAGGATTTCAGGTGCACACGAAAAATGTGTACTACGCTTCTGGTTGCACTGATGTCGCATGCCAATCTACTGATGGGTTTGCAGAAGCTGTTAGCACTGCTCAAATGGCTGACGTGACTGTTGTGGTTGCTGGACTGGACTTGTCTCAGGAAACAGAAGACCTGGATCGGGTGAGCTTATTGTTACCTGGTAAACAGATGGACCTTATTGCTGCCGTTGCCCTTGCAAGCAAAAGACCTCTAGTGCTGATCCTTACAGGTGGGGGTCCCCTTGACGTCTCATTTGCCAAAGAAGACACAAAAATTGCAAGCATTCTCTGGGCTGGATACCCAGGTGAGGCTGGTGGTCTTGCACTTGCCGATGTTATCTTTGGAGAATATAATCCAGGTCAGTAACCCTTCAAGTGTTGAAAGTTTAATCATCCTCAAGAAAGATTCTGCTTAATATGTATTTTATATAAAACAGGAGGCCGACTACCCATGACTTGGTATCCTGAGTCATTTACCAGTGTACCGATGAACGATATGCGTATGAGGTCTGATCTTTCACACGGTTATCCTGGAAGAACTTACCGATTTTACACCGGAGAAAGGGTCTACGGGTTCGGTCATGGCTTAAGTTATACCAATTATTCTCACAAATTCTTATCGGTGCCAAAAAGGTTAAACTTGTTAGGTTCGTCTGTCAACACACATTCCAGTAAGATAGTATTCCACAGAAGCGAGGAGTTTGATTATATACACGTTGATCAGGTACCATCATGCGACTCATTAAAGTTTTACACACATATCACTGTGACTAACCATGGTAACATGAGTGGGAGCCATGTGGTTATGTTATTCTCCAGACAATCCAGAATACTTGGAGGTGGTCCACAGAAGCAGTTGATTGGATTCAATCGCATACATATTGAGTCCTCCAAAGATACTGAAACCAGCATCTTGGTAGAACCATGCAAACATCTTAGCACCGTCAATGAGAATGGAATCAGGATTTTGACCTTAGGTTACCATATTTTGATGTTGGAAGACTTGGAGCATCCAGTTTCCATTCATATCCAGTGAGACAATCTGAAAAACTGATGCCAGAAAGTGCAGCATTCTTTTTAGAATTTGTGCATTCAGCGCGCTTGTTGTGAGGTGAATTAAGTAAAATGAAACTCGGGGACAAGGATGGCACTTGTCTTTACTTCTCATATTACAGGTTGAATATCAACCTGGTACATTGGTTTGCTGAAAATAAGAGCCGGCTGCAGGAAGGCAGTAACTTAGCTATCCGCAACTCGCAAGTATGCTGGCAGTAGGGAATGGAGGTTACATTGTCGATGTTCTGGTCCACAGTTAAGGGAGGTTGGACAGTTCAAAGTCGTGAAGAGCCTGTCATTTGTGTTACCATTAAGGCCAACATTGTTCGCGAACCGAAAGTGAAATAAGTGGTTCCATGTTGATCCCAAGCTTTTTAGATAACTGAGATAGATGTCAAGGAGCCTGTTTGGAACTGGAAATAAAGCGAAGTTTATATGAGATAATTATTTACACATTCTTAACAATAAATTGGGGTGTTGTTCCACTTGTGCTTGATGATTTCATTGTTGTACTATATTTATGCGAAGGTGTATTTTAGGCTGCAAGTGTGGTGACTGGTGAATATTTTGGTGTATGATAATGCCAGTCACAATCTAAACGATGTGATCTAGTAGCTTAATGGTTTCACTTGCGCGCATTATATGTTTGTGTAACATTTCCTTTTGCAAGATGAAGTAGCTAAACTTCAAGATGGTCTAACACTTTAACTTACATAGAAATTTGGACATATGCATGGAAACCACTATAAAGCTGAAGAGCTAAGCCAACCCTCTAAATGTATATGGTTTTCATAGATTCTTTTCCAAACACTAGTTCTCAAAGATTCTTTGAGCAACTACGAGCTAAAACAATGCATAGAAGAGAAGCATTTAGTGGAGTATGTCGCAAACTCAAAAGGTAATTTCTTCTCTTTCACTATTTCATACGAAAACAACCCATTTTGAGTTTATTGTGAGAGATCGATGTAAATCAGGAACACTTGGGCTTGATGAGGCTTTGGTTTTGTTTAATAAGTTGATTCCGTATCAACCATTGGCTTCCATTTTCCCTTTCAATCAACTGCTAGGAGCCCTGGTCAAGACCAAACACTTTTTTACTGTTTTATCCATGTACAAAGCAATAAGCAATGGATTCCGCTGGAGTCCAACCAAGTATTGTCTTATCAATTGCTACTTTGTATTGGGGAATATTATAATGCCTGATGTCAACACATATACCTCTTTGATTCATGGCCTATGCATCTCTTGTAATTAGTTCAAGGCAATTGAATTGTTACATGATATGATCAGTCTAGGAATCTCACCAAATGTGCAAACATATATTATTTTGGTCCATACTTATTGCAAAGAAGGGAAGGTTGAAAAAGCGCATGAACTATTTGAGAGGAGATGATTGGAAGAAATGTACGTGCCACCTAACACTATCACATACAATGTGTTAATGGATGGGTATTGCGTTTTTGATTCAATGGTGAATGGTGGTCTGGAACCAGACATTGTTAGTTATAACACTTTGATTAGTGGTTACTGCAGGGCTAAAGACTAAAGTATTATATGAGGCTATGCGACTCTTTAAGAATATGAACTACAAGGATTTGAAACCTAATAATAATACTGACAAAAGTAAATCACATACCTTTTGTCCAAATAGAGAAGCGAGTACGTCTTCTCTCGTTGTCGTTCACGCGTATAAAACCCTAAAGAGCTTGCCAATAATTCAATTGAGAGAGTTTTGAAGATAACCTTACGTTGGTTTTCTATTCCCAATATACAGCGATAAAGAGATGTGGTTGTTTCTAATCCGGATCAATCTCTCTAAGTGTTTTAGATACACTGGAGACTTGAGTCCTAATAATATACCGATGTTATAGGTGGGCTATGTAAGGTTGGGAGAGTTGTGGATGCAAAGAAGATTTTTGAAGACATGCAAACTGATAGACAAAGTCAGATATTGTCACATATGGTACTTTAATTGAAGGTTTGTGTGCTAACAATAGTCTTTCTGAAGCAATGGAATTGATTCATTTGATGGAAAGAAATGAGTTAAGAGCTAATGTTGTGATTTATAATAATATTATTCACCACATGTGCAAATAAGGAAAATTGTTGGAAGCAAATAATGAACTATTTTACAGCCTTTCTTCAAAAGAGGTGCAACCCGAGACCATAACATATACCACATTTATCAATGGCTTTTGTAAGGAGGGGATGCTCAATGATGCTCAAAGTTTGTTCATTGAGATGGAAAAGAGTGGTGTAGCTCCAGATGATTATACATTCAATATCGTGGTTCAAAGATTTCTCAAGGAAAAAGATACTCAAATGGCACTCAATTTTCTTGATACAATGACATATAGTGGTTTCTCGAATTTGCTTATTTTGCTTGTGACAGAGGAACGGAATTATGAAGGTATAAATATCCTAAGTTCTTAAGTGACAAATAAAGGCATTAGTAGCATGTTGGTTGGTGGGTCATTTGCTCAGGTTTTATTCTTAGTAATATTTCCTTGTGAAGATTCCAACCATGATGATGAACTCTAAGTCGAATCTTCATTTGTTAATTAATTTACTGTGTCTGTCGGTAACTTTTTTTCTTTGTAAATCATTTTTCCATTTTTTTCCCCGGGCATTTGAGCGAGGATTTTTCCTCATTCCTAATCTGTGCGACTCTGTTTTATAAAATACACACCAAATACAATGGTGCACTTGTCATGTATCAACTATTGAAATTGGCTCATATGTAAGAAGCCATGCGCTAATATATCTATGTCAACAGACAACAGAAAGAATGGAAGGCTTGTGTGCTAATGATTGTCCTTTAGAAGCAATGGATTTCATTCATTTGATGGGAAACAATAGGTTAAGAGCCGATGTCATTTATAGTATATATTATTCTCCGCATGTGCGAATAATGAAAACTGATTGAACCAAAAGCTAGCATTCCATCGTTAGCTTTTTAACATATTGATCAATGGCTTTTGGAAGGTTGGGCAAATGGACAGTGCTGTCCAATTTTTTAGGGAAGTGCAATGCGCAGGGATGACACAAGACACTACTGCTTATAATACATTTTAGGTGGGTTTTGCAAGGATGGGAAAGTTTCGGCTGCAAAAGAGATTTTCAAGGACACTAGCATGGGGAAAAGGCCCAGACTTGGTCACCTACATTGTATTAATGGGTGCACGAACAACTGTTTTCTGGAAGCAATAGAACTGTTCCATGTGATGGAAAACACAACAGGCTGAAGGCTGACATTGTAAGTTACGACATCATCATTTACGGCATGTGTAAAGCAGGCAAACTATTTGAGGCAAGGGAACTTTTCTAGTCTCCCAACTAAAGATGTGGTGCTTAACTGTAGAACTTGTAACATAATGAGTAAGGAATTTTGTAAAGAAAGAATGTCAGATGAAGTTTGTTTGAAGATATGATAGAAAAGGGTTTGGCTCATTTTTAATTATTATTGTTCAAGGATTCTTGCTTCAAAAGAATGATACTAATAACGCAATGCAGTTTCTGAAAACCATGATAAAGAAGGGTTTCTCTCCAAATGCACAAACTACGTCTATGTCGTTGGACTTGCACGCTGACGGTGAACCAAATTTTGAGAGCATACAAATGCTTCTTAAATTTTTGCCAAAAGGCTGAGGCAAAGGTAATATTATAAACGCTGAGTTCATTGTTATCAAGTTCCTTTGGGAGTACCAACTAGTGTCTTATTCATCAATTATTGTTTTCCTCTAAGGAATTCCATTATTGTGAATGACTACGATATTTCTTTATTTGCCTCAATATCATTTCATCTTAGCTTTATCTCCAAACGGAGATGTTGTTAAGGAAGTTTGTTACAGGGAAAATTGTGGCCCTCAGTCTGAACTCTGTAGGAATCTAGCTAGAATTGCTGAGGTTTTTCTCTCCCTTGTTGTCTATATATAGTGAGTTTCTTTGGTCCAATACACATGGACACATGGTGTTTGTATGACGATTTGAATACTACAGGTGTTCCCTGGTAATGATCTTGTCTATGACGTGGATGGACTCACACAAGCTAACTCTAATTTTCGATCACTACATATAGATTAGTAGACAGAATGTTGCTAAATAATCATTGAACTATATGCTTAAATATGCAGGGGAAACACTTTAGGATATTTGCAGAGCATGCTTCAAGGTTACGATAAGCAAATCGCCCTTGTGGAGGATTTGCACCTCAGCTATTTCACCCAGGGGAAGTAATGGGAGACAAGTGTTAATTACCCAATCGATAACAGTTGTACAATGTTCTGCATTTTATGTTTTATAAATATTAGGAATGTGACTCTTTGTAAATGTGATGCAGGGTGTTTTTTGTAGAAGCTGCTAAAAAGGCAATGAGCAGCAGAGTTTTTTGAGTACCCTTATGAGGGTGTCCAACTGTCCAAGAGATCTTTATTTCGTGTTCAGAACATTTTTCTTATATACACTGAACCTGAGAAGTACCCAGGCCACATAATACACGTGTTCCATACTATGTACTAGTGAGAAGTAAAAGAAAAATCAGCTAACATGCACCACATATATATACTGCTGACTGAGAGGGTTCTTTTGTCAGGTTAATGGGAAAAACAAGTTCAGTGGTGGCCAAGCACCTGCGGTCTTTGTAAGAGCTTTTCAAGCAGCTGCCTAAGACAGTTTAACTTGGGGTGCTGTTTTGGTGATTTAGCCGTAACCCTTGAAGTGTTGAAATTAAAGCTTAATCATCCTCCATAAATATTCTGGACTACCCATGACTTGGTATCCCGAGCCATTTACCAGTGTACCGATGAGCGATATGCGAATGAGGTCTGATCATTCACATGGTTATCCTGGGAGAACTTACTAATTTTACACGGGAGAAAGGGTGTTCGCGTTTGGTCATGGCTTAAGTTATCCCAATTATTCTCACAAATTCTTATTGGTGCCAAAAAAGTTAAGTTTGTTAGGTCCGTCTATCAACACACTTTCCAGTAAGATAGAACTCCACAGAAGAGAGGAGCTTGATTATATCCACATTGATCAGGTACCATCGTGCGACTCATTAAAGTTTCATGCACATATCACCGTGACCAACCATGGGAAGATGAGTGGGAGCCATGTGGTTATGCTATTCTCCAGACAATTCAGAATATTTGGAGGTGCTCCACAGAAGCAGCTGATTGGATTCAATCGCATAGACATAGAGTCCTCCAAAGATACTGAAACTAGTACTGGTCAAACTCGGCTCGTCTCATCGCTCGACTCATCGAAGCAGCTGATTGGATTCTATCTAGAATGAGTTATCCAAAGATAACTCAAGCTCGGCTCATCGAACCAGCTGATTGGATTCTATCTAGATAGAATCCACAGAAGCAGCTGATTGGATTCTATCTAGAATGAGTTATCCAAAGATAACTCAAGCTCGGCTCATCGAAGGCTCGACTCAAACTCGTCCGCACAAAAGTATGAGTCGAGCTTGAACTTAATTTAAAACTCATTCTAGATAGAAAGTAGTTCGAGTAGCTCGTGAACTACTTGAGTCGAGCTCAAATAACTCGCGAGCTACTCGTTTTATAAGCCCATACATACTATATAATTTATAATTTATACGTCATTTTATACTTTATACCCAACTATAATTTACAATTTATGCTAGTTTTAATGTTTTATATACATTTTTTTCGAGTTTGAGCTCGAGTTCAAGTTCAAACGAGCGAGCATAACTAAACTCGAGCTCGAACCTGAGCTTGAGTTCGAGCTCGAAGTGTAAAACGAGTTGAACCAAGTCGAGCTCGAGCTATTAGTAAAACTAGACTAGTCTAGCTTGAGCTTCAATATTAAGCTCGAAGGCAAGTTCAAGTTGAGCTTCTGCATGTGCGAGTTGGGCTCGAGTATAGCAAAGCTCGACTCGAGTAGAGCAAAACGACTTGGGTAGCTCGATTGATGACCATCCCTAACTGATCGAAACCAGCACCTTAGTAGAACCCTGCAAACATCTTAGCACTGTTAATGAGAATCGAATAAGGGTTTTGACCTTAGGCAACTATATTTTTATGTTGGAAGACTTGGAACATTATGTATTGTATATTGAGTGTCTCCGAGTCTCTTCTAATATATTAATAGAATTGACCATTTATATAAGTTCATATAAGTTCGGGTTTATAGAGAAATTGGCAATTTAACATGAATGGTGTTTATTATATTCTATTAATATATTAGAGGAGGCTCGGGGACACTCAATATATGTCAACACTCCCCCTCAGCAGGACACATTGGAAATACACACCTGGCAGGAGTGGAAATTAGAAAATACACAGGTAGAAAGGTTGGAAATCTTCATCTAGCAGGAGTTGAACTCGAGACCTCTCAGAAACCGGAGACTCTGATACCACTTAAGTTCGAGTTTATAGAGAAATTGATAATTTAACGGTTTTCATTGATATCCAGTGAGACAATTTGAAAATTTGCAGCCAAAAAACGTAGCATTCATTTTAGAATTTGTGCATTGAACATCTTTATTGTAGGGAAATAATAATTAAGTTTATTTAAATTCAAAGACAAAGATGACACTTGTCTTTACTTCTCATATTTCAGGTTGAATATCCACATGATACATTGGTTCGCTGGAAATAAAAGCTAGACACAGATCTCTCGAGATCAATTTTCTGAATAAAATGTTACTCAAGTGGCAAGAAGACAATAACTTGGCTATTCCCTAGTATGTTGACATGAGACATGGAGGTTACAAGTGTATTGGAATATATTATGCAATATGTGCATAATATCTATTAGATTGGAATAGTATAGATTTAGATTAGTATGGTAAGATTATATTTCCAATCCAATAGGTATTATACACCAAGAAATTGGTCCCAAGGCCCATTTTCTAGTGAAAATCACTCTCAAAACCAACGATTTTTTTAATCACTCTCAATGACAAATTTCAGATGAAAATAACCCAAAAAATCAATTTTCGAGTAAAAATAACCCTTAAGGACAAATTATCTGGATTTGAAATAAATATTTTTCAATTTTATCGGCCATTTCTGTCATTCTGCTATGAACAATGAGTATTCATACCTTATGTTGATATATGAATAATAACCCAAATATGTGAACGTATGTACCTCATACAATATATTGATATATGAACAATGATTGTTCATAGTTCATGTACGTTGAGGTATAAATAATGATTGTTCATATTCCAATAGGTGGTCTTACTGATCATACATTATGTTGAGGTATGAACATACAATGATTGTTCATAATTCATGTTGATGTATGAGCAGTAATTGTTCATACTTCAAATATGTATGAACTCCAATAAGTATTCTTATTGATCATACATTATGTTGATGAGTGATTGTTCACACCCCAAATAGATATGAATAATAAATGATTGTTTATAGTTCATGTTGAGGTATAAAGAGTGATTATTCATACTCCAATAGATGTTTTTACTGATCATATATTATGAATAGGTATGAACAATCAACAATAAGTGTTTATATAAACAATGAACCTAAAATAGGTATGAACAATCATTATTCATACTATATACACCAGGTCATTTTGGTTGGGCCGAGCCATTTATTATTTCATACCAGAGAATACTTACCTTTCATCTATCCGAACCATTTTTAATTTCGCGTTAAGGGTATACTTGACTTTTCATCTACCCAATTCCTGTAAATGATTAAAAAAAAATGTCCTCTAAATTTACTTTTTTCCCGATCTGTCTTGGAGGGTCACTCCCTGTATTATGCACATATTGCATAATATATTCCAACAAACTGTACATGTTCTATCTGGTCCAAAGTCGAGAGAGATTGAAGATTTCAACCTGATGAGGAGCCAGTAATTTGCATTGCCGATAAGGCTAAAACAAAGTGATGAATAAAACTGAGATCCCCCGGTTGGTTGTGAGGGAGCCTGTCGAGAAATAAAACGAAGTGAAGTTTAGTTCTTAACAATAAATATGGTGAAAGCCGTGTTGGGTATTTATGGTCATGGTCAGAATATTGATATCGTGGACCGTTACCACTTGTGATACATGATTTCGTTAATGCTAAAGTAAGTTTATTGTTAAATTTCTATCTTATTTTAGGCTGCAAGTGTGGTGAACATTTTGGTGTATGATAAGGGCAGTCATAATCTCAATGATGTGATCCAGTAGTTCCATGTTTTCACTGGCATTATCATTTGTAGATATCATGCAACTAAGAGTATTCCCAATGCAAGCGAGTGCTTTTCACCTCCAGGTAGGCTCAATTTCTCTTGGTTTTGGTGAAAAGCAAGGTGAGGTTGTCCGATGCAAAGGTGACTTTGAATCTTAGACGGAATGTTTGATTCCGTCTGGATGCATTTTGTTCGAAATGGAAACGAAATGTAACATTCCGTCTGATATTTTGCCCGAAACGGAATGAAACATCCCGTTTAGTATTTTATAATGAGACGGAATGAAACTGTAGAGAAAACGATGTTTTTTTCTATCTGGTGTGAAGTGTGCAACCCGCGCTCAGTTTTCACTTGGGCAAGGTGCGACCCGCGCTCATGAGTTATTTCAGTACGAATTTGCCTTTTTTCGGAAGTTTTCTAAAATAGTATAAATATAGGTTTTTTCTGTAGAAACCTAACTTTTCCAAAACCAAGAAAGAGAGAGATTATAAGAGAGCAATTCTTTGTGAGTTGAGTGTTCATTCTTTGTGAGTGGATTGAGAGACTTGTAATCAGTTACTCCGGACATCTAGTAAAGCTTTGAACTCGCAGTGTGGAAATAGGCAAATTGCTGAACCACGATATATCTCGTCTTGTGGTTTGTTCTTCTTTTACATTAATTGTTTTACTTTATATGCTTGTTATTTGATATTGTGAAGTGTTGGAATATTGCTTGAAGAAGGGTGTTGAAGTCTTGTCTAGTAAGAAGGATTGATCTTTATGTAGGATTGATCTATTGCAGTGGGTAACGTTGTTTTCGCAGTGTTATATTTACAACAATTGGTATCATAGCGTAGGTATACGACCTAGGATTTTGAGTTTAGTGCTCGAAATTTGTGTAGACAAGGTGTTCGATTAAATTCTAAAGTGAATTATTTTTTTGTTTTGGGTTATTGTGTGTAACTTGAAAGATGGCTCCCAAGATGTCAAACACAAGGTTTGAAGTAGAGAAGTTTAATGGAAAGAATAACTTTGGGATTTGGCAAGTCCAAGTAAAGGACATCCTCATCCAACAAGGTTTGTACAAAGCTTTAAAAGGGATTAAATCTAAGGCGTGAATATGAGTAATGATAATTGGGAAGAGTTCAATCTTCAGGCTTGTTCATCAATCCGGTTATGTCTTGCTAATGAGGTCATGTATAGTGTGATGGGAGAAAATACCGCTGCCGGTATTTGGCTCAAACTAGAGTCTATGTATATGACCAAGAGCATGACGAACAATATGTACCTTAAGAAGCGTCTTTATCGGTACATGATGATCGATGGTTCAATGATGCAAGAGCATGTTAGTGAGTTTCGTCGACGTCTAGCGGATTATTTGAATGTGGGTATGAAGATGGATGATGAGGATCAAGCGACATGTTTAATATTGTCCTTGCCAGAAAGCTATGAGCATCTAATGACTACATTTATGAACAGAGAAGTCGTCGATCTTGACGAAGTTCAGAGTGCACTTCTTTCTTATGAGTTGATGAAGAAGACACGTGTAGAGAATAACATTGATGCATGTCAGGGGCAACTGGCAAGAGGAAATTCGTATGAACAGAATTCTACAAGTAATGAGAATTCTAGGTCCAAGTTAAAGAAGCCTTTAAAACATGTACAGTGCTACAATTACAATGAAAAGGGACATTACGCAAGTAATTGTCCTCACCCGAAGAAAGAGAACAAGAGAGATGGTTAGAAGAAAGGTAAGGCAAAGATTGAGGCAAGTTATGCTTCAGGCTCTGAAGAGGATGAATTCAGTCTCTGTGTGTCCGCACAAGACTATATGACTGAAAGGTAGATTCTTGATTCCGGATGTTCCTATCATATGTGCCCGAATAGAAAGTGGTTTACTTCTTATGAGAGCATTGATGGTGGTTCCATTTTGATGGGTAATGACGTTGCTTGTAAGACGGTAGGAATTGGAACTATACGGGTCAAGATGTATGATGGTGTAGTGAGGACTTTAACCGATGTGAGACATGTTCCTGAGCTAAAGAAAAGTCTTATTTCTCTTGGTACCTTAGATTCCAAAGGCCACAAGTTTGTGGGCAAAGGTGGAGTCCTAAATATTGTTAATGGCTCTTTAGTTGTTATGAAGGGTCAAAAATATGAAACCTTGTATACTCTGATAGGTAGTACGGTGATAGGCGATGTAGCAGTGGGTGCATGTAGTAATGATTCTGAGTGCACTAAGATATGGCATATGCGTTTAGGGCATATAAGTGAAAAGGGTTTGTTTGAGTTGTGCAAGCAAGGGTGAAGAATTTGAAGAAGCCAAGTATGGGGTTTTATGAGCATTGCGTCTATGGGAAGCAGTGCAGAGTCAAGTTCAAGTCAAGCAAGCACACGACAACATGCATCCTTGACTATGTGCATACGGATGTTTAGGGACCTTCTAGGGTGGCTTCCAAGGGAGGTAACCGCTATTATGTCTCATTTATTAATGATCATACTCGCTATGTGTGGGTGTATATGATGAAATCGAAAGATGAAGTGTTTGAGACATTTAAGAAATGGAAGGCAAGGGTTGAGAATCGCATAGATAGAAAGGTAAAGACATTACAGTCTGACAATGATACTGAGTATACCTATGGACCTTTCCAAGAATTTTGTGCGCAACAGGGAATTGCCAGACACTGGACTGTCAGAGGCACGCCACAGCAGAATGGAATGGTAGAGAGGATGAATAGAACCTTGCTTGAAAGAGCGAGATGTTTGTTGTTTAATGCTAATCTAGGCAAAGAGTATTGGGCAGATACAGTGTCCATGGCGTGTTACCTATACAATAGGTCACCAGTACCAGCTATAGATTGCAGGACACCTTATGAGGTGTGGTCCAACCCGACATTATAGTATTTTGCGAGTGTTTGGATCGACAGCTTACTACCATGTGAGAGAAATGAAGCTAGATCCTAGAGCTAAGAAGGCCATATTCTTAGGCTTCGCAAATGGGGTAAAGGGATACAGATTGTGGTGTCTAGAAGACCACAAGTTCCTAGTCAGCAGAGATGTTATCTTTGATGAGACTTCCGTGTTATCGTTTAGTAAGCCAGAAGTAGCTGGGCAGAATGGTGAGTCTATAGAAGTTCAAGCTACTGAACTTGAGTTGTCTGATGCAGCAGATGATTGGTTATATCATGATGAGGTACTAAATCATGCAACCACACAGCAACAGGAAAAAGAGCAAGAGCATCCGCAACTTGTAGTGGCTGACCCTAGGCCAAAGAGACAAGTTAAAGAAGTGCACAAGTATGGGCATGAGAAGCCAGTGAAACACTATGGTCAGGTGGATTTAGTGACATATGCACTGAATATCGAAGATGATGAGCCAGATAGCTTCAAGGAAGTTGCTAGAGATGCTCATTACAGAGATTGGTTGGTAGCTATGCAAGTAGAGATGGAATCTCTTGATAAGAATCACACATGGGACCTAGTTTTATTGCCAAAGAGCAAAAAGACTATCGGCATTAAATGGGTGTTCAGAAAGAAAGAGGTCCTTCCTGAGTCCGATAGTACTAGGTACAAGGAAGAGTTGTAGCAAAGGGTTTTTCACAGAAGGAATGAGTCAACTACAATGAGGTATTTTCCCCGGTGGTCAAACATACGTCCATTCGTGTGTTATTGAGTTTAGTTGCTCACTTCGACTTGGAGTTAGAGCAACTTGATGTGAAAACTGCTTTCTTGCATGGAGACTTGGAGGAAGAGATCTATATGAGACAACCTGAAGGGTTTGTCGTTGCTGAGAAAGAAGATCATGTATGCAAATTGAATCGCTCACTATACGGGTTAAAGCAATCGCCCAGGCAATGGTACAGACGCTTTGACACGTTCATGATACAACATGAGTACACCCGAAGAAAGTATGATTGTTGTGTTTACTTTCGTAGGCTTCGTGGTAATGACTTCATCTATCTCCTGCTTTATGTGGATGACATGCTTATTGCTTCCAAAAGCATGGTAGAGATAGACAAGTTGAAATCTCAACTTAGCTCTGAGTTTGAGATGAAAGACTTAGGTGGAGCCAAGAAGATACTGGGCATGAAGATTGATAGAGACAGGCAGAATTGACGGATAGTTGTATCTCAGAAGAAATACTTTCAGAAAGTCCTTTCGCATTTTGGTATGGAGAATGCAAAGTCGGTTTCTACACCTTTGGCTGGGCATTTTAGGCTTTTAGCTAAATTCTCTCCTAGTTCGGTGGAGGAACAAAAGCATATGGCACATGTTCCTTATGCTAATGCAGTGGGCAGTTTGATGTATGCTATGGTGTGCACACGCCCAGACATTTCACAGGTCGTTAATGTTGTAAGCATGTATATGGCTAATCCTGGGAAGCAGCATTAGGAGGCAGTGAAATAGGTATTAAGGTACTTGACGGGTACCTTGGATGTGGGATTAGTTTATGGTGGAGGCACTTGTCATATTAGTGGATATGTGGATTCAGATTATGCAGGTGATCTAGATAGACGACGATCGACTACTGGTTATGTATTTATGATGCATGGTGCATCGGTTAGTTGGAGGTCTATGCTACATGCTACAGTTGCTCTATCTACTACTGAGGCAGAGTATATGGCAGTGGCAGAGGCAGTGAAAGAGGCATTATGGCTTCGAGGTCTTCTGGATGATATGGGTATTGAGCAGAACAATGTTGTTTTGCATTGTGATAGTCAGAGTGCTATTCATTTGGCGAAAAACCAAGTTCATCATGCTCGGACCAAGCATATTGATGTCCGTTATCACTTTATACGGGATGTCGTTGAGGATGGTGATGTTGCACTTGAGAAAGTGGACACCCATGACAATTCTGCTGATATGCTGACTAAGGTTGTCACCGGAGTTAAGTTCCAACACTGTTTGGACTTGCTCCAAATCCTATATGCTTGATAGAGCCCTTTGTGGGCATGGCCCTTAGGGGCGGATGGACTGCGAGTTTCTGGATGGATGTGTTCTTGCTGGATCTGTTCGGCTCGGTCTTATTTGTTAAAACCTCACCGAGGTGGAGAATTGTAGAGAAAACGATGTTTTTTTCTATCTGGTGTGAAGAACACGACCAGCTTTCGGTTTTCACTTGGGCAAAAGCGACTGCGCTCATGAGGTTTTGACCTCCGGTGATTTAAAAGACGACCCGACTCCACTTTGCCTAGTCGAGGACCAGCACTTCCATGAGTTATTTCAAAGACGAATTTGCCATTTTTCTAAGTTTTCTTCAAATAGTATAAATATAGGTTTTTCTCAGAAACCTAACTTTTCCAAAACCAAGAAAGAGAGAGATTATAAGAGAGCAATTCTTTGTGAGTTGAGTGTTCATTCTTTGTGAGTGGATTGAGAGATTTGTAATCTGTTACTCCAGACATCTAGTAAATCTTGGAACTCGCAGTGTGGAAGTAGGAAAATTGCCGAACCACGATATATCTCGTCTTGTTGTTTGTTCTTCTTTTACATTAATTGTTTTACTTTATATGCTTGTTATTTGATATTGTGAAGTATTGGGATATTGCTTAGAGGGTGTTGAAGTCTTGTCTAATAAGAAGGATTGATTATTGTGTAGGATTAATCTATTGTAGTGGGTAACGTTGTTTCCGCAGTGTTATATTCACAACAGAAACATCCCGTCTGGTAAGTCTAATTTAACAGACGCGAAACAGCCCACTTTCAATTTCTTCCATTGTGATTTTCAGTCCTCCATTGCGATTTTATGCAATTTCTTCAATTCCTAATGACTTCTCCACTCCCTAATGATTCCTCACTTGCCTCACCACACCAAGAGCGTAGTAGATGGTTTGAAAATTACAAAATTTCAAAAAAAAAAAAAAAAATGAGATAAAAAGGATCGTCATCAACAACTCGAAATGTAGACGAGGAGAACGAAATTGAACTTGGCTTTAACTTTCCACCACGTTGTGAAATCGACCAACACCTACCATTAGCGTCAACATCCGTCCAACACGTAGCAAATAGAGTGGCGGCGTCTCAAGTAAGTTTTAGATTTTTTTTTTATGTTAATATAGTATTATTTATGTTAGTTTATATCAAGTTTGTTGTTGTGTAATTAGTTTGAATTTGTTGTATTGTGTTAAAAAAATTTGAGTTGAAATTATATCGTGTTGAATAGTTTGCTGTATTGCATGTAATATGAATGTAGGCAATACACCTATGGAAAGTGCGTTGTGCACTTTCAAATGTCGTGTCTTGGTGGCGTTGTTTGAAATAAAAAAACGAACCCTAATTTTGTCACGGTTACTAACATTATAGCCGCTACACCATTTGGAAAATTTTTAAATTCAAATTTGGGACAAAATGATCAAGCATTGTTGTTTGGGATAGTTGAGCAGTGGTGGAAATCTACCCACACATTTCATTTCCCATGGCGTGAGTTTGGGTTTATCCCTCTTGATTTCACCATGCTCATGGGTATCTCTATTGGTTATGGAGATGTCGTTCCTTTTGATGAAAATTTGGAGGTTTTTACTACTGCAATGAGTTTCTTTCAAGGTTTTGATATAGTAGAAGATGATGAAGAAGACGTGTTCTTGAGATTATCGGCTGAGCACTTTAAGGGATGAGCTATAAATATGAGTTGGTTTACTTCGAGATACTTGAATAGGCTAAAGGAGAAGCCGATAGACTATCATATTGGCATTGAGTCGATCGTCGAATATGTACGTGCCTTCCTCTTTTACTTTGTTGTTGCGGTACTATTTGGATACTCTGATAGTTTCTTACATATAAGGTGGATGTCCACTATCTTAGACGTAGAGAGGATGTAGGATTATGACTGGGGTCAATCGATATTAGTGTACATTTTACCGTTGGCTAGACCTCGCAGTTGAGACTAAAGCCACTAAATGCAATTTGTGCAACTTTATTTGGATTATACCGGTAAGTCTTATTTATTAAGTTATTGTTTCATCTCATTTATTTATCTAGTTATTAATGTTGACATCTTTATATTTATGTTGATATTGTATTTTATCTATTGATTTAGTATTGGTGGTACGAATATTTTCGTGTAATGCATCCTATGTTGAAGACGTTGCAAGAGAATGAGACTCATGACCTAATTCCACATATTCAAGCATGCTGGGGGCTTCATCGTAGGCAGAGGGGGTATAATGATCTATCTCATAATATTCATAACACTCGTGAATAGATTGAGCTTTTAGGAGCTACATGAATTGAGTGGCAACCTTGGGCCTCTTCCTTTATCTTTCAGACCCCTTATGAGGAATTCCAGATGTTCCAGAGAACACTGAGTACCGTAGATTGTCATATATGTGTCATAGAGCAAAGTTTCTTTCTTAGCTGCGAGTGATACTTGTAGTGTCAGTAACTGCATGATACCTTGGGGACCAATGTTGGCGTCAAGTATCTGTAGAGATTGTTATACCTTACCCACCACCCATAGATATGACAGCCTTTAATATTCTTCCTCCTACTCTTGCACACTATAGAGCAAACCCAAATGATTGGCCGAACGCGACAACTTTCATTTTTACGGGAGACTATGACTTGTATTGGAATAGGGTTGGCCGAGGTCTCTTGCTAGGTGCGTTATACCGGGGCACCAACTTTGAAAGGGTTACTTCCAAAGCATTGAGGCCTAACATTCATTTCCTAGAAGGAGTAAAGTTGCCACAGTCACAGCCCAGGGCATTTCATGATATTGAGATGCCGCAAAAAACTCCACAGATATTTGATGAGTCTAACCTTTGGCACTAGAGCATGATTAATTCTCAGGGGTAAGAGATTAGCATACCTATTCCACCAGCAAATGCCGCATTGGTCACAGATTTGTCAGAACAGTTTGAGCAGTTAGCCATGGTTAGTATGATTTAAATTTATTCATGATTTATTATTTTTATTCACTATAACATGTAACATGTATTTGTTTTGTTAAACAGGAGGAAGTAAGGTCGGAGCTCCTTAACTACAACTCTCTTAGTTATGTCATGCGTGAGTCATTCATGAAATCCTCTCGTCAAAGTTTTAAGTACTTACAGCAAGAGCTAAATTGAACGTTGCAGCTTCAGAGACGTGTGCAAGAGTTGGAGAACACTGCTATGTTAGGAAGTGCCACACCTTAAGCTCAAGCTCAACTAGATAGGCGACAACGACGTAGGAGGGAGAGCTCTTCGAGCCAGGCTTCTGGTAGGGGGAGGAGGTCTCAATAGTTATTTGTAGTTAAATTTTTATTGTTTGTAATAAATGCGCTCCATTACTTGTAATATGACGTTTGGAATTGTTGTTTGTAATGACTTATTTATTATTTAGGAAAATATTGGCAGGTTTTGGATATGAATATGCCAATAAAACAAAAAAAAGTATGGCAAAAAAAATTCAGGAATTATAAGTTAGTTTTTGTACAGAGTTTCTATGTTAGAACCTGTATCTGTTGTATTATTGTAGTCCATATAACTTGTATCTGTGTTTAGACTTGGGTTTTGCATATTTCAGGAACATCTGTGTATGGTGTAGACCGAGACGGAATGAAACATCCCGTCTGGTAATTTACACCGAGACGGAATGAAACATCCCGTCTGGTAAATAGGTCCATCTCACTGACGGTTTCCATACATTGAACTTATTGATAGTGGTTCATATATTGGGATTATTGAGGGTATTATTGATGGTGGTCCATAAATTGAAATTATTGAGGGTATGTGTTGATCACTATGGTACATTTGGATAGAATGTGTTGTCAATTGGAGAGTGAACAAAAATCTAGCTATCACTATGGTACATTTGGATAGAATGTGTTGTCAATTGGAGAGTGGACCAAAATCTAGCTATCACTTATAACCTTACCTTACATATTTTGTTTTACTCTTCTTCCAAATCAAACAAACAACCATCTTCTTCCCCACAACCAAGCTAAATATTGAAAAAAATGTCTAGACAAGATAGAATTACATACAACCAAAGTTTATGGGGATCTAGTAGTAATAGTTTATCTTCTGGTATTACCGCGTCTTCTGGTACTTCTGCTGAAGATGACTACATAGAAAAAGTAAGAGATGAGCATAATGATATGATGAGGCGAAGGAAGAGGAGGAGGCAGCAGTTATTATACACTGTTGGGGGAATTAATAACTCAAGCAGTCATTGAAGATGTGGATATAGACAAACGCGGTAGATCTGATGGGTAGAACATATACGTTTAGAGATGGTGGTGATGTATGTAAACAACATATACTGAGGGATTACTTCACAACACCTTGTAGGTGGCCTCCTCATAAGTTTAGGCGAAGGTACAGGATGCAAAAAGAGCTTTTTACGTATATGTTGAAAACTATTGCAACATTCGATGACTACTTCCAAGACAGGGTGGATGGATTGTGTCGGCAAGCAATTGTAGAAGGGATTAGCTGCAGTTGAATAATTAGCAACTAGTTGTTCATCTAATTTAATGGAACAATATTTTTAACTTGGAGATTCCACAGCAGCTGTATCTATGAAGCGTTGGTGCGCTGTAATAATCATGACATTTGAGGAAGAGTACTTGAGACGACCAACTCAGGCAAACATGGTTAGGATATTAGTTGAAAATGCGGAAAGGGGTTTTCCAGGAATGCTTGGATCAATCGACTGTATGCACTAAGTGTGGAAGAATTGTCCAATTGGATGGGTTGGGCAACATGTGGGGTACAAGAAGGAACCAACTTTGGTACTTGAAGTCATTGTAGACAAACACTGTTGGATCTGGCATTGCTTCTTCGGCTTACCAGGTTCGCATAATGACATTAATGTGCTTCATCGTTCTCATGTTTTTGAATCATTAGAGCAAGGTGAGGCTCCTACTATTAATTTTAATGTGAATGGTAATGCCTATGATATGTGATATTATCTTGCTGATGGTATTTACCCAAATTGGGGCACATTTGTTCAATCCATTTGTTATCTAAGAAATAAGCATGAAAAGATCTTTAGTCAATGTCAAGAAGCTGCAAGAAAATATATTATTGAAATGACGTTTGGAGTTTTGCAGGCAAGATGACATATTATTAAGGCTTCTGTGCATTGTCATAGTATTGTTGTTCTTTGGGACATAATAAAGGCATGCATTATAATGCATAATATGATTGTTGAGAATGAACGTGAAAGTGAAGTGTGGAATTGGAAAGGTCAGAGGAATGAAAAAATACCTGAGCTCTTTCAGGAAGATGATGGTTATTATTTTGTCTATCAGATGATTCAAACATGAAATAAAATAAAAAATGAAGTTACATATACTAATCTTTAAAATGACTTAGTTGAGCATGTGTGGAATTGGACTGGTATTGAAGAAACACCAACACCAATTTATTATCCAAATTGGTCGGATGATGCAGAAGGAGAATATAAATGAAAGTGAGTGAACTATGAAGTTCCAAAGTGTGATGTATTTTCTATGTATTTCCTATGTAATTCCAAAAGTGAACTACGAAGTTTCAAAGTGTGATGTATTTTCTATGTAATTCCAAAAGTGAACTATAAAGTTCTTGTGTGTTTTATGAGTTGTGTTTTAATGAACTATATTATAATCTATTTTAATTTTATTGGTAATTGTATTTCTATGAAAATAATTATATTGATTAATTAAACATAGTGCATATTTCATTAATTATACATACATTGAAAAGAACATACATAGTGCATTAATTAAATAAACAGTGAAATTAAAATACATAGTTCATTAATTAAAAAAATAGTTAAATTAAAATACATAGTTCATTAATTAAAAAGACAGTGAAATTAAAATACATAATTCATTAATTAAAAATAAATTAAAATTAAAATACATAATGCATTAATTAAAATAAAATACTAGATATTACATAAGTTTAGTTAGAGCTAGAATGACCTCTAGCCTTTGCCCATTTAGTACGTATTTCAGCTTGTTGTTGCTCGATTATAAAAACGGTATCGGGATGGAGGATATTTGTATCGGTAGCTAAAATCTTAGCTTCATATTGCATCTTTTGAACCCGATTTTTTTCTTCTCCTGCCGTCACAGCTCTTTGACCATTTGCAAGCTCCCTTTCCCTAAGTTCTATGCACTTTTGTGTTTTATTTTCATCTTTTGCAAATGTATCATCTAAACGCGTAAAGAAAGCCTCCAACATACCAATTTTCTTGGTTCCTCTTGGACTTGGCTTTCTTCAATCCAAGAGGACGCTCAATTTCTTTAGAACCCTCCAATTCAACTCCACCAACACTTGGTGAATTAGAAGTTGAATCTTCATCATCACTTTTGCGACCTTTTCCCTTTTGTGGGGCGGCTTGACCTTGTCTCAAAAATGTTACTCCACTTTGCATTGTCCTTGAGTATAACATATCAATGATCAAGTGAAAAACACGCTTTTTCTTGTTGTTGGTACGTCATTCTTACCTCTGACGACTAAAAAAAAAGAATTAGACTAAGATAATCATAAATGAAATTTATAAATTGACAAATTGACGAAATTGTAATTACCCGGCTTTAATTGTAGTACCACTTGCATTTCGAGCCTCCACCGCATTCACAATTACAACAAACTTTTTCATCATTTTAAAAATATATTTCTATTTACCGCAAATTGAATCGGAAAACCTATTCGACCCACGTGTTTGATTGAACTCATTTATTACACGATTCCAAAATCTTTTTGCATTTTTGAAAAGCACCAATAACGAAGTCTTCACTAATTTCTATCCAAGCAAGACATAGAGCTTGATCTTCAGATATGCTAAAGTGAGTCGATGTCTTCTTTGGTTTTGATTGAGTGCTACCACTTCCTTGAGTTGCTTGAGATGCTTGAGATGCCATTTTGAAGAACTTTTTTTTTTTGTAGAACTAATTTTGAAAAAGAATAAATATGATTCTTGGAAGTGTGAGTTGAAATGGAACAAATGTTGTATATATACCAAAATTTTAATTTATGACTGTTTTTTACCGTTCTGATTTTCTGACCATTGTTGGATATAAACTAGTCGTTAGGACTCCGGACGAGATATTTAGTTCTGACTGGAAAAAAAGAAATATATTGAAACGGGATGTTTAATTCCGTCTAATTTGTTTATGGAATCAAACATCCTGTCCGAAGTTCACAACTCAGGTACTTTTTCGATAGCCACGGCTACTCTTGTTTTCACCTAGTAACAAGTGACCGAATTCGAGTTAGTCACCCTTGCAGTCGTAAGGAGGTTTTTCAAAAAAAAAAAAAAAAACGGTGAAAATTGTAAATTTCAATACTGACTGTGACGGGGAATCCTCTGACATTTCCTTTTGCACGATAAAGTAGAATCTAATTTTATATACATTTTGGACACTATAAAGGTAAAGTGCTGAGCCAACCCTATTCGATCAGTCTAATAAGCTAGACTATTAATAGCAGTAGACGCATAGCTGTAATAATATCAGTAAACGCTATGAACATTCTGAAGATCAATTTTAGGAGTTAATTTGATTTTGACTCCTTTTTATTGGTAAAAAGTGTAAAATCTTAAGCAAGAAAAAGTTGCAACCATCCTGAAAACGGCAAATTTGCACTCATAACATCACAAGTCACAGCCACTACTCAGGCACTCATTGTTTGTTCTGATTTCTAACAGTAATCCCGCCTTCAATATGTATCTTTCTCTAGCTATGCTCTTTAATTGTTTTGGTTGATATAAAGCTGAATATGTTCTCTTCTGCTTTCTCTCCGGCAATACACAGCCTGTCAATCCAAAGATTCTGGGCTCTGTCGGATATCCGGGTCCATCTTCTCTTTCAAAAGGCTTCTTAAAGCCGTTTAATAGTACACTGGTCACTGGATAAAGTTACTGGTTAAGTGGACTAAGCGTTAGTGGCAACTGGCAAGGGTAACTCTTTCACAATATTCTACTTTCTCTTGTACACTTAGACAATCAAAGCTGCAAGATGGAGACATTGAGTTAAGTTGAGATTAATATGTTGAAAGTGGAAACTAATTATTTAGTAACCTTCTCCGTCAACTAACACCCAGCCTTCTTAGCTCAGTGGTAGAGCGCGTGGCTTTTAACCACGTGGTCGTGGGTTCGATCCCCACAGACGGCGCTAATTTGCGGTTTGCAAAAACCATAATCTGTTTTAATTGGAAACTAAGCAATGATATGGCGTTTGTGGTGAGCCGTACTTCTTTCAAGATATTTTTCATCTTTAATGCCATCTCACTCTTCACGTCCTTGGCAGTCGTGGTGGTTCAGATTACTTTGGTTCGAGGAGAAACAAAAACTGAAAGGTGTGTTGTTGTCTTGTGGATTTGATCAACAAGTTGATGTTGTTGGCCTCTGTGCGCACATCGGTGGCACTTATCGCCTCTTCTTATATAGTGGTTGGACGGCATTACCAGTAGGCAGCAAACCTTTTTGACACTTGGAGGAGGGTTGATAATGGCAAGGGTGCTTGGCACCTTGACGTATTACGTAGTCAAGTCTAAACAGACACGTACGATTGAGCAGGAAGAGGGATAAGTCTACAAGGAGAAGTGTTTCCAACTCGATCATTCCATCATTCCGAGTTTTCTCATTCAGAAGTTAATCCAATCTATGCCATTTGATGCAGTCCCTTCACAGGATCCAGGGGCCAGATTTTTATTGTTTTGCTTTTCTCCTTCAACTAGTGTAATATGAGTATTTGCTGTGTCCATTGACTGTGGTATAAACTCTTGGGTTATTCTATCTTCTATGTGGACTTGAACAAAAACTATATTTTTCATGGATTGTATTCTGCCATTAAGTATTGGCTGAACCGTACACTGTTTAAGTTGCTCTTGTAGCGATTGAATCTTGCTTAGCAGTCAAACTCTTAGGTTAATTGCCAACACGTTTTCTACCGTTTCATACACCTTTGTAAGTAATGTTTATTTCACCATTCAACGAAGTGTTATGCCATACGCCCATACACGAAATGTTATGCCATACTAGTTTTACCTTCACAAACTTCACGTACTCTTCCTTTCTCTGTGTTTTATACTTTAGTTAGCATTCTGCCTTTATTCAGTAACCATTTGAGAGATCCACTCAATCTTTCGCCACTGGTTGATGTCAACTTTTTTGAGTAGTACTCTTATTTTTTCCTAAATTTTAGGAATTTAATTAATCTTAGTTTGCAATTAAAGCATATTACGTTGCTAACCATAGTTAACACTTTGTAAACCACTTGTGGCATGTGTCTCCCTCCTATTCGTCCCACATGCCGACATATAAAATTCACTGATCAGGCATGCCTATATGCTGCCGCAGAATAGCAGCTTTACTGTAAGCTTTAAGTACATGTCAATTCAGATTCTTATTTTTTCTCCTACAGGGCTACAGATCAACACTTATCAGTAAGTCAGTAAATCAGTAATACTCTCCTCCACGCCTCAAATTCATCTCAACTGCACATGGTACAAAAGAGTAAAATGGGATTTAAGTTTTAATCCAACACTTATAGTAAATTCAACACAATTAGATTTTTTTTTCGATAACCAATTTTCAACGCAATTAGATTAATTACTAGATTTTGGACCCGGGCATACGCCCGGGATCTATTAAATATTTTGTGTGCTGAAAAGGCTTTATAAAATGTCTCACACAAATTTTCGAATCGTAATATATTTTTATTGAAAATAAATCGAAATATGTTAATGAGCAAATTATGGTGCATAAGTACTTAGAAATTAAGAGATCAAATTGAGATAGCATCTTCACTTTATGGTTTAGATATTAATCCATAATTTTCAAATAAAATTATCTTAAACTCGATCTAGCTTGTATAATAGTGTTTTTTAGATTTATGGTGATTTAGCGAAAAATTTTGAATCAAAATATATTTTTATTGAAAATAAACCGAAATATGTTAATGAGCAAATGATTATGGTGCATAAGTACTTGGAAACTAAGGGATCAAATTGAGATAGCCGAAAAGCGTGATTATGGTGTATAAGTACTTGGAAACTAAGGGATCAAATTGAGATAGCCTCTTCACTTTGTGGTTTAGGATATTAATCCGTAATTTTCAAATAGAATTATCTTAAACTTCGATCTAGCTTGTATAATAGTTTTATTAGATTTATGGTGATTTAATGGTAAATCATCACCGCTTCCATTTACGTACTAATGTGTACAAATCACTAAAATAGATTGATTGTTTCCATATCCTCAAAGAATACACCACTCTCACTTGAAAAGATTTATCACATGAACGGTCCTACTTAACGGGTGCCGTTATATTAAATTATTCTAAAAATATTAGCAACTATGCATAGCTATGAGATATGAAAATTATATTAATTACTCAATTAAATTTCTTGCACCATTCTCTATAAAAAGGAAGCATCAAACTTTGATAAAACTCATCGACTTCTTTTCATTGTTAGTTTTAACAATAGAAGTTTGATTGAAGTTTTTGAGAATGTCCAATTTGGTGAAGATAATATTTAAGCTACTTGAATAGCAAGGCATTCCCAATCACAATAAAAGAAGTATGATAAACATTACTTAAAATGCAAAACTATATTTGTCGAGACATTTATTCCCCCCACATATAATACAAATATATTTTAGGGTTATTAGTTGAATGCATTTGCATCAAGTTTATGATTTTTCATTAATTATTCTTTGAGGTTAGTTTAATGTAGTAACGTTGCATCCAGTTTCCAAATTCTCATTAATTATTCTTTGAGGTTAGTTCAATGCAGTTAGCATCAAGTTTCGATTTTCCATCAATTATTATTTAAGGTTAGTTCAAGCAATTGCATCCATTTTATGATATCACGCTACTTATTCATTAAGGTTAATTCAAGATGATTTGCATCCAGTTTTTATGTTTCGTTAATTAGTATTTGAGATTAGTTTATTGAATTTGCATCCGTGTTCTAATATCTCAAGCATTACTCTTTGAGGTTAGTTCAATACATCCGCATCCAATTTCTGATTTCACTCGAATTGTTTTTCTAGGTTAGTTCGATAGTTTACAATTTCTATATAGTTTGCATACATGTAAGAGTTTGTTTTTTTAAACTCACTTTCATTTTGGGTTTCTAATTACTCGTAATTACTCATATGAGAAGGCTAAAAAAACCGACATTTATGCTTTTAGGTCAGTGCGATGCAGTTACATTCGACTTTCGATTTTCAGTTAACTATTTTTTGAGGATATTTCAATGCATTTGCATCCAATTTCTGATTTCCCATTAGTTAATATCTTATTTTAGTTTAATGCAATTGCATCTAGTTTTTGGTTTTTTGTTAATTATTCTTTGAGGTTAGTTCAATGCAGTTGCATCCAATTTCCGAATTTATGTTAATTGTTCTTTGAGGTTAGTTCAATACATTTGTATCAAGTTTTCGATTTCCCGTTAATTATTTTTTGAGGTTAGTTCAATGCAGTTACATCACATTTATAATTTCCCGATAATTATTCATTTAGGTTAGTTCAACAATGTAGTTTCATCCATTTTTCAATGTTTCGTTAATTAGTCTTTGAGATTAGTTCATTGCATTTGGATCTAGTTTTCGATTTCCCGTTAATAACTCTTTAAGGTTAGTTCAATACATATGCATCTAGTCTCTGATTATTTATGCTTTGAAGTTAGTCCGATGCAATTATATCTGGTTTCTGATTTCCCGTTAATTATTTTTTGAGATTATTTCAATGCATTTGCATTTAGTTTCCGATTTCCCACCAATTATTCTATGAGGTTAGTTTAATGCAGTTGCATTCGGTTTTTTATTTTATGTTAATTATTTTTTGAGTTTAGTTCAATGTATTTGCATTCAGTTTCCGATTTCTCTTTATTAATTATTATCTGAGGTTTGTTTGATGTATTTGCATACCGTTTCCGATTTCCCATTAAATATTTTTCAAGGATTTGTATACAATTTCTAATTTCCTTTTAGTTATTATCTGACGTTAGTTTAATGCAATTGCACCCAGTTTTCAATTTCTAGTTAATTACTTTTTAGTTTAGTTTATTGCATTTGCATAAAGTTTCCAATTTTCCGTTAATTACTCTTTTGAGCTCGGTTATGCATTTGAATCCAATTTCCAATTCGATTTCCTTTTAATTATCCAATGTGGTGTATAATACCAACTTCTACTGATCCATCTCAGAAGTCCTTGCAAACATGACATAAAAAGTCAATTATGTTTGATTTACTATGTGTGATCATTGAAGATTACCGCCCTCGATTTCCCATTAATTATTCTTTAAATTATGCATGACTTACTATGTAGAATCTTCAAAGATTATCTACGAACGGGTGTTGTTATATTAATTATTTTGAAAAATATTTGTAAATATACAAAACTTTTATATATTAATATTATATTGATCACTCAACCAAATTTCTTATAACGTGAAAACCTTATTCTCCATTAAAAAAAAAATAACTCATGTACCTTTAATAAAACCCTTCAACTTCATTTTGTTGTTTAATAATAGAAGTTTGATTGAAGTTTTGTGAGATTGCCTAATAAGGTGAAGTTCATATATATTGTAGCTACTTGAATAGCAAAGAGTTCCCAATCATACGGGAAGAGATAAGATAAACATCATTTTAAATGCAAAATTATACTTACCGAGACATTCCCACAATATATAACCCAACTATGTTTTGAGGTTAGTTTAATGTATTTGCATCCGGTTTCGATTTTCGCTTATTTATATTTTTGAGGTTAGTTCAATACTGATTGCATCCAATTTCCAATTTCCGTTATTTATTTTTGAGATCGGGTTCAATGCAGTTGCATCCAGCTTCGGATTTCTTGTTAATTATTCTTTTTGATTAGTTCAATACATTTGCATCTAATTTCCAATTCTCTCAATTAATTATTCTTTGAGGTCAGCTCAATACATTTGCATCCAGTTTCGATTTCCCATTAATTATTCTCAGAGATTAGTTTAATGCATTTGCATCCAGGTTTCGATTTCTCGCTTTATTATTTGATAAAGTTACATTTGCATCTAGTTTCCGATTTCTCATTAATTATTGTTTGAGATTAGTTCAATGAATTTGCATCCAGTTTCCTATTTACCATTAATTATTTCTTGAGGTTAGTTCAATGCATTTGCATCCAGGTTTATTTTTTGAGATTAGTTCGGTAGCCCCATCCGGTTTCCGATTTCCCATTAATTATTTTTAATATTAGTTCCACGATTTGCATCATGTTTCCAATTAATAATTAATTTTTCTTTGATGTTAATTCAATGCAATTGCATCCAGCTTCCATTTTCTATTAATTTAATCTTTGAGGGTTAGCTCAATGCATTTGCATCCAGCCTCGATTTGCCGACAATTATTTTTATGTTAGTTTGATGTATTTGCATCCAAGTTTTGATTTTCCGCTAATTATTCTTTGAGGTTAGTTTAATACAGTTGTATCCATATATATTCCAATTTTCTATTAATTACTTTTTAGATTAGTTTAATGTTTGCATTTGCATCCAGGTTTGATTTTCCGTTAAATACTATTTGAGGTTAGTTCGATACATTTGCATCCAGTTTTCGGTTCCTCATTAATTGTTTTTTAACGTTAGTTTCATTCAAGATTATATATATTTTAAAATATTTGTCATTATTGTTTTTGTTTTTTTTTTTTTTTTTTTTTTTTAATTTCTATTATATATTTTGTGATGTTTTTTTTTGTATAATTGTTTTTAAACTATGTTTTGAGGCCATGTTAAGGATATATTCAAATAAGTTGGTGTTTTATCATAGACACTAAAATTGTATGATTTGTAGTAAGAATTAGTTTATACAAATTACATATTTTTTAGCAATTTTTTTATTTGATCAAATATATAAGAATTGGAACACTAAAAGTGTTTGATTAAGTAATAGAAAATTACTTTTACAAATCACCTATTTTTAGCAATTTTAAAAAATTTTTGTCATTATTGCTTTTGCCGTTATTTTTTTTTTTCATTTTCTATTATATATTTTGTGATGTTATTTTTTTGTATAATTGTTTTTAACTATGTTTTGAGGCCTTAATTAAGAATATATTTTGAAATAAGTCGGTGTTTTATCATAGACACTAAAATTGTATGATTTGTAATAAGGAATTTTACAAATTACCTATTTTTTGTTTATTTGATCAAATATATAAGAATTGGAACACTAAAAGTGTTTGATTCATAATAGGAAATTACCTTTTACAAATCACCTATTTTTTAGCAATTTTTATCAAATATATAAGAATTGGAACACTAAAAGTGTTTGATTCGTAATAGAAAATTACTTTTTACAAATCACCTATTTTTTAGCAATTTTTAAAAATATTTGTCATTATTGCTTTGCCGTTATTTTTTTTTTCATTTTCTATTATATATTTTGTGATGTTATTTTTTGTATAATTGTTTTTAACTATGTTTTGAGGCCGTGTTAAGAATATATTTGAAATAAGTCGGTGTTTTATCATAGACACTAAAATTGTATGATTTGTAATAAGGAATTTTACAAATTACCTCATTTTTTTTTATTTGATCAAATATATAAGAATTGGAACACTAAAAGTGTTTGATTCATAATAGAAATTACCTTTACAAATCACCTATTTTTAGCAATTTTTTATTTGATCAAATATGTAAGAATTGGAAATACACTCAAACTCTCCAAATATAATAATTAAAATGCACTCAAACTCTCCTAAGAGGTTCTATGTATGTGAGATTGTAGCTATTAAAAAGACTATCTTTCATATTATAGTGCCACATAGGAGAGAAAAAAAACTAACTCTCTCATATTAGAGTGCCACATAGGAAAGAGAAAATCCTCAATTAGAGGTCTCTGCTTTAGTATATAGATAGTAGACAACTAAAGGGTTCTTGGATTTAAGTAGGTAATATTTGAAATCTAGTTTCCAAGGCTCCAACCATACCATACGTGACACGTCCATATACCATAGAAGGTGTAGCCCACTGCCAACTTCAATCGAAGCTAAGTTATCTAAGCATCTGAGATATAAAAATGAGGCAATAGATGAACATGAAAACAATAGTGCCCTATTTTCCATTTTCCATTTTCCATGCATTGCTCTGCAGTCTGCACCCTTCATTCAAACTATAGGTAGACCCCATTACCCCAAGACCCAAACATTCACTTTCCAAAAAGTAGAAAAAAGAAGGTAGAAAAGTGAACAAGATTAGTGGAGATTGGAGAGAGAGAGAGGATATATAAAAAATTAAAAAAAAAAACTCAATATGTTCTTTTGAGTTCACGCTGTACTCATTCCATTTTTACTCTAGTGGAGAGCAGCAATGATTCAAACATGAGCAACAACCACCACCACCACTTTCAATCATGTAACCACTTACATTAGAAGAATGACACTAGTCTACATTTCTTCTTTTGTTTTCAAAACATACATTCTTTGAGTAACTTGCCGCCCAGCACTACACCAATGTGTTCTACCAAGGCCTTCATCATTTTCATCTCCACCCTTTCTCTTTACTTCTCCTCTTCACTTATATCAGCTCAAATCGCCAACGACACCGATACCCTCCTTCAGTTTCGCTTGCAAACAGATCCCCATGGCAACCTTCTCACCAACTGGACAACCAGTAATGCTTGCATTGCTTCATGGCGTGGTGTCAAATGCACCAATGGAAGAGTCACAGCACTCATGCTTCCCTACTTAGACCTCAGAGGCCCAGTCGATGCACTTGCTGAACTAGACCAGCTTCGCGTTCTAGACCTTCACTCGAATCGTCTTAATGGTACCATTCTTCCCATCACTCATTGCTCAAATCTCAAGCTTATATACCTCTCAAACAATGATTTCTCTGGTGAAATACCCAGTGATATCGTTGCGTTAAAGCGTCTTGTTAGACTAGATATCTCGGACAACAACCTTGAAGGTTCTATTCCTAAAGAGGTGTCGAAACTTAGTCGTCTTCTTACAATTAGACTTCAAAACAATGTTCTTACTGGGCAAGTTCCCGATCTTTCGACTCCATTGCCAGGGCTAAAGGAGTTTAATCTGTCTAACAATGAGTTGTTAGGTAAGTTGCCTGAAGTGCTACAGAGAAAATTTGGTTATACTAGTTTTTCAGGCAATGCAGGACTATGTGGATTGAGTCCATTTCCTATTTGTTCTAGTAAGAACTCTCCTCCATCAGCAGCAATCGCGCAAATTGTTCCCTCAAATCCTAGTTCCTTACCTGATGCAAGTTCAAATGCTAATCAAGAGAAAGGAAGGGGTAAGAAGGGTTTAAGTACTGCTTCTATTGTCGCGATTGTTGTTGGAAATGTTGTGGTTTTATTAGTAATTACATCTTTCTTTGTTGCTTATTACTGTGGGAAACATTCTGGAGAGAATGATTTGAGTTCAAAAGGTAGAGATAAGAGGAGGAGTGGTGGTAGTTATACTAGTGAGAAGAAGGTTTACGCTAGTACTGGAAGTGTGGATAGTGATGGGACAACGGCGAGTGATAGGAGTAAGCTTGTTTTCTTTGATAAAAGGAAGCAATTTGTACTAGAGGACTTACTTCGAGCTTCTGCAGAGATGCTGGGGAAAGGAAACATTGGGACTGTGTACAGGGCAGTGCTCGAAGATGGTTGCATAGTGGCTGTGAAAAGGCTTAAGGATGCTAATCCGTGTGGGAGGAAGGAATTCGAGCAGTACATGGATGTGATTGGGAAGCTCAGACACCACAACATCGTTCGTCTCAGAGCTTATTACTATGCCAAGGAGGAGAAGCTTCTTGTCTTTGACTACCTTTCCAATGGTAGCCTGCACTCACTACTTCATGGTGAGTAATCTAAGTCCACCTAAACAGCAACAGCAGTTTTTACTTTATAGTTGCGAAAAATTATATGGTGTTTGTGTTTTTCTATAGGAAATCGCGGTCCTGGGAGAATTCCTTTAGATTGGACGACAAGGATCAGCTTGGTACTTGGAGCAGCTCGTGGTCTTGCTCGTATTCATGAAGAGTACAGTGTGTCAAAGATCCCTCATGGGAATGTGAAATCTTCCAATGTGCTTCTTGACAAGAACGGTGTTGCTTGCATCTCTGATTTTGGGTTGGCTCTGCTTCTGAGTCCAATTCATGCCACTGCTAGATTGGGAGGATATAGGGCACCTGAGCAAGTGGAAAGTAAGAAGCTTTCCCAGAAGGCAGATGTGTACAGCTTTGGAGTTTTGCTGTTGGAAATGCTCACTGGGAAGGCTCCAACCTTGTGTCCTTCACCAAGTCAACTTCGGGAGACTGAACAAGGGGTGGACCTTCCCAAGTGGGTGCGATCAGTAGTGAGAGATGAATGGACAGCAGAAGTATTCGACCCAGAGCTGCTGAGGTATAAAAACATTGAGGAAGAACTTGTAGCAATGCTACAGGTGGGATTGGCCTGTGTAGCTCAACAGGCGGAAAAGAGGCCTACAATGGTGGAGGTCGCAAAGATGATTGAAGATATCCGAGTGGAACAGTCACCCCTTGGGGAGGATTTGGATGGATCACGCAGTTCCCTCTCGCCATCACTTGCCACCACGGAGGATGCACTAACCAACTGCTGAGCACTCTCCCGGCTCCTTGATCAGTCCTCAGCTGCTGCTAATGATTTTTAGTTGTCTACTTGCGTGTATTCAGCATTATCTAGATGCAAACTGTTTTAAGTTCAGATTAATCCTTTTTAAGTGCCTTGTGACACATCTATTTGTGAGTTTAGTCACGTACGAATTATAAATGCTCTCTTGCTGTCATGCTGTTGAATTCAACACAACTACCACACTCTTTTTCCAGAATAAAAAACAAGTAAACAACCAAGTAAATTAGACTAATACATGTTGAGTTATTTTTCAATAAAACAAGTGGTTTGTATTTGGAGTGACTTTGTGGTGGTTAGACCCTGGACTTTTGTGGGATAGTTGTTTAAGTAGAAAACTTTAGTCCCACATTGGAGATGATACACTAGTGAATAGTGTTTATGTTGGGTATTGTGAACCTGAAATCTTATAGTCCCACATGGGAGAAGAAATGAGTTCATTATGGGTTGATAAAGTGGGAAGCTCATTAACTACTATCGAGGCCTTTTCGGATAAAAACCCCACACCCATGGCCAAGATGTGGCCCAAGCCCAATGGATGGTTAAGTGGGGAACAATATCGGTACTATGTTATCCCATGGGCATGAAGGCTCAAAGGCGTGCCCTTAGGGTACAAAGGTTTTGGGTTTTTCACACAAAGGGTTTTTCTATACTAAATTGGTTCTTCCCTTTTTTTTTTTCTTTTATCCATGAGTAAACAAATGAGAGTTTATCTGGCTATTGTATCCTGGAGGTTGACGCGCTTTGTCTGCATAAAGAGGAACAGACGCAAAACAACCTTAAAGAAAGCGTTTGATCAGTACCTCAGCCAGCCTTCTTATTCATAGTTTGTTCTTGTTGCAGCAATTGTTACCAACAATATCACCCGATTATAAAGTGTTTCAGAATTGAAGAATAGTTTTTCATCTTCTAAATCTACCAATGTGGTTGACAACAGACTTGAATCTAAAAGCATACTACAAAAGTACGAAGGCATGTCTTGTTTGGATCCAATTACTCAAAAGTCTGTACGTGCTATTTACATAATATTAAGCTTGCCTTTTTACCTGAACTCGAACTTATCACTGACACACGTTTGAGAGTTCCTGCAACTCATCTACTGCCTATGAAGTTCCATTGTGATCCCTGAATTAGTACATCATTAATTAATGAAACAAGATAGCATTAAATTATGATTAAGAATCAAATCTACAGCTCCATACATAAATAGAATTCAGCATCTATACACAAAACTTCTCATCGATATCTTCCTTTAGCTTAATACTACAAAGGCATACATACATTTGATAAACTGATTCTTTACTGAAATTACTCCACAACAACAAAGGATTGTAGACTAGAAGCTTCCATGTACAAAATTCGCCTTCCTCTCTGTGCTAACGCAAAAAACAATTCTAGTAAATCTGTTAACTCCTTATGCATGACCTCTAGAGATTAGCTGAAAGTTGTAGTGTTCTGGAAATCTATCTAAGATCAATTATTATAAACTAATGAACTAAAGAAAGGTTGATCTTGAAATGATCATGAAATGATATCGAAGTAAGCTTTTTTATTAACTATTAATGGTGGTTACAAGTTTATCTTTTTCTCCCTCTCTCTCTACTCTCGGTTTACATTTTTTTGTCTAATGAATCTGGAATGCCCTTTCTTCCTCCTTCCAGTCTTTATATAGTGTTGCAATTGTAGTTTTGCCCACTTATTTTCTGCCACGTGTTCTTCTCCTTCTTCTTCCTCCTTTTCTCGCTCTGAACTAATTGTGAAATATCTACAGTCATGTTGATATTTCTTATTAACCATGATATTTAGGCTGGAATATCGGGGTGATGATATTTGCCCATGACATCGCCCCCTCTAGAAACTTTCAAATTTCAACCACAAAATAATTTGAATGTTTCGAGAATCAACGATTCAAATTCAAAATACCAAGCGGTTACTATCGAAAACCGAAATATCAGATATAAATGCTTGTTGTTGCTTTCTCTCTCTTCACTTATTAACAAAAAAACTTGAGACACTTCCAACCCCACCACAATTAACAAACTAAAAGCTTCAACTTGGCTCTATTTGCTGTCTTCATCACCAAATCTTTATGCATATTTGTTGGGTTAGTCAAAATAACAACTTAATATGCGATTTACTGGAAAAACATTATCTTTATCTTTCATTATCTTGTCGAATTGTATCTATTTAGCTTCCCAAATCACAAAAATTAGGGTTATGGTTTTGAATTTAAACGTGCTATTTGTGTATCCCTATACTAACTAGATCTTGAATTATAATTTTTGACAGTATGGCTAGAAGAAAAACTTGTGTTAACTTTAGGCGCACTCTCTCGAAACAATCCTGGCTTCGACGTCAAGAACGCATGTTTTTGAGTCACACATCCTTACCTCGAAACCCGACACTGTCACCTTGAAAACTCGATATGTTGACAAATAATATATTATACAATTATACAGAGTATATCGATAGTAGCTCAGATAAGGGATATAATTCAAATAAAAAATTTATTGTTTCTAGTGATACCACTATGTCAAATGAAGGCGACAAGTCTGCAACTCGAATCACCTCTTCTTCCTCAGCATCATCCTCACAACGTACTGAGACCGATGAACCCGTCTGGCGCCCATCGTATCTTGCTGATGGTTTAGCATGCCATCCTTTCGAGACTACGACCTCGGAGTCAGGATGGGACATAATAGATGACAACAACATATGGAGCGGTAGTGTAAATCCTTACTTTCCAAAAAGACCCAACCTAGAAATAATTAGAACTGCATATCAAATACCAGATACGGTCACCCTCCGACACTATGTTGGATGTAGGAAATGGACCAAATGCCAAAGTGGCGATGCCCAAACAATCATCATCATTGTGGGGCAACTAGCTGCTAGTTTGCGACTCCCCTTAACTGACCTCGATCGAGAGGTATTGAACTACTTGACTATCTCTCTTGGTCAAGGCACTGGCAAATTTTGGAGACTATTACATATTTGCAACTATTATAATTCTCATCTGGAACCCGATGTGCGGAGATCCCAAAAAATCCGGCTTACCGACATTATAAATCATTATACCTTTGTCGAACGTATAAAAAAAACAAAAATGGTTGACCGAAGCCCAGTGGATATTTCTATCCCAAGAAACGAAGCCACCGACAAGGTATCATTAGAGTAAACCGAGATAGTGATTTTAGATGGCCACTCTATTCTATCATGGTATATGGTCAATGGGAGTCGATCAGCTGCTCCAATCGCGGTCCCTACCCTGGCACATCATGTTTTTAACCTTAGAGGTACGTTGTTCACGACCCCCTTTCTTGAACCCAGCTTTCATCACAGATCTGTTATCTGATTGATCTAAAAAACACCGCCCAGTCATTGCGATTCTACTAGAGTATCGGATCTTCTAAGAGGCACTGATGAAGAAATAACTACTCGAACTGGTGCTAATAAATATGGCAATCCAAAATCGAATATCGATCTTCCAGATATCGATAATTATGTTGCTCCTCTATATTTCCTAAAAAGTAACGTCCTTTGAGGTCAAGATCCTTTACCTCCCCAATCTGTTATGCCATGCAAAACTAGTGCATGTGCCTTACAACCTTGTTCATCTGAAAAAGTATTAAGAAAAACTTTTGATTTTGCTGAATTGCCTGCTAACACTCCTCGATGTTATTTTGATTATATGCTAAATGGTTTTAAAATGACTGAAGATCTTTTTTCCAAAATCAAACAAGAGATTTTCGATTTCTATAATTATCCACTTTTGCAAGATGTGTTTGATCAATACTGCTTATTGTACACATATATGGGCTCTCACATTCCTCATGTTCAAGACAAATCAACCAAACACCTTAAAATGTTTCTACAAAAATCAACAAGTGGTAGCTCCTCCCAGGCTCCTACCCTTTCTCAAGAAAAACCTTGTCGATACCGGTCTTCACCAAAAGAAAAAAAAAGAACCTAGTTCCACTGAAGCACCACCAACCTCGAGGGTACTGAAAGCTGCTAAAACTACCACCACTGAAACAACTGTCCCTGTGCCTGCCAAATCATCAACTATACCAGCCACTCACAAACCCACTATTTCATCCACAGCTTCAGGTTCCTCTTCTTATCCTGAAGTGTTCGTCGCTGATTTCGTCCTTCGAAACAAACAAAAGGTTCTTAAATCTACTTTTTTATTCTCTGATCCTCCGACACCTGGACTCAGAGAAGCTCTTGTCATGAATACTATTCTCCCTTGAGATAGATCAACAATGGCTGAAATTTCCACAACCGAACGCTTTCAAATATTGTGCTCCTTTCTCGAAAAAGTATGGAAACAGCTTTGGTTGTACTCCTATCCCAGTTTGCTCATTATGTATAATGTATTCATGAACCATATCTTCATTCCAGGCTAAAGTTGCTGCTGTTGGCTAGTTTGAGCATGATATGAGTACCTTCCGCCTTCTCCGGGAAGATAATGACAAACTGAAACAAGAGAAGGAGAGAATACAACATTCTTTGGAAGAAAAAAAAAACATGCTTTCACTTGCTCCCAACTCAATTCTGCGAACGCCAAGATGAAGAAATTTATTGATGAGAATATCGAGTTGGTTTCAAAGTTGAAGTAATCTTATGATGAAAATGAAGCGAGCCTTGAACGAGAAAAAACAAAAATAGCTAATCTCGAAACAAAGACAGCTGGTCTTGAGGCAAAACTTCAAAAAGCTAAATCTAATCTGGTTGCAGCTGAAAATCATATGAAATATTGTGTTACAACGATGAGGAGTTTTAGACCATATCTTCCTACTGATGTTATCATTGAATACAATCTTGATTCTAATGACGAGAGCGATATGCCATCAGAGACCGCTGCCCCTGATCTCGAAAAAGATGTTGCCGAATCTGCTAGGTTTGTTATTGAAGTGATTGAGCCCCAGAAAAATAGTCCTACAGCTAACCTGGCTATTCCACCTCTTGACCTTGGTTCATTTTGTCTTGAATCTCCTACCTTAGAGGGCATTGACATGCTTGCCGGTATAGACCAAACACTTGAAGCGAGATGCAACATTCTCCCCTCACCCAAATTTTTTACCTCGAACAGAATTTTACCCCCCTTTTGTAATATTGATACAATGATCTCTCTTCTCTGCTTAAACGTAACTAGATATATGAAATAGATCTCTTTGTCTTCGTTTGGCTTGTTTTAATATTTACTCTATATCAGTTATTAATCATGCATACTTAGTAATATTTTGAAATGAAGATTTGTCTTTCGACTTTCGATACCACCCCACTTAGAAGCAGTATCAATTGATACTTAGTAATATTTTGAAATGAAAATTCATCTTTCGACTTTCGATACAACCCCACTTAGAAGCAGTATCAATTGATACTTAGTAATATTTTGAAATGAAAATTCAACCTTCGATACCACCCCACTTAGAAGCAGTATCAATTGATACTTAGTAATATTTTGAAATGAAAATTCGACCTTCGATACCACCCCACTTAGAAGCAGTTTCAATTGATATTTAGTAATATTTTGAAATGAAAATTTGACTTTCGATACCACCCCACTTAGAAGCAGTATCAATTGATATTTAGTAATATGTTGAAATGAAAATTCGACCTTCGACACCGCCCCACTTAGAAGCAATATCAATTAATACTTAGTAATATTGATATATCTCCATATATACCATCGCCTTTGGATCATTATTATTTTTATTTATGACCTGGTATCGAAATGAGGATCTACAGATCACTAGGATTTTATGTTTGACCTGACACCTGTCACCATGCAGGAATACAATAATTAAACATTCATATCTAATAATAAACAAACCTAACCAACTGGCTCATAAACCAACATTCCTCGTTTAATTAACCCTTATTTAAGTAACATTCAAATTATAAACTGTATGTCCCGCGCACAGATAACAAAGAGTTACTTTTTCATTGATATTTCTCGTTTTCTTGCCCACCTACCATTAATATTCCTCGATTTCTCAATCAGCTACCATTAATATTCCTCGTTTTCTTAATTTTTACCACTATAAAAAGACCTTTATTTGCATGATTCTAAACCATCTTTTGCTTTTCTTTTACTGAAAAACACTTAACTTAAAAAAAATGTCTCCCATCTCCAACTTCCTACTCCTTCTCTCCGTCCTCATGGTTCTTCCTGACTGGCCACAATGGTCAGATTGCCCCACAACATACTACTCTGATGACGAAGAAACCCCAGAAGAAGAAAAAGAAAAAGAAGAAGAAGAATTTTCAGAAGAAGAAAACGAAGAAGAAGATGATAAGTGGTTGCGAGACCCGTATTGTTACGAAAAAAATATACATGAAACAGATGAAGATAAAAGTACTGATGAAAATGATGAAGTAGATGACGAGAATGAAGATGATGACTAATTTTATTTTATTTTATTATTATTATTTTTTTTATGTAACCTCCCTGTTTGGCATATACGCTCCCCTTTTTAATGAATTATTATTGCACTATTTTATTCAACATCATTCACCATACTCAACATTCGACACTATATCTCTGAAAATGTTAAAACAAGAAAGAAATAAGATAAAATACCACTTATAATGACATACCTTATTGTCTCCTTATTCTATAACCTGGTATCGATCATCCGATACCACATATTCCATGTTTGTTGTCATCAAGATATTGACCTAATATCGAACTCGTATTTCTGCCAAGAACAGGATTTTTTTACCCGAACTCGACATTTTTGCCAAGAACTGGATTTTTTTACCTGAACTCACATTGCTGCTAAGAACATGATGTTTTTTTACCTAAACTCGACATTTCTGCCAAGAACAGGATTTTTTTACCTGAACTCGCATTGCTGCCAAGAACAAGATTTTTTTTACCCAAACTCGACATTTCTGCCAAAAACTGGATTTTTATACCTGAACTCACACTGCTGCCAAGAACAAGATTTTTTGACTTGAACTCGCATTGCTGCCAAGAACATAATTTTTTACCCGAACTCGACATTTTTGCCAAGAACTGGATTTTTTAACCTGGTATCGAGATGAGGATCTACAGATCACCAGGGTTTTTGTTTGACCTGGTATCGAGATGAGAATCTAAAGATCACCAGGGTTTTTGTTTGACCAGTTATCAATCATATAATTCTAGAGATACGAGGATCTGCTATATTTGTATATATATTGATTTTGAGAATGACAATCTCTTTATTGAATGTATGACTTTGAACAAAAGAAATCATGGTACTTAAAATATTCTTTATTGATAAAATGCTTTCAAATTGCTTACATTTTAAGGCTTTGATAATATTACACATTCAGCCATCTTTAAGTAGTAAGCCCCATTAACTCCCACTTTGTGAATAACGTAAGGCCTATCCCAGCTTGCTGCTAGTTTGCCAGCCCCATTTTCTTTAATTGCTTGAGTAACCATTTTCAAGACCAAATCACCTTCGTAAAAATGTCTTTCTCTTACTTTCTTGTTGAAAGCATTTCTGAGTTGCCGATGATATGTGTCGAGCCGTAACCTTGCTTGATCTCTTATTTCCTCGAGATTGAGGACTTCAGATGCCATCATTTCATTATTTTGACCATTCATTAAGATTTTGGTTCTAGATGTCGACACCATCATTTCTGATGGAGTTACTGCTTCCATGCCATAAGCTAAAGTAAAAGGTGATTCATCTGTTGCAGTTCGAGGTGTCGTTCTATAAGCCCATAGAACGTTGTTGAGCTCATCTACCCAAAGACCTTTCTTGTCTTCTAACTTTTTCTTGATATTATCCATAATGGTTTTATTTGTTGCCTAGGCTTGACGGTTACCCTAAGCATAATATGGCGCAGATGTGAAATGTTTTACCTTATAAGATGCCAAAAAAGCTTTCACCTTTCCTCCCTCAAATTGCGGCCCATTATTTGATATAATAGCATAAGGCAATCCATATCGACATATGACTCGTTCAAAAAGAAAATTTATTACATCCGTCTCTTTTATGTGTTGTAAAGCAATGGCCTCTACCCACTTTGTGAAGTAGTCTGTGACCACCAGCATGAATCTTCTTTTGCCTCTCCTTGGCACTAGAGGACCGACAATATCCATACCCCATAAAGCAAAAGGTCATAGATTTGATACACAGTGTAACTCCTTAGTTGGAACATGTATGGCTTTCTCATGAATTTGGCATTGTACACATTTTTTTGCATATCGAAGACAATCTCTTCGCATCTGAGGCCAGAAATATTTTTGCCCCGTTATTTTATTAGTCAGCGATCTACCACCTGAGTGGTTTCCACATTCACCTTCGTGAAGCTCTACAATGATTAACTGCGCATCCTCAAGTGATATGCATTTCAAATGTGGACCTCCAAGATTCTTTCGATATAACTCATTATCAATTAATATATATCTTTGAGCGCCAGACTTGATCCTTCTGGCCACATTTTTGTCCTCCCTTACTTGCCCATCAGATAAGTATGAGATATATGCTTCCATCCATGATGCCCCTAGTGTATCAATCTCTATAACTGCTGAGTCATCGATGTCGATGCTTGGTTTCTATTGAAGTCCGATATGCAGAGTGCAACCCTCTGTGTTTACCAGCATCGCTGCAATATATGCAAGGGCATCAACATGTCTGTTCTCATTTCTATTGAGGTGATGAAGCCTTATTTTACTGAATTCCTTCAATTTGGATTTTATAAAGCTCAAATAATCCACCGTGTTTTCACATTTTATCAAATATCCTTCATTAATCTGGCTGACAATGAGCATCGAGTCACTGAATATCGATAACTCTTTTATTTTGAGTGATTTTGCCATTTCGAGACCAGCAATTAAAACTTCATATTCAACTTCATTGTTAGATGCATGAAAACCTAATGTTATAGCTGTTTCGAGTCTTTGATTTTCAGGAGTGACCAACACCACCCCGATGTCACACCCTTTATTTCCAGATGATCCATCCACAAATAATCTCCACCCATTTGTTCCAACCCATGGATCATCTGCATCGATAACATCCTTAGGCTCTTGCAGCATTGAAAACTCTTTCTCTTCTAGGCCCTAACTAGCATCCTCAAATGGAAAATCAGCCAAAAAATCGGCAAATACTTGACTTTTCTCCGACACTCGATTTCGATACTCGACATCGAATTCGTTTACAGACCATTTAGACATCCTTCTTGATTTAGCAGTTTTTGCTAGAGTATGCTTTAATGGGAGATTTGTCATTACTATCACGGAATGTGCTTGAAAATATGGCTTCAGGTCCTGAAAATGAAAATAACGGTTGCGCGAGCATATTTTTCCAAAGATGGAATCTTGTGTCCCTCCTCGAAAGCATTGTTTTTCTTTGAAAATATACCGGCCGTTCAAACCCATTTTCTACCTTCACGAGAACAGAACTTATAGCAAAATCTGATACAACCAAATAAAGGAGCAAACTTTCTCCCTTATCTGGTTTTGTAAGTGTTGGCATTTCTTGTAGATATTTCTTTAATTCAGAAAATGCTTCTTCACATTCCGCACTCCAAAAGAATGTAATATTCTTTTTAAGCAACTTAAAAAGCGGCTTACATCGGTCAGACGTTCTGGAAATGAACCTGTTGAGCACAGCTATTCTTCTAGTCAACCTTTGTATCTGCTTTCTAGTTGTAGGTGATGACATTTGCTGAAGTGCTCGTATTTGATCAGGATTAGCATCGATGCCTCGCTTTATAACGATGTACCCCAAAAAAATTCCAAAACTGACCCCGAAGGTACATTTTTCAGGATTAAGGTTCATATTAAACTCTCGTAATATTTTGAATACAGTGTCGAGGTCTTTTATATGATCCCCAACTTTCATAGATTTGATGACCATATCGTCGATATAGACCTCGACAATTCGTTTGATGAGTTTTTTGAACATCTTCTCTACTAGTCTTTGATAAGTTGCTCTAGCATTTTTCAAACCAAATGGCATTCATATGAAACAGTATATACCTCCATTAACAACGAACACTGTTTTTAGCTGGTCCACAATAGGCATTAGAATCTAGAAATACCCCGAATACCCATCGCAAAAACTAATTAGCTCGAAACCAGCAATTCGATCAAACAACTCATCGATTCTCGACATAGGATAATGATCCTTTGGACACTTTTTATTTACATCGGTAAATTCAACACAAATTCGTACTCTACCATCTTTCTTGGGTACCACCACTATATTGGCTACCCATTGAGAATGTTCCACTTCTTTGATTATGCCATTTTTAACATTTTTTGAATCTCAGTTTGCACCACTTCTTCGTACATTGGTCTAACCTTTTGATGTTTTGGTGCACCGGAGCTGCATTTTCTTCCATATTCAGCTTGTGGGAACATATATCTGGATCGATACCGGTGAGGTCCGACATTGACCATGCAAACACATCCTGATTCTCTTTTAAAAAGAGCATCAACTCATTTCTTATATTTACAGCCATTTCTGTACCAATGAACGTATGGCGCTCACTCTCTCCTGTACTAATATTAACTTTCTCCACCATTTCTATAGTCTTCCTTTTCCAGGGGGGTTCTTCATGTTGCCTCAGCTCTTGAGTGAACTTTACCTCGCTCCTCAGACGATATTGGTGTCGATTGTGTAAACCTTGTCAGAATCGCTACTTAAAGCTCTCCAAGACGACCCCCCAAGATCTTGGTTTTTCCCCTTCATCATTCCCTTTACAATGACAAAATTAGACTTTTCTGATTCAGACTGATCCCCCCTAATTTCATGAAACCCATATGCAGTCGGGAAATGGATGACTTGATAGAATGTACTGGGCACAACACGCATTTTGTGTATCCACTTCTGTCCCAATATGGCATTGTGATCAGATGGTGTTTGATGACCACAAATTTCGTCATCACCGTTTGAGGCCCCGCCCGAACTAGCAATTTTATTTCGCCAACGGGTTTGGTAGACGTTCCATTGAAACCATATAAACTGAACTTCGGTGGTTTCAAATGAGAATCATCGAGACCAATTCATTTAAATGCTTTCCAAAATAGAATATTCACTGAATATCATAGCCCGAAATACACAAGGTAATTAACAAAGCATTGTCATGTGGTAACATTACTTTGGATAGGTCCACTGGTCCGAACATAATTGCCCCAGTAATGCTAGCCGACACTAGCTGCGGATTAACCGGAATTGGCTCGATATTGACCTCAAGCACCCCTTTTACCGTCGATATCTTCCTTATTTTATCTCGAAGGAGTTTTTTCTATGGAATTTCTCCTTTGTAAATCATGTTGATTACCCCCAATGGCTTTTCATGTATGGTTGTCGTTTATGTAGGTCTAACATCAGCCCAAAATTCCCTCAACTTCCTATCCTTCATGAGCCTATCAATCTCTTTTAACAGCTGCAGACACCTATTAGTTTCATGATTCTCAATCTTATGGAATTGATAGTAAGGCCTACCCTTCATCTCTCTGAGAGTGTATTTTGGCCAAGTCATGAAATCTTCTTTTGCTATCCTCCGCAAGATATCTTTCGGCGTAGAATTGAGAGCTATGAAATTAATGGGGTCGAGTTCCTCTTTCAGTGTTTTCTCATACTTCCTTCGTTGTTGTGGCTGACTATCTCAGTTTGGATAATGCTCCTGAGGTCGTTTATTATCTGACCTCGAGGCGTCTCTACTTTCATAGCAATCATTACTACCCTTATCTCTTTTCCCTGTATTAGTGACTTGCAACACTGCTTGCGCAGTGGCTGTCTTCAACCTTTCCTCGACTCTGATATCCCTATCAGCTTTATCATACAACTCTTGTAGAGTTTTAACTTCTTTTCTCAACAGATATTTGTGCATAAAAGATCCTGGTATTACACCTACTTGAAAAGCTATGACAGCTGTCATTTCTGATTCATCCAACCTTTCTATAGACTGAGTTTCAGCCTTGAATCTTGTCAAGAAGTCTTTCAATGATTCTTTCTTTCCTTGCTTTAATTGAAATAAGACCGACACCTGTTTTGGCTTCACCCTCTGGTGACCGTAATTGGTGAGGAATCTTTTTTCAATTTTCCGAAAGCATGACATGGATCCTTCAAGAATTGTACAAAACCATTTCAGTGCTTTGATCTTTAAGCTTGAAGAAAACGATCGACATAGTACAATATCCCAATACTCGGTACCCTGATATATCGAGAACTGATGTCGATAGCTGAAAAGATGGTCCATGGGATCAGTGGCCCCTTCATACTGAGTTAACTTTGGATTCTTGAACTTTGGAGGTAAAGGGGATCTCTCGATATCCTTTTGTAATGGCTTTCTACCCACATCATCTACCAGCTTTCGTATCAAGGTTGATACCTTTTACAACAATTTGTCTCCAAATTGCTTCTGTAACATCTCTCGCACCATTTCCTTCGTGATCAGTGCCTGTGTCTCTTCCTCCTGCATCACCTTTGGTGTCGATCTTACTTTTGATTGGACTTCTTCATGATGGTTTCTTCGCACTTCCTCGACATGGCTCCTTCTAATTATTGGAGTGCCAAAACTCGATGCTTCGCCATCCTTCTCATACATTGCGTCTTCTGCACGCTTCTCATTCTCCTATCTTGCAGCCTTATTCTCAGCCATTAAAATTTTGTTTTGCTTCTTCAAATCCTCCAACCTTTGCAACAAAGCTTTCAAAGACACCTCTTCTTCATGTACCTCCTCTACTTCTTCCAGTACTCTGCTTGCTGATCGTCTTGTTCTCCGTTCCTCATTCTTAGAAATAGCTTGAGAAGTACGTCCTTCATTCATCATCACCGCTTTGCTCACTATAGTACGCTTTGGAGGCATCTTGATTTCCTTTTTCAATTCTTCACTTTCTTTACTGATCTTACCGACATTTCTTGAACACAAACTTATAATAAAAGGATTCGATTTATCAAAGAAAGAAGAAAAGAAAGACAATCTTTTCTTGTCTTTGACCCACAGACGGCGCCAATGTAGTGTTCTGGAAATCTATCTAAGATCAATGATTATAAACTAATGAACTAAAGAAAGGTTGATCTTGAAATGATCATGAAATGATATTGAAGTAAGCTTTTTTATTAACTATCAATGGTGGTTACAAGTTTATCTTTTTCTCTCTCTCTCTCTCTGCTCTCGGTTTACAATTTTTTGTCTAATGAATATGGAATGCCCTTTCTTCCTCCTTCCAGTCTTTATATAGTGTTGCAATTGTAGCTTTGCCCACTTATTTCCTGCCACGTGTTCTTTTCCTTCTTCCTCCTTCTTTTCCCGCTCGAACTTGCAATATACAAACTAATTGCGAAATATCGACAGTCATGTCGATATTTCTTATTAACCACGATATTTAGGATGAAATATCGGGGTGACCATATTTGCCCACGACAAAAGCCATTAAGGCTTCAAACGGATTTGGATTGGCAGGACAAATATCTAATCTTGGTTGTCCAACAAATTGTTTCAAGAAGGGGGTTTGACTACATACAACGTATATAACAATCTTCTGAGGTTTCAAAAAGATGCAAGATAACAAAGAGTTCAAAGACATGTATCAGCAACTCCTTCCTGCTTGATCATTTAGAGTACCAACTTGTTGTCCACAGAATGCCCTTGAAATGTTGCATGGTTCATGTAGATTGATGATCACAACTGAGAAATGAAAGAGTAATAAGTAAATATCCCTGAATCAGAACTAACCTCCGCGTAATAAAATCAACCAGTTACTTTATTTATTTTTATCGTTTTCAGTGGATATATATACTTCTATTTGAACTTTCTTAATAGGATATATTTTGAATCGAGAAACTTTTTAAAAGAGATTCAGTAAGAAAACTTTTTATCGTATTTAATTTTGTCAAGAAAGATATCTACATGGGTTAGAAAAACCAAACATTTAATTCTAGAAGCCACCTTGGGAAGAGAAAAATCTCTCTACTTCAATATGTAGATGGTAGATATATGGGTCAGTTCTATACAATGACTTGGTACCTACGTTTCATTCCAGAAGAATATTCAAGAAGAATTTTTCTTTGTGTATCCAACATTCCAACTTCTATAAATTGGAAAATATCGCAATGGTTTCTCAATGAAAAAAAATACTTTTATTCTAGGAAAGTTTTTCAACATGGTAGTATATATACAAACGTTCTTGGTCGCGTATGGTGTTTGTTTTTTTACTTGTAACTTTGGAAGTGCTTGCAACTCTGTAAGTGGTGGACCACTTTTTTCTTTGGTGTTTGTTTTTCAGCTAGTTAGAGAGTTAGAGCATCTTTAATGGTACAAGCTCAAAAACACCAATTTTTTTTATCAAACCAAATGCCAAATCTCTCAAACACCAAACATTTTCCGTCTAGACATCAAAGATTATTCAACACTAAACCATGTTGACGTGGATAAACCGTGTTCCCAAGCCCACGTGGTGTTTTGAAACACCGCGTGTTATTTCTTTATAATCCATCAAAACCGCGTGGTTCTCCTCATTTCTCACCTTATCTTCAATTGAAAATTCCGCTCCAAAATTTCTACTTAACCAAAAAAGAAAAGAAAATAGTAAGTAGCCAAACTCTTCTAATTTTAAACAATGGATCCTAATTATGATTTTGAACTTTTCGTTGGCGAAAACGAATACTGAAATTTTACAAACAATACTGGCAATGAAATAGAACATGAGAATGTAGATGGAGAAGAACGCGAGGATGCCGAGGAAGTAAAAGATGAGGGAGAAAAAGTTGAGGATGCCACGTTGACTGATGTACATGCATCCATATATAGTAGTTGAGTGCAAAATGCACTACTTCGAGTGGCAAGTTCAGGCAGCTGACACGACGGATATGCAAATAGTGTCTTCTAAACATGATCATTCTCATGTGTCGAGTGTAGTTGCTTTAAACTAATTATCAGGTAAGTAATTAGTTTGGATTAAATATTTTGAATACAATCTATTATATATTGAATATTATTAATAATAAGCTTATGTATTAGTTTAAATATTTGGGATTCAATTAATTGTTTTTCTTATATACATTATTTTTTTTATAATACCAGAAGGTAGTGGAATACCGTGTTAGATCAACTTTTGGATCGTATGAGAGATTATGACCTTGGTAGAACAATATATGCGACATTGATAGCGGCATTAGACAAAGCTTTACGGAAATTTTCTAGTTGAGGTCCTCAGATTGCAGGATTCACATGACTTTTGGAGGTTTGGTTCTACGAGTATTTTCGTTGTCTTTGTTCTAACGTAGACCTTATTGCTGACATCTGCCCTAGATTTGCAAGTTGGTTAGAACCTCACTTGACTCGTGACAAGAGGCAGATTAAAAGTAATGTGTACATGGCTTGTGGTCAGATAATAGTCACAAATTCGGAATTCGGCATCAATTCGACAAAGAAAAAATCGTTAATTCGTACAAATTCGTTAAAAAAATCGGAAAAAATCGGGAAAGTCATAAATAATTAAAACATAAAATAGTATGCAGTGTGTGATTGTGCATCATGTCAGGATTACTTCGAGCATATATCAAATTCAAATTTTATAAATATATATGTAAAGTCTTGTTATATCTTACGATATCCTCCAAATAATTGCAATTTAGAAAGTAAATATATTTAAAAAATTAATAGAAAGCTATCCATCATCAAAAAAATTGGAAAAAATCGTTAAAAATTGCTAAAAATCGGTAAACATCGAGAATTCGGAGACTTTTACCGTTTTTATTGTTTATTTGTTTTGAAATTCGGTAACCTGTCCATTCGGAGACTTTTTATGTTTTTTTGAAAAAATCGGAGATTTTTGTGACTATACTCAGATTTATATTAGATCGTTGTTATCTATTAAGTTGTAGACCCTTTATTTGGTATATTTTTACTACTTATAAGTGCCAAAAGTGTAAGTAGAAAAACTTTATTTACATAAACTTGTAAGTATTAGTAAACACTTAGAGCATCTCTAGCTAGGTGGTGGTAGTATCACCCCCAAATTTGAAGTCGAAATTTGAAGAAATTGGATGCAAATTTTGACCAACTCTAGGTGGATGGTAGTATCAATCGAATGCAAATTTGATTGTAGGGTCTACCACGTGCGCCATTGGTAATGTTGCGCGCCAGTACCACTGTCGCGTGCTATGATTGTTTAAATGTCACGCGACAGTCGGACTGTTGTCATTTCACACATTTGTTTTCAACATAGTTTCTGTAGTTCTACAAAAAAAATGGATTTCGATGATGAATATTTCTATAATAACCAAACAAGATGGAGTGGTGATGGTGAGAAAGATCAAAATAGTGGTAATAATACCCTCGTTTGGAGCAATCCCATGAGTGATCTAGGTGATGAACCAAGAACTTATGGAGTTGAAAACTAGGGAGCTAAGCCGGATGATCCATTGCTGCTTCAGTATCATCAGCAAATCGATTTTGAATTTCCTGCTGAGCCTATGAATTTTAGCCATCTTAGACCGGTGTCTAGGAGGCGGCATGATAAGCATGTCTCAAGAGTTGTTCTTGAACAACAACATGTATGTATTTTAATTTTATATATTAGCAGTAGTGTACGTTTAACTTTAGTAGTTAAATATGTACATTTTTATTTTTATTTTTTTAATTTTAGTTTCATTTTGCGTACATCAGAGATGTGTTATATATTGGGTTCGGTGCACTCCACGTGCGCTTAAGACGTGGTAGGATGATATTAAAAAAGTCGGTGCACTTGACCATGTTAGAGATGCAATTCTAGCGACTCCCTTCAGTCATCTAGTTGACATACCTTACAATAAGACTGACATTCAGGGAGTTATTAATGGTTTAGTTGAGAGATGGTGGGATAATACACATACTTTTCACTTCCCTCATGGAGAGTTGGGCTTCACTCCACTAGATTTTTGTATGATATCTGATTTGAGTATAGGATTAGGTCATCCATTGAGATGTAGCACTGAATTTCAGAGTTGTGCCCAAATGATGACTTTCTTCCCTTGTCTGATCGAGGAGTCATATGACAGTACTGGTGTTAGGATTTATGGTATCAAGACTGCATACATTACACCATTGATTAATGATGATGGGCTGCAGTTTTTAATAAACTATTTGTCACTTGATTCTGATGATGGTCGATCAAGCACGTACATGTTGATGAGTATGTAAGAGCTTTCTGTATGTATTTGATGGGCATCTTGTTTCTTCCTTCTGGCCATTCCACGATTAACTTATGGTATCTAGCCAACTTTGAACATTTGCATGAGTTAGGCGGTATTGATTTTGGTGGAGCCATATACTGTAATTTGTTGCGTTGTTTAGATAAGGTTTCTCGCCAGACTGGTGCTGTCACTAGTCCCCAATTTGGAGGCCGGGTTTGTCATTCTCTTAGAGGTATGGTTTTATGAGTATTTCTGTGCTGCAAATCCTATCCTCACAGAGTACACCGATGAGAGGCCTAGGCTCAGGGCTTGGCACAGACCTCGTCGAGCTCGTCTGACCAGTGAGATCAGTCATAACATAACTTTTGTCCGAACCCAGATCGAGCTTAGCCCACAGGCTTCTATTGTTTGGAGGCCTTGGCGGACATCTATGCACGTCGTCGCGAATGATTGTAGATACGCATTGTTCATTTCTTATAGGAGGATGATATTCACTTGCAGGAGTGATATGGAGTGGTATTTAGGGGATAGATGTTACAGACATCTCACACCATGCTTTGGTATCCCCCTTGATCCGCCTACTCATGTATTAGAGGCTAAGGACATGACCTTACATCAAGTCATTGAAAGAAACGTGGATTGAAGTTGGCAAGTAGCTTCTAACCTAGTTACATTGCAGACTTATGAGCAGTTTGAATGATCCGAGTGGCCAGACGATTTACCATCCTATTTCTTCTATTGATGACACTCGCGTCGTACAGTTAGAGCCTGACCTTGGACATCTACCTCTGGTAATTATTTTTATTGGTTTTGGTTTATTATTTTTGTTTATTATGAAAATGTCATAAATTATTATTTCAGGATGAGCTACGCATGAGATATGAGACAAACATTCATGTAAATGATGGCATGCGCTCCTCGGTATTCGCCTACAGTGCTGAGAGAGAGAGAGAGACTTCTTTGCAATGCCAGGCTCATGTAGATTATGACGATTTGCAATGCCAGGTTGATGAGTTACAGGCTCAGCTTGATCGCACTACAGTACATCATGAGAGTTCATCACATGGACAGATGGAGAGTTCATCACAAGGACAGTCGAGGAGGAGTTCACGGCAGAGGAGACATATGTAGGAAGTGAGGACTTGATGATTTATAATATTAAGTTTGTTGTATGATGATTATTATTATGTTGTGAGATTTAGAATTGTTCATTTGATCATTTTGATAAGTTCTAATTTATTTCCTTTGACCAATTTGATTTAGCAAATGAATTGCAATTTTTATTAATAGAATGACAACTAATACATGATTGCAAAAACATAAAATAAAAATAAATAAATAAAAGACAACCATTACATATCATCCTTAGTACATACTACTAGAGTTACTCTAGTTATTAAGTCAGTCATCATTTTCTTCATCATTGGCTCCTTCGTCCTCGGAAGCTTCATTTGTACTACTTGATCCAGCCATTTTTTCATATTTAGCTGCAATTGCTTCTTGTTTTAGCTCTAAAACCCTTCGTGCACGAGGATTGAGTTTGTCGAGTGACATTGTCAACAACCTAGTCTCAATTTCCTCCTCTCTAACACGGAGTTTTTCTTGCTTAAAAAATAACTTTTTTTGTGTCTTCTCTTGCTTCAATTTCACCATATTTTGAAATTGCCCATCTAGAATCTCTTCTATATATCTTTGATTTTCTTTAAAAGCCTGAAGAAATTCATCCATATTTTTAGCAGTGGATGCAATATTATCCTCAATAGTAGAAACAATTTTCTTGTTCTTCTTAATTTCTTTGCTCTGCTTCCTACCAATCGACCTCTCCAAAAAACCTTTGGTACTACTAGGATAGTATTCTGAGTACAATAAAGGTGAAGAGTTAGAGTGAGGTGTTGAAGGGGTTGCTTTCTTCTTTGGTCTTGGAGCAAGCATTTTGTTGCGTAATTGAGTTCTTTGCCACTTTGGCGTATGTTTGACTAGATTATAACATTCTTGCCATATCCATGGTTTCCTAGTAGTAGCCGCATAAGTTATTGTCGCGTAAGCTACGTTTATAAAAAAAATAACAAAAACAAAATCAATATCAAGTAGCGTATAATAAAAACATAAAAGAAAATGAAGTAAAAATTAAACGAAGTAAAAATGAATCTTACAATGTCTTCGCGTCCCCACCCGCTTGGAGGTTGTTCTTCAAGAACGGTAAAAGAATCCGCATCCGTAATCCCAAATTTTGCTACCGCATCCGCATCCGCATCCCAATTTTGCTAACGGTAAAAGACCACTGTCGCGCCGCATCCGCATCCGAAATCCCAATTTTGCAGGGATGCAGCTAGACAGGTGATACGGCTATGTTTGTTGCCACCTAGAGTTAGAAAGTCACGAAATTCCGATGCAAATTTGAAAATCTGCAGGTGATACGGCCACCTAGAGATGCTCTTATAACTTTATAAATAGCAAAAAAACAAACACCCCTCTTAAGTAGTGAACTGACTTCTTCCTTCCTTTATTCCTCTAGTGGTTGCTACAACTTTCAAAAAAAAATTCTCGGAACAACAAAATCAATTATTTGTATCAAAGAAAAAGTAAAAGTGCATATTTTTATAATCAAAGATATAGGAGACTTTTGGAATATTAAAAGTTTCAATGTGCAGAGAAAATAAAATTTTCATTGAATCTTTGTGAAATTTTCAAAAATTTATGATTCCACGATTATATTGTATATTCTATTTAGAGAGGATATTTCTCACAAAAGCCAAAGTGAGAGTTGATTTTTCACCATATATCACATCTAACATTTGAGATTGAACTCTATATAGTGAGGAGAATTAGATAATTCAAATAGGGTACCCTTACAAAAAGTAAATGCGAGGTTGCTCTCCCCACCGTAAGATTTGATCTAATGTTTAAGATATGCACCCGACATGTATTCCACTAGGTCAATGATGCATCTTTAAAAATAAAAATCAAATCATATAGTGATGCATGACACATGTTTTTAATTCGCAAGGACCCTTCAACATGTTTTTTATTTTTATTTTCTGTTGCAGATGTTTAATTAGATTGTTGACAAAAAGAGATGAATGGACGATGTGCAAATAAGTATAACAAATATCATGTGAGAGGCTATACCAAAAGAAATTGGATCTGGATGTGCTTGATTGGTTGTAGCTTAGCAACCAAGTCATCAACCTTGGTGGAAAAAAAGTTATTGCACATACATGTGGACTTTTTTATATAAAAAACTATATATAATAGATGACTTAATATGACAAAATTTATCTTTTTAGCTCAAAAATATATATAGGTTCCGAAATCCAAGTCAGATGTGGGTGCAAAGATAAGTGACAAAAGCAGTGATGGAAAAGAAGAATATATAGAATTGGAAATGAAAAACAAGGATAAAGTATATATTGCTAATAACCTCTTGTTTTTGAATGTGTACTCATGCATGTGTAATACATATTTGCTTGTGCACTGGTTTCTCACTTGTCCCGCAAAGGGGGCATTAACAGTTGTACATATTAACTTTTAGGCGAATAGAAATAAGACGTAGAGAATAAAAATAGAAGAAACAATATAAGCTAGATCATTGCACGATTGGAATTGGATTACTTAGTTTTCATTCCTAAACTAATTATAAGGTTCTTGTATTTTGAGTGTTGATAATCCGTAAAAACTTAACTAGATTACTCTAACTTTATTCTTACAGTATTAATTATTTATTTTCTACTCTCATATGTATATTCATACAATATATAAAGTACGGAATCGTTCCATTCCTAAATTACCAAAACATCATAGAATCCAATTAATTAAACTCAAGGAAACAATGGTGAGAGTAATATTTATAGGTGTGAATTTATACTATGAAACTAAATATATGAATTTAACTTCTACTAATTTAACTAAGCAATTGAATATGACTTGAATAAACTATGGAGAAGAAATTAGGAGAATTTGATTCTACTTTGATTTATTTCTAATATGCTAGTGTAGATTATTGCAATCCTAACCAATTAAGATTAAGTATTTAATCTCCCTAATTATTCATGGCAATCTCTGCCAACTAATAATTAGCATGTGAGGAAGTTCAACCCATTCTTATGGCGAATCAACTAACCTACTAGAGTGAAACTCTTTACAAGCAATAATTCTAACTAACATATCAAGTCTTCATCAAGCTTCATCAAACCCCTCTAATGAAGGTTTAGCTAGAAGTCATTAGGCTATCATTGATAGAAGAATAAGAAGAAGACATAATGAAAAATAATAACTTGACTTTTATTAATCTAATGGAGGCTACAATCTAAACTAATTAACTAAAACTAAACTAAACTATAAAGAGAGAGAGAGAGAAACCCTAATTTACAGGTAAACTAAAGATGGGAGTAGCCAAATTTTGTTTTAGCTTTAACCCTCTTTATATAGGAGATGTTTATATTACAATTTCGTGCATGGGCTTTGGAGCCATGTTTTGGGCCATGAAATCAAGCCCAAAACCTAATTACATATGTCCAAAAAGGGTTTCTCTGGGTGAAATTACTTCAAAACCATTTTCGCCCACTTTTACTACTCTGATTGGGTCAAGACTTGGACTATTAGAAAGCTCTTTCCGAGCCGGTTGTTTTGACATATAATAGGTCCAATTCTAAGATCTGAGTCCAAAGATACGACTTATGGAAGTTTTGTTGATTTTTTTGCTCTTTTTCTATCCGCGTTAACTTTGACTGTTCAGCTTTAACTAGGCTTTAAAAATGTTTTTCTCCTTGAAACTTGAGCTTTAACCATAAAACTTCTTAGCAACCAATATTTGCTCATTTCTCTTGCAAAAGTGACATATTTTTTCACATATTTAACTCCAAGACCTGAAATACACAAAAGCACGTAAACAGTACTAACACTTATTTATTATACACATAATTGGTCTAAATATAATATTATTAAGGGGTTAAAACTACATTTTTGAGCTCTTATCAAACCACCCCCAAACAACATTTTGTTTGTCCTCAAGCAAATATGAGAAATTAAAATAAGTGACCAAAAATGGAGTTCTAACTAATCTCGTTTTGCTGAGTGCGATTGCATTGACCATATGCAACAAGGCCTTAAACCACTAGAAATTCCCTAGTATACGAGTTATAGCCTCGTAAGAGTTTTCCAGAGAATGTATTCACAAACTTCATATATACTACAACAACTAAGGAATAAACATTACTGTTTTCTAATTTATTATCAGATATATATACATTTCACTAGCAATGAATACAGAATAATCAAGTCGAAATCTAAGCTAATACGCGCATAATAATCAATCATCTATGTACGAATAAACATATATAATGAACTACGCTATGAAATGCAATAACAGGTCCATTCTGAAACTTTGGAATAACGTCCTTAAGTAGGTCCTCACATATATGTCAGGACAAAAACCACTCTGATTTTTCCACTCAAATTTTGCTCACTCCAGTGCGCAGTGGGCACACTTTACCTTACAATCTCAATGACACACAAGAAAGCCGAAGTCGATCAAACATATCTGCCACTTACTATCACACTAATCTATTCCTAATTGAGCTAGAGGTCTTTATTAGGTATTGTGGGGATTAGGTGATGGTTTAAGAATGAAGGAAATGAATATTCAAAAAGAACCAGTATGAGATAATAAAATCTTCATATTATGTAACTTGAGAAAACCTTGTTCTTACTTTGCTTCTACACTTTGTTTCCATCCTTAGCCATTTTTTTTCTTTTTCTTTTGGCTTTTGACTCATTTGATTCTATTTTTGGAGTTCTAACTTTTTATTTTATTTATTTATTTTTTTTTCTTTGGATGTAAACTTCCCTTTTCTTATTTGAAGCAACTAACAAATTCTTGGTTTCAAAGGTCTTTATCTTTCCTATTCTTCATTTTATCTCTATTCTCAAACTCATTCAAAAATGGGTAGGCTGATTTTTATTTTTATTTTGTTTTGTATAAAAGGGTAAAAGATTTGCGGTTTATGAAAGGCTAAATAAAGGCTCAGAGGGGCGACTAGCGGAAATAATTTCATATAGGTTTGAATTTCTTGCTATATCAATCTAAAAAGGGCCTAAATTCTCGCTTAGGATATGGTATAGTGATCAAGCAAGTGGACGTGTGATTTCTCTATTCGGAATTTACTTCTCCCTTGTGTCATTTCTCAAATATTTCACTCATATAAGGCTTTAGGCTATATTCTCACAGGATTTGTAGAATAAGTACTCTAGCCTAGATTTCATAAACTTACTGCCAAACAATCATAGATACTCATGTAATATATTTATAGAAAGATGCAATGACTATTACCTACATATTAACCTAAATTTTTAAAAGCTATTCTAATATAAGAGCTAATGTGAAATATCTAGACTATTATCATCATAGAGAAAGAAACAATACCAATATTCCCAAGTGTATAGCATACACTTTTTATTTATATTTATGATTTTTTTTTAAATTTTTTACTATAAAACAAGTGCATATTATACATGTATTTGTAGGAACCGTTATAGTTGCACCGAATGTTTACGAACTGCGAAAACCCACGCGTAGCAGAATAAGGGGTTCTCACGGTTTTGGATAGAAATCATACCTTTAGATCGGCTAAGATAACTCTGAGAATCCAAGATCTACAAATCCAAATCAACCTCTTGATCTTCTATTGTAATCCTATCAATGGAATGGACGTTGTGTGGGCAACGATCTACCACCCTCTTCTTTCTCTCTTGGCCTCTCTTACTCACAGAATTTGGAACCGATTTTAGATCTACTTTTCTTGAGCAAAAACTTGGTTAAAAAATGGCTAGAGAAAGAGGTTTCTATTTATAGGCTACAACAGGGACCATGAGGAGAAATTAGGGTTAGGCCTCCTGACGGGTTTGGGCTTCCCATGTTCGTCTAGAACACACGGCCCAAGTCTGTCAACAAATGACTTATTCCACTAAAGGCCATTGTTGCATTACCGCCTTAATCCCAAATTACGTGTTATGTTTATGGGCTCCATATTATATGCTTGTTGATCTCCCCGTGTTTAAGATATCGAATGCCCGTTGATTAAGTCAAGTTACTGACAACTACATTAATCAACTTCTTATGTCCTTGAGTAGTACCACTCAACCTCATTGTCATGTTAGATTAAATCCACCTTCAGGGTTTACATGACAATCCTTATGAGCTCCTCAAGGGGACATCATCAACCCGGCTTTCTGCGGGTTACGGATTCCTTCTATAATCAACATCACACCTTACATACAATGTCATTACCCAATCTATCGAGTTTGTTGATTAACAAATAAATCTCACTCATTGATGATTTAAAGCAATGTACAATGCACGTAAGTGCCCGTTATTATATCCGGATTAAGAGGACAATCATCCATAATAACATAGGTGTTTGTTCTCTTATATAGTCAGTATAAAGAGAAACAACCTCACTTGGTCCTGTCCAATACACACAAAGTGTACTAATGTAATCCTGTAGTCAAGATAGACTAATACCAGATTATATTACAACCGTACCAATGGTTTGTCCAAATCCATTTAGGTTGTGAACGTTTACTTATACTTTATAAGGTACTGATGGTATGATCTTATGTGTGTCACCACACACCATATCATCAATCATCTACAATATAAAGTATTGGACGCATGCATATAACTAATAACATATATAATGTGCATAACATTTGCCCATATAATTCTCATTCAAAATATAAAGAATTAGAGTTAATACAAAAGTAATGCTTTTAATATATAACCCTATCAGTATTATCCTAATAGGTGCCTTAATTTACACGCGTGTTTCTATGCCACCCCCCAAACAAGTACATGCTTTGTCCTCAAAGTATTAAAATAAGAAGGGTAGGAAATACCATGGAAACGCGTGAAAATTGAAGAACACCTGCAAAACAAATTTAAAACATACTAATATAAATAAATAAAAACAGGCGCAACTCTATATGAGTTCCACCCATTATGGGGTTAACAAGAATTAAATTGCGTGGGACATAAGCAGACACGAACAAAAATTAAAACTTACCTCATATCCAGCCTTTACACGTTGTCTTCATCCTCAAAGAATTGAGGTTCCTCGGCATCCTGCCACGCCATGATAATTTGCTAGGCCTCACGCCATTTATCATCTACAATTGCTAACCGGTTAAGCGCCACTTGGTCGGATTGTAAGGGGCAACCCAATTAGGTTGTACCCTCCACCCCGACCAAGTCATTGCACGGAATGAGCATATAAAGCAGTTTGTGGGTCGCACAATGTTAACCCCAACCTAATCCGTGAAACAAGCACAAAAATTCAGAAAGAAACATAACATTATTCGACAAACTAAGACAGGCATAAGAAGATACTTATGCCTCATATTGTGAGCTCGAGCTAAACTAGAAACTAAGGTCCGGGGAAGGTCATAGATCGAGCATACGTCCCGTGGCTAAAGCAAGGAAGACGTTGCAAGTGGAGTCATTCACAGAAGAAAACCGCCATTCCCCTAATATGTTTAGTATGATAAAAAAAACATTATCATCGTGCCCACGTTAAGGGACAAGCTATCTAGGGCTACGTTATATTGCCCTTGGTCCTCTATACGGAAAATTTCTGCCCCGTAGGCTTCATGCAAAAACTCATAGGTGTAGACATACATATTATCTACCCAATAGCCCCATGGGTCTTGAACTTCAGCAGGCATAGACAATCCAAGGGCAAACGCCAATAAGAACTTGGTTATATCCATTGTCTTATCCTCAATGGTGACGGAGAACACCTCCTCTCCATCCGATCATTCAAAGAACGTACAATGCTCATAAAAATAAGTTGTAAGTGCAGGAGAATATAGTTCATCAGGGCTTACCATTAGAGGCTGCCATCCTGCCTGTATAATCATGTTGCGGAACCAAGATCCATACATCTCACTTGCGAATAAATCTTCGAATGACATCTCCATCCGATATGATATGAGGAGACTTCATGTCACACAACACACTCTAGAACTGCTGGAAACAACCTTGGAAGAACCTACAAAAAATCAGAACTGAAAGTCGCTGCTGAGGTGAATGGTGCGGGCACGCTCAACTTTGTCTATGGAAAGGCGCGAGCGCGCTCTTGCCTTGCTCGATGTCTAGTGATTTTAGCGCACGCGCGCTCTGAGTATAAGCAAAACAGAGGGCGTGCGCACTCCGAGTATGATGAGTGCTATGAAGTGCAAAATTCAAAGGCAAAGTGAGAGATGCAAAGTGAGAGGTGTGATATGAAGTTGAGAGTGCACCAAGGATTTATAGAGAACTAGTTTCTAAGTTCCACAAGTTTTCCAACTAGTTAAGGCAACATGATGGAATAAGACAGTTTTAAATCCAAAATAGAAACAGACAAGAGGCATACTCTAAAACCAAACCAATAGCTTTTTGGCTGGAATTAAAATAGCAATCCTCTAGTTATGACTCCTTGAGGTTGCACCAAACACCACTTTCTAATTCTAGCGACACCAAAATAGCAACATTCTCACATAATCCAATCATAATCAAGCATGCAATAAATTCGACAACAAAATACGTGAATATGATTATAGGCATTTCTAAATAAATAATTCCACCCCCAAACAAGTTGAAAGGGTGGGATTTACGATACAACACATAGCATATGCCGAAAACTAAATAACTTCAAATTAAATTAAAATGAAATAATAATTACAGAATCCAAATATTAACTACTTAACTAACAATTCGGAAACAAAATCTACGAAAAACAAGAAAACAAATCTTAACACAACAAAATACAAACAAAAACTACTAGCCACGCGACGATGATGGGCCAGAGTCATCCGTCCTGCACCGACGACGCTCATGCCTCACAGAGATATCTGAAAAAGAACCCCCATCAGGTGGCAAACGTCGTAGAAATTCTACTTGAAACTTCCTCTGTCCCTCTATATATGCGTTCATGGATTCCTCACGCTCCTTATCACGCTGGACTAGGGTCTCCATGTTAGCCTGGAGCTCTCAGTTACTAGCACTGAGCTCCTCAAAATTCTGATGGATGTTAACCTTCCTAGTCTGCAAATCCTCACAAATGGTATTAAGAGAACGCATGCCATGATGAAGCAATGCCATGCGTTCTATATCAGAAGTAGCCTTTTCCAAGGCATCGACATCAAAACATGTCGTGTCTTCCTCATCTTCCTCACTCGATCAGTCTCAATACCCCTATCCTCAGGCAATTTCCACTTCCTCTGAATACAGTCTTTATAAATCTTTGTATTTGCATGCAACTTCAACATATATAATCCGCTGAGTTTTCAGAACAACTCCAAAATGCAGCATGATCTTAGTAATCAAAATAGGGAAGGGTGCAATATATATTCCAACGGTTCTAAGCTCAGCAATCAAAAAGTCGAGGATGCAAAACTCATACCTCTTCTCCTGAAGGACCCAAAGAACGTGCAGACAAGATGAGCCAATGTCACTGACTTTCGAGGTGCCAATAATGTTCTTACCAAGCCACTGAGCTACAGCCAGCTGGTTGATTTTCAAAGACGACTGTCGAACACAATGCGATTTCGCATTGTACTGTCCTTCCAATATAGTCTCTTTCATTAATGCCTCGATCCCACCCCACTGCAATTCCTGCATTGTGATTACGAGGTTGTGTTTTGCCTCAACGCCTAGAATCCTAAACAACATAGCTGTACACACTTCTTTCCTCGTACCATTCACCTTCACAAAAATCTTCCTACCCTAAATATTCATCTTCTTATAGAAATTCAACACCAAATCGGTGTGATAAAAATAATTCACCGAATACCACAACCCTTTCCACCCCCTACTAATCATCTCAGTATCATAAAATGGTGAAAATTGTTTAGAAACAAAAGCTTGTTCCGGAAAAAAAATTTAGTTTTGGGTTGCTATTGGGGTTTGGAATTCGAATTTGGGTGGAATGCAAGGTGGGGAGAAGTTCTAATTGAACTCTATTTGAAACAAATTGGAGTGGGTCACGTGGGGTTTTTTTTTTTTTTTTATGGTTTGATGATGTTCTTGGAGGTGGGGAGAAGATGAAGAATGAAAAGAGGTTTAAACGCGTGGGTTTAACCTGTTGGGCCCAAGCCCATAACAAATTTTGAAATACCCATTCTGTCCTATGCCGCGTGAAATTAAAACTAAAATTCCCAATTCGTTAACGGCTCGATTTTTGTGAATGAGCTATGGAAACGACCATCAAAGAGAATACAATCCAATGCTCTATAAAAAAAAAACTGAATCTAACCATGGTTGACATGTAAGAAAATGGAAAACGTCTTGAAGTGTGTGCATGACATAAGTTATATGAGCAAAATAAATCTAAATTCATAGATAGTATCAACCCAAATCAAAATATGACTAAATGGCACATATAAACAACAAGAATAAGAAGTTGAGCGAATAAGAATGGAAATACCAACACCCCACCCCCAAACAAATTTTGAAAACAAGGTTTAGAAAAATTTATTTAAACACGTGGGTCTTTTAAAGTCAGATTCCCGAGACTTGCTAGATTACATATTTTCATGGTTTTAACATTTTTTATTTTTTATGAAAAAGTTTTAAAATAAGGAAAAACAATAAAGCAATAAAGACATAATTCACACCATAGAGAAACATGACTCAAAAACCGATAAAACATGTAAGAGTGGAAAACATGAATTATGTTAAATGTGGACTTAGGATCCAATACTTACAACCACACACTCCAAAGGGAGGGCCCGATTACCTGAATGGTGCACTCACTAAAATATGGAAATGAAAGGAAGTACACCAACAACAAAGGTCAGTCCTCATAGACAGGATCCTGTAAAAGGACATCCTTCACATCTGGGGACATTAACTCGTAAAAATATTTTAATCGTTGGCCATTAACTTTAAAGGTACTGTTGTCCTTGGGATTTAATAAGGTGATTACCCCATAAGAGGTGACTTCAGTAACCATAAAAGGATCAGACCAACAGGTTTTTAATTTTCTAGGGAAAATGTGCAAATGGGAGTTGTAAAGCAAGACCTTTTGACCAACCACAAACTCCTTACGCAAAATTTGTTTATCATGAACACATTTCATGTTAGCTTTATAATCTTTCGCAAGATCATATATAAGAATCGCTACGGATTTCTCCCCCGCTACAGATTTGTTCAAGCTCATTTAATTGCAATTTGCGCCTGACACCTGCATCATCATAATTGAAGTTAAGGTTTTTTATAGCCCACATAGCACGATGCTTTAATTCAACGGGCAAGTGACAAGGTTTTCCAAACATAATTCTAAAGAGAGACATACCTATAAGAGTTTTAAAAGCAGCCGATATGCCCATAAGATATCAGTAAGACGCTTAGACCAATCTTTCCTATCAGGATTTACTAGTGTTTCTAATATCTTCTTTATTTTTCTATTAGAGACTTTTATCTGGCCACTAGTTTGTGGATGATAAGGAGTTGCCACTTTGTGGGTAACTCCATACTTTTTAACTAAATAAGCAACAACTCTATTGCAAAAATGTGTTCCACCATCACTGATGATGGCTTTAGGAATGCCAAAACGACAGAAAATATATTCCTTAACAAAATACATAACTGTCTTATGGTTATTGCTATGGCAAGCCATGACCTCTATCCATTTGGAAACGTAGTCCACGACAACAAGAATATAAACAAAACCATGGGAAATAAGAAAAGGACCCATGAAATCAATGCCCCATACATAAAAAATTTCTATTACCATGATGGGATTTAATGGCATCATATTACGTTTAGTAATACGCCCAAGTTGTTGGCAACGAACACACGTCTTGCAATGAACTTGGGCATCTTTAAAAATAATAGGCCAATAAAAACCACATTGAAGAACTTTAGCAGCCGTTTTCATACTACTAAAATGGCCACCACACTCTTTGTCATGGCAGAAGGACAAAATCTCATTATATTCCCACTGGGGAATACAACGACGAATAATCTGATCCACACAATACTTAAAAAGGTATGGTTCATCTCAGTAGTATAGCTTAACTCTGGCCAAAAACCTCTAATGTTCATTTCTGAACCAAATATCAGGAATAATATCAGAAGCTAAGTAGTTCACAATGTCGGCACCAGTAGTATAGCTTAACTCTGGCAAAAAATCTCTTATGTTCATTTCTAGACCAAATATTAGGAACAATATCAGAAGCTAAGTAGTTTACAATGTCGGCATACCATGGTGCAGAAAAAATAGCATAAAGATGCTCATCAGGAAAAAAATCCAGTATGGACTCTGAATCACTATCACTGTCATTGGTAAGTCTAGATAAGTGATCTGCAACCACATTCTTTACCCCTCGTTTATCCTTAATTTCTAGGGTAAACTCTTGCAGGATAAGAATCTATCGGATCAATCTCTGTTTAGCATCCTTCTTGGCAAGAAGGTACTTAAGAGTTGCATGGTCGGTGTAGACTAAAGTCTTAGAACCAACCAAATAAGGGTGGAATTTATCTAAAGCATACACCACAACTAAAAATTCCTTTTCAGTAGTAGTGTAATTGCGTTGAGCATCATTTAAAGTTTTACTAGCATAATAAATTACAGTCGACTTATCACCTAGTTTTTGCCCTAACACAGCACCAACAACATAATCGCTAGCGTCGTACATAAGCTTGAAAGGTTTAGACCAAACGGGAGGCTGTATAATCGGTGCAGATGTTAAAACAGCTCTTAAAGTTTCAAAAGCCTGCTTGCAGTTATAATTAAAATCAAATATGACATCCTTCAAAAGCAGATTAGTTAAAGGCCTAGCTATTTTCGAAAAATCCTTGATAAAACGCCTATAGAAACTTGCATGGCCTAAAAAGGCTATAATGTCACGGACAGTCCGTGGTATAGGTAAAGACGCTATCTTATCCAAGTTAACTTTATCTACTTCTATGCTGTCACTAGATACGATATGACCTAGCACTATCTCTTTCTTTACCATAAAATGACACTTCTCTCAATTTAAAACCAGATTTTTCTTCTCATATCGTGTCAACACCTGAGAAAGGTTAGATAGGCACTCACTAAAAGAGTCTCCATAGATAGAAAAATCATCCATAAAGCGTTCCACCATGTCACTAAAAATATGAAGCATGCACCGTTGGAAGGTACTAGGAGCATTACAAAGACCAAAAGGCATCCGTTTATATGCATATGTTCCAAAAGAAAATGTGAAGGTAGTTTTGTCTTGGTTATCAGGATCAATAATGATCTAAAAATAGCCAGAATAGCCATCTAAAAAACAATATTAAGCATGACCAGCTAGACGTTCGAGCATCTAATCTATAAAGGGTAAGGGAAAGTTATCTTTTCATGTTATGACATTTAAGCATCTGTAATTAATACAGATCCTCCATTTCGTATGTCTAAAAAGGGTTTTTCTGTGCGAAATTACTTTAACACCCTTTTCGTATACTTTTACTACTCTGATTGGGTCAAGGCTTGAACTATTAGAAAGATCTTTCCGAGCCGGTCGTTTTGACATATAATAGGCTCAATTCCGAGGTCTGAGTCTAAAGATACGGCCTGTGGAAGTTCTATTGACTTTTCTGCTCTTTTTTACCCGCGTTGACTTTGACTAGGCTTTAAAAATGTTTTTTTCTACTTGAAACTTGGGGCTATAACCATAGAACTTCTTAGCAACCAACCTTTGCTCATTTCTCTTGTAAAAGTGACATATTTCTTCACATATTTGACTCAAAGACCTGAAACACACAAAATCACGTAAATCGTACTAACTCTTATTTATTATACACATAATTGGTCCAAATGTAATATTATTAAGGGTTAAAACTAAATTTTTGGGCTCTTATCAAGTGTGCAACAACATATCGGATTGAACAAGAAAATGACACATTGACAACAAATTAAATTTAAGAATAGTGTAGATGATGGTGTTTTAATAATCGATCAAAACTAAAGGTCGATATTCCAGTGTTGGTTTGATACCGAATTGAAATCACTTATTTCAATAATGACAAGTACAATGAAATCAAACAATTAATGTAATTCAGTTCTCCTAATAGAATGTTATATAGCCGTCATGTCCATGGAGGTGACACCTCTAGAGACCAACTCAATCCAGAAAAGAAAATAGCTCAAATGCCATTGTTTTTGGAGTAACACATGTAGTCATGCAATGTACACCATCAACGTTAGTACCTTAGAGCTCTGCATCTATCCAAAAAAAAAACTATATATTTGACACCAGAAGTCTCATGCAAAACAAGTATATTAAGGAACAACAACAAACATTAAGAGGGCGCTAGCATAAGATGTGAAATTGGTGGGGCCGGATATGTGATTAGGCAGGTGAGAGAGTATAGATTTTAATAGAATATGGATTTTGAAATCCTAGGAACTAGGGTTTATAAAAGGAAACTAGGTGGATAGTGTGAGTTCAAACCCACTATTATGTTTGAATCTACTTAGCCATATGCCCTAAAGCGCTTAATTGTTTGTGCATGCACTCTTAGTTTTTTTTTAGGCGCATTTTTTGAATGTGGAAATTCCTAGCTAAATATAATTTTTCATTTAAAATTAATTGGAGGAAAAAATCTTTGAAATTCAAACATGCCACACAATATATTTTTTGATTAAATTGTATTAGGAAATGAAAATAACAACATGGTATATTCGACTTGAGGTCGGTTCTCGTTCCTAAAGTGATGAGATCGACTCTCATACACTTGTGCAGTGAGGGAGCCAGGAATTTGATCCAAAGGGGGCTAGTGCAAAAAAGTTTGGCCTGGCTATTTTTTTAAGAGATTTTTGTTTAATTAACATACTGTCTTTATTTGCACTGTGATCATCTCAATTAGTAGAGTATACCATAATTAACATGGACATTTAAATTGGACCAACCTTTTTTCTACCATGAAATACCCTTCATAAAATATTAAAATCAATTATTCAATGCCTTTAAGAAGGATTATTTAGTCATTTCAAAATTTACTACCATCTATATCCTTAAGATTATATAGTGACTTAAGGACGTATGTGTAAATTCAGGTGGGAAATCAATTATACGCCCCTATTCAATTGTTCGCGACTTACCCAGCATTGATTGTCCAAATAAATACCTTTTGTGAAATTAAAATCGATAAACCAATCGTCTCTCTTCCACTTTACGACTTCCCCTCATTTGTAAACATAAAATGAAAAAATCTTAGCCATCGTTCTCTCTCTTCCAATTGAGTTCTCCTACAAATAATCGAACATCTCAACCAAGTCTTCAGTCAAGACAATTCAGGTAGGCTTTTTTGTTTCCAAACATAGGTAGGAGTCATGTTCTCAAAAGCATTGTTGTCAAATTTGAAAATTCGAAAGTATAGAGGTCAACAGTTGGGATGGAGTTGGAAACTTATACGCGTACTTTGAACACGGGTTCAGCAAAGTACTTGGCTACTAGCACTTATTCAAATTAACTATAGGATGAAATTCTACATGTTAAAACTAAAAGTCGTGCAAAGTAAATTACTTTGCTTTGGATATGGTAATCAAATTCTACATAGCTTCAGGATTTTGAGGCACTCAAAGGGTAGAGCTGGATTTACCAACATTATTTTCTATTGTAAATTTCAAAATTGTAGAGGTCAAAAGTTGAAAATGAGTTATTCTCCTTCCGCTCTTTCAAACTAGAGACATTTAGTGCATTATTTGATGGGATTCTCTTGCACACAATGAAACGAAACCACCGATTTCGAAAATAATGGTGAGTTAGAAGATTGTGTTATCATAGATAATCGAATGTTCAAAAGCATAGAGTTTATGATGTTTGAGACTGATCATATGGCTTCCTTAAGATTTAGTCACTGTTCCACGAAGCACTATTTCTGTTAAATGTTTGATTCCAAATCCTGTTGTACGTTCATCGTAGGAGGTTGAAATGGATTATATTGGCAGCTGTGTTTTTTAATGGACAATTATCAGGTAAGCAAGGTCTATTTTACATTCTATGGAAACTAATTACACAAACAAACAGATCATTACTACAGCTTATCTTCTTAATTTTTCATTGTTTTCGGTCTTCTTGGCAGGAACTGTGTATGGGAGTTTAGCAAAATCACAGACTGACATTCATTAGTAGTGTGAAGCTGATAGCTTGCATTAACAAGATTTCCTCACTTAGTATAGCTGTTGGCCTCCCGGTTTGTTCTTGCTCTTTGACTGAATTTTCCTTATACTTTGTGAAGCGCATTTGTTGTAGGGAATATTATCATTGTTGTTGTTGTTGTTGTTGTTTCCGTTGTTTTTTTTTTAAATAAATAGAATAGTGGTCCACATTTTGAGACATGGAATGTTGGGGTTCTCAATATTTCGTTTCAATTTGTCGTTTATTTGAATCACTCAGAGTGTAGAACCTTAGTGTGGGTGGTTGGGTTATACGTGATAACGCAAGTTGGTCTTTTAAGGCCCAAAAAGGCAGCAAATACTTATACTGACATAAGAAAGTCTGAGAGCAGCGTTACTGATTTTTTAAAATTAGCCTTTGTGCTAATATAATAATCGTTTTTTGTGCAGTGGTCAAAGCAGTTTTAGACCAAAGTACGCCGCTTAGTAAATGACAAGATTTTTTTAAAAGCGTTAGCTTTAATGTTAGAGTTAAGATTTTTGTGCGTGATTGTTATGTGGGATGCTCCATTTTTTGTCCTTCTACCTGTCCGTTGGGTTTTTTATGAATAACTTAGTATTTGTGGGATGCTCCATTTATGTGTCTGGATTATACCAATTGTTTTACGTGTCTAAAGGTGTTTTACGGAAAATTGACTTGGTGTGTGTCTGAAGTGTCACTAGCATTCCCCTACCGCCCTACTTGAAGTGTTCTTTACTTCTTTCTGATTGAATTTTTTCCTTCTTACATAATACACTTTTATCTGGTTTTTGTATGTGGGTGGTCACTTTTTCATCAATTTCCTCTGCATCGTTTTTTTCAAAATGTCTATCATCCTATTCCATATTTCATTGCTCCAACACATGTTTATCCATATCCAAAATGTAAATTATAAAAGAAAAAACCACTTCAGTTTAGTAGGGGTTTTACTTTTCAAGGTTGAGCCCTATCATCAGCCTACCAAACCTTTTATGGACTCTATATAGATAAAAAAGGCACTATGGATCCTAGAAGATTTAAGGCACTGGTCTACTTGGTTGATGTACAATACATATCCCATGCACAAGTACATACCAAATAAAGTCAAAATACATACCCCTTTTGGCAGTATAAGCATGGAGAATACTGCTACTTTCTTTATAGATTTATTGATCATATATTCGTATTGATAATTTGGATTCACCTGATCTCTGCATGTATAGCTCTTTGCGAGCAATTGAAGCGCTACACCTTTTGCATTCTGCATTTGTTTCAATGTCATGCTCCCACTAGCATCAGCCACAAATATCACCCGCCACAAACTGCATATTTAGAGAACAAAATAATCTGCACTTACTGATGCTAATAATATATTGGGCTGTAGATAGCGGTTCATACTGGATTGAAGAGCTCAGATCTGATTTCAGCACTGGTAAAAAAAATGTACTAATGGAAAAAAAATAATCTTTCCACCACTAATAACATTTAACTATTGCTGTTTGGATATGCATTCTTCACTTCCCTCACCTATGGCTACTATGTGGGCACAAAGGCATCCTTAGTTGCATTACTACTTGAACTAATGATTCAATATACGAATGTGTTAAAAATGTTCGGCAACGTATTGTTCAAGCACTAAATCTTTTTTTTTTCTTTAAGTGATCTAGATATATTTGAGCTACCGCAGCATTTCTCACGTGTCAATTGGTGATACTTTAGTATTATATAATGAACTGTTGAATTCCCAATTTTTTTTTTTTTTTTTAAACATGTCTTCTTTTTGTGATTAGTTTTAATGTTAGTATTCATAGGTCAGTATGCCTTGCTCATTTAGTATGCATATATGTTATGAAGATAGAACGAGTCACTCCCATTTTTCATGGACATTCAGAGAGAAGTTGAAGATATCTCCATCGTTCCCTTGAAAGTCTCTCCTTCGACATATATTTGTGTGTTTGTGTGTATGTGATGGCACAAGTTTAGGGTGTTTGAGTGTGGTCTTGATAGTAAATGAGTATGGATATATTCTTTAACAAAAACAAAATACTTCACACAGTCCCCTTCCATTTTGTTCATTATTCTCTTGAGTCGTTGAGCTGAGCTTGAACGCGTAACCAAAGGTATTTCTCATGCTTTCGCATCTCTTATGTCTGTTATTTTTAACTTCATATGTAGCATCTCTATAACATTTTCAAGGAATAAAAACTCTTCAATCACTCTTGACATCGTCGTGTTTAGTTGTTGCTTTATACTACAAATGAGCAGCTAGCACCATAGGAGATCCCACAGCACATAGTATATACCATATGCAGAATGCACCATTGGAGATTCTCATCAAGTTTCTTTTTTATTGTATAGAATTCAATATACTCTTAGAATTATAGTATTTTTTTTTTAGTTAAGAAAGTTTAGTAATTAGTATATGGTATCTTTCTGGTAAGCTTTTCTATATATATGAGTTCTTTAATGCATATGTCTATATGAGTTCTTCCTATATATATATAAGAAGTAGTTTTGTTTTATTGATAGACGACAGGAAGCTGGTAATATTTAAGATTGCCTTTGTTTTCTACTGGAGTTATTAATTCATTCCTTTCATCATCAATGAATGCAGCTTGTGATGTTGGACATTTTCATCATTATGGACACTAGCAAGAAAAGTGCAACTTAGACCAGATCATTTTATCATTATATTCCTAAGTATTCCACCTCCTAGAATTCATGGCTAGAAACTATATGAGTACAGAACATGTAGGAAAATCATGAAATAGAATTATTAAGAGACCAAAGTTATGGTGATGATGCAAAGCATTTACTAGATCGTTTTAAGCTGGTTAACAGACACCAACCAAATTAACAGAGAGGTTCTGAGTAAACCATTCTTTCTCTCCTTGAAGTTTGATTAGGCCCACTACAAATAGAGGTAGGTCCTGGACAATTGTTTACTTGAAAGAAGATATGTTTGCACACAATAAATGCTTTCGATTGGGTTGTAATTGGATTGGTTTTGGATGCTATCTTTGAGTTCTTACAAACACTTTACTACTTTAGTACCTTTGTAAGACCTAGAACCACACTTGCCTAATATTTATCCAGTCCGTTGACTGCCATATTATATATGCTGCAATTATTGCAGAATCATTATAAGCAAGATTTGGGGCAGCCTTTTCCCGTTAGATTCTTATCAAACCTTAGAGGAATCTTGCCGCAGGGGCTCATAACTCTAGAAACTTTTGAAAAATTATGAACCACTTCACTGGTTATGAAGAAATTCTCTAATGGATTTTACTTTTATCACAGGTTATATTAGCTACTAACATAGCAGAATCTTCAGTCACAATACCTGGAATAGCATTAGGGGTTGTACATGTACAAGCCTAGCCTGTCTGCTTTCTTTATAGGATTGTGTAAGCCTAGCCTGTCTGCTTTCTTTATAGGATTGTGTTTCCCTTTACATGAACTTCTGCGAGTAAGCTGAATATACATCTTTATGGAGTTCAAATTATACACCAAGTAAATTCTATCAACACTATAATATGGATGGAATTGCAGAGGTATCATTGTAATTGATCAAATCTAAACCCTGCCTGGGGGAATGGTCTAATTGGTAGAGCAGAAAATTGTTGTTTGTGACTTGACTTGGAATTTTAACTCAAGCTATATTTTGCATTTTGCGTGTATTGTTTGGCATTGGAAAGGATCGAATAAGATGAGGAGCTCACATATGAGGTTGTTTGTCTTTGTGCTTTTCTCCTCTTCTTGAGATCTTTCTCTGAGCTTCTTTTACCTAATGCAGCAATTATTGGTTTTGGAGACAAATTTGTTCTTGAGTGGTCTTGGTTTTCGTGATCAGCATCGGGATATGAGACTTGACATTGACAACATGTCGTATGAGGTTTGTTATTTTTCTTAATAGTTGTGGATTTTTGCAGATCATATTCCCTTACTTTTTTCTTTTTTCTTTCCCTTTCATTTTTCATTAGTTCTCTTTTTCTAATAATATTTCGTGGAGCTTTCTATGAAGGAATTTTTTAATTGTAGTGTCAAATCCTGCTTCCTTAAATGAGGCATTATGCGTCCTATTTATGATCTAAATTCTATGTATAAAATATTTAATCTAAGATTTCAGAGTAGTGATTTTCTTATATATGCTTATTGCTATAACAGAATTGTTAGCACTAGGTGAGAAGATGGGTACTTGTCGGCCAGACAGCCTTACGGAAGAAAAAAAATTCTCAAACCGCCGAAAAGGAGCTTTTATATGCCTGTGCCTCCAAACTTCGTGGATCGGGACAGAGGTGATGATGCCAAATGTAGTGTTTGTCGCACGGTACTTCTTAACCGTAACCCGAATAACAAGTTCAAACCTCAATCATCATAAAGTGGATTTTGGTAGTGTTTGTATGGGATTTTGGGAGTTCTTTTGAGGTGCTTATTAGTGTAGGTAGTAACTTAATTCCAATAGTATACCAAGATTGCAGTGATCGAATCAGGAACTGTTTGATTCCATCTGTAATGGAATCAAGATTGTCTTTGAAACTTCAATCCTTGAAATTTATTAATGTTGGTTGTTGCGGGGAAGAGTATTTGAGGGAGATGAGATGGGCAACTTGCGGTCGATCATCATTATCATTTGGTCTCAGATCAATCGCTGGTCGCTGCGTCAAGAACCGGTGCCCAATCTGCAAGGCTCAAGATGCAGATTTATAGATGATATTGGACCAAAGATCACCACATCTTCAAGATCGTGTAGTATGAGGTCTCCCATCTCTTTCTTTTTGTACATATTTTTCTATTTTATTTTTGTGAAATAAGCAAAACAAATTGGAAAACCGTTTACAGATATATATGGTGATCCCGGCTTAGTAATGGAAAATTTCCATTTTATCATTAACAAAATCAATGAAAATTTTCATAAACTATTGTCTTCCGCATATTTGTTGCTCAATAGAATTTACAGTTTTTCAAACTAAATATAACTCTTCCCAAAACAGAGCCATTAAGAAGTTAACTTTGTTGTGAATATGCCCATAAAATTGCCTGCTTAATCGAGAAGACCTCTTTCAGTTCTGAACAGATTCTTAAAGAAGCAGGGCTTCGTCAAATTTAAGCATTTCTTGTAGACGATAGTGCAGTACTCCATGCATTAGCAAACCAAACATAACCAGTAAGGAGATTATGTTACAAAAAGTCTGAATAATGAAATACAAAAATCGTAATAGAATAATATTATGATTTCTATCGTATATGACACTATGGTTTTTACTCGACGAGAAGCTTTATGTTTCTTACAATTTGAATAAATTGTGTTAGTTAACTTGCAAAATTCAGGTATACAATATTGAAGAGCAAGACGCTTACCTATATCTTTTTTTAAATGTTAAGTTCATTCCCTCAACAAGAAAATTTAGCAACCATAAACACAATTACAAACAGTACATCAATTTCCCTCCCAAGTTGGTTACCAAATAAAAAAGGTGTTAAGCAAATTATGTTTTCACTCTTCATTAAGTTTTGTTTGACATGGCGTGCTAAAAACTAGTGTTATTAATGATCCAGCAATATTGAACTGGTCACGTTGTTGGTCTGTTAGTACAGCTGTACAACTATTTAATTTTTTGTCAAGGGTGACGGTTGCGCCCACACGAGGAAATCGAATTGGCATGTAGCCTGTTACGGTGTTACCCTTTAATTACAATAACTCCATATCTTGGTTTGGAGACCATAAAATGTTAAAAACCCACGAGAAGAAGATCTTTTAATGCCATACAGAACATCTGAGGTGGGACCTACTAGGACTATCTTGGTGCACACGTTTACAAATAAAGCTAGTTTCCCCATAATGTCCTTCTAGAAATAAACTGCGAGAATAGAATATATTCTTCTTTCTTTCTTTCTTTCTCAAATTTTACAACCGTATAAAAAACTAAAACCTCTCTCTCTCTCTCTCTCATAAAACATAAAACCCTTTTTTGTCTGTTTGATCAAAGCTTGGAAACATGCATGCATCACACATACTTCTGGAAGAACCAATCAGGATGGCTTCCATCCTCGAATCTTCTAAACCCGTAAAATAATTGTTTTTTTTCTTTTTTATATTGTTTACTGATTCATGTTTTTATACAAAATAATATTGCTTGTGCAGAATTTTTTCCCTGCAATGACAAAAATTGTTGGGACTCTTGGACCGAAATCTAGATCTGTGGAAGTGATTTCTGGTTGTCTTAAAGCTGGGATGTCTGGTATGATTATATTGTTGGTTTCATGTATTAAAGATTCGAACTTTACTGCTTTATTTATTTCATATTGTTATTGTTGTAGTTGCGCGTTTTGATTTCTCTTGGGGAGACCCTGAGTATCATCAAGAGACTTTGGCAAATTTGAAGCTAGCTGTTAAGAGTACTAGGAAGCTCTGCGCGGTAAATAGACCCTTGTGAAACTATAGTTTATGTATGATTAGGAGAGTGAGACACTGATTTTTGTTTTGCTATCAGGTCATGCTGGATACAGTGGGACCTGAATTGCAGGTTGTGAATGTCGCTGAGGATGCTATATCGCTTGTAGCTGATGGTCTTGTTGTTCTAACTCCAAATCGAGACCAAAAGGCTACGTCAGAGTTGCTTCCTATTAACTTTGATGGACTGGCAAAGGCGAGTAATTAATTCTCATTGGTTATTATGATACTCTTGGAACATAAGGTTTTTAAGCACGAAGGATAGGTTAGGTAGATAAGTCAGATATTGCACTTACAAAGTGTTTTGTATATGAAAGCCTCTCTTTCGATCAACAATGACAGTTGAGTAGCTATCGCCATTTTTTTTTATAGAATTGATTAGAACTTAACTCTATATTGCACTACAAGTTTATATGTCAATCCAACTTTAGTTCTGTTTTGATAAAACATCAATAAAGTTTCTATTAAAAGTGTAATTCTTTTCTTTGGTGTAATTTGGAGTAATTGTTGTTTTTCAGGCAGTGAAGAAGGGAGATACCATTTTTCTTGGTCAATATCTGTTTACAGGAAGCGAAACTACATCAGTTTGGCTAGAGGTAAGATTTTGGTTGGAGAGTGGCTTCAGAAATGTTGTTCCAAGATATCCTGAACTTGAGAAACAGCGATAGTTATCTATAAAGATGAAGTTGCCCGTCAGAGACGTCCTCTTTTCCATTTCAGCTTGCAAAATGGAAGAGGATGCTTGATTATGTGGCTGCCCTTTAAGTCAATCTGAAACATCATTATATTCTTAATTATGTTAGGAATGACGATCATTTGTGTACTAGTTTTGGAATATGAGTTTCTTATGTACATCACAAATATATGCGCAGGTATCTGAGATAAAAGGGGACGATGTCGTTTGTGAGATAAAGAATACTGCTACTTTGACAGGATCATTGTTCACTTTGCATGTCTCTCAAATTCATATTGATCTGCCAACCTTAACTGACAAAGATAAAGATGTAAGTGTCAGCCTATTTCCTTAATACAATGATAAGTCATAACGTTTTGAGCAGAATTTTCCCCGCTGGACAACCATGATCAGGATTGTGTTTTGGTCTGGAGATGGTGTATACTTTATACTTTTATTTAGAGTTCTGGATCTTAAATATCTGCGAAAATGTACTAACATTCATAGTTAAAAGTAATTACTACTGGAAGAGTGCTAAGTAACATGGACACTTCATATTTTTAAGAAAATATTTGCCGTACACATAAACACACAGACACTTGTGTCAGTCCTGAGCCCAAAATTTAGTTGTGTAACTAAAGAATAGTAATAGTTTTCTTTTTGATTAGCTTTGTCCCTGTGTCCGACTTCATATAGTATCAGACAGTTTCTATCCGTGTCGGACGCCGATACGTATCCGTGTCAATGTGACATGGTGGAAAATTAATTCTACAGTTAAAATCATACAATATTTACATGTCTGCATTTTGGCTATGTACTGTATATCTATAATATATTATGAAACGGGCATCTCTTAAGTATGACACAAGCACAAACATCTATAAACATGGTTCTTTATCATTTAGACTTTTAACCTTTCTGCCTAAGGTTTCATCTTTGAGTACTTTTCTTGATATATCCAACTGTAAACAATAATTTCAGGTCATAAGTAAATGGGGTGTGAAGAACAACATTGACTTTCTCTCATTATCATTTACCCGTCATGCAGAAGATGTCCGCCAGGTAAGAACTTGTATATTTTTCCTTGCTCTTTTCACTATTTTGTGATGAACTTAGACATCAGCTTAACTGGGTTCTTCCTTAGCTGTTTCAAAGTTACATCTGATGCCATAACCATATATATTTTTGACTGACATATAGTATAATGAGCATCTGTTTCTTATTATGTAGGCCAGGGAGTTTCTTTCTACATTAGGAGACCTCAGTCAAACTCAAATTCTTGCAAAGATTGAAAATGAAGAGGTGAGTTGTTGTGAGAATAATATTCTTTCCAGCTCTGATTTTTGTTTATAAATCTAAGCTGCATCTCCTGACTCTTGAGGATTGTCTTGTAGTTGTAGTCTATGAAGTAAATTCTCGTCTTTTAGTTCATAAAGTAAATGCTGTACTTTAATAAATTGCAATTTCTTCCAGGGATTAAAGCATTTTGATGAGATCTTACAAGAAGCCGATGGCATTATTCTTTCTCGTGGTAATCTTGGAATAGATCTTCCTCCTGAGAAGGTAAGGGTCTTACACTTGTGGATAACTAATAGTTCAGTACTGTTATCTACTTATCTCTGTGCTCGTCTATTCTCTAAAGACCGTCTTCGTACGCATGTGATTTTATAAAACCTGTATAGTGTATACTGTATTGTACTTGTATATGCAGTCTGTAGCCATATTTGTTTGATTCAAAAGTATGATATGTTCAACCTTAGGTGAAAGTTATCCTGCGTTTCTAAATATTTTAAAGTGCTGGAGACGGTTGGTTAATAAGCTAATAAGGCTGGCATGGTGTAAACTGTAAACCATGATTTCAATACACACACAAACACACATGCTGAGCTCAAGAAGAAATCATGTTGATTGATACAAGGATATCTCATTCTGTAGGAGGAATACGGAGCATCTGAAGGATAACGCAATTAAAAAAAATTAACCAAACTTCTGATTAATTTTGTTAAAAATCTTTTGAAAGCCAAAGTCTAGGGAGAGGGTACTATCCTTTCGTAATATCGCCATTATGATGCAAGGGTCATGTTTCCCTCTCTTCCTTGTGATGAAAAATGCAACGTTAGATTGATACCAATATTTCAGTTTAGAGGTATGTATCTGACATGGGGGGGTTGGCCAGTCAATTACAGGAAGTTGTAATGTGAATGTATTCAAAGAATAGAGGGTAATACATCATCGGGCTTCAAGGTTTGATGATTCTATCAACTGTGGCCATGCATGATGCAGGGTTCTTTTCCATTTTTAAGTGAAAGGCTGTAAATTATCTGGGGATTGAGATTCGATAATCTTGGGGGTGACAGGACACTAATACAACTTTAATGTAACTCACTTGATATTGGGTTCTTTTGTGACCTTTGCGCCAAATTTTGACATAGAAATTGTTTTACCGATACAAACGAGAGGAAGATGGTTTGAAACTTGATGGAATGCAGCCAAGGAGGATTTAATGGATGTGGTGCTGCACATAAGAATCACTATTCCGAAACATACCTTGATTCTAGTGTCCAATAGGATTTTGGGATGTGTTCAAGTAGGTATTAATCAACATGTACGTATCCTCCAACTTTCACCGTGCCGTACATGGAAAATAATAAATTTTGCCTTCCATGTTCAGCACTTGAGAAATGTTAGGACTCATCAGTGTTGGAAACTTGGCATGCATGTTAAATATATCAAGATTCAGTTTTATGCCCATGATTTCCTGTAGAGATTGTGATAGGTACTGGATTTAATGTTTTAGAGGGTGTCAGAGAAGATCCGAAGTGTTTTTTGTCATTTTAGAGGGGAGACTGACTTTTGTTAGTATATAGACTTTGTTCAACAAAATACTTTCCTGCCTGGATGCCCATCATGCTGGATGTTGCTTCCGGCGAACTATATTAAGTTGGCACATGTAATGGTCATGGTTGTCGTCGGTGTTGACAAAGGTACAGAATGTCAAACACTTTGATCTTTGTGAACTCATAAGAAAATTCTAGTGTCAAGCACATTGGCATCTATAGACATTCACACACATTCTGTTAGGGTGTGGCATGCCACGTGTTCAGCTTCTGGGTGTTTAGTGTGTGATCCTGTGTGTGATCCTGTAACAGCGCCTGTAATAGTAATTATTGAAGGAGTGCTGTAGATATGTTGTGGTTGACCTTAATCAAGTGGTGGTATGATATGCTTATAGTGTTACTCAAAGGCATGAAACTATGAAGGCAGATTGTATGTTTTGGCTTATATAGTGAAGGCAGAGTTGCACACAAGAGATGGGGTTGCATGTCTCTGGACATTTGAGTTTCTACCTTCTCTCCTTTTTGACCCACCAATATTTGCCACTGTGCCAACAATGACTGTATTTAAAGTCCAATGGCTTGGGAATAGCTAAACCCTGTTTCAAGTCTCAATACAAACATTTTATTTGGAACTTGTCTTGTGCTGGGAAACATCATTTGTAGTTCGACTAGTTTCTTATTTATGTTACTAATGTTTTACCATATCAGACTATGATAATATTTTGGAATCATTTCAGACCATTTTGGTGATTGCCTTCTTTTTTTTTTTTTTTTTTGTTCTTATTTCAAAAGGCTGCTGTTTACAAATGTAACATGGCTGGAAAGCCGGCAGTGGTAACCCGAGTTGTGGACAGCATGACTGATAACTTGAGACCAACTCGTGCAGAAGCTACTGATGTTGCCAATGCTGTATTGGATGGTACTTGTTTTCTTTTTAACTTGTCATAACTAAAACAAACAAAATTAAAGAAAAAAATAATAATAATGGAAAATTAATTTGTTGCTCTGGTACCCAGATTTCCTACCCTTACAGGAACATATGTATTACTTTGGATGATGGGTTTTTGCATATATCAGACATCAAATAAAACCCATTTTCAAATACAGAATACAACTAGACAACATGATAGTGTCTGGGAATGCTCCGGATAATTCTGTGGGTGTTTACAGGAGGGATGGTGTGTAGAGAATGGTTTAAGTCTTTAGTTGAGAGAAATTTCTCTTGCAGTAATTAACTTTTCTTGCAGGGAACTTGATTGCCTTATTGATAAATTTACTGACATGGTCTCATATGATTATATATTTATCCTCATAAGAGATCCGACTGTCTAAACTCGTGAAATATGTGTTTTCCTTAACTCATGTGTCTTAATTAGAGTGAATTTGTTGTACTTTTGAGACTTTTTAATGGTTGAGGAGGTGTAGGTATCTTTTATCTTCTCAAGGATTTGGCTGATTTTTTATTTGAAAGCTGATTTTGTGGTTATCTTTTCAACTGGTGCAGGTTGTGATGCTATTCTTCTAGGTGCTGAAACGTTGCGAGGACAATATCCTGTTGAGACCATTTCAATTGTTGGTAAAATCTGTGCTGAGGTAAGCAAAAGTTCTTAATAGCTTTTGTTTGCTTTGATTGATTAATTCTTTGAATTGCTGATTTGAAATCAAATGAAATGAAAGAAGGCAAGACATAGATTTACGTTATTTTTTTTTGTGAAACTATTGCAGGCTGAGAAGGTTTTTCACCAGGACATGTACTTCAAGAAGACTGTAAAATATGTAGGGGAGCCAATGACCCATTTAGAGGCCATCGCTTCCTCTGCGGTAATTTCTCATTTTAAGTTCCTGCTCAGTGTCTCTTTCATCTTCTATGGTTGTCTTTATTGGCAACTGGCTCAGTAAATTAATTATCAGTTTGTATTTTTCGCAAATAGTTATGAATTTTGTACAAATTTTGTAATCATGAAAATTAGGTGCGGGCAGCAATTAAAGTAAAGGCATCTGTTATTATCGTCTTCACTTCATCTGGAAGAGCTGCAAGGTACCACATTTTTGAAGCTGTTACGAGTGAATAAAAAGAATCACTTTTTAGGAATTTTAAATGGTCACTTCTCTTTGCTTACACCGCTACTATTGAGTGCCAGTTTCACCTACTTATGTCTGAATATTCTTGAATGCAGATTGATTGCCAAGTATAGACCAAATATGCCTGTTCTATCGGTTGTTATCCCACGACTCAAAACAAATCAACTGAAATGGAGTTTCACTGGTGCCTTTGAGGTACTTTCTGCTGGCTAATACTATATTTGTCCACCTGCTTTATTTGCATGTCTCTACGAATGAAAACTACTTATATAAGTGTATAAATACCTAAGTTACATTGACACGGACATGTGTGTCCATATCCGTATCTGTATCCGAAGTGTCTGACACGGCGAAATATAAAAAATTGAGGTATATTACATACAATGTGTCCAATATGGACACGTGGATACGTGTCTGACATTGATTATTTTTTAAATATGGTGCGTCCATGTTACATGGTGTATAATAGTGGTGTCCATGGTTCTAGAAAAATTGGGACCAAAACCAAATCGGATAACTATGAATTGAGTGTAAGCTGAACTGTAATACAGTTTGTGAACGATGGTTTTTCTGTTTGTGAATGACAACAATACAGATTTCAAACTCCACTTCCAGTTTTTTTTTCTTTGAAAACTTCATTCTAGATTTAGATCTGTAGGGTATATGAATTTAATAAGATTATCAGTTCTGATTTTGACAGTAAAAGAGTAAAACCATAAACTTGAACTGAATCTGAAACATTTTGAAAGGAAAATGCAAATATGCTTGAGATCGATTTGGAACACATTAAAATGAACTTCATTGAACATCAGAATCATAGAACTACGAACTTTTTTTGTTACAGATTGAAAAGCAAACCTTGTTCATCTTCAATCCAGCCAAAAGAACACATACTGTTTGCATTTGCTTACATAATTAAATTGCCACCAATTAATAGTCTAATAGAATAGGAACCTAAATACTTGAAGACGAGCTTAAAGAGTCTTTTTACTGAGATCAGAAGCCTCTATGAGTGGAGAAAACTGATGGTAGGAGCAGCCAGTGAGAGAGACTAGAGTGAGGTTGAGTTAAGACAGAGTGAGAGTACTTTAGGGTTTTGTGTAATATTTGACCATCCAACGGTTGAAACAGATTTTTGGGGGTTTAAACTTTCAACTAAATGGGTTTTATTTGTAACTTAATAACCTTGAGTAACAAGCCTGATTTGATTTGGTTCGGTTTATTTGATCCGAACTTGTTTGATTTTGGTGTTTAAGAACTGTGAGCCGAACCAGGAGTGATAGAAACCATCAAAACCTTAAAAAAAATCTCATCAAAACCGTCCGGTTTGGTTTGGTTAGTCAGGTTTTGTGAACACTCCTGTATAATCCATATTTGTATGTAAGAGTGCATGACATAAAGTAAATTTGTTTTTGTGTTACTAATTACCATTGAATGAAATCTTGTGATGTATCATGTATGCAACATTTTTCATTCTCTATTAACAAAAGCAAATTCTTCCTTTTGTTCGAATGAGCAGGCGAGGCAATCACTTTTGATTAGAGGTCTTTTCCCTATGCTTGCAGATCCTCGCCACCCTGTAAGTTTCTTCCTATGTTATTCTTAGTTACTGAATATGTTCCTTGTTAAATTATGATGGTTCTCAATGAGGTGTCAGATGGTTCAGTTGTTGGGTTCTGTGTTAGATTAGTTTTTTATTTCACTTCTGTTGTGTCTTACCCATGCTCCCAAGGAAGGAGTAGCAATTCCAAGTTGAATAGATCACTAGAACTTATAAGTGATAATCATGAAACTATTGTACAAGAACTTTGGGAAAATCTTTATTTTATGAAAGAAATTTTACATAGTGTGTTGCTAATTATAATTGTTTTACAGGCCGAGTCCACAAGTGCCACAAATGAGTCTGTTCTGAAAGTAGCTCTTGATCATGGCAAGGCATCTGGCGTGGTAAAGTCACATGACCGTGTTGTCGTTTGCCAGAAAGTAGGTGATGCATCTGTTGTGAAGATCATTGAGCTCGAGGATTAGAAACGAGTCTCCATCCTTTTTAAGCCTTTTTGATTTATTGTCAACCGTATTAGTGCTTTCACCTATTAGGTTCAGGTTGAGAGTATGAGGCGGTGGATGGATATGTATTTAAAGAGTGTACACTGAGGCATTTCTTACGTTGACCCATTGCATGGATAAATAATATTGAAGCTGTGGTGGCATATTCAGGCGTTGTGTTCTCCTACAAAAGCTATTTTTCGTTCAATTATTAGAATGAATTCCTTAAAACTTTTTCAGTAATACCAATTTTGATGCTGTTTTGTATAAAACAAATTTGGTTTTGAAAGGGCTGGACTTTGATGAGGAATATGAGGCAAATAGTGGATCATAGGGGTAGCGGACAAGTGAAAAATCTGAATAGCAAATTTGACTCTTGTTAAATACATATTTGTTATATTCGTTAGAACCAATTGTCATGAAATTGTTGTCTATTTATCTTATGTAACCTTTTGAGGAATTAACTACTACTGGTGCTAATAATCCAAATGTGTGAAACTGTGTTGGTTAGCTTTTAAGAGAGAACGGAGATTGTTTTTTGGGTGCCGATGTTTGGTTTCAGATTAAGGTTAAAACTTATTTGCAAGTGTTAAACTGTTAATTGAGGAATATACTACAGTGTATAATCTCCATGTCATTTACAGTACAGGATATGATGATGTCAATGACCAAATGATATTACCAGTCCGGAAGCTAGACAGCACCTTCACCCATGTCTGATATTGAAACCAGGGCCTGTCATGGTTTAAGTAATACTCTCAGAGTCTCAGCTAAGGCCTGTCAAACCAGTTATGCAAAGAGGCACAGGTACTTCTTCCTGTCTGATTAGATAACATAGTAGTATGCTGTGTTGATGCGGAGCAATAGAGAAAGAAAAGGATTGGCACATGTATCCAAGACCTCACTTGTTGCCATCAGGTCTCCCTACCCTCAACGTCTTATCTAACTTTTCTGATCCTTTTGAGAAAAGAAGAAGTCTATGCATTTCGTTCTCAAGTTCAAGTTCCAAAAGTTTTATTCTACAGAGACCAGATTTTTTAGCATCAAGTTTCAACAAATCATTGTTCGACTCACTAACACAAAGTTTAGTAGTCAATTATTCTTAATTAATTTTAAACAGCTCAACACTTTTATTCAACAATTTGGAATAAAGTTCCTCCGAATCAACTTCTTCCTCACTTTCCTCACCATTTTGAGAGTGAACACTCTCATGATCAGAATGGTGAGTCAGAGAGGCAGTGAATCCACAAAAGTTAATTGTAATAAGGCATGTGAAGAAAAGTCAGCACCAATCAAAGAATGACACCTCAACAGTTTGTAACAACTATGTAACTATTTTAGAACATTGTACTATATATATAGGAAATTGAATGTACAGAAGAATCATAGAATGAAATAAAGATTCATTTTTCAGTATTCTCGTTTTTGTTTATGGTATCAGAGCAAGAAAACCTTACGGTTACGATCAATCCAATCAATTTTTTTTTCAATTCTCCTTCAGTTTTCTTCGATTCTTTCTTATCCATAATCAAAGTTTCGATTCATCAATCACTCAAATCTATATAATGATTTGAGTGAATGAACCTCAGTTATACGCTTCTCAGTACAATGATTACAGTAATTCGAATCAAGCTTCAACCTCTCAACCATCTAATTCTTGTTGGTATGCAGATACAGGAGCCTCAAATCATCTAACTGCTAATCTCAATAATCTAGCTTCTCATTCTGAGTACAAGGGATCTGACAAAGTCTTAGTTGGCAATGGACAAGGTTTGCCCATACTACACTCTGGTTCTACTTCTTTTACTATTGAAAAGTCTGCTCATAGTTTTCATCTCAAAAACATTCTACATGTGCCTCACATTAAACACAGTATTTTTAGTGTACATAAATTTGTTTCAGACAATAATTGTGTTCTAATATTTACTCCCAATGCCTTTTTTGTCAAGGACTTGGCATCGGAGATGATGCTTTTCCAAGGACAAACTGAGAATGGTTTATATCCTCTTTATCTCTCCGCAAAATCTCATGCATATCCTTCTTCATCTACTGCCTTCTTTTCAACTAAAGCATCAAATTCCACTTGGCACAACAGACTTGGACATCCTGCTGCTCCCATAATGCACAAGCTTATTCAAGCAAAATGTATTGATGTTCAAAGTTCTTCTAAGAATTCTTTTTGTAGTGATTGTGCAATAGGCAAAATTACAAAACTTCCATTTACTTTGTCAAGTCGTAAATCTACTGAACCCTTACAGTTTCTTCATATGGACCTATGGGGGCCTTCTCTTGTTATTTCAGTTAGTGGAAATAAATATTTTGCAACTGTGGTTGATGATTTCTCAAAATATTGTTGGTTTCTTCCATTGCAATCTAAATCTCAATTCTGTTTAGTGTTTCAGACTTTTAAACTATCCATTGAATTTTTTTTTATCTTATAAAATAAAGGTTGTTAGAACTGATAATGGAGGTGAGTTCACTAATGATCAACTTGAAATTTTTTTGTATACTTCTGGGATTTCACATCAATTCAGTTGTCCACACACTCTAGAACAAAATGAAGTGGTGGAGAGGAAGCACAGACATATTTTAGATATGTCTAGGACTCTTATTCCTCAATCTTCCATTCCATCAAGATATTGGGTTGATCTCTTTCCAACTTAAGTATACTTGATAAACAGACTTCCATCTTCTTCTCTTCACTTTATATCTCCCTGGGAAAAACTTTTTCATAGAAAACGTAATTATTCCATCTTAAAAACTTTTGGCTATTGTTGCTACCCTTGGTTGAAACCATATACCTCCAATAAACTTGAATTGCGATCCAAACCATGTGTCTTCATAGGTTATTCTCTTCATCACAAAGGTTATCGATGTTTGCATCTTAATTCACGAAGAGTTTTCATTTCTAGACATGTTTTATTCAATGAAAAAGAATTTCCATTTAAGTTGTCTTCTTTTCAATCTTCTTCAAACTCTAATTTTCCTTCATCCATACGTAGACAAACTTCTGGTTTTACTCCTATCTCTTCTACATCTTCCGCACCAATCATTTCATCATCTTCTATTCCTATTCCAATAGCTTCAGTTCAAACACATAACATCACTGCTAACAATTCCTCTTCATTAAACAAACACTGTTGGGGTTTATACCAATACCAATCAATTCCCCACTACACAGATAATTTGTATTTGAACAATAACCACTCCAATCAATAATTTAAATATTCCCTACAACCAAACTAACATGCCCAACTCGCTAAACAACTATATATTAACAACAGATAATAATGTAAAGCAGTAAAAGCAAACCATAACACAAAGATATACCGTGGTTCGGCCAATAGTGCCTACTTCCACAAGAGCTAATCCTTTTATAAAGTGGGAAGGAAGATTACAATCACTCTTTGTAGTCTCTCATCTTACTAGATCACTCATCTCTTTTTACAGGTTGTATCTCTGTAAAGGTTATCTCTCAATCTTGATAGCTTTTAATATTAGGTTTTCCCTTACTTCTGTGTTGTCTCTCGTGTGTTAGGTTTTGCCAAACACCCCAACATATAATGTAAAACTCGCGGTTCCGCAAAAATAGAATCCTGCCAAATTAGGAATGGGCGTGTGGCACGCTCAGAATTGTTCTACAACGGGCGCGGGGCGCGCTCTTGCCTTGGATGATGTCCAGGCGCTTGAGCGTGAGGCACGCCAGATTTATTGGAGAGAGCACCTGCGCTCTTTGCTTGAGTCGATGTCCAGCGCTTTAAGCTGCTGGCGCTCTTGCTTTTCCACACAAGCTGAACTGATTTCTCTCCTCTCCTCATGTGAGGGATAACTCCAACAATCTCCCCCACCCGAACAGAAAGGGGGGATACCTCCATGAAATTTCCAAATCAACAAGAGGAGTCTGCTACCATTCTGGTGGTAGCACAGCAAACATCAAACTTACCTTTCAGTAAAACCTTGGTCATCATATCCGACCCGTTCTTGTCGGTATGGATCTTCTCGATACATAAATGCTTGTCTTCGAGTACTTCTCTAATACAATGATAACACACATGTATGTGCTTGGATCTAGAATGGAAACTCGGATTCTTGCTCAAATGGATGGCGCTCTGACTGTTACATAGAACTACAAACTGTTTATGCTTTAGCCCTAGTTCGTTGAAGAACCTTTTCATCCATAGCATCTCTTTGCAATACTAAGTGGCTGCAATATACTTGGCTTCTGTAGTGGAGAGGGAAACACACTTTTGCAACTTAGATTGCCAAGAAACTGCTCCCCTACAAAAGTAACCAGATAACCAGAGGTGGACTTCATCGAGTCAACATCACTTGCCATGTCTGCATTAGTGTAGCCTTCAAGTAAGGGCTTACTTCCACTAAAGCACAAACATAATTTGGAAGTGCCTTGAGATATCTCAATATCCACTTAACACCTTCCCAATGTTCCTTACCCGGATTTGACAAAAAATGGCTTACAACACCCACGGCGAAAGCAATATCCGGTCTTGTACACACCATTGCATACATCAAGCTACCCACTGTAGATACATAAGGAATCTTTTCCATCTAACTCTGCTCATGTTCACCCTTTGGACACATCTCTTTGGTCATGCGGAACTGACCACCAAGCGGACAACTAACTAGCTTCGCTTGATCCATGTTGAATCTCTTCAACACCTTCTCAATGTAGCTTTCTTGAAAAAGCCACACCTTCCCACTCTTTCTATCACAAGTGATAAGCATCCCAAGTATCTACTTTGCTTGACCCAAATCCTTCATTTCAAAGGACTTACTCAAGTCTTTCTTCAGCTTGGATATCTTGTTGATGTTTGGGCCAACTATCAACATATCATCCACATACAACAAGAGCACTATGAAATCCCCATCTTGAAATCTTTGAACAAACACACAATGATCGGAAGCAGACTTCTTGTATCTTTGCTTCGCCATAAAGGAATCAAACTTTATGTACCACTGTCTCGGTGCCTGTTTCAACCCATACAAGCTCTTTATCAACTTGCATACTAGGTGCTCCTTGCCTTTGACCTCAAAACCCTCTGGCTGATCCATGTAGACATTTTCTTCAAGGTTTCCATGAATAAAAATAGTCTTAACATCTAGCTACTCAACCTTTAGGTTCATACTTGCGGTCATACCCAATACCACCCGGATAGAAGTCATCTTCACTACAGGAGAGAAAATCTCATCAAAGTCAATACCTTTCCTTTGACAAAATCCCTTTACAACAAGGCGAGCTTTGTGCCTAGGGTGTGGATTGTTCTCCTCATGCTTGACCTTGTAGATCCACTTATTTTTGAGAATTTTTCGTCCTTGCGGTTTCTCAGCTAACTCATAAGTGTGATTCTTATGCAAAGAATCCATCTCATTATGTATGACCTTCAACAACTTCTCTCTGTATGTACTTTCAAGTGTCTCTTGATAGTACATAGGTTCTCCACCATCCGATAGTAGAATGTACGTATGTGGTGGATACCTGGTTGAAGCTAGTTTCTCTCTATCTGACCTCATTGCCCCATCTGCTAGTGCCTCAGGAGGATGTACTTCTGCTTGCTCTGGTGGTGGTTCATGCACTTCATCTGCATCTTCTATACCAAATGGTTCTATCCCATTATGAGCAATATGATTCTCATCATGAGCTTCGAACTCTTGGTTCTCTGCATTCTCAATGCCTTCTGCACGTTCCACAGTAGGAACTTCTTGTTCTGAATCAACAAGATAATTAGTGAAAGCCTTTAACTTCTTACCCTCCTCAAAGTCTGCTATGGTTTGGTCTTCCAAGAACACAATATCTCGACTTCGGATTACCTTCTTGTTAATCAAATCATAGAGTTTGTAACCAAACTTTTCATCTCTATAACCCAGAAAAATGCACTGCTTGACTTTGTCATTAAATTTGGATCTCTCATCATTCGGAATATGCACAAATGCCCTACACCCAAATACCCTAAAGTATCCATAATCAATATCTCTGCCTGACCATACTCTCTCTGGATAATCACTATTCAAAGGCTTTGACGGCAATAGGTTGATCACATGCACGGTTGTACGCATTGCTTCAACCCAGTAGGTTCTAGGTAGCTTAGAGTGAGATAGCATGCATCTCATCCTCTCTACAATGGTACGGTTCATTCTCTCTGCTATTCTATTATGTTGCGGTGTCTTGGGAATGGTCTACTCATGACGAATCCTATGACTGTGGCAATACTCTTCAAACGGCCCAATGTACTTATCCCTATTATCTGAGCGAATACACTTCAACAACTTCCCTGTCTCTCTTTCCACCCTGCTGTGGAATTTCTCAAACATGCCAAGTACTTCATCCTTGGTCTTCAGACTATATGCCCATACCTTTCTTGACACATCAATGAAGGTCACGAAGTATAAAGCTCCCCCGTGGGAATTCACTTTTATAGGACCACATAAGTCTGTGTGCTAGGTCAAGGACATTGTCCTTTCTGTGAGACGGGAATCTTTGGAAAGACACCCTGTGTTGCTTTCCTACCAAACAGTGAGTACATGTATTTAAATGTGTACCTTTAATGTCTAGCAAGGCCTTTTGATTTGCAAGAACTTCCATCCCTTTTATGCCCATATGACACAGTCTCTTGTGCCACAGTTCGGAGGAAGCTTCTTCTTCTGCCGCATTCACTTCTGCTTTACACAAACTAGCCTGTGTTTTGTAAAGAGAGCAAGTTTTCTTCCCTCTGGCTGCTACAATGGAACCTCTGCTCAGTTTCCATACCCCGTTACTAAAGGAGTTTACAAAGCCATCGTCATCTAACTTCCCAACCGAAATTAGGCTTAGCCGAATGTCAGGGACATGTCTTACATCCTTGAGTGTCAAGGTGTAGCCGACATTGGTTTTTACATGAACATCTTCAATGCCTATAATCTTCGAGACACCACTGTTACCCATCTTCACTTCACCATATTCACCACAGTTGTAGGTAGTGAAGAATTCCCTGTCTTGATTATTGGCGATAGGATGCTCCCCAGATCTATCACCCACTCAGATCCCCGACATGAGGTACTAAGACAGTACACACCACAATCTGACACAATTCCCACTAGGTCATCGACTAGTGCGGTAGTATCTCTGCCTGTGTTTCCGTTCCTATGCACCATGTCTCCATGTACACAATTATTCTTCTCATCCCTCTTCAGTGTTCTGCACTCATATCTGAAGTGACCCTTGGTGGCACAATAGTAACATTGCCTCTCCGCCTTAGGAGTTCTAGCTTCACCCCTAGATTTACTTCTGTCATCACCTCTAGAATGAGATGGTTTCCTATTTCTACCTCTCCCCCGTTTATCTGTGACAAGGATCTCTAGGTGAGAGGAGCTGCCTTTTGAACTCCTTCTAGTCTCCTCATTCAACAAAGACGCGGTAGCCATCTCCATAGTAACGATTCCATCATTGGCTGCTCCGTGTAGAGAGACTGCTAACATCTCCCAACTTTCGGGTAGAGAGCCTAATAGAAACAAAGCCTCAACTTCGTTTCTCAAATTAATCTTCATAAAATATATCTGATTGATGGTATTCTGTACTTCGTTAAGATGCTCAGACATTGAAGAACCTTCTTGGTACTTCGTGTTGGCAAACTTCTTAACGACCAACACTTTGTTTCTGAGCCCGACTTCCTCTCATAGAGGTCTTCGAGTTTCTTCCACAAGCCAAAAGTTGTAGTCTTTTGGGATACATGGTGAAAGACACTATCGTTAATCCACTATTGAATGTACCCAATTGCTTTTATGTCAAGCTTGCTCCACTTAGCCGCAGCAACCGTTTCCGGTCTTTCTCCTCAATTCTCAATGGGTTGTGCCAAGTCCTTGCAATAAAACAAGTCTTCTATCTTGGCTTTTCAAATGGTGTAGTTCTTCATATTCAGACTCGTCATGTGAGTGTTCACAGAATTGTCCATCTCTACAAATTATTTAAACTCAAATCTTTTCTCAGGAGTTTTGTCAAACACCTTCCGACCAAGATTTGGATAACACCCTAGGCTAATCTAACCTGGCTCTGATACCACTTGTTGTGGTTAATCACCGATACCAATCGATTCCTCACTACACAGATAACTTGTATTTGAACATAATTCAACTCCAGACAACAATCTCAATATTCCCTACAACCAAACTAACATGCCTAACTCGCTAAACAACTATTATCAACAGATAATATTGTAAAGTAGTAAAAGCAAACCACAACACAAAGATATACCGTGGTTCGGCCAATGGTGCCTACTTTCACAAGAGCTAATCTTTTTATAAAGTGGGAAGGAAGATTACAATCACTCCTTACATTCTCTCACCTTACTAGATCACTCCTCTCTCTTTACAGGGTTGTATCTCTGTAAATGTTATCTCTCAATCTTGATAGCTTTTAAGATTGAATTTTCTCTTACTTCTGTGTTGTCTCTCGAGTGTTAGGTTTTGCCAAAAACCCTAACATATAATGCAAAACTTGCGGTTCTGCAAAAATTGAATCCTGCCAAATTAGGCATGGGCGCGTGGTGCACTCTTGCCTTGGACGATGTCCAGCTTTGAAATTGGCGCCGCTTTTAGATTTGATTTGTGGAGGCCGGGCCGCTTTTGCCTTAATCGATGTCTAGGCGCTTTAGCACGAAGCGCGACTCAGAATAGCTTGTGGAGGGCATGTGGCGTGCTCTTGCTTTTCCACACAAGCTGAACTGATTTCTCTTCTCTCCTCATGTGAGGGATAACTCCAACAAGCATCACATGCTGACATGAGCAAAACATGGTATTTTTAGACCCAAAGCATTTCTTACTATCAGACATCCTTTACCAGTTGCTTTTCAAACTACTGTCTCATCTACATCTTTCAATCCTACCTGTTATTCACAAGCTATCAAAGATCCTCAGCGGAAAGATGCAATGGTTTGTGAATTCGATGCCTTACTCAAAAATAACACCTGGATACTTGTCCCACCATCACCCTCTCAAAACTTAGTAGACAATAAATGGGTGTTTAGACTAAAATATAAAGTTGATGGTACTCTTGACAAACATAAAGCTAGATTGGTAGCTGTTCCGGCCCCCACAAATGTGGCCCAATAAAAGCCCAATTCAATATAAAGCCCACACTCAAAGTCCACACTACAATAAAAGCCCAATTCAATACAAGCCCATGCTCAAAGCCCATCTATAAAATGCCCACGCTCAGAGCCCATGCTCGAAGCTTATCTACAAAAAAGTCCACGCTCAAAGCCTATGCTCAGAGCTTATCTATGAAAAAGCCCACGCTCAGAGCCCATGCTCGAAGCTTATCTACAAAAAAGTCCACGCTCAGAGCCCATCCTCAGAGCTTATCTATGAAAAAGCCCATGCTCAAAGCCTACATCCCACGACACGCGGCCAACTTCTCCCACTTCATCCCAAGTGGCGGATGTCTCACCAGCCTCAACTTCAATCCACGAAATGACGGATGTCCCGCCAGTTCTCCAACTTCATCCCACGAAATGACAGGTTCTCTACCGGTTCTCGACTTCATCCCACGAATCCGACAGTTCTCCCGCCGATTCTCGACTTCATCCCACGAATGATGATGTCCGTTCTCCAAACTTCATCCCACGAATGAAAATGTCCCGCCAGCCTCACTTCATCCCACGAAATGGACAGTTCTCCCCGCCATTCTCCAACTTCATCCCACGAGTGGACAGTTCTCCCGCCAGCCTCTCAACTTCATCCCACGAAATGGACAGTTGTCCCGCCAGTTCACCAACTTCATCCCACAAGCCGACAGTTGTCCCGCCAGCCTCTCAACTTCATCCCACGAGCTGACAGTTGTCCCGCCAGTTCTCCAACTTCATCCCACGAGCTGACAGTTGTCCCGCCAGTTCTCCAACTTCATCCCACGAGCTGACAGTTGTCCCGCCAGCTCTCCAACTTCATCCCATGATTGGACAGTTCTCCGCCAGTTCTCCAACTTCATCCCACGATTGGAATATTGGAGAACGAGGAAGTAACTATCACCAATGCTACCTATAAAATCCAACCTTCATCATTTTTCCAGAACTACGCAATCGAGACTTGATCCCAAGCAATATCTTTGGGTACGTAGGCAACTTCAAAACCGGTCCAGTCCTCATCTTTCCCCAATCACCATCTCCTTCACCATCTCCAAAAACATTACTTCTAACCCTCAACAGCGTGTGTTTTTGGAAAATCTTGTTTGAAACATATTTGGCGCCGCCTGCGTGCTCCTACCCTCAACCACACAACAAAAGTTACGCCAATGGCTTCTCGAAAACAAACAACGGTGAAAGTATCCCTTTTACCGCACAAGTTCAAGATTCACCTTCTCATTGAATTCACTTTCCAAGTCCGATGGTCCTCGCCATCTGCGACCGAGAGTGGGTATTCATGTATCCGATCCATCAACTCGGGTAGACCGCCGCTCTCCGGCATAATTGGAGAGCAAGAATAACAATTTGAAAAAATTAATGCGTCGACTTCTAGAAGATGATTCAGAGTCCACGGCAAAAAGTGTTTGGGATCGTTTGAACATCAAGCATCACCGCCAAAGACTCGAGTACAAACTCCCGCACTAAGAGAAACCGCGGCGAAGTCGCTACTTTAAAGGCTTCGCAAAACAAAATGTGCAACGCCGAAAGCCTACACTTTCCAGTGTAATCGTAAGTGAATCCACAAACTCCTTTGCCGACCTTGATGCCGACCACCCTGTCAGGGATCACCAACTCAAAAAATATCTCATGACGAAAACCGGTTTTACCGATTCGAACCGTACTAAGGGAGATCGGCAAAATATTCATATAGGTCGGCAAGATAGACTACCCAACCAACGAAAAACCAATGAAGTTCCTACCCCAAGCTATAGAAGGGGTAGGTAAGCCACTGCAAGTCCTCGCCGCATCGCGAAGTGATGATCTCGGCGACAAGCACTATTCACCAAGCGGTTCAATTCACAACAAAGTCGCTCAAGTTGTAGTCCCAATCCAAGAGCTCATTGTCGGCCAAAGTATGTTGACAATGGTAGCCATGGAGATGGAGACTCACTTGCATCAGTCAAGAAAATGGTTGTGATACCCAAAGACTACTCGTCAGATTCTCTCCGATGTTCACCATAGAGACGAAGGAACCGAACTCCTCTACTGGCTCGGTCACCTTCACCTACATGGACGGGTCGACGAGAGCTCACTCCACCTCCTCTGAAGAAATCTTGGCCAAAACGTCCACAGTGCGGTCGTGACCATCGTCAAGAGAATGTTCCATTTTCTCAAGGACGCTTACCTAAATGATACCGGGCGTCAGAAATGATAAGGAGTCACGAAAAATAAAATACTTAAATCTTGCTATCGAGAGTGGTATCGATTCTCCTTCTCTCTCGAATCCAAACAACTGCTTCATCACAAGGACTTCAAGCGGCCGAAAAAAAAGTGATGAGATTGATGGAGATCCTTTGATGCATCTTGTTAATTACGTAAAACAAGATGATCTTATGGACTTTCGACGATGCTATTCTTTGCAAGTTATTCCCGGCCCACACTCATTGAATTGAGTCGATGAGATGGTTTAACATGCTTCCGAAAGATCCATCCACAATTTTATCGATCCGCTTACAAGTTTGCCGAGCATTTTCGTCCTGGCCGAAAGAACCGAAACATATTGATTCTCTATTCAAGATTAAACAACAAAAGAAGAAAAGCTCGAGAAGTTTGTTAAGCGAGATTTCGAAAGCGGCCGGTTGAAATCCTAGATGCATATGATATTCTTGTCATTTATGCCTTCAAGGAAGGCATTAATTATGATAGGGATGACATTTATAACTCTATTGTAAAAGACGCCCCTAACAACTCGTTATGAACTTTTTCTCAACTCAACAGCTTTATTCGAAGTTGAATATGATGCATCGCACGAAGTTCACGAGAGAGGGATCGAATAAGCAAGCCGCAGGAACAGAGTCAAAAACATAAGTTTCAACAAACAACCGATCAAAAGTCCAAGAGTGATGGTAGGCCACAACAATGGAACGGCAAAGAACAAAAGAAACTTCCAGAGTTAAAGCTTACCGCCCTCAACGAAGAAGTACTGTTATCTATGAGAAGATTAAGGAAAGAATATCTTATCTCCACCTTTTCCTCTCTCTCAAGATACCAAGGCTACACGACAAATCCCCTCGTGGTGCAAATTTCACGATGATTTTGGTCATGAAACCGAACAATGCCGATCTCTAAGGGGTAGAATCCAAGGTTTGATCGAGAAGGGTATGCTCCAGGATTACGTGCTGGGCAAAACGAAACAAGCTTTAGTCGTTACCGCACACAATGTAATCAAAGTCGGTCATGCCAGAGTTGATTCAATGTCTAACACCAAGCGCAAGAACTTCAATCACTCCAAGATCACTGATCTCAGCCACCACTATGTTTATAGTGGATATGATTTTCTCCACGGAATGGGTACTGAAACTTATGAGGAAGGACCTCTCTCATTGACCGACAATGACCTGATAGGAGTGCACCATCCTTATTATGATGCCGCCAGAATACAAACTTTTGTTGGAGTTCATCGTGTGTAGAAAAATCATGATCGATACGTAGTTCGGCAAGTGTGATCTACAAGTGTTGTTACAAAGGACTCAACCTCCCCGAAAAATGATAGTTCCCCGATCCAAATCCTATCATTGGCTTCGATGGGACAAAGAAAGAACATCGGTTGTTAGATGCTCTTCCGTGACATTAATGAATAAGGAAGTTACAATTGATTTTCTTCTCTTGATTGTAACTCCTCCTACAATGTCATTCGGGAAGAGATTGATTCACTCAATGGGAGCCGCCGTTTCTACTTTCCATCGCTATCAAGTTCGTGTGATGGTAGGGTATGCAAAGTTCGGCGATCGATAGCGACTTTGAAGTGCCATGAGTCCGACTCAAGATTATAAAGATTCGAAGTCAAGGGTAACACCATCCTAAATGTCGATGGGAAAAAGTAGCAATTACAGAATTCCATTGGCCGTAAAACGCTATGGAGCGGCGTTTAGGTGGCCCCGACCATCGGCGGACTCCTCAAGTACGATCGACAACAAGGAAGAAGAAACCACTTTTATTTCTCGCGGAAATTTCCAAGAAGGAACAGGATAATCTCATTGAGCTTTTGAAGAAAAATTGCACGCTGTTTTGCGGACGGTCGAACAAATGCCCGGATTGATCCTTCACTTGCATGTCACAGTCGGATATCGACAAAACACAAAAGCCGTCGTTAAAGCCTCACCGAATGGCTCCCGATAGAAAGCTCAAAGTGAAAGAAGAAATCGACAAACTTCTAAGTGTTAATTTTATTAGGCATATACTATATCCTAAATGGATATCAAATGTAGTAGCAAATCCCTAAGAAAAATGGGAAACTTAGAATCAGTGTTGATTTTATCGATGTCAATAAAAATGTCCCGTTCACCCGTATCCCTTTGCCTCGTATTTCTGAAATGGTTGATGCCACTTCGTGGTTTAAAACGAATTTATTTTATGGATGCCTTAATGGGATTTTATTAAATTGCACTAGCCAAAGATGAACAAGAACTTACAACTTTCATAATGCATCAAGGCTTATTTTGCTATAAGGTAATTTCGGTCAAAAAATGCACCGCAACATATCGAAATTCATTAATACATCATTTTCAGACTTCTTAGGCAAGTTTATGGAAGCTTATATTGACGATATGGTCATCAAGTCGCATGAAGAGTCATCACACCTTCATCACTTGCAAAAATATTTTGATCGGCCGATATATATTCAATCGCCTAAATCCATCAAAATGCGATTTGGATTAGCATCGGAAAATTTCTTGGATATCTTATGACCAAACGAGGCATTGAAGCTAACCCTCGATCAAATCCGTTGCAATTACCGAAATGCCCTCGCCAAAACCAAGAAGCAAATCCAAAGAACTTTACGGGTAGGATAGCCGCTTTGGGTAGATTTATCTCAAAATATTCGATCGGCTCCACCCCTTTTTCAAGCCATTAAGGGATCCCCAAAATGGACAGATAAGTGTGACGAGCTTTTCGTAAAATGAAAGAATACCTAGTACGACCACCAATTCTTGCTAGTCCGACCACCGGGACAAACAATTGACATCTATTTGGCAAAGATCGAAATAGTCGTGAGTGCCGCCTTATTCATTGATGATGAAAATGAACAACCAATTTTCTTCATAAGTAAGACCCTTACAGCTCCAGAAACAAGGTATACACAGATTGAGAAAATAGCGTTCTCACTTGTCCATAGTGCACGAAGATTGAAGCCTTATTTTCAAGGGCGATCATCAATGTCTACACCAATACCCCTTGAGAAAAGTTCTTCAAATGCTGATTCGAGCCGATTAGCGTAATGGGAAACATATTTGAGTGCCTACGAAATTATCTACAAAGCCCGATCATCTGAGAAAGGCCACGAATGGCATCACTTATGGCCGATTTTCCCGTCGATGACATACCGACCATGGAAGAGCCGTTTGAACGAACCTCCTCCTAATCCACAACAAGGATCGGCCGATCCATCCACAAGTGTCGACCCTACTTTATGGACTATACACACGGACGGTTCCAAGAACAAATCAGGTTCAGGCCTTGGTTGTGTTTTGATCCGACCAGATGGCGAGAAAATTGAAAAATCTGTTCGCCTCGGTTTTTGCGCATCAAACAATGAAGTTGAATATGAAACGGTTCTTTATGCAATGCGAACGGCACTTGACCTGGGGGCGGCAAAAATCGAGTTATTCACTGACTCAAAGCTTGTTGCGAATCAATTTGGCGGATCTTTTGTTGCTCGAAATGATAGGATGGTTGCATATGTCCAAAAAATGCATGAGCTATCCATTCATTTCAAATCCATTGTTTGTTCACCAAGCCTCACAATGATAATCGCCATGCCGATGCCTTAGCCTATCTCTGCGCAGCAGTTGATGTTAACAATGAAAGAAAAATCTATATTGATTTCCAACCTTTTCCAAGCATAACTGTCATAGAAGAACATGTTCAAAACTTATATATTGCTCATCTATGCTATTTCCGCATCGACATCTCCTCGAAATTCAATTCGAAAGCAAGTAAATGCCGAAACAACAAGGAAAAAGAAAGAGAGAAGAGCTAGCTCAATCGGCCGGCACAAGTTCAGAATCTCACCTCGAGAAAAGCAGCTCAAAGAAGATTTAGCCGACCATCAAGGTTTGGCCGATCATCGTGTTGAGAGTGATTCTCCACCCACACATGATGCCGACCAAATCAATGTTGATATGGAAGATGAGTCCCACGGGCGATAATTCTCGGAATATCACATTTGGATCTCCAATCTATCGACGGTGACACTTCACCAGATGATTGGAGACCTACTTATTTAGAATTTCTGCAACATGGAACTCTACCTGAAGATTCGTCACTTTCTTACAAAATTAAGAGAGATGCCTGGAAATTTGTCATAATTCCAAATTCTAAAGGAAATCTCCTACTTTATAGGAAAGCAAATAATTTCAGTCATCTTTTCAGATGTCTTTCCAAAGATCAAGGTCATCTAGTTCTCGAAGAGATACACTCCGGACTTTGTGGAAACCATTCTGGGGGACGTAGTCTTGCACATAAAGCCATGACTCAAGGATACTGGTGGCCTAGCATGCAAAGACACTCAACGAAATTTGCCCAAAATGCATACCATGTCAAAAACATGCAAATATGGGCAAACTTCCAAAGAATCGGAACTCCACCCAATTCTAAGCCCTTGGCCTTTTTAAATGGGGCTTGGATATTGTGGGACCCCTACCAAAGGCTCCCGGAAGTGTATGCGATTTTTATTGGTTCGCGACCGATTATTTCACTAAATGGGTAGAAGCTCAACCGCTTGTCAACATCTCAAAGAATGGATGTACGCCGTTTTTATGGAAAGACATCGTTTGTCGCTTTGAATTCCATCTAACATCGCCTCTCGACAACGGTAAACAATTTGATGCGAAAGAAATTCCCAAATTTTAGCCTCACTTAAAATTCAAAGATAATTTCTCCGCTCCATATTATCCACAAGCAAATGGACAAGCGTAGCAAACCAATAAGACGATTCTCTCGACTTTGAAGAAGAAGCTTAATGAAGCAAAAGGAAATTGGGTTAAAGAGTTGCCAGCGGATGCTTTGGGCTTATCGCAAAGCACTCCAAAGCATTCTACCAATCTTTCCCCTTTCAATCTAGCTTATGGCATGGATGCCGTCCTCTCCGACGTAATTAATTGCACCAACTACAAGGACGAAGCGGAAAACCGGTAACAATGATGTTTGCTTCTAACTTTGGTGGCGGACTTCAATTGATAAAACTTCGAAGAAGCTTTACAATGTCTAATAAAATATCGAAGCACCATGAAACGCAAATATGATAGAAAGCTTTGCCTCAAGAGTTTTGAACCAGAAGATTCGGTACTTAGCCGCAAACAAAAGCTCATTGAATATGGGAAGCTGTCAGAGAATTGGGAGGGACCGTTCATTATTGATAGACCAGCATCCAAAGGATCTTATTTCCTTCGTCGAATCACCGGAGAAAAATTTGCCAAGCCATGGAATGCTTTTCATTTGAAAAAGTTTTATCGTTGAATGTTTGTTTTTCATTCATTGTAATCATTTTATAATTCAATAAAATTCGATCCATCTTTCGTTTTAACTAGAGATCAAATATCCCAAATTTCATTATGTTATCATTACACTATGGGGGCGAGGACTCCCCAAATTTCATTATGTTATCATTACACTATGGGGGTGAGGACTCCCCAAATTTAATTATGTTATCATTACACTATGGGGGCGGTCACACCCCATATTTCATTATGTTATCATTACACTATGGGGGCGGCGACCCCCAAAATTTCATTACGTTATCATTATACAATGGGGGCGGCGACACCCCAAATTTTATTACGTTATCATTACACTATTGGGGCGGCAACACCCCAAATTTTATTACGTTATCATTATACTATGGGGGCGGCGACACCCCAAATTGCATTACTTTATGGGGGCGGCGACACCCCAATTACTTTATCCTTAATACTTATATCTATTTTGCCGACCTACCTCAAGGCCAGATTACCCAACTATTATATATTTTGACCGACCTATTCTGATTACCAATCTAATAAAAAATAGATAAAAACCAAATATCATGAATACAGTGGAAAAAATAAAATATAATCGAGAAAGAAAAAACCGTAACCTAACCTCACATCATCATAACAATAAAAAATAAAAACTTCACTCAAGAAGTTGCGGCATAATGCTATCCTCCACTGGAACTGGAACACCTAATAGATCCGACGGAGATACATCTTCCAACTTTCTATAACACATAGTATAATAATCTGACAGCTGCTGCAATTTTTCCCGTTTCTCAGAATCTCTTGATTTCCAAAGTCCAACACTTGTCGATGCTTCACGCAACAACGCCCCAGATTTCTTAGTTTCAACTGCATGCTTCTCAATTATATCATCCTTCTCTTCACACCCTACTCTAAAATTTTCCACCCTCTCATGATATTCATCTAACTCCAACTTCAAAAATGCATTTTCTTCCAATAGTACCTTGTAGTCTCCTCTAATCCCCTCAGCCTCGCAAACTCGTTTTGCCAATTCCAATTTCTCACATTTTAAAATCGCAACTTCATCACTCAAAACCTTCTGCTCCTTGAGAACAACAATTTCTTGATTCTGTTTCGACACTTCAGCTTTCATGATATTCATTTTCATCTCATAGTCATGCAAAACTACTTCATTTCTCATAAGTACTCCTCTCAAATGTTCATTCTCCTGAAAGATGAGCTCTCTCTCCTTCCAAATATTTCTCAATCTCGCATATTCATTGGTTTTAATCTTATAATTTTCTTTTGCTTTTAAGATTTCTTTAACACAATCCCCAAGCTTCTACGCCTAATAGAAAAAATAATGTGTTACTAAAAAAAAAAAAAAAAAAAAAAACACACACACTAAAAATTACCTCTGCAAGCTTTGAATTCAACATATTAACGGTTTTTCCAAAATCTACACTTCGTTGATAATCCAAACACAATAACTCTGGATCTGAAATATTAGACAAAAGGATTTAAAATAATAATATATAATAATCAGTAAATACTATTTAAATAGCTATTCAACATCTAACCTTCAATTCCCAAGGCTTGCACGTCTGGAGTGATGAGCATAGGTGTTGTAGAACTACCGCTCATCCCTGGCTACAACGAAGAAGGTATAGTTGAGCCAACAATGATGTCGGTACTAACAACGGTGACATACGTTGACACACGCATCGGTCGTCGGTAGTCGGCAATCCAAAGATTTGTACCAACAATCGTTGACACTTCGTTAACATACCGTGCATCGGTATTAACAACAAATGAAGTCGGCAATCCAAAGACTAGTGCAAACAACAGTTGATACTAAACTTCGACACACCAAACAATGGTGCCATCGTCGAGAAGTTGCTACACCAAGATTGGTGCCAACAAAAAGTTGGAACTCCAATACTACTTTCACCAAAAGGAGTTGGCAATCCAAAATTGATCTTGACAAATGTAAGTTTGAACCCATTGTATCTCCACCATCGTCAACTTTTTCCATCTACATTACCAAAAGAACCATTAAACAATCAATAACGAATATTATTCTAAATCACAGAAACAATATCAACATTAACATCAAGTCCAGATATACTGTTAGTCATCGCTTCCCCACCGATATCATCATCATCATCAATATCAAGCACATCAGTAGTTTTATGTACAGGAAGACAAAAAACCTGTGACAATGAAACATCATTCCAAAACATATTATAGGTATTACATATATGATATTTTAAAAGAAATATTATATACGTACCAGTTCTCGACTATCAATCCCTTCCTCAATTTTACTTAAGTTATCCCCAGTTTTCTTTTCCTTCTTTTTTGGACATACACTTCTTTTCTTCTTTCTAATATTTTCTTGTCCACTATCCTCAGAGTCATCTCCTTCTACTTCTTCGTCATCTTCACTGCTATCATCCACAATAATATTCTCTCTCTTCTTTGAGCCACAGTAAGGTGCTAATTCCCTAGGCTCATTCAACAACTTAGTTTCTATATCATGATAATAATCTACTATATATCGTTGCGAAAACGAAAAGATCATAGACATCTGCATTATGACTAAACAAACTAACAAATTTCTTTTTTATCATCTCGCTGTTAAACACTGATTTATTTGGAAACTTCAGAAAATCCCCTATAAAAAAAAAAAAAAAAAATGTGATGCTAACTATTTAAAATTAAAATTATAAGAATATTAAGTTAATATCTTACCTGATATATTGTTAGGATAATCAATATCTTCGAACCTCCAATTGGCTTTAATCTTAAAACCATACAATTTCGCATTCTTGTAGTTCGAAGGCATCCCATAAAACCGATAATTCTGGTTGTGATGGTTATGATATCCCAATGCATAACTTTTAGAACAGGCCTTGTTTTGCCGTAGAGGCTTCAATAACTCAAACAAAAGGTCTGACGACATACTATTTTGATAAACCTTACAAATTCTCGCTACACGGGCAAATATAGCCCAATAGCGGGAGATAATTGTAAGGGATGTACTCTCCATCGAGCTAATAACTTCGAAACCGATTTCGAAATGGAACACTACAAACAAAGCCAAAAATGTGAAAACAATAAAATTATCTCATCCTTTTCACATTTTTGGCCGATATCGCTACCAACATACTCAATAGAAACATCATCTCCAATATCATACTTTGCTCTCAAACTATCAGCATTAATTCCCTTCGCCACCTTATTCATATTAAAATCCCCCTTATCACCCCATCTCCTCTTCAAGTTATAATTCCTCTCCATTAAACAAATATTTTCAATACTGTCAAAAACTAAACAAAATAAAAATCTAACATTTTCACAAACCTCAATTCAATTGATCAAACCCGCAAACATGTAATCACCTTGGTAAGCACTAGAGTCTCCAACGTGCAAACCTTACTGAGCAAGAAGAACGAAAAAGAATATTAGTATCAGAACTTTATTTTGCTTTTTTTTCTCAGTCAGTTTTATGACTGATGGGAGCCGACTTGGTTTTTTTTATATCCAGGGCTCATAAAGAAACATAAACCAATAGGTTTGTTTCATAAACAATATTGGGTCGGTCTAAAATAAAATCTTACCGCTACTAATGATAAGTCCGATCCTTCTTCAATTTGAATTTAAGTTTCCTGATGGTTACTCCAAAATATGAACTCCATTAAACAACTCTTCTAATCCACTACTAATAATTACTAACGGGAGAAATTAGAACAAGATGATTATCTACTTCCTTCTTCAATACTATCACATATGATACCAATTGGCTGTGGCTTTTGGCCATTCTGACCCGTTATGATAATGAGACTCCCGCTAACACCTTCAAGATCGAAGGTTTGCTGGTTTTCACCAACAACAAGAAAATCAGTGAAGAAGCAGATGCCTTTCTCGTCGTTGTACTCAAGAGCATATGCCATTAATAGTCCCAACAGTTAAACCAGAGCTTCTTCCAACTTTTACCACTTGCTTCCCTATGAGACTATTAATTGGGGACTGCAAATCAATGATTTTGACATTTCCAATCTCGCCTACGCCTTTCACGGACGTTTTAACATTAGAGATTTCAACATCATCAGCAAAAGGGATGAATGCCCCATCAGCTCGCACAAATGTCTATGGATTTGTTCCTGCAAACGTTCCATACCAAAGATCATCTGTAATGAATGCAGTTGCTCTCTCCACTGCTCCAAGATACACCCCAGGTCCAAGGCTTGGTAGCAAAGGATGAAACATCTTCTGGTTTGGATAGTCTAAGTCAACCGCTACATGGCGGTTTGTCACTGGAATCGAATTGCCGATGGTTTCATAACAATCTATTTTTTCAAATTGCCGCTGGGACAGAAGACTAGTTTAAAACTTGGGAGTCAAATTAATTTTGTAATGGAACGGCATTTGTTAAAAATAGAGGGTGAACATCCCTATTCACAAAAATCTCTTGGAGTCGGGTTTAACAGGTCTTCTAAAAAATTGTATGGTGTGCGAGTGTTACTCCAGAAAGACCATGTTGGTTTCTTTGCATCTGTGCCGACTAGAGAGCTTTAGACATGCCGATTATCTGAATCCATTTCATGCATATGATGATGGTAACCTTTCATGGCTGGCAGCGGCAGAAGCATAAGCTGCGACTATGTCCATTGGTAAAAGAGCAATTCCCAATGCCTCTTCTGTTGACGAAGCGAATCAAGTTGTGTGTGGAAATTGGCTTCAAGCGATTGAACAACATTATCAACTGTGTTCAGTAAATTCTACGATCAATGATATATTGGATATCGGTTGTTCTGTTGGTGTTAGCACAAGATTTCTTGCTGACAGGTTTCCTTCAGCAAAAGTTACCGGGTTGGATCTATCACCTTACTTTCTTGCTGTAGCACAGTTCAAGGAGAAGGAGATGATCCCAAGAAAGAATCCAATTAGTTGGGTTCATGCAAATGGTGAAGCCACGGACCTTCCATCCAATTCTTTTGACCTTGTCTCTCTTGCATATGTGATTCATGAATGTCCTACAAGAGCAATAGTTGGCCTGGTGAAGGAAGCCTTCCGGCTTCTCCGTCCTGGAGGCATGCTTGCAATAACTGATAATTCGCCAAAGTCCAAGATCCTTCGGGAGTTGTCACCAGTATTGTTTACACTGATGAAAAGCACAGAACCATTTTTGGATGAGTACTACCTGACTGATGTGGAAGAGATAATGACAGAAGCTGGCTTTGTAAACGTCTATTCAACTCTTACAGATCCAAGACACAGGACTGTGATGGGAACTGTACCTTAGTAGAGTATCTAATCGTCAACAATGTTCATTGTAAACTCTTTTATTCAAAGGAAACATTCTTATTACTCCAAAAACCTTCTTTGCCACACAGGCTTTGCCCATATAACAAAGAGAGGGCGATGTTCCGGCCCCTACAAATGTGGCCCAATAAAAGCCCAATTCAATATAAAGCCCACACTCAAAGTCCGCGCTACAATAAAAGCCCAATTCAATACAAGCCCCATGCTCAAAAAAGCCATCTATAAAGCCCACGCCGAGCCCATGCTCGCTTATCTACAAAAAGTCACGCTCGAGCCATATGCTTTCGAGCTTATCTATGAAAAGCTCCACGCCAGAGCTTTTCGAAGCTTATCTACAAAAAGTACACGCCAGAGCCCATGCTCGAGCTTATCTATGAAAAAGCCCACGCCAAAGCTACCACGGCCAGTTCTCCACTTCATCTCACGGCCAACCATTCTCCCCGGTTCTCCAACTTCATCCCACGAGCCGATAGATGTCCCGCCAGTTCCCAACTTCAATCCACGAAATATGATGTCCGCCAGTTCTCGAACTTCAATCCACGAAAGCCGGTTGTCGCCGCCATTCTTAACTTCATCCCACGAAAAACCGATCACGCCTCCATAGTTCTTCATCCATCCCATCTTAATTAACGGCCATAGCTTCTCCCGCCCGATTCTCGAACTTCATCCTACGGTCCGACGATGTCGGTTCTCTAACTTCATCCCACGAACCACTCGGACAGATGTCCCGCCAGTTCTCAACTTCAATCCACGAAATGATTTGTCCCGCCCGGTTCTCAACTTCATCCCACGAAATGGTTCTCCCGCCATTCTCGACTTCATCCCACGAAACGACAGCTTTCCTTTCGGTTAGTTCTCCACTTGATTCTCAACTTCATTCCACGAAAATAACAGATGTCCCGCCAGTTTAACTTCATCCCACGAAATGACAGCCCCCATTTTATGGCCCGATTCTCGACTTCATCCCACGAAATGACAGTTGTCCAATCCCTTCTGATGTAATATTTTAAATTGGGTTCTCCAACTTCATCCCATCAGTCCGATTAGGTTGTTGTCACACCCCAAATTTCGGCATCTTCCTTTGAAAAAACATTATTTGTTCCCGACTCTTCGATCTCCGAGGTGTGACGACTCTCCACTCCCAAAAACCATAAACAGGTTTAAAATATGCGGATAATTAAAACCAATAAAATTTTAACTTAACTAAACAAATGGTCATCTTCATTACCAAAAACAATTTACAAATGAAAATGCAAATAATCTTATCTCAATCAAAATCTATATCACCTCGAGGAAAACAAAATCTTATCATCTGCTTAACGCTTAAACCACAACCAAAGAACCGATCTTCTTCTTCAACACTAAACTCACATCCAAGACTTATCAACTATGTTCATTTAATGAACACACCGATAAGCAAACATGCAAATCGGTCAAAAGATTATAAACAATCTTTGGTGTGAGTAGTCCTAAAATACAACATATAATATACATATATATACATCAATCCATACGGTTAGTTCCTCCCACCGAGCCACTTCTTTAACTTTCAACGACTAATACAACATTCTTAAGTATAATAATCTAGGGCGGTAGTTCCTCCAATTGAAGGCTGGTTCTTTAACTTCCCACTAACCACCACAACAAACTATACTCATAATAAATAAGGCATGTAGTTCCCATCGAGTACAACAAATAAGCCTTTAGGTTCTAACTAAACTATAACCAAATGAACCATATACAAATCATCTATCTAGAGATATATCCTATTTACCAACATATTACCATAATTATATTAGTTTAGGCTTTCTTTGTGTGTCCCTAAAATCACGTCGTATCTATGTCTTTCCTAGTTTCCCTACCACAATCGCCACCCCCAACCGAACATGTACATCCACATGCCTCCCCTTACATAATGAACCACTCCGGCGTAACCACCGAAAATCATGATCGGGATGCCGCGACACCGTAAATCCACACACTAGAAGCAATTATGTAAGTAATGCCACTATTCGGCATAAAATATTAGCATCATCGTTCTATTTTGCGAACGGAATAATCAAGCCACTATTAATTTCGCGCCGTTGAGAGGCCATTCGAATAATTTAGCTTGAACGCCCGAAGTGTTCGCGGCGAAGGCCGGGCGCCATTAAAGAAATGAAGATTACATCCATCGAACGCCGTTCGGTCGATGAAACCATCCGCTTTGAAGGGCCAATCATGCCAATCATGAGTTGTGGTAGTCGGGGTTCAAATCAGGATTTTTTTCGTTTCCATGTATTTATTCGGTGTCATACATTAATGACTCATAAACATTTCTACTATATCACGCGGTCCAATTACCTTATCAGACTAAGCCATAATATCTAAAACATCTCAATTATATCTAGTAGTCACTTTCATTTCTTTCACGTGCCAATATATTATTCACTACACCACACTCCCGTAGCAAATATTCACCAATACTATATTAGCATCTCACATATAAAATAATGGAGTGTATATATATTTCTCCAAGATATTGCATTAATATAAATATCCCAAAAATATTATCTCATGTCACCACGCTCTTCAACGTATCACATACATTTTATTATAACGTTATTAGGAATATAATATCTCCTAATATCTCAATATCGTCGGCGTCAAAAAATATTGTGGTCATCGAGGTCAAATCTTTCTTGGTCCCTCCATTTGGTTCATGCCCCAGATAATGACCACCAAATTATCTGAAGCTTCCACAACATATTATTACTACATTTGTCCAAATATAATATACAATATAAATCGTGAAGACAATTAAATGCGGTCCACAATCAAAGTTCCCAATATATATATATGTTTTTACACACTACTCGTTAAATCTAAATTAGATAATTAACCAAAATGTTATCTGATATCGATAATATTTTATTCTATATATATCCATATAAACAAACATATGAAAACCTGGAAAAGTCAACATTCACAAATCGGCGGTCAAACCATCAAAGTCAATGGTCAAAGGTCAACACCTCAATTAGTGGTCAAATGGTCAAAGTCAACATCGCCATGGTCAAAGGTCAAAGTCAATTAATAATGATCGATGGTCAAAGTCAAACCGGTCAAAGTCGCTGGTATTTCAATCAAAGTCAACATGTCCCAGTAAAGTCAAACTCGTTTCCGGTGTTCGACTTTTGTGTCAAAAGTCAGGGTCATAAATAAAATGGTTTTCACGGTTTATTATAAGGTCAAATCTCCAGTCGTCAGCGTCAAAATCCATGGGCTCATGACGAATCGTAATTTCGGACCTAACTTCGCTGCCCCAAACCTTAAAACCCGAAAGTCTAAACATTTCAAGACCCAATTAGATCTATTTTAAGTCCAATGGACTGTTCCATGCAATATTAGATACGGGCCCAAAAACAGTTAAGTGGTTCGGTCCAAAAATTTCAAAACAAAAAGAAAAGGGCCTAACCACTTAAATTAGATTTCGGCCCACATAAAACTAAAACTGAAATTTCGGCCAACCACCATCGAAATTTCGGCCAAGCCACTAATAGAATTTGGCCCAAACCAACTTAACCTTGCTAAGACCCAAGGCCCAAGCCCCAAGCCTCAAGCCCAGTTCGGTCCACAGTTCTTCTTCTTCCCTAGTTCTCCTCCTCCAGCCACCAATCTCCGGCCACCACCATCTCCCATTCCATTAAATCGGTTAGACTCCCAAACAAAAACCCTCTAACATTAATGAAAGCGAAAACCCCAAATTGTTAGTAAATCCCAACTCTTCTCAACCTAGATCTAAAAATCATTCCCACCGCCATTAATGGCTTCCACCACCTTTCAACAGCACCATTAGCATCCCCCACACCCACACGACACTACCCCATCAATCAATCAATACAAAAACACAACAATCACAGTCCTCATACTTTTATTGGCGATTTCTGGCCGCCATTAACGCCATTGTTGAACCGTGAAAGCTTCACAGCCACCCCCCAAGCTCTCCACAGCACCACACACGACCCCCATCATCATCAAACCCAAACCAAATAAAACCAACCCAAGAACAGAAACCAAACCGTTCACAACAACGAAATCCCAAAAACCCCAATCCCTCAGTATCACAGTAACGCCATTCTCGCGTCCTTGAAGTTTCAAGCAACGCCCAAACTCCCCACTACCACCGACAGTTCAACATACATCCACAACCCATTAAACTCTAACATCACAGTATATAACAAAAACAGAGTTTAAACAAGACCATCAGGACGATTTGTCCCTGTGGCTTGGCGACGCCATTGACGTCTGTCGAGATTCAACAGTTTAATAAAAATCCGATATTGAACAGAGTTTATTAAATACAACACGCACAACGTCGAATAAAACAGGATAATGAACAGTATCAATCAGCAGAAATCTTAGGCAGTATACCCCGATATACGTAAACTAAAAATCCGGTGAAATAGCAAAATAGTTCTTCTCTTTTGCGAACGAATTTCGACCAATTCCTCCGAAGTCGGATCGTGGTGCTCCACCTCTCCAAAGAAAACCTCTCTGCTCCATTTTTAATATTTTATTCTTCTCTCGAACCCTATTTTTACAAAAAATGTGTTTATATCTTGGGTCCAAACTTCAAGCCCACAACACTTCGGGCCAAAACCGGGCCCACATATCCCGAAGTCGGTCCGGCCAATTTTGAAAATAAAATAATTTAATTAATTAATAAATAGAAAAAAAATCATTATTTAAAAATCACGCAAGCATATTTTGTCCCGACTTTCCAACTTCATCCCATGATTGGGCCGGTTCTCCTTGAGTTCTTCAACTTCATCTCACGATTGGAATATTGGAAACGAGGAAGAACTATCACCAATGCTACCTATAAAATCCAATCTTCGCCATTTTTCCGAACTACGCAATCGAGACTTGATCCCATCCCAAAGAATATCTTTGGACGCGTGAGACAACTTCAAAACCGAAGTCCAGTCTCATCTTTCCCCAATCACCATCTCCTTCACCATCTCCAAAAAACATTACTTCCAACCTTCAACAGGTGTGTTTTGGCAAATCTTGCTGAAACAGTAGCCAAAGGATTTATTCAACAATATGACCTAGATTAATTGGAGACCTTTAGTCCTGTGGCAAAACCAACCACAATCAGACTCATTTTATCCATTGTTGTTCATTTCAACTGGGAAATACGGCAGTTGGATGTCTCTAATGCCTTTCTACATGGTCATCTAAAGGAACAAGTGTTTATGAAACAACCACCTGGGTTTGAAGCCTCAGTATGTACGCAAGCTATTAAAATCCATCTATGGACTGAAACAAGCACCACATGCTTGGTATGAATAACTCTTTCAAGCTCTTTTACAAATTGGATTTACCCCATCTAAAGCTGATCATTCCTTATTTATCAAGAAAGATTCAAAATCTATTACTTACATATTGGTATATGTGGATGATATCTTAGTAACAGGAAGTTCAAGTCTTGTTTATCTTCAAGTTATAGCTCAGTTAAGTTCAGTGTTTGCACTAAAAGATATGATTTAGGCTTACTGAATTATTTTTTGGGCCTGGAAGTGCAAAGAAATGCAAATGTTCTCTTGTTATGTCAGACAAAGTACTCTAGACTTATTGAAAAAGGCAAATATGATTGATGCTAAGCCTGCTCCTACACCAGTTTCTTCAAGTTGTAGTCTAGATTCTCATACAGGAGAGATACTTGAAGAACCAACATTTTACAAATCATTAGTAGGAGCTCTGCAGTACTTGACATGGACAAGGCCTGATGTTTCATTTGCAGTCAACATGGTGTGTCAGTTTATGCACTCTCCAGGAACACCTCATCTTGCAGCTATGAAGAGAATCATTCGATATTTGAAGGGTACAATTACTCATGGTATCTGGTTCAAGAAAAGTTCTTTTACAATTCATGCTTAGACAGATGTCTTTTGGGCTAGTTGTCCCCGTTGATAGAAGATCAATCAACGGGTTATCGTTTATTTGGGGAGTAATTTGTTATCTTGGTCCGCTAAGAAACAACACACGATGGCAAGATCCAAAGATTGAAGCAGAGTATAGATCTCTTGCACACACAACTGCAAAGATCTATTGGATTTGTATACTGCTAAAGGAACTTCATATACCTCTCTCTCAATCTCCTCTTATTCACTGTGACAATATCAGTATCATAGCTCTTGCAAATAATCCTATTTTTCATGCTAGAACAAAGCATGTAGAAATCGATTATCATTATATTAGGGAACTTGTTATTAACAAGGTTATTGATATCAAATATTTATGTACAAAGGACCAATTAGCATATATCTTTACTAAAGGACTGTCTACACAGAGGTTCCACATGTTACTGTCCAAGCTCTCAGTCATTCCATCTCCTTTCAGCTTGAAGGTAATAAGGCATGTGAAGAAAAGTCTGCACCAATCAAAGAATGACACTTCAACAGTTTGTAACAACTATATAACTCTTTTAGAACATTGTACTATATGTATATATAGAAACTGAATGTAGTCAATGTACAAAAGAATCACATAATGAAATAAAGATTTATTTTTCAGCATTCTTGTGCAATGTGAATTTTATTCGGGCAATCTTGTGCAATGTGACCTCACCAATGACAAACCCAACACCCAATTCTTTTAATCATTCACGTGAGGACATGAAATAATAGTTACCAAGTACCTTCATGTGGTAGGAAACTGTACCATTATATTTCACATTATTCAAACTTACCATATACATATTTGTTTATCTATTATGAGGAAAACACCGGTAACGGAACCATTATCAAGTTAATAACTTATTTTCTACCCGTAGATGCGCATGCAAGATGCAGAGTGGAAATAATACCCAATCGAGGAAGCCAACTAATTGGATCTTAGGGTCAATCTGGGAGAATTCCCAAGAAACAGGGGACTGAGGGATAGTTTGCACTTTGCAGGCGTAGTGGGGATAAACTACTTTCTAGCATAATTTTGTGCCGTTTTAATAAATTAATAGCGGTGGGCTGCAGGAAATTTTGACTGCAGAATACAACCAAATTTGATGAGAAAATGTAATCACACTCCTCATCCATTCCCAAAATATCAACTAAACTAAGCCTTAGAAAAATGCCTACCCAGTTGAGTGATGCTAACAACTTCGAAGACCGAACAAAAATACGTTAACCTTCACTGTATTTGCCAAAACTTATGTAAGCTGCATCCAATACTTTCATAAGATACTGCTATTCGACTGTTTCAGCATTCAGCCACTCAATGTGTCAATATTTCTTAAAATTTGGGTAAGGGTCTAAGAGGTATCGACATGTTGCCCTGAAACAGAATTTTGTACTATGACGTGTCATTTATCTATTTCTTAGACTGTCCAATTGCACAATGGGGGTTTTATTAAGGAATCTTGCTTTTAAGAATTTCACATGAGATAGTGAGATACAAAGCCTATATAGGTAGGGAATTTGAAACTTTAGCAGCCTCAAGACCTTTCACAAAGAAATTTTACAAAACTATAAGGCTGGCGACTTCTCGCATCATTTTACAAAAAAATGTGCTCATAAAAGCTCAAAGTATAGGAAGCGACGGAAGACATATCCACGACAGTAGTAATCTCTTGAAAAAAAACACTTGAAGGAGCCTTGACCTTCGAAGATAGTGAACAATACATTTCACAGAAAACCTTCAGTCAAGTGAAAACAGGCCTAGCCGGTGCCCAGGCCTACAATCAGCGGGGAAATCCGGGGGCTGATTTTCGGCAGTGTAGCACTTTTTAGAGTATTCAAAAATCACTTTAAAAGTACTATCTAAAAACGCAATCATGTGTGTGTATGGTTCAGCAAGGATTAAAAATTCATACCGTATGGGAGAGTCAGGAGTAATACCAAAAACATAACCTCCTGGTCTCAACATAGCCGACACATTATTCAAAAAACTCCTTGCTCTCTCTTCGGTCTAGGGGCGGATCTATGAGTTAGCTGACCTGGGCTGTAGCCCCCCTGATTTTGTTCAAAAAACAATTTTATAGTGGTAACTGTTCATAATTTATACCCCAAAAAATCTTAAAAAAAATAGCAGTGTGAATTAGTTCCTTAGCCCCCGTTGGTGGAGAATCCTACATCCGCCCCTGCTTCGGTCCCTACTCCCGAAACACGTACAACTAAGGGTGACTTCGGATCGGATCGGATTAACCTCCTTCGGAATTTTTCCAAATTTTTTTCGGAACCTAATATGGTAGCCAAATCATATCCGATCCAATTTTTTTTCGGATTCAAAATATATTTCCAATTTCGGAACTTTCGGAAATTTCGGAATAACTCGGAAATTTCGAAATACTTGGTAAATTTTCAATGATCTCTTTACTTTCAATTATTTTTGGAATATCATACGTCAATGTTCATTGTAGGGAGAGAAAACCATGTCCACAACACCAATGTACCAACAACAATACACACTTGTTTTTTCTTGAGAAAACCCATTTTCATTCAAACAAGTGATCCAAAAAAAAACGAAAAAAGAACCCTCAGAGCCACTAATAGCAAGCATTGCATTACGTTTAGGTCCGGGTATTTGTAATGTTTCAATCTTTTTTCAGTGTGTGGAAATTGAAGCGTGAAGTGTCCGTGATAAATAATGGATTATGGTCTTGGACTCTAAGTAGCTTTACATAATATTCTATCTATTGGAATTTGGTTTTTGGATTGGTCTGGAAGTCATTGTATGACTCAATGACATTTTTTTCATATCATTGTTGTTATGGTAGACGGTGTAATGACTGTAGAGTGGTCCAATTCAAGTGAGGAAGTAGCGGCTAGGTTATGTTTTTGTTTTGTTTTTGGAAGTAAAAAACTAGAAAATGAATGAACGGTCGAGATCTAATCAAGTGGATAGTGAGAGAAGTATATATTTTTGGAATAAATTGGCAATAATATCGGAAATTTTGGAATTTTCGGATCGGATCGGATTTTAGAATTATATCCAAATCCGATCCAATTTTTTTTCGGAATTTTCGGAAATCGGAAAATCGGCCCATGAAAACTACACCCAGAGCCAGACCAATTTCGGGTCAGATTTCGGAAAAATCGGAAATTCGGCAAAAAGAGACACCCCTACGTACAACTGCAAACATACAACAATTCCCTTCTATACTGTACACACACAATATCAACAAAAAATACAAAAAAAAACCCACAGAAATATCAATACTTGAACCTGTGTGTTGTAAACAACAAACAATATCAGCTGGAACACCTTTATCCTCCAACAAAGATTCTAAATTTTCCTAAAAAAACCACATCAAACTAAACAAAGGGTGTCCCTCAAATTTCAAAACTAATCAAATAGTTAAAATTTTACCATACTGGATACTCAAAAAATTACAATCTCACTCTCTCTAATCGACCCCCTTTTCTCTCCCCTCTCTCCTCTTTTTATACTCTCCCTTTTTTCCTAACTCCCCCTCTCATCAGCTTCGTTCATCTCCTCTCCATCCCTCGCCCTCTAGCTCTCCACCTGTCCCACTCCCTATATGGCAGTTCTCGGCAGTTAGGTTACCGCGGACTTGACCCGGCGCACCGGGTTTTTCTCTTCACAATTTCAAGACGACCCTTTTTATGCGTCGGCTCCACATGTCATCAATAGGTCCTATACAGATGCCCCTCTCGGTCCCGTTGACATTCCGCGGTATCATTTATGGTCCGCGGACTGTCTACGGTTCCGAGAATCATCCCAAACCTCCCTCTCCAAATATTCCATCTCTGGCATGCATCCCCTTTGCATGTGCGCCCTCATCCATGTGGCCAAAGCGCACGTGTAGGAAAGCAGTCTTTTCGGCGCACGCGCATCGAACCTGCCTTTTCGATTTTCAAGGACCCACGTGTCCTTTTTCCTCTGGTCCTTTTTTTTGCTGATATTACATTTTTACCCCTGCCGCTTAATATCCCGCTCAAACATCTCTCTTTCTTCAAAACCCCTCTTTTGCATCTAAACCCTCTTCACTTTTCTCACTTTCTCCTCCTTCTCACTATTTATTCGCTTCCGGTGGATTTTTGGCCGCTTAAGGTTCGAGTTTCTTTCACCGTTCTTCATTTTCGTTGCTCTTTGCTGCTTGTTACCTCAGGTTTGTCTTCATCCTCTTTGCTCCTGTCCTTTGTACCCGATTATGCTTATTCGTGTAACTGTTCCTTCATTTCCCTTCGTTGGAGCTCTCCAACTTGTTGGATTTTATTATGTCGGAATCCGAATCTGTGAGTACCTCAGGCACTTACTCCAGGGGATCCGCGTCCTCCATCTCCAGATCTAGCGGTCATACCGCGGAACGATCTGAATCCACGGCTTCTGACACTTCTAGCCCTACCGCGGAACCTTCCACTTCAGGAAGGAAAGCCACTCTTCCTCCCCCACCTTCATATCGCTGTAGACCAAATTTAGATGCCGTTAAAACTACTTACGGCATCCCAGCCGATGTGATCCTTGAGCACGTGCCTGGCGTTACCTATTTCCCACATCTAGTCACACCGCGACCCGGTTGTCTCGTCGCTACCGTAGGTCAGATAGCCGCAGGCTTGCGCTTTCCCTTAACTCCTCTAGATGTCGAGGTATGTAACCACTTCAACATCCCCCCATGCCAAGGCATTGGTAACTTTTGGCGCATCTTATACACCGCGAATTTCTACAACAAAACCAATTCCCCCAAAATCCAACTCTGCGACATAATAGCTCATTATTATATAAAGAAAAGTACCAAATTTGGTAGCGTAGGATACCAATCCTTTTGTACCCGTCCACAGAAGAAGTCATTTGTCCTCCACATTACTACTTCTAACAAAGTATGGCATTATTATCCGTTATATGTGTCTGGTAGTTTTCTATCCGCGGATCTTTCCTCTGAAGTTTCTCTAAGGCATCTCAGTTTCCTTTCTAGTGGTATGTAACATCTTTTGGTTCGCAGTGCCTTTTCCTAACTTGCTTTTAACTCATCTTTCTTCTGTGACACAGGTTGGAGCCCTGATTCGCGATCTAAAATTTACACCGGCGTCTCATCAGCAATTTTCCAAAGGCTCCGTGATTTGGGAAGTGCCCAGTGTGAAATTCTTGGTATAGATTCAGACAAGGGCAACCCTCTTCTCCTTGATCCTTCATTGAAAATAATTGGTAACTATCAAGGTCCGCTCTACCGACCAGCACCACCCAAAGAAAGACTTCCCAAATCCTCCCTCTAAAAAGAAAGGCCTTCAAGTCCTTCAAGTACACCAACAAGATATCTCACTCCAAAGCCGTTGCCCAACGAGCTGCCGCTCAATCTCATACCGCTACTCCTAATACCGCCCCCTCTTCCTACTCTGCCGCGGCGGATTGGGAAGACGACTTTACTCAACCCTCATCCGCGGTACCTGACGCTGCCATGGCCACTAATAAGCTCAAACTTTGGGACAGTGACTCGGACGGGGAGGAGGCCCCGGCTGCAGCCCAAGAGTCCCCCGGCCCAAAGGCTAGAACCGACAAGCCCCCGCCTTTCATCGAACCAAGATCTATACCATTACGACCAACTGGTCCTCCACGACATCCTGGTAAAGAACCCTACCCCTCTGGGTCTTTGCCATCTGGGGCCATTGACATATGGCTCCCTCAATTCAAGGCCAGGGAACGGGATATAACAACTCGTGACTCGGCCCTAGAAAACACCGCTGTTGCAGCCTCTCTTTTCTTCAGCTCGCATCTTCCGAAAGACCAAGCATATGGAGATTCTGGCTTGTTTGCTTCGCATAGAGCTTCCATCTATCACGGCTGGGAAAAGGTATAAATTTTTCTCCTTGCAACTTATCTTTTCATTTGGATAGTTTAGTAACCAATCATTCTTTTCAGTTGAGTTGGACATTGGTTACGTGGTCCGCGGCCTAGCCAACACACTGGAATCGCTGGAGACCGTGAAGCAAGAAATCGAAGGCCCTGATGGCTGGAGGGCCAAGTACTCCAAGTTGGAGAAAGATCGTGATGATCTTCGAATAATAGCCGTGAAGAATCAAAAGGCGCTCCAGCTGGCTGAAGATAAGCATCGCGACTATGTGTCAGGTGTTACCTCCAAACTCGAGGGCCAAAAAGCGGCGGGTAAGATAGCAACTCAAGCCGCTGTAGACAAGGCGGTGGCGGAGGCTGCAGACCGATTTCGTAGTCTAGCCGAGAAGAAGATTAGCCGTGAACTTAAACAACAGCTTGAAGCTCTCACTGCGTCTGGCCGTCTTCTTCCGTTCCCCTCTCCAAGAAATGGTTATTCGAAATTCGTTCCCTACCCGCTCCCCATTAGGTCCCTTCTCTTCGCGATCTTTGCTACTATACTCAAAGGATGCCTCTACCCACAGCCAATGTGGTTGCCTCTCCCATTGACTTGGATAACGATCCTCCTTCCTCTGGTGAAGGGGATTTGGCGTTCACTCCGAAGGATGCAACTGAAGGGCAGTAGTAACACATTTGACTTCATGTCTTTTTCTAAGCGAAACTTATGTTTTTGTATTGTTGTAATCCCTCAACTATGACTTATTGCACTTTTTATATTATATACTTCGCCTGTATTACTGGGTAAGCCCAGCAGGCTTTTAATGTCAGTTGTTTTTCACTCCCGAATTTCTGTTAGCCAATCTAATTCCCCTTGAATGTTCTTTTTACCTCTTTAGCGTTGGAGTTCTTTTCTGTTTGAGCTAAGTTTGCTGCATAATTGATTTGGATATTCATTCCGCAAAGGCTCCTCTCCCGCTGTCTTCGATAAGCCGTGGAGCCTAATGGGGTGATCATTTTGCCCCAAGTTTGATTCAGACGTTGCATCCGCGAAGGGCTCGTCCCCCCACTCTCTTTGAATGGTTGTGAAGCCTGATGGGGGCAGCTCATTTTGCCCCCAGTTTGATTCAGACGTGGCGTCCGCGAAGGGCTCGTCCCCCCCGCTCTCTTTGAATGGCTGTGAAGCCTGATGGGGTAGCTCATTTTGCCCCCAGTTTGATTCGGACGTGGCGTCCACGAAGGGCTCGTCCCCCCCGCTCTCTTTGAATGGCTGTGAAGCCTGATGGAGGCAGCTCATTCTGCCCCCAGTTTGATTCGGACGTGGCGTCCACGAAGGGCTCGTCCCCCCCGCTCTCTTTGAATGGCTGTGAAGCCTGATGGGGGCAACTCATATTGCCCCTAGTTTGATTCGGACGTTTCGTCCGCGAAGGGCTCATCCTCTCCGCTATCTTTGAACGGCTGCGAAGCCTGATAGGGGCAGCTCATTTTGCCCCCAGTTTGATTTTGACGTTTCGTCCGCGAAGGGCTCATCCCCCCCGCTGCCTTTGATTAACCAGTATTCATGCTATTGCGCCAGGAATGCATTCTTTGTTTCATTGACTTAGAATTCCACACACAATATATATACAAAAAACAAAATTTTCTTGTCCCACCAAAAGCTACACACTGCTTCTTTCATGGAATTTCTTCAGCATTCTTATATTCCATTGTTTCTCAATCGTTACTCCTGCCGGCGTTTCAATCTTGTAAGTGCGAGTTTCCTTCATTGTCCACAACATACGGTCCTTCCCAGTTGGGTCCTAGTTTGCCGTCATTCTCCTTCTTAGTGGCTGGGGTAACCCTTCGCAGCACCAAGTCCCCAATCATGAATCCCCGCGGCTTGACTGGTTTATCATACTGTCTCTGTAGCCTTCTATGATACTCCTCCAATCATTATCGCGAAGATTCTCTTTTCCTCAATTATATTCAACTCAATGGCTAATATCTTTTCATTAAGACCCATTTCCACAGCCCTGGTTCTTGTCATTTTCTCTATCATTTCCACCGGTATGACAGCCTCTACTCCATATGCCATCGTGAATGGTGATTCATTCATCGAAGTCCGCGGTGTGGTACGATAAGCCCATAAAACATGATTCAATTTATCAACCCACGCTCCTTTTCTGTCTTCCAACTTTCTCTTTAAATTGTCCATGATGATTTTGTTTGATGCCTCAGCCTGACCATTCCCCTCTGGATTGTATGGCGCCGAGAACCCTTGTTTCACTTTGTAGGCTTGAAGGAATTGACGTACCTTTCCCCCAGTAAATTGTGTTCCATTATCTGCAATGATTGTATAGGGCAATCCGAATCTGCATATTATGTTCTCCCAAAGGAACTTCTTCACATTCTCTTCTTTGACTTGCTGTAGTGCCACTCCCTCCACCCACTTGGTAAAATAATCAGTGGCGGCCAACATAAATCTTCTTTTGCCGCTTGCTATGGGCAAAGGCCCCACTATATCCAGTGCCCACATGGTGAATGGCCACGGACTAAACACATTATGTAGCGGCTCCGCTGGGGAATGGATGAGTTGTGCAAACCTCTGGCATTTCTCACAAGTTGTTGCATACTCTGTTGCATCCCTCTTCATATGAGGCTAAAAATACCCCTGCGATATCAATCTATGGGTTGTGGTTCGACCCACTGAGTGACTTCCACAATCACCTTCATGTACCTCGGCCAACACTTCTTGCACCTGCTGTGGCCCTATGCATCTCAATAGTGGTCCGCTGAAACTCTTCCTGTACAAATCCCCATCTAACAGAACATATCTCTGACTGACTTGCTCCATCTTTCGTCTCTCCTTTGTATTCTCTATCTCTGCTCCCATAAGAAAAGTTTTAATAGGTGTCATCCAACCTGCCTCCCTTTCAATGGTGAGACACACACCCTCAATTTCTGATGTACTGGGCCTGCTCAAAACTCTTACTTCAATAGAACGACCCTCTGTTCCTGGAAGCACAGCGGCCACATATGCTAAAGCGTCAGCATGTCTGTTTTCACCGCGGCCCAAATGGGCAAACTGAATCCTTTTGAACTTGCTGACTTTTCATTGTAGAACCTCCAGATATCGTGCCATTCTTGGACAACGCGCCACAAACCCCCCATTCATCTAACAAATAACCAAGTTAGAGTCAGAGAACACCGATAACTCGCTTACTCCCAGATCTTGTGCCAAATTTAAACCTGCTATCACTGCTTCATATTCCGACTCATTATTAGAAGCCGCGAATCCCAGTTTCATTGACAACTCCAGCCTTGTGTTGTCAGGAGTCACCAAAACCACTCCAATCCCATTTCCGGTATCTGTAGCTGATCCATCCGCGAATACTCTCCATCCATTGCGCATATCCCAAGGGTCCAAGGGATCACGTCTAGATTCTTCCTCCTGATCCATGACCATTTCCTCTCCCCAAGTGGGATCCTCGGCTAGAAATTCTGCTAGGAACTCCGCCAAGGCTTGCGCTTTTTCCGCTGTTCTAATCTGATATTGGATTTCGTAACAACTAAGCATCACTGCCCATTTCAGCATTCTGCCTGACTTTTCTGCCTTCAAGGCTTGCTTGAGGGGCAGATTTGTTATCACTACCACTGAGTGAGCCTCAAAATAGGGTTTCAACTTCAATGCAGAGAAAATCAACGCTAATGCATACTTTTCAATTCTACTGTATCGCATCTCTGCGGCTAGCATGGTTTTACTCTGAAAGTAAACTGGCTTCTCTATTTTGTCTATAACACGCACCAGGACTGAGCTTATCACGTACTATGAAACCCCCAAATAAAGATATAATTTCTCTCCTTGCTCCGGCCGCGATAGCAAAGGGGCTTTCCCTAAATAAACCTTCAATTCCTGAAAGGCTTCCTCACACTCAGTGGTCCATCGAAAATCTGGTGTTTTCCTCAACAAACGATACAACGGTCTGCATTTGTTCGATGATTTAGATATAAATCTGTTCAATGCTGCGACCCTTCCTGCCAACCGTTGCACCTCCTTTACATTCTGAGGGGACGGCATCTCAACTAGGGATCTAATCTGCTCGGGATTGGCCTCTATTCCACGGTACGTGACTATGTAACCCAAGAACTTTCCCGAAGATACCCCGAATGTGCATTTCTCTGGGTTCAATTTCAGCCTATGCCTCCGGAGTATGTGAAAGGTTTCTTGGAGACCCTTCAAATGTTCCACTTCTGACATGCTTTTTTCCACCATATCATCAATATATATTTCCATGCCCTTCCTAATCTTGTCTTCGAACATTTTTTCCCCTAATCGCTGAAATGTAGCCCCCGCATTCTTCAACCCAAAAGGCATTCTTGTATAACAATAAGTACCTCCTTCCACCACGAAGGTAGTCTTCTCTTGATCTGGGCCGAACATCGCGACCTGGTTATATCCCATGGATGCATCTATGAAAGAGAACACCTTGAAACCAGCAGTTTTATCTACTAACTCATCCACTCACGGCATAGGATAACAATCTTTAGGGCACTTTTTATTCACGTCTGTAAAGTCAACACACATTCTGACCTTGCCGTTCTTTTTTGGAACAATGACAACGTTGGACAGCCATTCCGTACATTCTACATCCCTGATTATCCCCGCACCCTTAAGCCGTATAACCTCCTCGCGAATCCCTTCCGCGTATTTGGGTCTTACGCTTCTCATCTTCTGTCTTACAGGCTTTGCACCTTCCTTCATATGCAAGTGATGGCAAGCGAACTCTGGATCTATCCCTGTGATATCTTCAATCGCCCATGCAAATATGTCAGCATTCTCGGTCAATAACTGTACCAGTTTGACTTTCCATTCCTCTGGCAAGTCCGATCCGACCGAAGTAAACTTTTCTTCCTCTCCCACCCCCAGGTTCACGATCTCAATCTCATCTAGAGTTTTCGGTCCCTGAGGAGACTCGCATCCTTCAGTCAAGTCCGCCTCCTGTAATTGCTACGCATCTCCTTTCTCGTGTGTCGGTTTTTCACCCCCTATTCCGCGGACCATATTTTTTACCATCACTTGGTGTATATGCTGCACGGCGACTTGATCCCCCCTTATTTCGTACACCCCCCCTTCGCGGGGAAGCGGATCACCTGATAATAGGTCGACGAAATGGCCTTCATTTCATGAATCCATCTTCTCCCTAGAATGGCATTATATTGGGACCCAGTATCTACCACCATCTGGTGAATACCGTCGTCGGACCTGCTATTACTGGCAACGTTACCTCCCCCAGTGGCTCTGTCATGCTACCATTGAAGCCATACAAATTGGTCTGAGAAACCTTCAACTGATCCCTATCTATGTTCATCTCTTCCATAGCCCCTTTAAATAACAGATCTACCGAACTTCTGCAGTCTATCAACACTCGCTTCACTAGATAATTACCCATTGCTATGGTAATCACCAAAGCATCCTCATGCGGCGAAATCACTGATTCCAAGTCTTTCGGTGTGAACACTATGTTTCCTTCGCCAATCGCGGTTCCTGAAACTAACCGCGGCATGCTTGCCACCTCATTTACCTGCTATAAGCTCGCTGTCCTTCTTATCTTGTCTCGGTGGGAATTTCTTCCGAGTGTCTCTCCACTGTAAATGACATTTATTGTTCCCAAGATCCTAGCAAGAGGCTGCCCTCTCTCTGAATGACGAACCTCTGCGACATATTCTCTGAGCATCTCCTTCTCAATCATTCTTTCCACCAGCCACTTCAAAGCATAACATTCGTTAGTGGCGTGGTTCCTAATCTGATGATAGGCACAAAAAGGTTTCCCCTCTATCTCTCCAGGTGTATTCCGTGGTCCTTCATAATGCTGCAACCCCTTGATAAGTGGCAAGATTTCCTCTAATGGCCTATTAAGGGGTGTTTGTTCTATCTCACGGTACGACTTTCTTTCGCGAATACCTCTCCTGTTCCGATCTCCAGTTCTTTCGGGTCCACGACTTTCCCCTCTCAGGATCCCCTTCTCTCTCTTCTCTCTTTCCCTATCTTTTTCGATCATCTTTATCCACCTGCCTTTGCCTTCCCCGGATCTCTTTTGTTCCCTCGCATTTCTTTGCATTATGTCCTCGTACCGAATATATTTTTCTACCTTTGGGTACAGAGCGTGCAGAGTGGTGATTTCGATTTTGGACACCGACTCGTGGACCCTAGTCCCCTGCCTCAAGCCGTGCTGAAATGCAATGACCGCGGTATGCTCATCCAGATTCTCCACCCTCAGGGTCTCTTCTTTGAATCTGCACATAAATTCCCTTAATGATTCCGCTGAGCTCTATTTGATGTTAAATAATGCCGCGATATCCACTACCCTCCGTTTCTGGTGGATGAAATGGTCCACGAAGGCACGCTCTAGCTCTTCAAATCTATTGATGCTCCACGAAGATAAGCGGTAATACCAATCCGAGGCTCCCCCCTTAAGGCTTCCAGGGAACATCATGCAGCGCAGTCCATCATACTTATTTTCCTGCCACAATGGCATCTGTTGTCTAAAATGATGCAAATGATCAGTTGGGTCGCCCTTCCCATCATACCTTTCGAATCTTGGTTGACTGAATCTCTTAGGTACCTCCGAATTCCAGATCAAATCCGCCAGTAGATTCTTATTGAGGTTGGCAACCTCCTTTTGAGCGGCACTTTGGTTCACTTTTTCAACCACACGGTTCATTTCTCTATCTTTCTCAATCATTGCCTGTACTACTTCTAGCGTGATGCCATCTACTGGATCTACTCCCCAGGACTGGTATACCTCATTTTCCCCTTCCATCTCACTGCCCCGACGATCCCCCTGTTCCATGTCATCTTGTGCGGTGTCTCTTTCCTTTCTCAACTCGTCGTTCTCGTTCCTTAACCTGACTATTTCTTCTTGCATAAGTCTGGTGGCGTCTGCCGCCACATCAGATATCTCTTCCTCTCCACCCTCCTCTCTCTCTTCGCTCACCACTTCCTCTACTACCTCTCGAATAATTTCTTTTCTAGGTCTTCCTACTCCCTTTTTTGTTATGGTGGCCATTTTATCTCGCTTTCCCCACAGACGGCGCCAAAATGTATACTCAAAAAATTACAATCTCACTCTCTCTAATCGACCCCCTTTTCTCTCCCCTCTCTCCTCTTTTTATACTCTCCCTTTTTTCCTAACTCCCCCTCTCATCAGCTTCGTTCATCTCCTCTCCATCCCTCGCCCTCTAGCTCTCCACCTGTCCCACTCCCTATATGGCAGTTCTCGGCAGTTAGGTTACCGCGGACTTGATCCGCTGCACCAGGTTTTCTCTTCACAATTCTGCGTACGACCCTTTTCTACGTCTGGCTCCACATACATGTCATCAATAGGTCCTATACACATACCATGCATGGATCAACTTCACAAAAATAGGATGTTCATGATTTTCTTTGACTTTCATACCATTTCTCTCTAGCTTCAACAATCCTAGAACTCAAACAATGAAAGAAAAAGGTCATTACTGAGTTAATATGAAGAGCATTTGAATGAGTGAGTTAGTAATAGTATATAGTGTATACCAATGTAATGACCAATTTGAGCTTCGTCATACTTATCTGTGTAAACTCCAGTTCCACAGTACAAGTCACAAACTATTGCGTATGGGGAAGTGAAGATTTTGATGAGAGCTATTTTTGCAAAGTCGTATAGCCGTTGGTGTGTTGTTGTTGAAGAAGAAGAAGAAGAAGACATGTCTTACCTATGTTGGAGTTATCCCTCACATGAGGAGAGGAGAGAAATTAGTTCAGCTTTTTGTGGAAAGACGGAGGCCAGCCTCCCACAACCTATTACGAAGCGTCCCCCCTCAAGCGCTGGACATCAACTTCGGGCAAAGGCCAGCGCCTCCACGATCAAATCTGAAGTACGCCCCGCACTCAAGCGCCTCGACATCGTCCAAAGCAAGAACGCGCCCCGCGCCCGTTGTAGCACAATTCCAAGTGTGCCCCGCGCCCATGCCTAATTTTGGCAGGATTCTATTTTTGCGGAATAGCGAGTTTCGCATTATAGGTTGGGGTTTTTGGCAAAACCTAATAGACGTGAGACAACACAAAAGTAAGAGAAAACCCAATCTTGAAAGCTATCAAGATTGAGAGATAACCTTTACAGAGATACACGTCTATAAAAAGAGAGGAGTGATCTAGTAAGGTGAGAGACTGCAAGGAGTGATTGTAATCTTCCTTCCCACTTTATAAAAGGATTAGCTCTTGTGGAAGTAGGCACTATTGGCCGAACCACGGTATATCTTTGTGTTGTGGTTTGCTTTTACTGCTTTACATTATTATCTATTGTTTATAGTTGTTTAGCAAAGTTAGGCATGTTAGTTTGGTTGTAGGGAATATTAAGATTGTTATCTGGAGTTGAATTGTGTTCAAATACAAGTTATCTGTATAGTGGGGAATCGATTGGTATCGGTGATTGATGTGGGTGCAACCTATATATAGTAATATTAGTTCCATATTGGCATGTGGGTGCACGAATCCGTCTTACCTATACATTATCTTCTGGACTTTGGTCTTAAGTTGGAGATTGAATGTTAGCCGAGTATTTTTGAGGAAGTTGGCGAGTGTTTGATGCGTTCCACAACTATTGAAGAAGATTAATAACAAGGTTTTAAATTCAACAAAACAGGCAAAAGTGCAAAACGCACTAGTTAGTGATTGGCATATCTATCTAATAAGATAGGGTTTTTTTTCTCACTAAAAGACAAAATAACACACAAAGGACGGTCCAGATCTGTTTGAGGAAAATCTAACGGCTAATGTACGCTAATTTGAATTGTTAGAATCGGCACTAATGGGAACGACTTTTGTTTCCATCTGGGTCGCGGGTTCGACTCACTGTATCACGAACTTTACTTATTTTTTTGGGTTGGATCGCTTCCAATTTTTTTGGAGAGTGACCACAAAACAAGCATCTAAGTCTAATGGAAAGTATTGCGTACACAGAAGAAACAAAAGCTGCCATTCTATAGTATTTCCTTATTTGTACAGGCACTTTTCTAAATCATATAGTTGAAAAGAATTGACAATTTACCAATTAACAAACATGAGACACGTTAATCAAAAGCACTTAAATTAAACCCATGACGAAATAGTCTTGTTGGGTTTTGTTGGGAGAGATGAAGAGAGGAAGGAGGAGGAGTCCGGTGGTTTTTGGATTTAATTTTGGGAAAAGAAACTAAAATGACCAAGTTACCCTTCCTCTCTAGGCGTTGGATGGGCCGGAATCTAATGGATGTGGTGAGTTGTTAAGATAGGATGTCAATTTAAGCTATCAAGGTAGCCTGGCTTTCTGAAGAACGTCCTTAAATGGACTTGAGCTAAATATTCAAAATATCGGTGAAATACACTCTCACGAAGGTGTTAGAAATCGAATCCTATATTTTAAGAAATTTGGGGTTTTTAGGATTTGATTTCTAACAGGGGCGGAGATGCTTTTAATTCAAGTCTCTCTCCCCTTATATGTTCCTCATTCTATGTGTTGAATTATCAAAATGTAAGGGGTATGTGTAATGAGTTGGTTTGTGAGAAATGAAATGCATAGGATTGCCATAACCTCACTTTAGTGTACGCATGAAATGATTATGAAATGTAAAACTGCTAGAAATGGTTATAGCATCGATCCACTGCTACCATGGAGATGATCTTTTGGAGAGTTATTTAAACGCAATGTGTTTTGAGTGCCGACTGGCTCGAGCATTAACTAGTAATCATATATCATAGTGTTGATTTGACCAAAGCAACTCCCAGTAAATAATAACGTGATACCAATTTCACAGCACATCTTAAATTGGAAACAACACTTGAGCCATAACTTGGACACACCACTAACCCCTATATTAGGATTATTAAGAATGGGTTCGTAGGATGAAAAATGAAGAGCCAACTCTCTAATTTTGCCTCTTTTAGTTTTCTTAACAAACTAAATTATTTTGCCTGACAACGAAAGTGCATATTGAAGAATAATAATTAAAAGGTATCCTGCATAGGAACATATTCCCACTCTAAAACTGTTTGCATAAGCTTACCATTACAATTAAAAGGTAGACTATTAGTTTCATTCAATCTGTACCAGTTCACACAGAACTCATATTCATCAATTATATAGGACTGCAATGCAGCAACAAGCTACTCAGTCTAAGGCTCCCTATAATTTTGTTGGCACAACTGCAGAAGTACACAATGGCACAATGCTACCGTTTAAATGAAATTTCCACAGATTGTACTGAATAATAATATGTTTCTGACTTTCTAATGGCACATTTAAATAGTATAACCAAAAGGCTTTCATCAAGGGGCGCGGTATTGGCACCCCCATAAATGGGACTAGCACCCCTTTGACAAAAAGTAAAACAACAATAGTTATTCCTTATATGTCCTTTTACACCCCACATGCCCATAGTTCTATGGCAAGTAGTTGCCGCGAGATCTCATATCCCATGGCAGGTAGTTGCCGCGATATCGCATAATCTATGGTATCGGGTTGCCACGAGTTCCCATATCCCATGGCAGGCAGTTGCCGCGACATTTTTTTTTGTGTTTTTTTTTTTTTTTTTCATTTCAAATTTTGCGTATTGAACACACATGACATATGGATACCTCATTTTCTTCTTTAAAGTTTCTTTATACACTCCAAGAACACACACCAAAACCATGATAAAAAAAATATACAATCGAGCAATAATTTTGCTATCTCGCGGCAAATATTTTCATATGTTATAAGAAAATTTTGTGATCAAATTAATGAAGAAGAGTTTTGATAATTAACACAAACAAAGACTCCATTTTTAGGAAACAAAATCATCTCGCGGCAACTAATTTTTTTTTACGGTGACTATTAATTTTTTTTTTTTTTTTTTAAAACTAGGACCCACGACAACCACCTTCTGTGGGATATAGGATCTCGCGGCAACCCGATGCCGTGGATTGTGCAATCCCGCGACAACTGCTTGTCGTTAGTATTTTTTGTGTATTTAATGGAGGGGTGCTAGTACCATTGAATTGGTCAAAGGGGTGCTAGTCCCATTTATGGGGGTGTCAATGCCGCGCCCCTTCATCAAAGAAATTCATGAAATTGCAGCTCTACTTCTACCAAACTATCACTCTTACAAGATAATATAAGGGTTTATCACAGAGGCAAGAGTTGTGATTTGTGAAGAGCCAGAGCTATCAAGTGCAGGAGAGAAAAAAGAATATTGACTTTGGTAGTTTAAGTATAAAAAACTGAAAGAATTTCTGTCAGACACAACAAATCACCAAGTTTAATACTGAAGGTTGATCTATCATCACACCATGTCCTATCATAGTTTCCAAAACAATTGCCCAAGGTACCATTAATGCTACATCTTGCTAAAGGACACACACGACCTAGCTAGCTCATGTTGTGTACCATATTGTGTAATATATAAAATATAATATGTTACACAACATGAATTGAGCTACGTCATGTGTGTATCCTTAACACATAGTCACATACAGTCTTTTGGGCTATTGACCAAAAAATGTGAAAGATGAGTATCAATTCATGGTATTGGTTGTAGTATAAAATCCCATCTGACAAGAACTCAAATACGTACTCTATAAACTTCAGTTTGTACATCTGCAAAACTAAAATATCTTCAGTAACTAAGACCAACAACAACTGTTCACTACATGAAGACCGTGGATATGACAGTTGTAACGACACCAAAGTGTAATTTCATGTCTAACAGCCTAAACTAGTCATTCTTTTTTCTTTCACTAGGAAAGATATACACTAAATCAGTCACTCTTGTTCAAGATAGTGCATGAAACTATGGAAGAGGTGTTCAAAGGCAAACCATTCTCACTTTTTCAGCAAGTTGGGATCTGTATATTTACAAAGTTCAGCATATTATAAATTTTGAAGCAAACCAAATCTGGGTTAGATTCATATCAACTCTGCTAAACCCAAGTTAGCATCCTATAAAAGAAATATTAAACCCCACATCTAAATTTAGCATACTCTAATGCACATTATAGTATTATACCCAACATGAAATTCAAATTTACTCTGACCCTTCTTTGCAAAAACAACGACCAGGGCATTGAAAGCACCAAGGGATATGTTGATTTTTTTTCATAACTCCTCCCCTTTGCTAGTAACAATCCAAAGGAGATTTTTAACACTTTTATGGCTTATTTTTTCCAATTCCACAAATATAACATTGACGTTAAACCGAAACAACAGTATCCGTATGCCTATTTAACTCTATCCTCCAATATCCATTTGGAAGTTGTTCATCCCCCAAACGACGCATAATAGGCTACTTTCTAATGAATGCATGCCTGTAAAATGACTTTGTGAACCGAATCTTTAAGGGAATCCTCCTTGTTCCATCGATCTAACTCTAACTAATAACATGGTCGAATAGAGAGTAATTGGCTAAATAAACTTGGTTGACTCATTGACCTCATCAAAATGACATTTTAATACTTGTTCTCATATTTACCTGAACTGTGCATGGAATTGTCAGGAAGAACTTGATGCCCAGAAAGATTGTCACTGTTGCATCTTTTAATAATTCCGCAGAACATGTTGAGTTCCAACTTCAGCTCCAAACAGAGAATAAAGTGAACCTAAAGCTCCTTTTGTAGGGATGCTAAGAATCACTTACAATTATCAAGAACGATGAAACTAAAGATGAGAAAATGAATACTGAAATGAACTGGAAAATATAGTTTTATTAAGAAATAACAATGGCGGTTACAGTTTCTCACTTTCTCTCTCTGCTCTCGTTCTTACAAATGATTTTTTGGAATGATTTTAGAATGCCCCTAATTCTTCCACTTAAAGTATTTATATAGTGTTGTAAGGATAGCTTTGTCCAATCATCAACTGCCGCGTGTCCATCTTCTTCCTTCTTCCTATTTCCCGCCTTCTTCCTCTCATGCACAAACTTATTTAACATTTCGTGATATACCATCATATTTCAGGTTAGAATATCGGTATGACGATATTTTCCCACGACATCGCCCCCTCTCAAAATGTTCAAATTTTCATACCTAAAATTTGAATTATTCGAGAACCATACAAAATATCACTACAAACCCAAATTTAAAATTCAAACTGTTACAACTGTGTACAACTCAAAAGCCTCGAAATTACAAACGCCGCATTTTATTCTCTCTCTTCACTTTTACCCAAAACCTTATAAAACTTTGTTTCATCTTCTCTTTCCTCACTTTCGCATAAACCCATCTAACCCCACCATTATTGTCTCCAGAAAAGCTTCATCTTGTCTGTACTCGCTGTAAACATCAACAAATTCTTCTCCACAATATCAAGTTAGTACTATAAAATATCTTAAACATACTATCTCCTATTACGACTTTATCGTTTACTGAAAATAAACTAAACTGATTTCGCCATCTTTTTTATCTAAATTATTCTATTTAGGGTTTTGCACAATATCAGGTTTTGAGTGCTTGAAAATTACATGTGTATCCTTATACTAATTAGATTCTTAGTTACCATCTTTGACAGTATGGCTAGGAGAAAAACTTGTGTTAACTTTATACGTACTCTCTCGAAACAATCCCGGCTTCGACGTCAAGAACGTATGCTTTTGAGACCCACTTCTTCACCTCGAACCCCGACATTATCCTCTCGAGAATTCAATACGTGCCTAGTAAATAACATATTATATACTTCTACTAGATACAACAATAGTAACTCAGGTAAAGGATATACTTCTAATAAAAAATTTATTGTTTCTAGTGATACCACCATGTCGAATGAAAGTGTTGAATTTGCAACTCGAATTAACTCGTCATCTTCAACTTCTTCATCTCAAAGAACTGAGACTGATGAAACAAACCGGCTTGCCTCATATCTGGCTGATGGCTTACCCTGTCATCCCTTTGAAACGGTTGATTCAGATACCGATCGGGAAATTATTGACGATCATAGCATGTGGAGTGGTGGTTTGGACCCTTGCTTTCTTGAAAGACCCAACTTGTATATAGTTAGAGCTACCTACCAAATACCTGAGTCTATTCAACTTTGACACTATGCTGGAAGTAAAAAAGGGACTCACTACCAAAGTGGCGAACTCAACACCACCATTATCACTGTTGGGCAATTGGCTGCTGGCTTGTGTCTTCCCTTATCAAAGCTTGATCGAGAACTATTGAATTACCTGGCCATCTCTCCTGGGCAAGGCACAGGCAACTTTTGGAGATTGATGTATATTTGTAACTTCTATAACTCTCATCTTGAATCCGATGTTCGACCGTCTAAAAGAATTCATCTCATTGATATCTAGAAACACTACCTTTCTTGAGCGAATCGAGAAAAATAAACATCATGTCAAAGAACCCAGTGGATATTTTTATCCCAAAAGACGAATGCACTGCGCTGGCATTATAAGGGAAAATCGAGACAATGATTTCAGATGGCCACTATTCCCTATCATTGTATCTGGACGGTGGGAGTCATCTGAATCGATAGCAGTTCCATCCTTGGCACATCCTGTATTTAACCTTCATGGTACGTTATCTTTCAACATCCCCTACCTCCTTTATCGCGAGGCTTTTATCTGACTGGTCTATTATTGCGAGTTTATTTCAGTTCCTAAACCAGCCTCGATGAGAAGTCTTAGGGAATCCACTAGAGTAACAGATCTTCTCAAAGGCAATGGCCAAGAAATCGATGTTCGAACTGGAGCTAATATGTATGGCAACCCAAAATTGACTGTCGAGCTTCCCGATACAACCAACTATGTCGCTCCTTTATACTTCCTAAAAACTTTCATTCTCCGAGGTCAAGATTCTTTACCTTCCTCGTCTGATATACCTTATGACACTACTCCATGTCCCTTAATACTCCTCGATGTTATTTTGAATATATTGTTAATGATTTTAAAATAACTTAAGATATCTTTCCTCAAATCAAAAAAGAGATTCCCGATTTCTATAATTATCCTCTTTTGAACGATGTATTTGATCAACACTACTTATTTTTCACAAATATGGCCTCTCGTATTCCTCATGCTCCAGTCAAATCCTCAAAGATGCTCAACAAATTTATGAGCAAGAAAAAACCAACAGATGGAAGTTCATCCCAAGCTCCTACTTCCTCCTGAGATCAGGATGTCAAACCAGTACATCATTTGAAGAAAAGAAAAGAATCTTGGCCAACTACCGTGCCACCAGCCTCGAAACCAAACAAGCCTACCAAGAACACTGACATTGCCCCTACTATTATACCCTCCAAGCTTTTAACTCAACCGTCCACCACAAAGCCTACTTCCTCTGACTCCAATTCATCCCTCAGTGACTTTGAGGTTAAACTTGTTCTTCGAGATCATACCTCTGTCAAAAAAAATGCCTCTCTATTATCTGAACCTGCTGTACCTGGTCTCGGGGAAACTCTTGTGCTTAATACTAACCTTCCTCGAGATAGACGAGCAATGACCGAACTTACCACAAAAGAAAGATTTCAACTCCTATGCACTTCTCTTGAAAAAGTAAGTTTCTAAACCTTCGCTTGCTCTTATCCTTATTTATCTATTATCTTATCTGTATACCATATCGCTCCTTTCCAGGTTAAAATTGCTGATGTGGGGCAGTTTGAGAGTGATATGGCTAGTTACCGCCGCTATATGGAAGAGATTCAACAGCTGAAAAAAGATAAAGACTCCCTTGAACACTCTCTTGCTAACGAAAAAAAAAATGTGTTGCCGATATAAAGAGATACTTTGATGAAGTCACTGAGCTGCATCAGAAACTGAACAACTCTTTCCAAGTTATGGAAGAAGAACTTACTCAGACCAAAACCTCCCTTGCTACTGGAAATTCTGAGCGGGCATCTGAAAAGAAGAACCTGGAAATTGAGCTGGATAAAGCCCACTCCCAAGTGGCTGACTATGCTTCACGCATGGAATATTATGTGGAGACCATGAAAAGCTTCAGGCAATATCTTCCTGCTGAACTCATCAAAGATAAAGGTTTGGATTTTGATACCGAGAGCGAGCTGCCCTCTGATATCGGTGCTGGCGATGCTGGAAATGATGTAGTAGACTCCATCCCTCCTGCAACTGAAGCCACCGAGACGGATATGTCTACTCCACCTTTTAATCCTGAGTCCCTCCTTAGCACTCCCAATCTCTTAGATGATCCAGATATCCATGCCGGGCTCAATCAACTTCTGGAATCAGGCAAATTCAGCACAAAACTCCCTGAGACTTCAACCCAACTCTAATCTTTCTGTCTTTTAAACTTGAATGATTGTAACCTTTGATATAATGATCCATTTGTCTTTTTCCTCCAATCTGGATGAGGAATTTTGAATATCAATACTGGCTTAAGCTACTTTTGTAACTTTTTCACGCTCCTTTTAAACTGTGGAAAATATATCTTTTTACTTTCTATAGACTAAACTTGTATGCCACTTGTGCAACACTTGTGATTTTTATCATCCTTAAACAGGAAACTATATTCCTTTTCTATACGTCTCTTAAATAAGTATGAAACCCAAATATCTATATTAATATAATATTTATATTGATTTCAGAATGAGTTTCGATACCACTCCTACTAAAATTAGTACCGATACTTATCATATAAAAAAAAATTAAAACGAGTTTCGATACCACTCCCACTAAAAGTAGTATCGATACTTATCATATACTTAAATTTTTAAAACGAATTTCGATACCACTCCCACTAAAAGTAGTATCGATACTTATCATATACTTAAATTTTTAAAACGAGTTTTGATACCACTCCTAGTAAAAGTAGTATCGATACTTATCATATACTGAAAATTTTCAAACGAGTTTCGATACCACTCCCACTAAAAGTAGTATCGATACTTATCATATACTTAAATTTTTAAAACGAGTTTCGATATCACTCCCACTAAAAGTAGTATCGATACTTATCATATACTTAAAATTTTAAAATGAGTTTCGATACCACTCCCACTAAAAGTAGTATCGATATTTATCATATACTTAAAATTTTAAAACGAATTTCGATACCACTCCCACTAAAAGTAGTATCGATACTTATCATATACTGAAAATTTTCAAACGAGTTTCGATACCACTCCTACTAAAAGTAGTATCGATACGTATCATATACTTAAATTTTTAAAACGAGTTTCGATACCACTCTTACTAAAAGTAGTATCGATACGTATCATATACTTAAATTTTTAAAACGAGTTTCGATACCACTCCCACTAAAAGTAGTATCGATACGTATCATATACTTAAATTTTTAAAATAAGTTTCGATACCACTCCTACTAAAAGTAGTATCGATACTTATTATATACTTAAATTTTTAAAACGAATTTCGATACCACTCCCACTAAAAGTAGTATCGATATTTATCATATACTGAAATTTTTAAAACGAATTTCGATACTACTCCCACTAAAAGTAGTATCGATACTTATCATATACTTAAAATTTTCAAACGAGTTTCGATGTCACTCCCACTAAAAGTAGTATCGATACTTATCATATACTTAAATTTTTTAAAACGAGTTCCGATACCACTCCCACTAAAAGTAGTATCGATACTTATCATATACTTAAATTTTTAAAATGAATTTCAATACCACTCCTACTAAAAGTAGTATCGATACTTATCATATACTGAAAATTTTAAAACGAGTTTCGATACCACTCCCACTAAAAGTAATATCGATACTTATCGTATACTTAAATTTTTTAAAACGAGTTTCGATACCACTCCCACTAAAAGTAGTATCGATACTTATCATATACTGAAATTTTTAAAACGAGTTTCGATACCACTCTCACTAAAAGTAGTATCGATACTTCGAGTTCTTCGCTCCTCTATCCTAGATATAGCCTGAGAATTGCTTCCCTCATTCACCATCATTGCCTTACTTGCTGTAGCACGCTTTGGAGGCATCTTGATTACTCTTTCTAACAAAACTTCAATCAATGGATTCAAACAAAGAAAAAGAAAACAAAAAATCTCACTCTCGATCTTTGACTTTGAACCCAGACGGCGCCAATGTAGTGATTCTAAGAATCACTTACAATTATCAAGAACGATGAAACTAAAGATGAGATAATGAATACTGAAATGAACTGGAAAATATAGTTTTATTAAGGAATAACAATGGCGATTACAGTTTCTCACTTTCTCTCTCTGCTCTCATTCTTACAAATGATTTTTTGGAATGATTTTAGAATGCCCCTAATTCTTCCACTTCAAGTCTTTATATAGTGTTGTAAGGATAGCTTTGTCCAATCATCAATTGCCGCGTGTCCATCTTCTTCCTATTTCCCGCCTTCTTCCTCTCATGCACAAACTTATTTAACATTTCGTGATTTACCATCATATTTCAGGTTAGAATATTGGTATGACGATATTTGCCCACGACACCTTTCAATTACAGTGAATCAACTGCAGGAATAAATTATTCAAACACCTCCGAAGAAGACTCTGCAGAGTCACAGACTCATCTGTGCAAGTTCAACAATTACAAATGTCCCCTGGAAAGTCAAACTTAGTAAGTTGCACTTTATTCTTTTACCATGAAAAAAATGTCTCAAGTGGTCAACACTGAAGGGAGAATTACGTCTGACTGAACAAAAGCTTCCATTAGAGAAGGATCTAGATAGGCATGAACAGATTCTGGGACTCCATTTCAGACTTGCTTGTATGCAATAAATTACACAGTTTTACACATTCATTGAATGCAACCAGTGTCAACACTATAGGGAGGACTAAGTTGTCCACTGATCAAAGTTTTTTATCAATGAAGGACCACATGAGCATGAACATATCCTTCAACTCCACTTTTAGGCCTGCTTTGACATTATGAATTTCACATTCTCAATGCAGCCAGTATTTTAGGTACTATATGGTTTACACAGGTCTTTTTTTTTTTCATATGAATCCCTAGGTCTCTCAATGGGAGTCTTATTGCTTGAAGTGGTTCTATCTATAAATGTGGAGGAACTTCCGTTGATGGATGGTGAATCTTAGAGTTGGACCATGGAAGAACTTGATGAAGCTGGATAAAAACATGAAGGATCAATTTGCTTGAATTAAGTCTGTGAAGTATCTACATACAGAGGGGCTGGATCTCAACAAACAAAAAAATTACTAGTATTAATAGTATACAATTTACCCTAAAAAAAATTTTGTAGTGAGAATATAGTAGTAGCATACAGTAATTGAGTTGTGATGACTCCAGGACTCCATGAAAAGGTCCGACAATTGTGATCACTGACAAGGTCATACTTGACTTGAAGCAGGACTTGAGACCAATGTTCTTGACTTATTAAATTGGTCGTCCAGGAATTCTAACTTGATAAGTTGATATCGACGATGATCTGCAATCCATGTAAGCCATTTATCTAACATGGTATTATCCTACCAGACTCAACTGACTCTTGAAACTGAAACCATAAAAGGTTTTCCCAAAAGAGGTTATCCTAATAGAAATGCTCAACAAGAATATAATATTTCCCAGATCAAAAGGATGAGTTTTCCTTTTTGAGTTTTAATCAGTCGCTTATTGACAGTGTCTGTTATAACAAGTACTAAAATTCCCTCAGTGAACGATCCAAAATTTTTCTCCCTCATTTCTTCAACACTGCCAATAGTACAGACTACATAGTATTGAGTAGCACTGAGCTTTATTACAAGTGAGTAACTATTCTTACACAACCGTTTCACCCTGTGAAGATGGATCAAAGTACCATCTCTCGCACTCACACATGTTCTTGACGACTTCCCTCATCAGGGAAATGTCGGGAGAGGTTCCTCTGTTACCCAGTCACCAGAACATTAAAACATAAAGAAGCTACTCAGTAGCAGGAAACATGCTACCTTTTTCGCAAAAGGATTTCTATAAAACTAATGCATTTGAATTCTTTGATCTATTTTTCTATCCAGTACTTAAGACATACAACATCCTTAACTTTCTACATCATAAGGATCATGGAACCAACAGTAGTAATAATTAGCTAGCAGTTCAATTTCATGACTAAGTAGTTTTTAGTTAAACAAATAATGAAAGTTCTAAGTTAGTCATACTTATTCAAGAACTTGCAATCAAGAGATGTTTAAAATCATCCTATTTAGCATTCATTTGGACTGTAACCAGTTACAAAAAGTTTCCAAATCCCAAAACAAAATTATAGTAGCTATCAAACCAACACTTACACCCCCACAGATGTAGTAGTGAAGTATGGAGCAATTTCACAAATTAGTTTAGGCGAGACGAAAGACGGAACAAAGAAAATTAGGAGTAACCGAAAGCTCCAGAACCCAAAACTCGCCCTTTCTGGGCAATTAAGAGGAAAGATGATCTCTTGTCTTCGGCCCCCCTCTCACATTGGTGAATCTCACCTAAAACAATTATCTACATTAATCAAATCAAGTGAGCGTATGTGAACGTTCTTGAGTTGGGTTTTTTTTAGAGTGTGTAAAATGACTCTCGGCTGCTGTCTGTCTGTGCCCCCTATAGTTTCTCTCATCTTCCTCCTCTCACTCCGCCCTTCTCTTCATCTTCCTCTTCCTGTCATCTCCTACCCTTGCTACATTCACTTCCCCACTGCTATATGCAGTAATTCTAATAATATACTATGGGGTTAAGATTAGGAATGGGGAAAAAGGGAAAACACACACACTGGAAGTTTCGCTCCCTCTCTTGGTTTCTCTCTCGAAATTGGTGAGGGTTGTTATTTAGAAGTCGGAGAAGATAGAAGCGACCATGTTGTTGTCGCGAGATTTCAAATTACTTTGTAGGAATTGGTTTTGATTCTCAATTTAAGGTGAGTAGTCTATAAATTTTTATGGATTAACAATTGATTAGTTTATTTGGATCTACGAGATGAATATATATTAAGTTGCTCGAAGTCACACTAGTTAGTTATACTGCTCTCAAGGTTTTTTTTTGGGTAAATTCCTGATTCGACCATGATAATATCAATGTGTTCCCAATTCGAACATTGTCAGCAACTCAGTGTAAAACGTTGCTGACATTACCCCACTAGTTGCTGACAAAATGCACCGAGTAGCAATTTGTGGTCTAATTGAGAAGGAATTGACATTATCATGGTCTAATTGAGAAATTACCTTTTTTTTATAAAAGATATGGGTTCGTGGGTAAGCTTAGATTTTCAATGGTAACCCGTCTGAAAGTCAATGCATCTTGAACTGTTTATATGACTGATTTTTATTTGTTTTGAAATATCTATCTATTATAATAAAACACAACGGATAGACAAAGGGTGGTGGAGATCGCGTGGGGATCTGAATTAGATGTGCATGGGGATTTGCATAAACCTTTTCAATGGGTTGTATTAATTTATAACGGTTAATTAATTTATTATTTAATTTTCATACTAAAAGCATGCTTACTAATAAATAGTATGGTTTTAAAGAGTTGTATTAAATTTATAAAACACAACGAATAGACAAGGGTGGTGGAGATCGCGTGGGGATCTGAGTTAGATGTGCATGGGGATTTGCATAAACCTTTTCAATGGACCGTATTAATTTATAATGGTTAATTAATTTATTATTTAATTTTCATATTAAAAGCACGCTTACTAATAAATAGTATGGTTTATAGAGTTGTACTAAATTTTCTACATGCATGGTATTGCTTTATAATAATTCTAACGGTTGGGTTTCATGATCATGGAGAGTCTTAGGGATTAAGCTCACTTTTAAAGCTCAACTATTTAAAACAATAATTAATATGGGGGACACGTGTGCGGTTGGGATCGTTTTGAATGAATTAAATGTTATGGATTAAATGGTCTCTTTATTTTCACACTTAATGACTTGAGAGGTTTCATTTGAAACAATTACATTTTATTATTATTTTTATTATTATTATTATTATTATGAGGCATTTTTTTTCCTTAAATTCACAATTAAAATGAAAGAAACGTCTTTCACTTCCCACAACTCCTCTCTCCCAAATCATTTTTTTATTTTTATTATTATTATTATTATTATATCCCAAATCCCAATTTCACCATTAACAACATGGACCCCCCCCCCCTATTTGCTTAATGAAATTTGTAACAATTATGAATTACTCAATTTTTGAATACTTCATTTTTTTAGAAATTACAAGGAATACTCCATCTTCTTCCTGGTATGTCTTCCGCTTTTCATTTAGGGTTCTAAGAATATTCTATAGGTTACTTATCTCTTAAATACTCCATAACTCCATGAGAATACTCCCTCAATTGCTGCTGGATTTGCATCATTGCCAATTGGTTCAAAAGATTTAGGTTACCTGCACTGTTATAAACTCTCTTTCATTTCCATTACATTGAAAATCTTATACGATTAATAAGAAATTATGTGTGGTCAAACATTGAACTGAATTAGACGGTTGGTATTATAGTTTTCTAATACATTTTTTTTTCAAGAGGTTTTTTTGATGTTATGTTATTTAAATGGATGGTATTCCTGTGAAGAGTTCTTTCTTTGAATGATAAGAAAAAAGGTTTATTCTTTGCATTTGAGAATCCGACAATTTTCAGGAGTGTTATGGTATATATAGTTTTTCAATTTAATTTAATTTAATTAATTATTATTATTTTTTTGGTTATTCATAGTGGAATCTTACTTTTGGATCAAGTAGTTTCATATTCCATCAGATTTTTCTAGCATTATTATGTAAATTTAATATTGTTTCCCCCTTTTAATGGATTTTTGGTGGTCTTTGGTGCTGTCTAAGTTCGTCAGTGTTTGCCGCCTTCCAGTGGCATGGCACTGCCTTTGCTTGATAGCGTCATTTCATTTATATATTTAATAATTTTTGTTTTTGGGTTTTCTATCTTTTCACGGACAAAACCATGTTAGGGATTCTTTTCTATTTTTCTAGCATTATTATGTAGATTTAATATTGTTTCCCCATTTTAATGGATTTTTGGTGGTCTTTGCTGTTGTCCAAGTCCGTCAGTGTTTGCCGCATTCCAGTGGCATGGCACTGCCTTTGCGTGATAGCGTCATTTGATTTATATATTTAATAATTTTTGTTTTTGGGTTTTCTATCTTTTCACATACAAAACCATGTTAGAGATTCTTTTCTATTTTGACTATTGTTAGATAATTTCTTTCGTATGTATTCTATAATAACTATTGTTTCTTGCATCGAGATGATTGGTCGAGTATTGGGGTTCTTATAAATTTCAAGGTACAAAGTTATCAATTTAAGCATCAGGTTTCAAGTACGACTTTGAAACCCCTCATTTATCAATCATGAATATATTTTTTCTATTAATTCTTTATTTGAAATATCATATGAATGAGAACTTAGGCTATTATTGGAATATGGTTGTCCCTTTTGGATATTGGATGGTATATGTAAATCTCAAAATTTTGTTGGTTATTTCATCTTTAATTGTTTGTTATACACATTAAACAAATTTTGGTGTTATTAAGTGCCTTAAGTATGATCAAAATAGGGGATTGTAATATTTTTATTTACTATTTTGGGTTGTAATATAAGCATTGCATATATTATTGGCTTAACATGGCGAGCTGCAATATCTTATTGTCGATTATGGTTAGAGAATGTGTGGCTAAACTTTCAACAGGATATTGAAATTTTCAGTGGAACTTTTTAAAATGGTTGTTGTTGGAAATTCATGGAGAATGGCTATTATTGTCAATGTCAGTTTGAGTTCTAGTAAGGTTATAAACTTTTTGAGTCTAATAGACTGGCATAAAAGTATAAAACCTCTTTGAAAACCATTTCCTGATATGGCAATGACATCATCTAGCTTTTAACTTTAGAATGCCATCTCAGGCCTTGGTTGGGATATCACCAAATTGACGACATCAACTGAGCAATGATTGCGTTGCTAGGCTATGCTAAATCTCCCTCATTTCTCATTTTTTTTCCTTTATATATTCGGTGAAGAGTTTGCCAAGGATAGATTTGTTTACTACAAATGTGTGTCAGTATTAGACGCACCAATTTATATGAAATATAACACGAAGATTTCTTTTCAGGGAATAGTTTCTAATCAAATTGAATTTTGAGGCTTTCAACCTCACGAAGCATGTCTTAATGATTACAACCTTTGAATTCTAGCGGTGATAGATAATTAAACTCTATTAGTAGTAGAGTGTCTTCTTAGTTCAAACTATTTTTTTTCTTTGTGCTTTTGGTGTTTCGAACTTGTGGTATATGCAAGGTGCAATGTATCAAGGAAATTGCCTTTTGCAGTTTCATGTTTTCATTTATTCTTTAGAAGCCTATTAAGTCTTACCTAACTATCAAAATCCTTTTTTTTTTTTTTTTTTTTAATCTCTTATCATTCAGATTGAGATGTGATATTTGCTGACCGATTCAAAGTAGTATTTAATTACGTTCAAACACATGAAATGCATTGATCTTGGCATGAAAAGGTAGCTGATAATAAATATATTCATCTTGAGGTGGCTGCTAGTTGTAGCAAATGGGTTGCAAAGATCTTTGGCTTCAGGACCAACTTTATGAATGAACATGAAAGAAGAGGCACTAATACATTGTGAGGGGGATAACACAAACATGAAACATCTTTAGGTAGCTGCAATTATTTCTAGAATGGTATCACTTTCAAAATAAAGAAATCAGACGGTGCTAGAAGGCAAGAAACTGGAGGCAAGTTTTTTGCATAAATGATTATTTATTTATTTTTTTAAAAGGAGCAGAAAGGAATTCAAAAAAAGCAGGTGAATATATAAATTTTTTCTGGCTCTCAAAGGTTGTATGTTTAACATTGTAGTTGACACTATGACATTAAGAAGTGGGGGTTGCAGGACATGGTGTTGAAGTTAGGGTCAAGGAGATTAAATGGGAACTACCTGACCAATCAATGTAAACAGGGTCATCAAATGACAATCCTGGCGTAGCAGGTTTTGGAGTGATATATAGAGATTGTGACTGCCATACTTCAGGCACTATGTATGAATATTAGTATTAACATAAGCTCTGTTGTTGAGTGTTTGGTGATTTTGAAGTGCATCGAGGAGGGCGTCATCAAAGGGTTGAGGAGACTATGGGTGGAATAAGACTCTATGGTTGCTGTGAGGGCATATGGATCTTTGGAGCTACTGTAGCTAGTGAAGCCTAAATGGTTAAAGTATGAAGATGGTTAAAGTGTTGAAGATGGCTAGAATTCTCTTTTCTGCCAAGTACTTGGCCTAAAACAAACTTTACGGCTGCCACACTTGGCCAGCAAAATCATGAGATTACAGTTGGTAAACCCACTTGGCTTACTAGGTGGGAAGTGCCATATACAACATACTTGAAATTTGTAAAGCAATTAGAGAGTGTATACAACTCTCTAATTAAAACTTTGTAATTAATTTTTTGTACTTATTTAAAAACAATGCATAGTGTTTGTATTTTAAGTACTACTGGTGTAATTGTTTGAATAGTTTTTTTTTTTTTTTTTTTTTTTTTTTTTTTTTTTTTTTTTTTTTTATATATTATATATATATATATATTATAATAAGCTACATCTCTCCTCCTCACTCTTCATTTATGTATTCTTCACCATTTTTTCAGAAATTTTGATTCCTCAAACCAAACATAGCCTAAAGGAATTTGAATAAATTCATCTAGACTTTTTATTGTTTGATAATGACTTGAGATTTGCTACAGTATTTTCACGTTTCTTCCCATTTTATGAGCAGAGTTAATGGAATACAAGACTTGCAAATATATTCTGTGTCGAAGATTGTATAACATTTTGCTTCAGATTTTGTGATAGTGGTGCAACTGGTGGTTATTGGACAGTGCTTTAATTTGGGAATAAAATTAGTATATGAAATTAGAATGACAACGGAATCGTGTGTAAAATTAAACAGTGATACGGTCTGGAGTCTGGACTGATATTTGTCTCCTATATATTATTTAAAAGTTGTTCTTCTTTCTTGAGAGTAAACTTGCATGCTAAAGTATCTGGATAAAAATGTGCCAACCACAAGAGCTTAGAGTAATATAATTAAAAATTATTCAATTACAAAAGAAACTGCATACTAAAATTGATGTGTCTTACGAATATATATTTTTTCCATGAACACTAAACAAATGATATTGAGTGAATTTACTGAATTTACTGAATTATATTAACTTTCTTTTTCTGACCACAATGTGCATCAAGAAATGTAAAGACAACCGTGTAGAAGGCACGGGTTATACCTTGTCTTGAATAATACATATATCACAACTATAAATTTTATGTTATTGACATTAAGATACTTTGGTTTTCATGGGTGTTTATATGGTCGAGCAACTAAGGCATCAGCAAGGCTTTATTTGTTTGAAGTGTTTCATGTTAAAACTTTTGGATTTTGGGAAAAGTTGTTTGTAGTTATGACTTAAAATGCTTGTAGATTACAATTTTAACTAAATGATATTGTTTGGATTGTTAAGCATGGGATATCTGGTGGCGCCAAGGTTCTCTATTGGTATATGTGTCTTTATGGAAATATATTTATGGAAGTGGTCGGGTAAACAGTTAGTTAGTGATTGAATTGAAGTATATGTTAGAGTTTGGATTATTTTCATTAAGGGTTCGGTTATAACTATTGGTGATATGCATGATTTTCGCTTATGTTCATGCCTGACTTTGAGCTAATCTTGTGTGTTGCTCAAAGTTTATTTGGACCTTGTTAAAACATGAAAAATTGCTTGTATCCCCCTATAGTTTCATCTTCCTCCTCTCACTCTCTTTGTTCTCCACCCTTCTCTTCATCTCCCTCCATCTTCCTCTCCTCTCATCTCCTACCCTTGCTACGCTCACTTCCCCACTGCTATGCAGTAATTCTAGTATAATCATAAAGAATACATCTAAAATGGTATTGATCATTTGATAGACAATAAAAGTTCACTTACATGAAACAAGAAATGACTGTCAATCAGCATACCCTACATTTTTATGCTATGAATGTCAAACCGGTAGTCATCACTAAAATTCAAACGATGATTAGTGGATAGAGAGAACTTGTAGTCCTCGGTGTCACTGTTGCGACGTACTATTCTCCATATTGAAAAGCAATCCCATAGCTCATGTTGAATTAAAAACAGATATCCCTTCAAATTCAATAAATGTGCTTCTGAAGGAGACTTGAAGACACAAATGACAGAGGGAGGGATCTTGATAGTTCGAAAGTTCTCATCATGAATGTCAAGGGTGAGGATTCTCTCATAGCCATCGTGACTCTATCTGTCAATAATCCAGTGAAAAGCTACATCACAAAATGCTGGTTTTTCATTGATCCCAGCTACAACTTGGCCAGACAAAGGAAGGTCTCTCCATGACCCTTCACCCAACGTAATAATCTCACTCATTGTACAGTAGTCATCAGCAACACGAAATAGAAACCAAATTACAATTTTATACTTGCTGGTTTTGTCATTAAAACCAAAAGTATCAGAGATAAATGGTTTATGAGTTTATAAAGATAATTTTGGCAGTTGGACGGATTGTCTACTAATTAGGTTGTATAAGAATATTGGATCTACAGAAACTCTACTAGTAGTGACACATAATAAGCCATTACAAGAGCATAAAGTGAAGAAATGGTCACCTGGCATGTTTTCTATTGGAATCATAAATAGATATAGGTGGTGTGTGTGGGAGCGGTCGCACCCCCTGAGATTAGAAAAGCTCCACTACCACATAACTAATTGTCTAGAATAATCTTTAAACTATAAAGACTCGCACCCGCCTAAGTTTTTTAGCAAACTTCTACTACCGCACCCTCAAAATTTTCACAACTATAGTGAGAATATAATGAACAAAAAAAATAATATGAAAAAAAAAAACTAATAAAAAAATATTCCAATAAACCAACGTTTTTTTTTTACTGTTCTTTTTACCCTTACAAAATTATCATTTATCATTTATTTTGAGTCCAAAACCATTAAAGATGGACAAATGTGTTTTTGAATGTTTGATAGGTTAATGAGACTAAAACAAATAGCCAAAGGCCCAAAGCTCAACCGGTTAGTTTGTATAATTCTAATCACCCATAACAAACCCGTAAGCTCCCGTCCTTTCTTTTACTCTCAATTCTTAAACAAGCGTTAGACCTCAACCCAAAAAAAATAAAAAACAAAAAACAAACAAAAAACAAATTCAGAAAAGACTTGTATCGCAGCTTATTGCACACGTATCCTAATTATTTGTAAAATTTGTTATCATTATCAATAAAATTTTCACTTAAAAAAAACAAAAAACAAAACAAGGTAATTTTTCACTTTCAATGTTAATCTTTTATAGTTTTCTCCACATTATAGTATGATTATATAGACTTATAGCATTATAGGAAGTTAACAATTTGTTTAATTGTTGTTGACTTGTGGACTAGATTATGTAGATATATATAGACATAATAGTATCAATTAAATTTAAAAAATTTGCAATATATATATATATATATTTGCTTAGAATTTTGGCTCCGTCCCCGATTGGAATCTATTTACCTCACCATATACCACCATTTACCTCTGACTCCATCAAACAGGAACCTGTTATGGGCCCGTCCTCCGCTTCATCCAAATTAATCTGACTTTTACCTTCCAAAATGATCCGGGGAGGCAAGATTGAAGTTTTCCTCAAATGCATTTCACATAACTGAAGCTGCTTAATCATACTATTCCAATCTTTACACACACTCTTAGACCTAGGAACGTCTTCAACGGGGAGCCTCAATAAATATCCATACTCACATCAAATGGAAGAAAGTCAAATCTTGTCATCATCAACGATTTAGTTGTAATATTTATTTTGAACTGTAGATCTTGTTGGAGTGAGAGAGAGAGAGAGAGAGAGAGAGAGCGAGTTAGGGCTTTGTGGACCAATATCTCAATACCTTAAAAACCAAGATATATCGGTGGATATATATATATTTTTGTTGTTGACCGGTCAAAATTTTGTTTTGTATGTCCATATATTGGAAATATTATCGATTATATTGGGGATTATATTGGAAATATAGTTGATATATTAATAATCGATCAAAATTAGTCAAAGTCAACAATTTATATCGTATATATCGGTCGATATATATATCAATATATAAAAAATTGCGATATATATTGGCAAAAAAAAAGATTCAATATTTGGTGGAGATATATCGAATATTTACCTCTCGTGTGCCCCAAAAAATGAGATATGTCAGCGATATTTCGAAAATCTTAGCAATATTTTGGGCCTTGTTGTGGAGTGAGATATTCTTGACCCTTCATTATTTTCAAATTTTCACCACTGTATTGGGCCTCGGTTAAATTGGGCCTAAAGTACCCATTAAACTAATTGGGCCCTATATTTAGGACCATTAATACTAAGCGGTTGAGAATGCTCCGAGGACTTTTTTTTTTTTTTTTTCTCTGAGATGACCATCAGCTTTTATAATGACTAGCATTGAGCACATGTTACACATGTGGGCCAGAGACAAAACCAATATTAAAACTGAAAAAGACAAAAAAAAAATAAACAAAGCATGAAGAGACAAAAAGTGCGGACACCATGACAGCTTATCCAGCTGGCTCGGCAGTAAAGATTGGGGGCAGAAAAAAAAATAAAAAACAAACTCATGCTCAGTTTCAGTTTTGGGAAATGTTCGCATAAGATCCTTAATAACAAACAAAAAGATAAAAAAAAACTTTCGTCAAAACTCAAAACTCCACCCCGACTTTACCAAAAAAAAAAAAAAATACTACTCTATATATATACCTTGATAAATAAAAAAAATAAAAGGTTAAAATTTTAACAAAACAACCCTTTGTCAATTCATTCTCTCGCCTCTCTCAACAACAAAACAAAAATGGTTACTAGGCTCAAACCATTCTCTATTCGGTTCCTTAATTTCACTACCCTATTGCCAATATGTTATCATTCAGATGGTACCAATACACCATTAAATCACTTTCTTGATTGAAGAGACTGTTTGCAAAGTTATTTTTCCAAGTTTTACAACTTTTGAATTCAATTCTACTTATTTCCAACATGTAGAATTTATTTTTCTACTCTTCTTGATTCGTCAACTCCTTTGCTTTGTATTTAGAATTGTGTGGATTTCCTGTAAGTGGTTTCAATCATTGTTTAAAGCACTGAAGCAACCGTGTCTTTTACTGCGATACAAGACAAGATACCACACAATTGACCAAATCAGACAATATAGTTTGCAATCTCTCATGTTCTTTTTTTTTTAGAAAATAAAAATACTGTGCACAACAATTCGAAACTCTTATGATTTGCCTTTCAAATTAACAATAGGTATTTACCGTTTCTATAGAATAGTTACTACACATCTTCAATTTCATGGGTACTGTCTCTATTGTCTGGGAAGTGTCGTCTATTGCATCTCAAGTGTTTGAGAAAACGTTCAGATGGGTCTTTTCTCTTTCTTATTCCTACCATGATTTTGTTTGACTTAATAGAATGCAAGATGCATGAAGTTCTGCGCCCTTTTGTCAACTGTGATTGCATCCGCTTTAAGATACACAGACAGGATGGGTTTATAGAGTGGGCTTAATTCAGAGGTAATTCACTATCCATACTATGGTCTCTATTTTACTGAATGTTATTACGTTGCCATTTTCAAAGATAATACAAATGAACTCCGGTGTATACTTTCATACCGTGTTTGTGTTGTATCCCGTTTATTATATTTTTCGTTACCATTGCTATGGTTGTTTTTTGTTATTGCAATATATAATATTGTATTTCTTAATATAGAGCACGTAATTGTTGATGAAAAACTTGGCACATGCTCTTGACTGAAGTGAGAAATTAACTAATTGTTTCTTTTGTATGGTCTTTACCTATTTAAATTTATCCTACAGTTGTTGTTTTAAGGTTATGTTGAATGGTCACTTGAACTTTTACACAAACCAGTTTCGTTTGAAATTAGGAGGATATTTCATGACTACCTATGTTGGTCGTGGACAAGTAGACTAAGCGCCATATTTCAGGGATTCATATCCCCAAAAGACAATTTCACTGCCATCTTTGCTTTGGTCCTTAAGTAAGAAAACTGAATATGGCTTCATTGATGGAAGGAGAAGATTATTAGGGTCAAGGCTGGGATCCTAGAGAATGGAGGTGTAGTTTGGGTTGGCTGGAGCAACCTCATGTCAATCGGAATCAGGAACATTAAGCAAAAAAAAGAGTAGTCTAATAGTAATGACTACTAAAGTGTATATTAATATATGTGTCTAAAGTCTAAACCCGTTCATACTACGTTTTATACAGTGGCGGAGCCAGGAGTTTACCACAGGGTGAGCCGATTAGCACTACAATTTTCAGCACAACTCAATTAGAGCGCATTAATTTTTTTGCTTTTTTCTCTTTAGTGTAATATTTGTCAGTCTATTGCTTTCTTTTAAATGCAAACAAACAATTATTATTTTATTTTGTCAATTTTTCAAAATCAAAATCATTTATAGTTCAGGTAACGAATTTTTTTAATATGAAAGAATAGTCATAACTCAAACCTATTGTACTTCATGGGAGTAAACAAGATCATGAATTGCAAAGAATAGTTCATTAAGTTGTTTGTTTTGTTAATTAATAATTTCTATAATTAAGGTGTACTATCTAATTGTCTATACTCTATTTTTTTTTCTCTCATTTATGTTCTTCTTTTGTCAAGCCCCCATATGTTGAACAAACTTACCTAAGCACACCATCAAGTACCATATTCACTTGAAGTGTATGTGTGATAACCCATGTGCCGTGTTTTCAAATGCTAACTAATAAAGGACGAAATTACTTTTAGACCCTTAACATATCTAACTAGAGACACTCATTCTATTTTACATTTGATAGGCAAAATTGACAATATAAAGACTAATGGTATGCTCAAGCCCGCAAGGAAAGGGAAATTCTCTATTTTACCAAGACTAATCACTTTTTATACCAAAACTCAGGGTGAGCCAGGGCGTACCCTGGCCCCCTGGCTCCGCCACTGGTTTTATAAGTATAGTTTGTAGGCATTATCCTTACAAAAGCTTATATAGCATGTATTGTAGTTGATCATGGAGCATCAACAGTACCATGTATGCTCGATTATGTTGTTTAATTGAATAAAAAGGAAAAAGAATCTGTTGCGTCTGTATCTCAGTCATTTACAGTATGTGAAGGATAACTTAACCATGCATGGATACACTTATTTGCACATAATGCTTAGACGGTTTTGTTAGAAAACCTGTGTATGCGGGAAGGGGGTTCTAGTTTTCCATTTCTTGAAGTTATCTTTTCAACCTGGCAACTGAACTTTGAATATATTTCAGGGCACATGCTTCTCTGGAAGCCTTTATATGTTGCTATTGCGCAAAGGAAAGAAGATAGGCAAGCACAACTGCTTGCTCAGCGTGTTGCAGGATTGGCAGGGCCTGCTGTTATACTGGCTGGATATCCTCCTCTTTAGTACACAGCTCCTCCTGGTGTGGTTTCATAAATGACTCCCAGGCAGGGTCTTACTTATCAAACTTTGGGCATGAGCAAAGTTGGATTTTTGTTATATTATATTACTCTCTAGAAGAAATTTTTGTTATATTATATTACTCTATAGAAGAATTTTTTTAAAAATAGTTGAAGGTAGTGAACCGTCCCTCATGAGCATGTAGTAAATATATGGGTCGTAAATATCCATGTTACTCTATTTGGTAACTAGTGGTTGTTATGAGAATGAGCAAGACTGGATTTTTCTCTATTTATTATTTAGTAAACAATAGAATAATAAAATGTATGATTCTATTGTTTACTATCGTTGGTTGGTCTGCTGATAAGAGCATGGGGCTAGTGCTATGTTGCCAAAGGCGTCTGTAAAACGTAGTGAAGGCTGCCCTAGGCGTTTGTTGAGAAACCTTATTGCTGATAACTTCATCAACAATATATTATATATATATATATATATATAGAATATTAAATATTGGTGTGGCGGAAAAACTTTGTCTCTAATATAATGATATATTTCATTATGATCCCCATTTTGATTGGTAATCATTTGAGTGTGTTTGTTTGCCAGGGAATCGGACTTGAGAAGCGGAATTAAATAGAATCATTAGTGGACCACCCATTTTTGGTGTGTTTGGGAGGCCTGGAATCCAATAGAATTGAATTCTAAACAGACTCCAACTCTTTTCATCAAGTCTTAGAAAGACCCCTATTAATCTGACAGAATGGTGGATTATGGAATCAGACTCTTCTTTCTAATCCACTCGCAAATCTTGTACTCAAAATTTGATCTCTCAAACGCCAAAAATATTTCACTCACCCGCCAAAAATCTACCACTCCCCAAATATCCAAATATCTCGGGGGCCGGGTCACACTATATATCTTCTCCAACTCTCGCTTAAACTCTCACATATTTTTGTTCATTCTCAGCAGCCATATATATATTTTTTTATGGTATGTATTCATCTCTCTTCTTTTACTATTTTGTTTATTTCGGTTTCTACTGTCTCATTCTCATTCTTATGTATGTGTGCAATGAGATTTTTATAATTAATTTTTGGCGTCATAGTTATGTATATTTGAGATATTTGATGGTCATTTTTTGGCCAAATGTTACTGTTTCGTTTACAAACGCACGTATTTTTCATCTTGTAAGCACTGTTGGTAAAAAAAGATTTGATTTTCACTTCATACAAATTATGCTTAGTTATGTTTGTATGCCCTTACTGTTGTTTGTGTGGTTTTTTCGACAACACCACTTCTAAACGCATAGTTTCTACGTGCTGGTGTTGTTTTAGACATTGTTACATGTCCATTGTTAATGTTGTTTTCTACTTTGTTTAGGCTTCAAATTTAAATTTTTTGTTTTCAATTCGTTTAAACTAATTGATAGTGTAGGAATATGGATAATGAGTTCGAGGTTGCAGCTTATGCGTGCATAATTGCTGTGTATTTTATTTGTGAGAGGGCACTCACATATTTAGATGTAGATAGAGTACCATCTATAAATTGCGATGTGGACAGAAATCGATATCTTGAGAGGTTATACACAACATGTTGTGAATGAATACAATTGCTTTTCATAGATTGTGTGAACGACTAGTCTTGAAGGGTTGAGTCCTAGTAGGTGGGTTGGAGTTAAAGAACAAGTGGCAATGTTCCTTTTCGTTCTTGGCCATGACACCAAAATAAGGTAGGGCACTTTTGATGTTATAAGATCATCGGAAACGTATCATCGACATTTTCATAATGTCTTGCGAGCTGTTTTTGGGAAAGAAGTAGTGAGGCCTGCTCGTGCAAATTATTCTCCAAATATAGGTAGTAGAACACAACCTTGGGCCATGAGATACTTTCAAGTAGATCTGCAGAAACAAATATAATGTCTTCTTCTCTATGGTCCAGTTTATTTTGGATATTTAATCTAGAGCTCTTCTTTGTAGAATTGTGTTGGTGCTATTGATGGCACACATATACCAGCTTTAGTATCCATAGAAGAGCAAGATGCTTATCAACAGAAAGGGTGACATTAGCCATAATGTTCTTATGGCTTGCTCGTTCGATATGAAGATCACATATGTGTTAGCCGGGTGGGAAGGATCCGCTCATGACAAGAGGGTCATTGAGGCACTGTCCACGCATTCAAGTGACAAGTTAACAGTTCAGAGGGTAAAATGAGTTCAAATCAGTTTTATTTTTAATTATTAGTTTGATTTAAAAAAATAAAAACGCATCTAATGTGTTAATACATTCGTGGTTGTAGGCAAATATTACTTAGGTGATGCCGGTTTTCCACATGTTAAAAGCTTCTTGATTCCTTATCATGGAACAAGATATCATTTGTCCAAACACACATGTGTACCGGCAACATATAAAGAACTATATAACTACCGACACTTATCGTTGCGTAATGTGATTGAAAGGACGTTTGGACTTTTAAAAAAGTGTTTTGCTTACTTGAGGCATGCCCCTTTTTATAGCGTGGATACACAAATCAAATTGATACTAGCTTGTTCTATTTTTCATAATATCATTCGAGATGAAGATCCAGGTGATGTTAGCACTTAAGGACAGGACATTACAACAATGAGATCTTGTGATGAGTGGACTGGGTTTAGAGAAAATCTTGCTCAAACTATGTGGAATGACTATGATTATCGTCATCCTTGAGCAAATGTTTAGTTTTGGACTATTTTTTTTCTTTGTTGCATGTTTCAATTATGTAGAACATTATGATTTGATTTATCTTGGGAGGACATGAAAACTTAGTTGTGACTTTGGAATAACGATTATTTATTTTGTGGTTTCCTATGTTTCTTCTAATCGATATATTTTCATTACATAGATTTCAATTCTCTTGGGAAAATTTTCTTAACAGAATGGAGTCACAAACGGAGACACAATCTAAGGTGCAATGCGATATGTAGGGGTATGGGAAAACATTTTGGTCCAATTCTATGGATGCATGTATGTTAAGTGTTTTACAGGAACATTTGCACCAGGGCCTCAAAGCAGGGAACGGGTGGAAAGATTACACAATCAATGTTTACCCTAAAAAAGATATTGTTTTTTTATTGGAAGAACAGAAAAGACTGCTTTTATGCAGTTGTCGTCCTCTAGTGTCCACTTGTTGTGTATGCTGCTTTTTGTCATGAAATTCTACGTACATAGCTAGTATAATGCCTTGTTCATTATGGTTTTTGACTGTTAGAAATATGAATAGTCTCCAACCTATTATGAACCATAGTATTATGTTTAGGGGAGCTATTTTGTTTTTATATTAGATATGACTTGAAGTTTTCATTACCCACAAAGACATTGTAGGTTGCTAGTTGCTTCGTAAACCCTCGATTCATTAATATTTAATATTTTATTCATTCTATTTCTTTATCAATTAAGTTGGGGAAAATAGCTTAAACATATGTGTTTGCTTCCAAAGGTCCACTCACAATTGAAAGAGCTACATAGGGAAACCTATGCCAAAATTACTAAAGTGGGTTGAGGTGTTTGGAAACAAAACAGCCCGCGTGTAGGAGGATGGCAACCGTGAATCGGTGCTACTTGATGATCTAATGCAAGTAGTGGTGTACCACTTCAGCAAGAGCAACAAGATCCTTTGTTATGAGAAAATAGACAGTTGCATGATTTTCCTTCCCTTGACAAGTCCGCAGTACCAGCTACTTCTGAAACATCTCCAACATCACATTCTAGTGCAAAAAAACTTCCTTAGACTAAGAAACGTAATCACTCAACGGTTGGAGGTTTAACAACTGAAATGACTGGATTGAAAGGAGCAGTTGACAGATTTGCAGTGGCAATGGAATCAAGGAACAAGATTGAAGAAGTGAGGAGCCGAATGGAAGACCCACTATGGGATCAATGTTTTAGTGCAATTGATGTCATAGTTGATATGGATGATGATACTAAATTGGATGCACTAGAGTGGTTCATGGGAGACTCTGAGAAGAAAAAGATGTTCTTAAGAATCAAAGAACGAACATCAACGCCGATCTTGGATTATACGAAAAATTAGGCATGATGACTATTATTAGACATTTTTCTTCTTGTTCAATAAAGTAGGACATATGTTTGTCATTTCTGTTTTAGATATTGAATTTATGTAAATGGCCACTAGGTCAGTTCTTTCATGGTTCCTCTTATAGATTTAATTATTTACTGAAGTTAATTTGGGACTAAAGTTCAGAACCAATTTTAAGATTTTAACACATGCGAGTTTGTTATTTGTGTGAACTAGTAAATATTTAGGGCTTTTTAGACTTTGGTCCTACAGATAGTTAGTTTATTAGACTTTGGTCTAGAAAAGCTTGAATAATAGACTTTAGTTCTAGTTCTGTTTGTTCACCGTTAGTCAACTGAGTTGACTAATAGTCAACGTGGTCAATCTGCTTACATACGACTGAGTTGACTGTTAGTGAGTTGACTAATGGTGAACAAATAAAACTAGGACTAAAGTCTAATATTCAAGCTTTTCTGGACCAAAGTCTAATAAACCAACTATGCATAGGACCAAAGTCTAAAAAACCGAAATATTTACTAGCTAGCCATAAGATGTATGCTATTAAGTTTTTCAGTTGGATCGTACTTGGTATGCTTGTTGTTAGTTCTTGTTGTTCACTGCGAAGCATAGTCTAATTAATTTGCAATGATTGCATTATTATTGCAAGTGCATGGATACTTCTTCGTTATAATTTAGCTACTATTTTCGTCTACACAGTTATTTTGCTTCAATGTAACAGGTGAGTTGTTTCATACTTACTTGAAAAAAAGGGGATAAATTGAATTGAAATAAACCAAAAGTTGGAGTCTGTTAGAGGATTCCATATGACAACCAAACACAAAAATCTAAATAGGAATTGAATTCCGATGATTTCTGAAAGTTTGCCAAACACATATTTTGTAAGTTGGAATCAAATTCTACTCTAATGGATTTTATTCCAATGGTTTCCAACCCCATTCTATTCCTAATTTGTTTCCAGTCTCAGTTGCCAAACGCACTCTTAGTGTTTTCTGCGTGACTACGTGCTGAGTGGTTGCTAAAAATGTTTGTTTAAATGTTAGTAAGGGTTGTTGTCATACTTGCATCGTTGTTCTGCCTATGCCTATGATGGTCTTCTTTGGCTCTTGGTGGTTCCCTACGTGTTGTGCTAAATAATCTTGAGACCTACGACTATTAGGGGCAAACATGCTTTTGAGGAGTCTACGGCGGTAAAGCCTTGCTTTAGCTGTGCAATTCTCAAGATTGTGCAAGTACGGTGGATTGGTATTCCATTCAATTAAACTACTGCACCGATTTTCTCTCTGGTGTGGTGTGTTGAAATATCCGGCTTTCGGTCTCCGTGTTCACCAATATATATAGAAAATTATGAAATCAGCCATCTTGCGTTGTTAAAGGTGAAATACATTGTTTGGTTTACATTTTCAACCAGCGCCCGTGGCCTAATGGATAAGGCGTCTGACTTCTAATCAGGCGATTGTGGGTTCGAGTCCCACCGGGCGTGCCGACGTCTTTTATTAGTTTTTTTCGCTCATTCGACGTTCTTTTATTAATTTTTTACTTCTAAATTCTGCTCATTCGTAGGAAACATTTGTTCATTTTGGTGTCTATTTCGTAACCCAAACACTGAAGAATGATATACTTAAAAAAGAAGTCGTTGAACATGGGTGGCAATACTTCAACATCAATATTATACAGAAAACAAAAGGAAAAAATAAATAAAGTCCAGCTTGTTTTAAAAAACTTTTAAGGCCGTCAATTCTTCATAAAACCTTCAACCTCTTTTTGACAAAAATGATTTACCGAGTATTGGACCCATAATTGAATACATCAAACTTGTTAAGTTAGTTACACATTTTTACAATTGTGTAGCATGCGCTAGCTTCTCCTCATCTCCTGCACTTCCATGATTCCATCAGGCTTTAAAACCAGCAGTGACTTAAATATATATGATTTGTGTAGCATGCACTAGCTTCTCCCCATCTCCTCACACTGTCACACACATCTTCGTAGTTTCTAACTTTATCTTGTGCATAGATAAGTCAGATAGGGAATTGTATAAATAATCAGAGAGGTTCTGGGAATCGTAAATCTGCTGGTCCTGGACCCAGGATCCCTTTGGACAGGTCCGGTATGATCACAATTTCAGGCTCTGGATGGCCATTCCGTTCTTCATCCACTACCGGCATCTGGTGTCTCCAGCTGCTTCCTTCCAGATCCTGTCACAACATTAAAAGAACTTAAAATTAGTGCAAAAGAAATGAGAAAACCCTAATAGAAGTTCCCCGTATCAACAGTAACACTTGCCTCTTCATAAATTTGACTACTCTCCTCCGAAAGTGGCGTCATAATTGGCGGTATGGTATCTGGGTCAGGCTTTTGAAATACAAAGGTAGTATATAGACCTGTGAATTTGCAATGTGACGTTCACGAGAAGATATATAAAAACCTAGTTGGTGTAAAATATAGTAGAAAGGATGAAATTGCATCACCTAACACATCAAGGGATCGAGGGAGAAGTTTTCCTCTAGGATCCACAACGACTGGATTGGCATTGAGAAGCATGCCTGAAAATTGTGCTCTTTAGGAGACAACCAAATCATTTTCAGCTTGACAATCCATTGTTTTAATGAATAAGAGAACAAAAAGATAGACTCAATCAGACAGCTATAAGAACAGAATATTTCAGATAGAATGCACAAATAATCTACTCACAAACTGCCGATGAAAGTCATAGACCATAATGTTGGAGGGAAAATGGTCCATTATCCCTATAAGCATGCTAAAGAAGGCCATCCCTAATCACGTTTAGGATGGACAGTGCCTCATACCACATAATTTTAGCAAGAAAAGTAAATTGTAAGTGGTAATTCAGTTGAAGCACCTGTTGTCATCATAGAACTCTGTCAAATTTTGGATCTCTACAAATTCAAGACCAGCTTCTCTAGCCAACCTGGTTTAATCATTTTGAGATTTTGATGGTCAGATCTCTCATTTGTGGACCTCATAAGAGGAACGAAAGAAAGGAAGGAAACTGAAAGCTACAAAAAGACGGAGAGCTCTTTCACCTGATCAAGCTTGGAAAATGGACCAAGCAGTGGCTTTCAGAAGCAACATCATTCGCGAATTTCAGCTGGTACTTTTTTCCAAATAATGGGAACCTGAAAAGGGGGAAGAAGTTCCAAAGACCAATATATCAGACAGATCAAGGACAGAAGAGCAAAAGAAGGAAGAAAAGGGAAGTAGGGGGAATTTTCTTCTTTCATTTATACTTTTCTTCCTCAACTTCGAAAGTGATCATGTAGCTTTCCGACCGAATGCAGTTGGGAACTAAATTGGACTTCATACCACCTGCTCTGTTGTGTGATGCTTCAACATTCTTCTGATACTTTGCCCTATAATTTTCCCATGATAACATACAATTCACTCAATAACATAGATGTGATATGCGATACTGAAAAGGGTGGTTTTCAAAAGTTAGAGTCTAAATCTAAATTAGGGTAAGGTTACTTTAGTTAACCTTACTAAACCTTCTCCAATTTGTTTTACTGGATACTATAATGGTTCAAAGTCTCTCTTGCAACTATTCACCAAGTTACAGATTTGGGTTTTGGTGTCTGGGGATCACTATGAACACCATGAATCCTCTTTGAGTGCGTCCGCTAGTGCAACTAACATAGGATACGAGAAAAAGTCCAGAATATACAATTCAGTAAGTATCTATTATAAATGGAAGGCCGTTGCGGGATAGGTTTCTACAAAAAGTTCCAGTGAAATGCACAAACTCACCAATGGCAACCCCAACACCCAATTCTTTTAATCATTCGGGTGAGGACATGAGTTAATAGTTACGAAGTACGCTTCATGTGGTAGGAAATTGTACCATTATATTTCACATTATTCAAACTTACCATATACATATTTGTTTCTCTATTATGAAGAAAACACCGGTAACTACTTATCATATTAAGGAATCATTATCAAGTTAATAACTTATTTTCTACCTGTAGATGCGCATGCAAGATGCAGAGTGGAAATAATACCCAATCGAGGAAGCCAACTAATTGGATCTTAGGGTCAATCTGATTTCCGTGAAGTAATAACCAGCTTTAGGGAGAATTCCCAAGAAACAGGGGACTGAGGGATAGTTTGCACTTTGCAGGCATAGTGGGGATAAGCTACTTTCTAGCATAATTTTGTGCTGTTTTAATAAATTAATAGCGGTGGGCTGCAGGAAATTTTGACTGCAGAATACAACCAAATTTGATGAGAAAATGTAATCACATTCCTCATCCATTCCCAAAATATCAACTAAACTAAGCCTTAGAAAAATCCCTACCCCGTTGAGTGATGCTAACAACTTCAAAGACCGAACAAAAGTACGTTAACCTTCACTGTATTTGCCAAAACTTAGGTAAGCTGCATCCAATACTTTCATAAGATACTGCTATTCAACTGTTTCAGCATTCAGCCACTCAATGTGTCAATGTTTCTTAAAATTTGGGCAAGGTTCTAAGAGGTATCAACATGTTGCCCTGAAACAGAATTTTGTACTATGACGACATTTATCTATTTCTTAGACTGTTCAATTGCACAATAGGGGTTTTATTAAGGAATCCTACTTTTAAGTGCAAATGCACATGAGATCGTGAGATACAAAGCCTATATGGGTAGGGAATTTGAAACTTTAGCAGCCTGAAGACCTTTCATGAAGAAATTTTACAAAACTATAAGGCTGGCGACTTCTCGCGTGTATGCTTCTCATTTTACAAAAAATTGTGCACATAAAAGCTCAAAGTATAGGAAGACGGACGACATATTCATGACAGTGGTAATCTCTTGAAGAAAAAACACTTGAAGGAGCCTTGACCTTCGAAGATAGTGAACAATACATTTCACAGAAAACCTTCAGTCAAGTGAACATAGGCCTAGCCGGTGGAAATCAGGGGGGGGGAGGGGATAGCACTTTTTAGAGTATTCAAAAATTAAAAGTACTATCTAAAAACGCAATCATGTGTGTATGGTTCAGCAAGGATTAAAAATTCATACCATATGGTAGATGAGTCAGGAGTAATACCGAAAAAATAACCTCCTGGTCTCAACATAGCCGACACATTATTCAGAAAACTCCTTGCTCTCTCTTCGGTCCCAAAACACAACTGCAAACATACAACAATTCACTTCTATACTGTACAGTGTAAACACACAATATCAACAAAAAATACCAAAAAAAAACCCCACAGAAATATCAATACTTGAACCTGTAAGTGTTGCAAACAACAAACAATATCAGCTGGAACACCTTTATCCTCCAATAAAGATTCTAAATTTTCCTACAAAAACCAAAAAAAAAAAACATCAAATACCACAAAGGGTATCCCTCAAATTTAAAAACTAAACAAATAATGAAAATTTAACCATACCATGCAAGGATCAACTTCGCAAAAATAGGAAGTACATGATTTTCTCTGACTTTCATCCCATTTCTCTCTAGCCTCAACAATCCCAGAAGTAGAAACATCTACATAAACTCAAACAATGAAAGAAAAAGGTCATTAATGAGTTAATATGAAGAGCATTTGAATGAGTGAGTTAGTAATAGTATATAGTGTACCTATACCAATGTAATGACCAATTTGAGCTTCGTCATACTTATCTATGTCAACTCCAGTTCCACAGTACAGGTCACAAACTGTTGCGTATGGCGAAGTGAAGATTTTGATGAGAGCTGTTTTTGCAAAGTCGTATAGCCGTTGGTGTGTTGCTGTTGTTGTTGAAGAAGAAGAAGAAGACATGTCTACTTTCTTTCTTCTTCTTCTTCTTTTTTTTTTTTTTTTTTTTTTTTTTTTAATAATAGCTTTGTTTTAAGGCCTATTGGGCTAAACCTATGGGCCTCCTTCAATGCGTCCCAAGCCTTTTAAATTTTTAAATGGCCTTGTTACGAAATAATTAGCGTAGTGTAATCAAGTAATTGGGCTGAGAGCCCAATTGTCTAAAATTTTCGCCCTAAGTCCATTTCAATTTTAATTTCGTCATCAGTCCTATGTAAATTTAAATTACATATGAAAAAAAATATATGTATAAATTTAAATTTTCATAAGTAAATACAAATTTACATATGATGATGTCAGCCTAGTTTGTCCTTGAGACGAAATTATTAATGAAAATGTGTTCTTGAGCCGAAATTATAAGTAAAAAAAATGATGACACCAGCCCAATTTTGGACTTATGGTGAAATTAAAAATCAAGATGGACTTATGGCGAAATTATTATTGGGCTTTATCCTTGTGCCGTAATCACTGTAGTAGTGTAGTGTAATTCTGATTCACCAAATATTCAACCAATTCAACTACGAGTAGATGAATTTGTTGGTTAAAGTTAGACATATGATACAACTCCAAAGGTTCAATCTAAACTTAAATTGAAGAAAGCTAATATAAATGGTAACCCTAGCTAACTGGATATAAAACTCTTAAACCAACTTTGCACAATGGCATTAAGGATGTTTATAAGGCTAAGCTCCTCTTAGTCATTTTCCACTACATAGACAAATGTTGCTTCTTTTCCCTGAATAATAGTTATAATGATCTAACCTCTCTTCAAAACTTCCTAGCTTGTTCGTGATAGATTCACACATTACTAGGGTACTAAGAGAGTCAAAAGCAACTTTTATCTTCTTGGTTGCTAGCATTTGTGCAATTCTATGCCATGCAGTTCTTGTATTAAGGAATTTTTTTGTGTTAAGCTCCCTGTGTAAGCCTTACATGTCTAACCATCTTGCTACCTAATGATTCCACTATTATATCGATTTCCGAACATTCTATAAGAGCATTGCCCCAATGTGTTGTGTAAATTTACATAGGAGCCATATGTGTTTTTGGCGTATTGGTGCATCAAGCGCCCGTCTGACTTATAACTAGGCAATTGTGGGTTCGGCCCCCACTTTATACTTGATTTCCTTTGTGTTTTTGTCTAACACCAAATTCTGCTCATTTGTAAGAAGCATTGCTCAATTTGGCAGACTACTACTACTCTGGAAATATTATTGCTCTGGTTACGAATGATCCAATCTATCTATGGCAACCACCCCTACTTTTAGTAGATGGAGATGCGCACCTAGGAAAGACGGATGAAAGAGAACCTGCCCTGAGAGATTGGCCAAGACCTTGGCTTATTAGAACTTTTAAAGGAGTATGGATATCAATTTTTGCCTTTTTGGGTTTCTTTGTAGCAAGAAGAAAATTAAACCAAATATGTCGTCTTTTGGTCAAGGATTTAGTACTATTTTGCAGCTATTTCGTCACCAAAACACTAACGATCGATATGTTCAAAAAAGAGTCATTGAATGTTGGGTGGCAATATTTCAACACCTTGGAAAATATATTATACAAAAAACAAAAGGAAAAACTAATAATGTCACAGCTTGTTTTGAAAAACTTTTTAAGGCGTCAATTCTTCATAAAGCCTTATGACTTTAAAAATTATAATTAGCAAATGAGACATATATATGGAACAATCATTACCATAGTAATTTAGTAGGAAGTCGGTTGATGAGAAAAACTAATGTTTGAAAAACATCTACCTAATATTAAATGAGAATGACACTTTGAGCAAAAAGAGTTATAGAAAGATCAAATATATGCATTTACATATATATAATGATGTGTTTTCTTTTAACTACTCCATTTTGTCAATTAAGGAATATGTGCACAAGAAAATTGACGAGTGATTCCGTGATCAGTAAGGGATTTTTGAAATGGTTTACTGGTGTACGAAACGTTGTACTCCCTATTTATACTCCTATTACAGGTGTATGGTATAAAATGTTGTGATAGTATTGCAAAATAAATAAGTTATCATGTATTGTAGCGAGTCTTTAAATCTTGATGCAGAGACGCATTTATGATCAATCAACTTGGTTGACTCAATCCAATCTTGATTATGATGCTCACTTTTTTAAAATATACAAATAACGGAACTCATTTGAATAATTTAGCCATCACGTTTTCTGCTGCTAGCTTGAACGGTTTGAAGGGAAGTGTTTAAGTAAGTTGGAATTGCGAGAACTTTTAGTCAAGTTAAACCATTTATATATGTACATTCAAGTATCCACCTATCTTTTCTTTTTTTTTTTTCGATAAACATCTTAATTATATTAGTGCTTAAAGCAGCAAGGGGACATAGTGGTTTTCAAGCATACAAATTGGAAGATCCGACATAGGTAACTGCCTGATGGTCCAGGCAGCTAGACTGTGTGCATCCCCATTAGACGTTCGACTAATCCACTCAAAAGACACAGACTCTAGGTTACTAAAAAGGTTTGTTACAGAAGTGTACAATGCAATCAAATGCCAGCTGCAATCACCCCCATTGAAAACTTTGATGACTTCCATACAGTCACCCTTAAACACAAAACTGTAGCTTCCTAAGTAGCATGCCAGTAGCACTGCCACCTCTGCAGCCACCATCTCTGCTTCTGTCGGATCCTTAGCTCTGAATCTCCTACAAGCAGCTCCCACCAATTCTCCTACATCATTCCACGCCATACAGCCAGCACTTGCCCATCCAGTTTCCCTGGAGAAGGCAGCATCAAAATAAATGATTATGCAATCATTTGGAATAATATGAAAAATAGATTCTAAGTTGTTTCTTTGATGCTGAAAATACTCAGGAGGTTTAGGGGTATCTTCTCTGAATGCTAAAAAAGCATTTGTCAGCCATGGTAGAGCATTTTCTGAGCAGTTTATCCCTGTGAGGTACTTTGTAATCAAACTTTACTTCATTCCTTACTTCCCACATGGAATGCAGCATGACACAGCAGAAGATGCCCGCCTGAATGGTATGGTCCTCTTTGCTTGAGCACCACATTAGGATCTTGTCCAGCCAAAGTCTGACAATGTCACCAGTTAGGTGCAACATTCTCAGCCCTAGAGTGGATGCAAACCAGGCATTTCTGGACCAATCACACCCAAAGAAGAGGTGTTCAGCTGTTTCAACAGTTCTTAGGCAAAAGGGGCATGCAAAGTCCCCAAGCATGTTCCTTTCCATTAAGATATCCCCTGTAGGCAGGGCTTTCATGTATAATTTCCATATGAACAGCTAAATGTGGGCAGACAATTTTACTTTCCATATTCTAGATATGGTCTTATGGTCAAAGGTGGAGGACTGCCCTTCCCAGCACTTCTTGTTTAGGAAAGTATAGACAAACTTAACAGTGAGTCTCCCTTTATTCTCTTCACTCCACTTCATTTTGTCTTTCTGGGCACCTTGTGGTCTAACCACCACCTCTTGTATTTTCTGGCTGATGAGGGGATGGAAGAGAGAATTCAATTTAGTTGTGTCCCATCCAGAACCATTAGTCAAGAAGAGATCAGCTATATGAAGGGTATTAAGGCTAGGGTTATCAACTCCCAGTTCTTGGAGTGTGATAGGGATACCCTCCTTGCATAGCCAAGGATCATGTAGGACAGATGTTGTATCTCCCTTTCCAATGTCCCATATGAGACCCCCACTAATGATGTTGAAAACCTTGTGAACTCCTTTCCAGAAGTAGGAGGCTTTGTCAGGTGGTACTTTGACATCCCCAATCCAGTTTTTGTTATAAATGCTAATAAAGGTTTTTGTCCACAAGGATTCCAAATCAGTGGCAGCTTTCCATGGGAGTTTAGCTAACATAGCAATGTTCATATCCCTAGCCTTTCGAAACCCTAAGCCTCCCACCTGCTTAGGTTTACATAGGTGATCCCACCCAATGGTGTGAACACTATTTGAGTTATAAGACCCATGCCAAAAGAAATCCCAACAAGCCTTGTCCATTTTGTCACAAGTGGAGACAGGTAATAAATATGTCGACATGGCATATATAGGGCCAGCTTGAGCCACAGATTGAATCAGGGTGGCTCTCCCAGCTTGGGAAAGGACCTTGGCCTTCCATCCCTTAATCTTACTATTGATACCATCAACCAAATAATCAAAGTCTTCAGTTTTTTTCCTAGATAACATGATGGGCACACCCAGGTATTTATCTTTAGGATCAAACAACTTCATTCTCCAGAATCTTTTATGTTTAAACTTAACCCTAAACTTCACATTTCTACTAAAGAAAATACTGGATTTATCAAAGTTTATCAGCTGGCCTGAGGCCTCACAGTATTGTTGCAAGATGGCCTTCAGCTGTCCACTATCCTCAAGGTTAGCTTTGGAGAAGATGATCAAGTTATCGGCATACAACAAGTGAGTTATAGTAGGGGAGTTCCTTTTGATTTTAATACCATGGATGTCTCTCCTACTCTCAGCCTTTGTAAGCATCCTTGACAAAGCCTCAGAAACCAAGATAAAGAGGTAGGGAGATAGGGGATCTCCCTGCCTGAGCCCTCTTTCAGGGACAATCTTATCCAAAGGGGATCCATTCAACAGGACTTTAAAAGTCACAGTAGTAAGACACTGTAAAATCAGGTTCCTCCACTTAGAATTAAAACCAAGTTTCTCAAAGATACCATCAAGAAAAAACCACTCGACCCTATCATAGGCTTTTTCCATATCCATCTTCAAGGCCATCCAACCATCTTTTTTTGTTTTCATATTCTTCATATTATGAAAAGCTTCACACGCCAAACCAATATTATCACCTATACTCATCCCTTTTATAAAAGCACCTTGAAAAGGGGATATGATCTTATTAATATGGCATTTAATTCTATTAGCAAGAATCTTAGAAATGATTTTATAACTAAAATTGCAAAGACTAATAGGCCTAAACTTAGCCATATTATCAGGATTGGAAATTTAATGAGACTTACATTGCTTTGATTCCCAAAAAGTATCCACCTATCTATGGTTATTATTGTAGATTGTTTGTTGTTTGTATCTAAAATGTAATCACATGGCTAAATGTAACATATTTTCTAATGAGTTTGTAGAAAGTTAGGGGAGGCTGTAGCCCCTATTTGTTTGAGTCAATGTGTCACAAATAAAGTGTAGAGAATACATGGGAAGGATTAAACCAAAAAAAAAAAAAAAAAAAAAAAAAAAAAAACCATAAACATGGGAAAGTTAAGGGGGTGGATGGGGCTAGTGGTGTCAAATGGGCTGGCCCGACCCTCAAACAGTTAAACCCTCATGTTTTGAGGGCCGGGCCAGTCCTACTCTCATTTGCCTTGTGGGCCGGGTCAGGTTGGGACAATGCTTAAATCTTGAAACCCCTATCCGCCCATTAACCCTCTCGAGAGGGCTTGAAGGGCCGGACTTGAGGGCCAAACGTGAGGGCCGGGTACTATGTTATACATTTGATTTAGAAACATTAGTTAAAAATGATAAAATTAAATGCACTTCACAATTAAACCTTCAAACTACTAAAAAAAAACTTGTTAAAGTTGTATTAGTTAATTAAGATCAACTAAATTCATTTCATAAAATATAATAAAATTATATGGTTGACAAACTTAAGATATAAACGTTCTTTTAAGGGATTTTTAGCGTATTAATGTTAAAATGAAATATATTGTATGATGATTTATTAAAATGTATGTGATAAATGTTTAGGGCCTAATGAGGGTCGGGCTTAAGGGAGGGCTTAAGTTTCAAAGTCCAGGCCCTTACCCTCTCCTAAAAGACTTGAGGGCCGGGTAGGCCCAGCCCACGATTGTGTGAGGGTTTCATTTTGAGGGTTTTGTCAGCCCATGGGCCGGGTTTATGGCTTAAGGCTTGAGGGCCATTTTAACACCCCTAGATGGGGCTCACAATAGTTTGGGGTTGTATTACTAAATAATAATAAAATAGGATGGAGGCACTTAAAATTATACAGGGAGGTATTACTGAATAATGAAGTAGAAATAATGTGTTTATGAATTACGATTATTTAGGGGAGGCGATACTAAACTAAGGAGAGAAGACAAATAGGGCTAACTATCAAATTGTAAAATTTTAAGACCTTTTTCCGATAATCGAGAAGGTTAGGACGAAATATCTGTTTCTGATAATTAGAATAAATTCAGTTTTGGTTTCGCTTTCTCTTTCTCTTTCTTTTTCCTCAAAAATTCCACAAAAACTTTCAAAATGAACGTTGACGATAATGTTGTTTTAGGAGTCGATAATGTTGTTTTAGCTAAGCATTTTTATGATATTAAGTCTTACGTAATGGCTGAGGTATACTCTTATATATTATTTAGTTATGAATTATCTCTTCGTCTATTGTGCACAACATAGTCTTTAGCTAACACATGATAGAACGGCCACACCGAGAACTCCTTTTTATTGTCCCACAACCAATTCTTTCTACGAATTGAAGCCTCCATCCCCTCAAATTTTCATGAACAAAGCACATTTACTCTGAGTTGTCAATCTGATCGATGTATCATTTCCAAGTATAGATGGATATTGATAAGAGCCCAAAACTGTAGTTTTAACCCCTTAATAATATTACATTTAGATCAATTATGTGGATAATAAATAAGAGTTAATACTGTTTACGTGATTTTGTGTATTTCAGGTCTTGGAATCAAATATGTGAAGAATATGTCACTTTTGCAAGAGAAAGGAGCAAAGGTTGGTTGGTAAGAAGTTCTATGACTAAAGGTCAAGATTCAAGGAGAAAAAACGTTTTTAAAGCCCGGTCAAAGCTGAAAATTCAAAGTCAACGCGGGCAGAAATAGAGCATAAAAGTCAACAGAACTTTTGCAGGCCGTATCTTTCGACTCAGACCTCGGAATTGGGCCTATTATATTACAAAACGACCGGCTCGGAAAAATCTTTCTAATGGTCTAAACCTTGATCCAATTAGAGAAATAAAAGTGGATGAAAATGCTGTTGTAGTAATTTCTAGCAGAGAGACGTTTTTTGAACTTAAGTAATTAGGTTTTGGGCTTGATTTAAGGGCCCAAAACATAGCTCCGAAGCCCATGCACGAAATTGTAAACCTTGCCCTCTCCTATATAAAGAGGACTAAGGCATAACTCTCAAGTACTTAGGTCTTAATTCATATAACCCTTCCATTAGTTTGAAGTTAGTTAATTATTCACTACTTAGTTTTTAATATAGTTTTTTCATTCTTAGACTCTCTTCCATTAGATTAATAAAGCCAAGTTATTATTATTATGATGTCTTCTTTTTATTCTTCTATTAATGATAGTCTAATGAATCTTAGCTAAACCTCCATTAGAGGGGTTTGATGAAGCTTTGATGAAGACTTGATGTGTTAGTGTATGTAGAAGTAGTTGTAATAATCTATTCCACTCTAGAATATAATTAATTCACCATGAGAATGGGTTTAATTTACCTCACATGCTAATTATTAGTTGGCAAAGATTGTCATGAATAATTAGGGATTAAAAAGACCAAACATTCATGTGAAAACATAAAGATTAGGATTACAACAAATCTATACTAGCATATTAAGAATTAATCAAGGTGGAATCAAATCCCCCTAATCTCTCTTTTCATTCACATTTTATAATCAAATTTCCATAGTATAGTTTAGAACATTTTAATTAGTTATTTCACCATGTTAGTATAATTTACTTATTTCTCTCGTTGATATTATAGAATTGTTAAATTAGTGAAACTGTTAAGTCTAAGAAACTGTTAAGTCTAAGGAACTAGGAGTGGAACGAATTCTTTACTCCACCATATCGTAAGATAATCGAGAGTAGAAAATTAACTTTGATCTAATCATAGAAACTAATAGCTTTTACTTATTCTTAGCATAATTAGTTAAGAGTAGGTAAAACAATAGTTTTTAGTTTTATCAAATGGCGTTGTTGCCATCTTCATTTTGTTAGACTAGTTTCCCGTAATGTTTAGAATTCTACAAATATCCCATTTCACCCGCCCGCCCGACTATTGGTTCTAATTGTGTTGGTTTTTTCTTTAGAAAATTTTTTCTCAACTTTGCACATAAAGCGCACCCGCGCGCCCTCTTTACTCTTTCTTTGGAGCGCGCTCGCTCTCTTGTTACTGAATTTTTTTTTTGTGAATAGTACATAGAGCACGCCCGCGCCCTTATTTACTCTACACTAGAGCGTGCCCGCGCCCCATCTGGAGAATTGCCCAATTTCACAAGTTAGTCGCCGGCTCTCATTTTTTTCAAATTATTTTTACTATTTAGTGTTTTCAACCTCTTAAATACACTGGGATTATTATATACAAGACGCTATTCATGCGCGAGGCAAAAAGGCATTCATGTACTCTTTTCTTCCCTCCTCGTCTTTTCTGTTAGAGTATTTTTCATTCTAGCATATCAGGTTTGTTTGACTGTTGTTAGTGGTTTGTATTCATATTGGCCTTAGCCTTGCATGAGATTAAGGTCCAGTACGAGTAAACCATCTTGTGTTATTTATCGTTAACGTCAACGCACACGCCTATCTAGAATATCACACACTACACCTGCATTAATGGCTGACGTAACAGAGACTCCTCTCTCTGACTTTTACAAAGCCATAAACGATAGCCATAAGTCTTGCATCGTTCTTGCAGACCCAGTGGGGGATTTTCGAATTCCTCGAATATATTTAATTTATTACCAGTTTTTCATGGGTTAGACCACAAGAAGCCTTATTAGCATATGCGTAGGATTGAACAAGTTCTTACCACATTTCATCATCCTACCGTAGGTTCATAACAAATTAAACTTAGGGTGTTTCCTTTCACCTTAGCCGATAAGGCAGCATCTTGGTTAACTGCCCAATTGCCTAATTATATGGACTCATGGTCCAACCTCATTCAATTGTTCATGGAACAATTTTACCCATCGATGAAGACAGATGAAATGCTTCAAAAGATTCATTTCTGCCGCTAGAATCCTCATGAATCCTTTTCAGAGGCCTGGAATTGTTTCACTTATCTTCTCATCGAGTGTCCACATCATAACCTTGCGAAAGACACGCTTGTTCGTACATTTTTCAAAGGGCTTTTACATCACCATAAAGCAGTTCTTGATATAATGACTGGGGGGGGGGTAGTTTTCTTAGTAAAGGTGCCTCAGAGGCTTATAAGTTTTTAGAATATCAATCTAAGCGTTAAAATAAATGGGTGGGGGAGGAGGTAATGGCATCCCCCGCTCCAATAATTCTTCTTCCACAGTTAAGGCTGCCAGTATGTTTGAGGTTAAATCTAATCCCGAGCTTAGAACTCTAATCGAATCTCTCACAAAAAAGATAGAAGCCATTTCTATTCAATATAAGCCTACTCCTGTCATGAACATAAACACTATTCCATGTAATTTCTGTTATAACCTTGAGCATACCGACTCCTATTGTCCTCTCCTCTATGAACAACCACCTGCACAGCCGGATAATCACTACAACAAAAGGGGTTTTTTGCAGCGCACTCTTTTGCAACGCCAAAAAATTATTGCTACAAGTCACCAATTGCAACGCCTCTAGGGGATGCTAAAATTTCACCGTGTTATGAGTTTGAATTTATCAATTGCAGCACCTCGTGCATAGCAACTAGTGTAATTAAATTTTTAGAAAAAAATAAATGCAATTTTTTTATTGGGACTTTATCAATTAGGACGCCACTTTCGCTGCTAATGTTACAGCTTATAATTTACCGCGCCTTCTTCGTTGTTACAAGGTTGTACCAATCTAAAAGGGGTATTTGGTATATCCTTTATTGTGACGAGAATGGTGTTGCTCTTGGGCATTCTTAAGAGCGGGGTATTTCCATTTTTTGGCGCTCGAACAAAAAACTAAAAATTGAAAAACCCTAAACACTTTCTTTTATCAAACTTTTGCTCCAACCACCAAAGCAACAAAATTGACCACGCTTTATTTCTCTCTCTCTTTTTGCGGTGAGTAAGTTTTTTTTTCTATCTCTTTTTTCGCTTGAGAAGCTTCAAATTGTGGGTGTATTGCAAAGCCTAATTTTGGTTTTATGTTTCCTTCAAAGCTTCGACTTTTGGGTTGAGCTTCAAAAAATTTCAGGTTGCCTTAATTATCTTTGGCTCTTAATTTGAATAAATCAACATACTTTGAGTACACCAAGGATATTTCAAATTCATCCTATCAAACTCCTTTCTACAAAAAAGTTTAAAACTCAATAACTTCCTAAAAACATGAAAAGCATATCTACCCAGCAGACAGTGAACACCAACACTTCACCAGCATCTCCGACTTCTACAAAGGATGTGTGGTCACAAACCCCTCAATCAAAGAGACCAAAGCCCATGTCATCGTCGGACGCCTCTGCCTCTTCAACCTTCTCTTCTTTCTTTGATTCAGCAGCAGCAGGTGTTGTGGCACCACCACCACCACCACCGGAGGCAGCTACAACAACATCAGCGCCACCACCACCAGAAGGAACTGAAGCCAACTTTTCCCTTCCAGATGCAATCACCTCTGTTATGTCCTTGCCCTTGACTTGCGATAGGAGAAGCTCAATCTTATCATCATCAGCATCAGCCCCAACGGAGGCAAGAATAGTCTTGATGTGATCAGCAGAAGGTTTGTTGTTTCCACCCAACAATGCAAGCAAATATGCGGTGACCACCTTCATTGTCTTTTTTTTTTCTCTCCTCTCAAAACAAGCTTTTCTCATTTTTGGCTCTTAATTAATTTATCAGGTTAGATGCTGAAATTTCTACTAGAGGAAAAAAGTTTGATACTTTAATTTTTCAGGTTCGTATTCTTTTCATTTGTAATTGTTTGATTGTAGATGGTTTTGATTCTTTCCCAAATGGTGTTGTTTTGATGTTCCTTTGTTTTTCCCCTCTGTTACGATGTTCCTTTGTTTCCCCCCTTTAGTAAAACATAGCTTTTGTTAGTGGAAAATTTTCCTTGATTAAGTGTTGTCAATTAAAGTAATTAGATCTTACTTCCAAAGTTCTATGTTCCATAGTTGCTACTAAATCTGCTCCCAACTTATACAGCTCAACCTCTTTTCTTGACCATTTTTGCACAGAAGTAGGATTTGAACTTTTTTTCTTTACCATGTATTGTATACAAACCTTTAAGTTAATAAATACATTAATGGAATGTTTGTGCCATTTGTTTGGTGGAATTTGTTTCACCTTGTTGTAGTTGTAATCAAGTGTTCCCTCACTTCTATGAACTATGAAAAATATCACTAGACTGTGTCCAGACCTTTGAGTGTGTACTTGTTAATCTTTAGAATAGGAAAAATATCACTAGATTGTGTCTAGACCTTTGAGTGTACTTTTTAATCTTTAGAATAGATAAAATTCAGTCTCGTTGTTCCTTAAATTTTTGTGTGGCTGTACTATAAGTTATAGGTTGATAGTTACATTATGAGATATTCTACTAGGTAAATGTTTGGGTTGATAGTTACATTGCCTTATCGGTAGTTCATTTTGTTACATGGATGTAGTGGTTGGATTGGTGTTAAAGTTCTGAATTGTACGTAGGTTAGTTTATACTTGACATGGGGTAGGTTGCTTTTATACTAAAGTTCTATGTACGTACAGTAGTTGTAACCTAGAATGTTTTAAACACACAAATGATGTTTGCTTCATTTTAAATGCTAACACATCCAAAGCCAGCACTACTCTAGATCTTCTTTTGGCTAGTCTTAGAACTTGCCTCAACATTTAATTTAGACTATTCGTGTTTTGGTGGTTCCCATGTTGTGTTGCTGTGGACTTTTGGTTTTCTGATTTCTTTCCCCATGTTTATGTCAGTAAATAGTTTTGGTAAAAGCTAAACTTATAGGTGAGTAGTCCAATCTTCATTTTCTAGTGGTAGAAACTAGTGTTAAACTTATAGCTAGGTGAGTATAAGCCCTAGTCCCAGTTACATTTTCTGATTTGACCTCTCTTTTTTTTGTTGACTTGACTGAGGAAGAACTGCAGAATTTCTCCAAACCTGATGAGGTAGGTTTGTCTTATTAGTTCTAGTGTGTTTTGCTTTAGTGGACGAGCTCCTAATCCTTATAGTAAAATTATAGGTGATGATATTCTTCATTGCACGTACATGGAGTACCGATTCGTTATGTTGTGGATGCTTTCGAGATCCATATAGAGATCAAATGGAGGGCTGCATCAGGCTGATCATGCAGGAACCGAAAGCTAGAGATCCCTATACTGCTTCTTCTTATGTTGTAAAATATATTTCCATCTCTGTAATGCCTACTCTCTTGTATTTCATAATAAATCAGGTCATGTACATGGATAGAAATGACTATTACGACGGAGAGTCAACTTTGCTCAATCTCATTCAGGTTCCCATTTCTTTTTACTCACAATTCTGCCCTCATTACTTTCTTTCTCACTATGTTTTAATTCACAGCTATGGAAAAGATTTAGGGGAGATGACAAGCCTCCAGCACATTTAGGTTGTTTTATAGCTTGCCCTGATATATATTTTATTTAATGCTAGATAGGAGATGAGACATTTATAATTGCGGCACTGATGGCAATGCGCCATCCCAAGTCAAACGTACTATCTGGTGCCCTTTCCGCATTAGTTGTGATGATGGTAAGATTTTTGTGGTCTAGGATTCCTTCCACTGATTTGAGAGAATTTCACATTTAGACTTTTTGTTCTTGTGAAAAAGATACTATCCACTGGACTTGGTATAATTGTGCCAAATTTGATATCAAGGAAACACACAAATAGTGCTGCTACAGGTAACAATTTATCTTTATACTAAAAATAATTTTTCTCTATAGGCTTACTCTTATTAAAATTCCATGTCATTTTAAGCTTCTTGTTGTTGGAGTTTCTTTTACTCATTGGTTCACAAATTTCTCATTCAGTAGACGTGTGTTAGTACTTGTCTTGGGTAATGCTTCGTTGTATATTACTCAAACTAATTGAGATTAGCATCTTGTAAACTTATGTTAGTCGATTAATCCGGGTCAAATCAACCAAGATATGTGTTTACTCTGCACTACCGCATTATCGTGCTCTTACTACATAATTGTGTATGGGATGTAAATGTATGCAATGTGTTTCTATAAAACACGAAAGTGAAACTCGATCTAGTATGTAATGACACCGACAAGTTTAGTTCACCAGTCCCCGTCCATTGTGTAATACCCATCGGTTTTAAGGAAATGGTATGCCCCGATCATCCACACCCCACTCTTGTTTTACGGGAAACCTTCCCAAGTTGAGTACTTTAGATTTACATGTTTCTAACAGTGCAAGTACATCAATGTAACTATAATGCTCAAATAATTGCCTTAGTCCTTTGGTGTAAGTATTTCTTGAGACAGGATGGGTAGCCTATAGCTGTTGGCATGTGTACCCATCTTCACTGAATATATTATCTGTTATTTACTTATTTATCTTACCTTGGTTTACACTACAGTTCTTTATGCATTCTTTGGGTTGAGGCTGCTTTATATTGCATGGAGATCAGATTCAAAGGCGTCACAGAAAAAGGAAATGGAAGAAGTAAGTTTTCTTCTATTTTTCTTTCTTTTGCACTTTCATGTATTCGGATGTACTTGTACTTCTGCTTCTGACAAGCTTAAACAAGTATCTCTCTCTTCTTGTCTGTGTTTTTTACTCATTACTTTAATAGTAAGATGGTAGGAACTTCTTAATATTTAGCTGAGGAAGTTAAGATTCTTGATAGTCTTATCCCCTAAGGTTGCAACTGGTAACTGTTAAGGTTTTGAAGGACAAAATTCACCTCTTAGCCCTTGGATGTCAAATTATAATGGATGGTCTGCTACTCTAATCAAGTAACATATTATACTGATACGCTAGGTTATAATACCTTTTATCTACCTATATTACTCAATAATTCTATTAGCTACATTAATTGAAGCTACATAATACTTAAGGTTCACTGGAGATGATCTAGTGCTTATGAACTTTTTATTATTTATTGCAGGTGGAAGAGAAACTAGAGACATAGCAAGGGAAAACAGCTAGCATCTCGTCCTATATAGGTTAAATATGACAACCACCTTTCTCTTGAGCCACCATTATTATACTAGAACAATTAGATATATTACCAGATAAATTTCTTTATTAAAATGCAAAAGGCTGTTGGTGTTAATTGTACTTGTGAAACATTTCATAGGGATTAGCATGTGTTTATTACTATATCTATATGGAGATTCAGTCGGATGATGTGAACCCTTTTGCAATAAAACTAGTGGAATGAGGATTAGTGGCCCTCAGCCTTTTTGGTTTCTTTTGATTTAGGTCCCATAGTTTTTTTATACTCGCATTTAAGGAAGCTGAATTCTTTGTTTTGGTTTTGTTCATAAGAATTTACAACTTCTATTAAAAAAGCCAACTAAATGACTGTGCTTGCTGTTTATTAAAAAGCTCATAAACTTGATATGTATGGTTTTGTTCTTGCTCATACGTGCTATTCTTACTTGCTCACTCATCTGATTAATTGATCATGTGATTATGAAGGCCTTACCTATCACTTTCGGGGATCGTCAAGTTTACATAGAGGAAAAGAGAACTTCAACTAGAGGTAAGTGGAATTCTTATACATATAAAGGTATGGGCGCCTTTTCTGTAATCCTATAATCTGATATAGTTCATCTATTTGCTGCAACACCAAGTCCATGACAGATGAATGACTGTATGAAGTTATCAAGAAAATTTTGGACAGTCCTAGGTTTGTAAAAGTGGTGTTTTTGTTTCTAAAGTATTTTGAAGTCTTCTAGAATATAGCTTGATTAATTAATCTTTTCACGTTCGGCAAGTTCTTTTTTATCTTGATAGATCATTTTGTTGTCGTTCGGTGTATTGTGTAGGGTATCGATTTTATGAAGGGAAAAACAAGAAGGCCAAAAGAATTGTTTCCCAATTTGATGAGTCATGCTCACCTAAAGCTCCTCGTCAAGGTAAAAACTTAAACCCCACTCTCCATTTTCTCAATTTTCAACTCGTCAAGTTACTATAAGGTTTTCTTTTTATGCACCAATTTTATGTAATCATTGTTTATGTCGTCGAGATATGGGAGTAGATAACAAATGCTCTATCTTTAAGGGGGGGTCAAGTATTTAATTAATTGCATAAATTTAATTAGTATGATTGTTTTTCGGAATGAATTTAATATTTCTATATTGGTAATCAATATCAAGTGGATTGTTTGTACCTCTCCACGTGATTTTATCAACTTCCCCTGCTTGTAACAGTTGAATTTGATGAGGCGTAATGACGAGATGAATTGACATAGTAAATAAGACTTGTAATCTATAAGCAGGAATTGGGTGGTCCAGTTTAGATATAACTTGTATATTATAGGTGCATAGGTTTGAGTTGGTAAAAAGGGATTCACATGCATTGCTAACTTGAGTGTGTATTAGGTTTATTAATTAATGATGTTTCAATTAAATATATTTGTGTGACTTTTTTTCAGTCATTGTATCAGATTGGTCGAAACTCGAAAGTAGTAGATTGATGAAGAAACTTCGAGTGGATGCTGCTCAAATCGTCATATTATAGAGCAATTTGTCTAAATTTAATTGATCGTTGTTAAGATTATGTGAGATGATGTTTTTGCAAAACATAATTAAGTGGAGTTTTTAAGATCTTTTGTAATGAATGATTTTAGTCAATGAAATACATTTTGTTACGATTTCTAGTGATCGAATTTGTTACAGGATTATTGTTTTCTCTATAAATTGTATTGGTTAAGATTGTACAGGTATATTAATGATACAATTTGCCATGCTAAATGTGTCGCCAATGAAGAGGTGCTTTCATTAGGATTTAATATCGTTAGCAATAGTTTTGGTGTGGCTAAAAGCTATAAACACCCTTTTTGCAACGCTCTAGATGTAGCTGGTGACTTAAACCTTTTGCAACGAACAAAGTGTAGCTAAAAAGTTGCTATTTGCGACGCCTCAAAGCATAGGTAAAGGTACACATTTTGCCACGCTTGATGGTGCTGTTACAAGTTATCTTTTGCAACGCCAAGCGTTGATAAAAAGTTAAAATATTTTTAATATCAATTAAATTTGAAAAATAGAAGTAGCAACGAGGATACAATAGTAGCAATGACCAATGGCATCACAAAAGACTGTGAGCTTTTGCAACGCCATACATTGCGTCGCAATTTATCTTTTGTGACCCACTTTTTAGCAGCGCCTTTGTGACACCTTGTTTGGCATTGCAATTGGTCTATTGCAATGTTTTTTAGGACTTTTAGCGAGGGTATATGGCGCTGCAAAAAACCCCTTCTGTTGTAGTGAATATTTGCTCCATAAATCGCGAACCTAACTCACCTTGGAGACAACACCCCAACTTCAATTGGCGAAATAATCAACAAGTTACACCTCTGGGCCAAGTTTAATAATCAAAATGTTAAGCCAGCGAACAATTACAACCAAGCTCCACCGAGACAAGGACAAAGACAAGGGAATTATAATAATTATAATAATAACAATAGAGGTATCGTACCGGTTAATAATAACTATCACAACCCACCTGTTAATAATCAACATAAGATAGTTCCAGTCACACCACCTGTGGCCACTACACCTTCACAACCGGATCGTTTCGAAGCCTACATGCAAGCTAACCAACAGATTTTACAATCCATTAATCATTCCATACAACAGTTAACCCAAGAGAATGCCTAACTGAAAAGTGTGTTTCCAGGTCAAGCTATACCTAATCTTAAAACGCCAAACACAGCCTTTGAAGTAACCAGTAATACTAGTAATGAAAATTTAAATGTAGGTGAGTTAAATGTCATCACCACTCTTCGTTCTGGTAGCTAGAGTGGTTGACAACGCTGTAACTATGCCCATTAATACACCACCAGTGGTCGTTGAAAATAAAAAATTACTAGTTACTGAAGTAGTAACTGAAGATCCTACTCCTGTAGAGGTACCAGTTAAACCTCAACCCAAGAGGAAAGCAGCCAAGGTTAAAACTCCTATTGATCCATATGCTAAATATAAATAGAACCCACCGTTTCCCCAGAGACTAGCCATGTTACACAAGGATACAAATTTTGACGAGATTAGAGAAATTTTTAAAAATCTAACGATAAACCTACCTTTTCTTGATGCTATTAAAAAGTTACCACAACATGCTAAGTTTCTAAAAGAGTTGTGCACTACTAGGCGGAAAACAAATATACCAAAAGATGCCTTTTTAACCAAACAGTTTCTAACTCTATTTGAATATAATGGAATCATTAAGTACAAGGACCCTGGTCGTCTTACTGTACAATGCACCTTGGGGGATACCCACACTACGACTACGCTATTAGACCTGGGGGCGAGTGTTAACTTACTCCTTTATTATCTATATAAACAAATAGGTCTACAAGAGATGCAACCAACTAAAATGATGTTGCAATTAGTTGACCGTTCTATTAAGTATCCTAAGGGTGTTGTTGAAAATGTGCTTGTTAACGTTCAAGATTTTTACTACCCAGCAGACTTCGTTATCCTTGACACAGAAGTCGCTAACGACTCTATTCCTATCATTTTAGGGCGTCATTTCTTGGCAACTGCCAACACGCTCATTAACTGCCGCGATGGTTCGATGTCCATGTCTTTTGGCCATCTTTCTGTTGAGGTTAATGTTTTCAAAATGATGAAACAGTTAACCGATACGACTATCGATAGAGAAGTTAGTATGATCGAGAGCTTAGCTCAAGATTATTTCAACAACACATTTCCTAAGAATCAAATGCAGTAATTCCTTTCCTTCGAAAGTTCCGACTTCGACGATGACTCCCTGGACGTAGATGAAATCGAGGAAGATTTCCTTCGACTCTTTTGTGAATCTTCCTTGCCACCTCGTGAGTCCCCCCCTATCAACATCCATTTACCCACCTCACATCCTAATGTCACTCATTCACCTTCCATCACCAATATTCCCTATCTTCCACCTTTTCAACGAAACCTTGACTTTGCACTTGACCCTCTTGCTTCTCTTGTGCTTCATGATTATTTCAACCCTCTTGATTCAGAAATAATACCCAAGGACAAGCCACCCGACCCTTTCATTTTCAGATGTGTGATTATACCAACCCACGCCACCGATGAGTTTTGTGCTAAACCCACATTCTCATTTTTTTTCCATTCCTTTATTCTAAAACTTATCCATATCCCACATAGCTTCCATAACCATCCATTTTTTCACGATCATTCACTTGGCCACCCTTTCGTTGGAGAAAAAAGAAGAAATTGCATGCTAGGTTAAGTTCTAGATCCATCAGTATTCACTCTCATTCCGATACGCCACGTCATAGGAAATCTTGGTGCATAATTCTGTTTGGGTTTGCAGTCCGTGTTAATTATTTATGGACAGACCCGCAACTCTTTAGATTGTTGATATATGGAAAATACATGCTAATACATGTTTTAGTCTAGTAAGTCTCGGGAATCTGACTTTAAAAAACCCATGTTTTAAAACAAATTTTCTAAATCATGTTTAAAAAAAATTGTTTGGGGGTGGGTGGGGTGGTTGGTCTTTCCATTCTTAATCACTCAACTTCCTATTCTTATTCCATCCTCATCTCGTGGCTAGCTATTTATTAGATTATTGTTGTTAGGAAATTTCTCTATTTTTAGTAGAATAATTTTTATTCCAAGTTGTTAGTTAAGTAGTTAATATTGAATTCTGTATTTGATTGTTTTGAATTTCGAGTTAATTTAATTTTTATCCGAGAATGCTTTCTATTTTTCATGAATCCCACCTTCCCGACTTGTTTTGGGGTGGTATTATTTGTTTAGCATTGTATTTTTCCATATCCACTTGTTTTTGGAAGTTAAAATTGCAAGGTTGTGAGAATATGGGTTATGTGAGCATGTTGCTAATATAGTGTAGCTATAATGAGCTACTCTTAGGTTGTGCAACCTCAAGAGTTAGAAATTGGATGATTGCTGTTTTTATTTATAGCCTAAAGCTATTGGTTTGATTTTGGAGTCTGCACCTTATCTTTTTCTATTTTTAGATTTAGAAATTTTCTTTTTCCATCATCCTGCCTTAACAATTTGGGTAACTTGTGGAACTTAGATTAAGAAATTAGTCCTCTATAAATACATGGTTAGCTCTAATCTTCTCACTTTCACCTCTAGACTTCTCACTTTTACCTCTAAATTTCATAACACATCCAACACTCGGAGCGTGCCCATGCCCTCTTTGGTCTATACACAGAGCGCGCACGCGCCCAACAACATGGAACACAAAGTCAGAGTAGAGCGCGCATGTGCCCTTACCTTAACAAGACCTCCAGTTTTTTATTTTTTTCTAGGGTGTTCCGAGGATGCTTCTGGGTGTTCAAGAGTGTGTTTGGTTGCTATGACATCACCTCGAATCATACCGGAGCAGTCCTTCAAAGATTTATTTGAGAGTGACACCTATGGGTCTTGGTTCCGCGACTTGATTATACAGGCAGGATGGCAACCTCTAATGGTACATTCTGATAAACTATATTCTCCTGCACTTACAGCTTATTTCTATGATCATTATAAGTTCTTTTATCGACTGGATGGGGAACAAGTGTTCTCTGTCCCTATTGGTGATGAAATAATGGACTTAACCAAGTTCTTATTGGCCTTTGCTATTGGACTTTCTATGCCTGTTAAAATCCAAAACTCATGGGATTATTTGGTTAATAATATGTATACAACAGAAGGGGTTTTCTGCAACGCCATACCCCGTTGCTAAAAGTCATAAAAAGCGTCACAACTGATCAATTGCAACACCAAACAAGGCGTCGCGAAGGTGCTGCTAAAAAGTGGGTCACAAAAGCTCAAATGTGACGCATTAATGGGCGTTGCAAAAGCTTCTATTTTTTAGTCACGCCAAGTTGCACTGCTAATACTTTATATGTGTCGCTACTTCATTTTATTGAACTAAATTAATTTTAAAAGAAATTCAAACTATTTGCAACGCTTGGCGTCACAAAAAACTACTTGTAACAACACCTTTGGCGTTGCAAAAAGTTTTCTTTTAGCTGCACCACTAACTTGTGGTAAAAAGTTTTGCACCTTTAGCAACACCCAAGAGCATCACAATAAAGGGTGCTCGTTTTTCATCGGCTAACCCATTTGCCACACCTTTAGGGTTGCAATAGCATAATTAGATACTATACACCTTTTACTCATCATTACAATCTTTCTCATTTTTAAAATTCTACGTACTTAATGAAATTTATGTAGATACAATAAAAACACCATATTCAATTAACAATGAATCATAACAAACTATACTTCATTAACTATTATATCATCCAGTACAAAAGTATTTGAAGCATCCAGACAATTAGTCTTTGACAATACATCATACCAAATAATCTTTACATAAATCAACTAATATGAATATAGACATTCTGCAAAAGTAGATTTTACAATCTGCCAATTTGAACATCTACTGAAGATTTCTTCATTCATCTACCACAACCGAACAGCCAATCTGGTACAACAAATAAGCAATACATAAGTAAACTTTTTAAAAAAATGCACTCAAATAAGCGATACATGTAAACCAAGTCAAACTTATGGACCTAGTATATGCACAAACACCACTGCCACAATTAAGTTCAATTCCCAACCTTTTACAATATGGAAAACAAACTATATTAGAACAAGTGAGTCGATTAAATTCAGTTTAGTTTACAAGAGAAAATTTGTTCCATTAAAATAGATATGTTAGGTGTATATATATTCAGCACATAACAAAACACAATCAACTGATGTATCTCTTCACTTCGTAGTCAATGTGTCCAACAAATACTGTTTCCAACATTTTAAATAGGTCCTCATTACAAGAAATTCTAAATTATTTGTTTCACCATTAAAATTTAAAGGTGAGGGTCAACTAGTTGATTGTTAATCTCAATGCGATTCTAAAAAAAAATAGAATATCAATGCACATCAACAACATCAATGAGTAGGTAGCAACAAACTATAGTGGCACATTGTCAGTAAATATACTTAGAAGTTATATGCTCCTGGACCCTTAGACCATCTCACTGTTTGGTGCCTCCTAAGCAATTTCATAAAAGAGGGAAGGAAGGCTTAGAAATCAGATTTATATAGGACTTACCAAAGAGGAGCTACATATAGTTTGCTACCGCTCTGGCAAACTTCGTGCAGTTCAAAAATGAAATTGAGCAGCAGCATCCAAGCTTCCATCCTAGCTTGTTGGATAGTTTACAACCACCCCAATTGTTCGTTGGGAGCTTTTTTCTTATTGCAGGAACTCTAATTTTCACAATTTAATATTAGAAAGAATAAAAACTGGCAAACACTTATGTATTTCAAGGTGAAATGAAAATATGCTTACCTGGAGTAGCAAACCTCCCCATTGCCGCCACAAAAAGACTATCAAATCGATGGTGTGCACATCAATATATATTTCCGTCATTCATAGATTTCTAAATGCCCAAATCTTACCAAAGATGTCTATCATATATCCATGTAAGCCCACAACTGCACTAAGAGACAAAGATGGTATAGTCTCGGGAAACAGTAACTCCTCTAACCAAATTTCCTCGCAAAATAATCCTAACACCATATCCTATTCTATTATATATGATTAAAAAAAAATCAGCAACTAACTTTCCCAAATTGAATCAAAACCAATAAATGAAATTGAAAGAAACAAGCAAAATTCACCCTAACCACTTATTCATAAATAAAAACAAACCCAGGAATAGATTGAACCACCAAGGAAAACCATGATTATACCACAATACCAACTATTAAAGAACATCCGCATTACCACCATAAAAATGCCAACGACTTCTATTCACCACTGAAAATTTGATACACTATAATGTACATCAAAAACAAATTGTTTCAAACAATTAATTTCACAAAATTCACAATATAAACATGAATTTACCGATCCTTTGAATTCACAAATAAGTTCAAAGAGTCTAAAACTGCAGTTCAAATCCCACCAGCACACTCATTGACATAAAAATCCACCATTTTCAATAGAATTTGCTTTTCTAAACATAATCTATTTCTATTTCACTACAATCAAAAGTACCAGTATGATAAGAAAAAAAAAAGACCTTCTATTTTAGCATTAATGGTTCCACTACCTGTTGAAGTCGTCGATCAATGTGAACACAAAAAAATCAGTTAACCATTGAACAGAGAGAGAAAATCAAGTAGCTTTCAACTGAGAAGCTAGATCAACTAACCTTTGAACTGAGAGCAGCAAGTTTAACAGTGGTGGTGGTGGATTATACAAAAGTCGAAGTTTACCATAGATTTGACAGTGGTGGAGGATACCCAAAACTCTAATCTGAAAATTTCGTTAGGTAAATGTGGAATTAACCCTAAACACAAATTAAACCAACCAAAAGTCGATGCTTTGATGGTGTGGAGGATTAACCAAAATTAAAGCTTTCAAATTTAATCAAAAGAAAGAAAAGAGAGAACAATACCTAAGCTTTGACCACACTGGAGGAAACAAGGAAGAACATTTTTCTTTTTCTTTTTATGTTTTTTTTCAGTAGGAAGAAGATTTGATGGCTGTAAAGAAAAGAAAAGGGTGGGTGGAGTTTTCCAATTTTTAGGGTTAGAAGCCAAGAATAAAAAAGGCCCGCGAGAAATATTTGTTAAATTAGAATATCCCGGTATAAACGAAAACAATTTGCAACAGTCGAGGCATCACATTTGTTAAGTTGGATAGCAGCTGCGCTAATGGCGTCGATAGTAGATAGCTTTATAAAAAAAAGTTATTTATTATTTTAACAAAATTATTAATTACGCCCTATTGGTCACGCAAAAGGCGTGGCAATAAGTAATTTTAAGTTAGGCTGAGCCGGATAGAACAACAAACTATTAGGGACACCTACAGCGTCACAACTGATATCTTTTACCAACGAATTGTGAGCGCTGCAAAAGAACCCTTTTGTTGTAGTATATATCTACAACTATGAGTTTTTGCATGAGACCTATGGGGCAGGGATTTTTCATGTAGAGGACCAATGGCAATATAATATAGCCCTTGGTAGCTTGTCCCTTAACGTGGGCACTGTTATGTTCTTTATAATGCTAAATATCTTAGGAGAATAGCATTTTTCTTCTGTGAATGACGCCACTTGTGACATTTTCCTTGCTCTAGTTGAGGGACGTATGCTCTATGACCTTCCCCAGACCTTAATGTCCAGTTTAGCACGAGCCCATAATATGAGGCATAAGTACCTTCTTATGCCTGTCTTGGTTTGTTGCATAATGCTATGTTTCTTTCCTGAGTTCTGTACCCATTTCACGGATTGGGTTGGGGTTGACATTATGTGACCTACCAATTGCATTATACGCTCATTTCGTGCAATGACTTGGCCGGAGTGGCGCTTAACAGGTTAGCAAAGGTAGATGATAAATGGCGTAAGGCCTAGCAAATTGTCATGGAGTGGCAGGATGTAAAAGAGCCTCACTTCTCCATAGAAGAGGAGGACGTCACTTAAATGAGGGATTTGACTTAAGTTTTACTTTTTGTTAGTGCCTGCTTATGTCCCAAGCAATTTAATTTTTGTTATTCCCATAACGGGTGAAACTCATATAGAGTTGCGTCTTTTTTATTTATTTATATTAGTATGTTATGAATTTGTTTTGCAGGTGTTCTTAAATTTCACGGGTTTCCATGGTATTTCCTATTCTTCTTATTTCAATACTTTTAGGACAAAGCATATTCTTGTTTGGGGGTGGCATAAAAACACGCATAAATTAAGACACCTATTAGGATATATATATGTATAATATGCACTTGTTTTATAGTAAAAAAATAAAAATATATAAATAATAAGTATTTATACTATGCACTTAGGAATATTGGTATTGTTTTTTTCTCCATGACGATATTAGTCTAAAAGTTTCACTTTAGCTCTTAAATTAGAATAGTTTTTAGAAATTTAGGTTAATATGTAGGTAATAATCATTACATCTTTCCATAAATATATTGCATGAGCATCTATGTTTGTATTGGCAGTAAGTTTCTGAAATCTAGGCTAGAGTACTTATTCTACAAATCCTATGAGAATATAGCCTTAAAGCCTTATATGAGGGAAATGTTTGAGAAATGACACAAGGGAGAAATAAATTTTGAATAGAGAAATCACACGTCCACTTGCTTGATTACTATACCATATCCTAAGCGAGAATTTAGGCCCTTTTTGGATCGATATAGCCAGAAATTCAAACATATATGAAATTTTTTCCGCTAGTCGCCCCTCTGAGCCTTTTCATAAACCACAAATCATTTACCCTTTTATAAAAACAAAATAAAAAGAAAATCAGCCTACCCATTTTTGAATGAGTCTGAGAGGTAGGATGAAATGGAATAAAGAAAAGAGAAAGACCTGTGGAAAACCAAGAATTTGTTAGTTGTTTCAAATAAGAAAAGAAAATAAAGTTTCCATCCAAAGAAAAGAAAAGAAAAAATTAAAAAAAAAGTTAGAACTCCAAAAACATAATCAAAGGAGTCAAAAGCCAAAGAAAAAGAAAAAAAAAATGGCTAAGGATGGAAACAAAGTGTAGAAGCAAGTTAAAAACAAGGTTTTCTCTAGTTACATAATATGAATACCCTATTTTCTCAGACTTGTCCTTTTTGAATATCCATTTCCTTCATTCTTAAACCATCATCTAATCCCCGCAACACCTAATAAAAACCTCTAGCTCAATTAGGAATAGGTTAGTATGATAGTAAGTGGCAGATGTGTTTGATCGACTTCGGCTTCTTTGTATGTCATTGAGATTGTAAGATAAAGTGTGCCCACTGCGCACTGGAGTGAGCAAATTAAAACTTGAGTGGAAAAATTAGAGTGTTTTTGTCTTGACATATATGTGAGGACCTACTTAAGGACGATATTCCAAAGTTTCAGAAACAGACCTGTTATTGCATTCCATAACATAGTTCATTATATATATGTTTATCCGTAGATGATTGATTATTATGCACATATTAGCTTAGATTTCGAATTGATTATTCTGTATTCATTGCTAGTGAGATGTATAGATATCTGAGAATAAAAAAGGAAACAATAATTTTATTTCTTAGTCATTGTAGTATAGATGAAGTTTATGAGTACCTTCTCTGGAAAACTCTCACGAGGCTATAACTCGTCCACTAGGGAATTTCTAGTGTTTTAAGGCCTTATTGCATATGGTAAATACAATTGCACTCAGCAAAACAAGATTAGTTAGAACTCCATTTTTTGTCACATATTTTAATTTCTCATATTTGCTTGAGGACAATCAAAATGCTGTTTGGGGGTGGTTTGATAAGAGCCCAAAACTGTAGTTTTAACCCCTTAATAATATTATATTTAGACCAATTATATGTATAATAAATAAGAGTTAGTACTGTTTACGTGTTTTTGTGTATTTCAGGTCTTGGAGTCAAATATGTGAAGAAATATGTCACTTTTGTAAGAGAAAGGAGCAAAGGTTGGTTGCTAAGAAGTTCTATGACTAAAGGCCAAGATTCAAGGAGAAAAAGCTTTTTTAAAGACCGGTCAAAGCTAAAAAGTCAAAATCAACGCGGGCAGAAATATAACATAAAAGTCAACAGAACTTCCGCAACCTATATCTTTGGACTCAGACCTCGGAATTGGGCCTATTATATGTCAAAACGACCAGCTCGGAAAGAGCTTTCTAACGGTCTAGGCCTTGATCGAATCAGAGGAATAAAAGTAGACGTTGTAGTAATTTTCAGCAGAAAAACTCTTTTTGGACTTAAGTAATTAGGTTTTGGGCTTGATTTAAGGGCCCAAAACATAGCTCCAAAGCCCATGCACGAAATTATAAACCTAGCCCTCTCCTATATAAAGAGGACTAAGGAATAACTCTCAAGTACTTAGGTTTTAATTCATATAACCCTTCCATTAGTTTGAAGTTAGTTAACTATTCACTACTTAGTTTTTAATATAGTTTTTTCATTCTTAGACTCTCTTCCATTAGATTAATAAAGCCAAGTTATTGTTATTATGATGTCTTCTTCTTATACTTCTATTAATGATAGTCTAATGAATCTTAGATAAACTTCCATTAGAGGGGTTTGATGAAGACTTGATGTGTTAGTGTAGAAATAGTTGTAGTAATATATTCCACTCTATAAGGTAATTAATTCACCATGAGAATGGGTTTAATTTGCCTCACATGCTAATTATTAGTTGGCAGAGATTGCCATGAATAATTAGGGATTAAAAAGACCAAACATTTATGTGAAAACATAAAGATTAAGATTGCAACAAATCTATACTAGCATATTAATAATTAATCAAGGTGGAATCAAATCCCCCTAATCTCTCTTCTCATTCACATTTTATAATCAAATTGTCATAGTATAGTTTAGAACATTTTAATTAGTTATTTCACCATATTAGTATAATTTACTTATTGTTGCTCTCGTTGATATTATAGAATTGTTAAATTAGTGAAACTGTTAAGTCTAAGAAACTAGGAGTGGAACGAATTCTTTACTCCATCATATCGCAAGATAATCGAGAGTAGAAAACTTTGATCTAATCGTAGAAACTAATAACTTTTACTTATTCTTAACATAATTAGTTAAGAGCAGGTAAAACAATAGTTTTTAGTTTTATCAGATATAGGGGGTGTATGTGGGGGTGGTCGCACCCCCTGAGATTAAAAAAGCTCCACTACCACATAACTAATTACCTAAAAAAATCTTCAAACTATAAACCAACATTTTTTTTTAGCAAAATTTTCACAACTATAGTGAGAATATAATGAACAAAAAAAAATATGAAAAAAAAACTAATAAAAAACATTCCAATAAATTAAACCAACATTTTTTTACTTCTCTTTTTGTCCTTACAAAATTATCGTTTATCATTTATTTTGAGTCCAAAACCATTAAAGAGGGACAAATGTGTCTTTGAATATTTAATTAGTTAGCAAGACTAAAACAAATAGCCAAAGGCCCAAAGTCTAATTGGTCAATTTGTATAATTCTAATCACCTCTCATTTCTTTCACTCTCAATTCTTAATTAAACAAGCATAAGACATCAACCTAAAAAAACCACAAAAAACAAATTTAGAAAGGATCTCAATTCTTAAACAAATATAAGACCTTAACCTAAAAAAAACACAAAAAACAAAAAACAAATTCAGAAAGGACTTGAAGCGCAGCTTGTTGCACGTTTGTCTTAATTATTTGTAAAACTCGTTATCATTATCAATAAAATTTCCACTTAAAAAAAACAAAACAAGGTAATTTTTTTTTATTTTCAATATTAATCTTTTATAGTTTTCTCCACATGATAGTAGGATTATATAGACTTATAGCATTATAAGAAGTTAACAATTTGTTAAATTGTTGTAGACTTGTGGACTAGATTATGTAGATATATATAGACATAGTAGTATCAATTAATGACTCAAGTGCTTAAGTAGTTAACTTCGTCAATCCATATTCAATTCTTAGTAGTCAACGCACTCTAGTTTTGGGAATTGAAATAAATGCATAATTTTGTTGATCTTTATTGTTTAGACCTTTAGACATAAAAAATAAACAAAATTCCATATATTTTTTTTAGTAGGGTGGGGTGTCCACATAATCTCGCACCCCTAGCTTAGAATCCTGACTCCGTCCTGTTTCAATGACAATGGTGTTTACAAACAACTTGTGGATATTATAAAATATTTTAACATAGTGTAATTGGGATTTGTGTGGAACAAAATACTTATTTGGTTTTTGTTGTAGTATAGATTATAAAGTAGTATGTTCTTGTTGCAGATTGATCATGTAGCAAGGCGATTTGAGCAAGCATTCACGGAATTTGAGAGAAGATATGATGTTGAGAAAACTTCCAACGTTTTAAAGGAAGCAATACCAAAAGCTATTAACATGGATGCTTTGGGTGAGACTCTATCTACCAAATCTTCTGTGCAATTGGGCAGGAAGATTACTCCCCTAATTGCGGCTCAAATCAAAGATAGCTTTAAGGAATTGGTGGGCGATGATTTTGAGAAAATATTTCAAACCAAAATACATAAAGTAGTTAATAGTGTTGTGAAAGGTGAGGCATTGGCTAAGACAATGCAGAGCTTGGAGTGTACTCTAAATGAGGTTCATGAAAAGCTAGATGTTAATCAGAATGATAAGTTGCTTAAAGATTCAGAAGCAGATAAGAAAATTTCTGAATTGGAACACAAAATTGTGAAGTTAGAAAAAAAAAAAAAAAAAAAAAAAGCAATCATTGATTTAAGTGAGGAGAACAAAGTGCTAAAAACATATGTGAAGAGTTTGACTAATTTTATAACTGAGAAAAGTGTGCAGGATATGGACAATGTTCTCAAATCCCAAAAGCTTCTTGGGTACTATGCGAATGCTTTCTTGTGCTTCTCATTGATAATGTTGGTGTTTCTTTCTTTTGTATTACGAAGACGTAGCATGAGATATTTCTCATTATATTATTTTAGAGGTCGTGAACATGCTAGGGATTCATTTCTCTAGAGGACCTTCCACTTGTGCAGAAATGTGAAACTCCCCTTAGAGAAAAAAGGAAAAAAATAGACGACTTAGCAAATTAGGCTAACTGGTTCCTCCAGCCATCAGACACAACATGCAATGATTGGGGTTGACTTAGGTTGTCTACGGTGATGATTTTTCTTTGTACTATTGATTCTATCATGTAGCACAACATCAATGGAACACTTTCCCTATAACTTCAATGAAACTCTTACTCATCCCAGCTCAAATTTTCTTACCATGAGCCTTTTGAATATTCTTATGTATTCATTAGATAACCATCTGTCAATGATAGACCTCGAGCCTTAGCTGAAGAACCCGATGCTGAAAAAAAGGATTTAACAGCTCTACTTTGGTAAATTCACCAGATATAAACCATTTTCAAGATGATCACCTCTTCCAAAGCAAAGTGCCCAGCTAACTGAATTGATGTCTTTTTTCCTGGGAAAATTGCAGTACCCATGCGTGTCTAACAAATTCTTCTTTTTTCTCGTCATGGTACATTTTTGCTAAAAACAGGGCTCTACCTTATCAAATAGTTAACCAAGCAGAGCCTTTAAGACAATTTATAGTATAACTTCCTCGCAGCCTTGGCTGACAAAAATGATTGCTCCTTTCGTGCTAAAAGTTACAGGGTACCGACTAGGGACATGTAGTGTATTGATTTATTTTTGGTTGTTCACGTGTAGCAGCCGACCACATTAGTAATGAGAAGTATACTTGATTACTATGAAAACTGTAAATACTCAAAATTTCAAATGATTCACCATGTAGTGGCGGAGCCAGAAATTTGTTCCAAGGTGAGCCATTGTATTATTAGCACTACAAATTTGCGAGGCAGTTTAAATAGTTTGTCCACGCGCTGATTTGCTTTTTTCTTTTATGTTTTTTTTTCCATGATGACAACAAATGTTCTTTCTATTGACTATTAAATAATCATTATTTATGTAAACAAACAATTGTTAATTTATTCACTCATCAATAAAGTTAATTTACATAATAATGAAATGTCTTGTATGTACCAGTATATTTGTACCCCTACGAACGACCATCATTGGGTACTACTATAAGAGCCACTCACTAATGAGGCGTGTTTGATTGCCTACTATTATGGCATTCTCGCTTGCCTACTAGTGAGGCGTGCTTGCTTGCCCGCTACTATGATATCACTTGGCTACTAGTGAGGCGTGCTTGCTTGCCTGCTACTGCGGCATTCCTGCTTGGCTACTAGTGTGGCATTCGGGCATGCCCTCTATTGGAGCAATGATACTGCCCACTAATATAGCACCCAAGTTATATATAGCAGGTCCAGAGATATCTCAAGGGATTTTTTCTATATAAAGTTTTTGGAAATATTTCATCAAATAAGGAAAGGGTAATTTAAGCAATAAGAAGCTTAACATATTCATTTTCCTATAAATACCCAACAATCATTTCAAACAAAGAACTACGTGCATTTTTTAGACTTGATTCTAAAGAACGATTTGGATTTGCTGTGGAGGCAAAGCCATTGGTGGTACTTACTCTCACTTCATATCAACCTCTCCAACAACTTCATTGGTGTGTTTGCGTGAGTTCTCATCCAAACATAATTGGCGCTGTCCGTGGTCCTTTTTGACGGGCCCTCTTCCACGTTACTTCTTCCAAGCACCATTAATGACAAAAACTACAAGGTCCCAGGCGAACAAGAATCCAAGAGCACAACAACAACAACAACAACAACAAGAAAATCTGGAAGTTCTAGTCAATCAGGAAGTGATAGATCAACCCGCTGCAACAGATCTGCAAGATCAGCCTTCACAACTCCAAGTGCCACGACAACCCAGATCTAGACGTCTACCACCTCAGGCTCTAGTAATTCACTCTCAAGATCTATATGCTACAAATGCAAACGAAGTAGATCCTGAAAATATGGCGGCAAATGATGATTACCTTACGTTAGAAATGATGCGTCAAAAGTCTATAAGAGAGAAGGAATGCAACAAAAACTTGCAAAAACAACTAGACCAAGGGAAGCAAGTACAGAGGGATGATGTCGATGTTGCATCTTCCACATCGGCAAGAGCCCCCAGATCTAGCGAAAACCAGAGTGTATTCAATTGAATACAAGATAATAATGGCAGATCTCATCCATTGGAACCCATCCCCGAACATTGTCAAGATCACTCGAGGTCAAGCAGACATTCATCCCATTCAAGAGGGTGATCTAGATCTCAAAATACCAACAACACTAGGCATAGCAGTGGTTATAACACAGGGCACAGAGAACAACAATACACATTGTTAGGTAATCATCATACCTCCCTTAACAGGACAAGGTCATTGAACGTTGATCGTATCGCATCAGAAAGGTAGACAACAACCACAATAAGAGGTAGTGCTGGACGCCAAGATCATGACCTCATAACCGAATTGCATCACGACCTTAGACATGGTTTGAATGCGGCAAACCGATACAGAAGATTTAACGCAGATCAGCCTAGAATGCAACCACACCAAACGAAGAACAACAACCTAGCTTGTCTTACCAACACAGATACTGTAGTCCAAGGCACCAGCAAAATCTAGAAGTAAGCAACAACTAGGGGCAACCACACCGTAAGATGCAATATAGTGAAGTCACTCCTCAAGTCGAAAGTCAAGAGGCCGTAGGAGCAGCATTTACGGAACAACAAATCATAGACATTATCAAGAAAACAATGACCAATGCGGGTGTGGTTGAAACTCGATGGAAAGACCTTACAGTGAACGAAGATGTCGTTGGGAGATTTTCTCTGATCATACAAAATGCAAAACATCAAGACGGCTTCAAACAACCAGATTTTCCTAAGTTTGATGAAGCAGGAGGTGACCCGAACGATCATGTCATGGAATTTAAAAACAGACTAATTCTCTGGGGTGGAGATGACTCCCTCTTATGCAAACTTTTTCTATCAACATTAAAAGGAGAAGCTCTCCGTTGGCTCTCCAGCCTGCCAGCTCGTTCTATCACATCATTCCAAGAATTAGCAAGTCAGTTCACAGACCGGTTCAAGCATAGTTAGACACGTCCAAAGGATATCAACATCTTGCTAAATACCAAGCAGCAAAAGGACAAAACTCTGTCAAAGTTTGTAATTCGTTTCTGCCAAGTGCAAGCAGAGGTTACTGATGTCCCTGACGTAATGATCGTTCATGCATTCGAGGAAGGAATATATTTCGATAAAAATGGAATTTACCATTCCCTTGTATGAGACCCCCCGCAATCTAAGTCCAATTTGTTTACACAAGCACAACAGTTCATTAACGTCGAAGAAGATGTTATATCAAAAGCCTCAAGAGACAAAGATTATTTTCAAAGTAAAGATTCAAGCGATGGTAAAGCCAAACAGAAGCAAAACACTGCGGAAAGACAACAAAAATCAGACACGGTTCGCGAAGAAATGAAGCTCACTCCATTAAAGGCCAAATATGCAGCAATATATGAGAAGATTAAAATATGTAACTTACTTTTTTCTCCAATGCCCTTACCTGAAAACACAAAGTCTAGGAGTGACAAAAATCTTTGGTGTCACTTATATAATGATTTCGGTCATGAAACTGAAGATTGCAGATCCCTCAGGGGAAAGATACAAAGGTTAGTTGAAAAAGGATAGTTATGCAAGTTTTTACTTCCAAAGACTATGAAGCAAAATTTAGCAATGACGGGCTACAATGTCATCCTAGCTGGTCATGCCAAAATTAATGATATTTCACGAACAAGGTAGAAGTATGACCAACGAGCCAAGTTCGGTTTCTTGCGTGAATTTTATCACATAAATAACATTGATTTTGCAGAAGGAATTCGTTCAGAAACTACCGAACCCGGTCCCTTATGTTTTAGTGATAAAGACCTAATGGGCGTCCATCATCCTCATTATGATGCGGTCGTCATCTCTGCTTTCATTGGATTATGGCGAGTTCAGCACATAATGATAGACACGGGAAGTTCTATCAGCATCATTTTTGTAGGTTGCTACAAGAACATGCAGCTATCAGAGAATTTGGTGGTTGCAGAAAATAATCCAATAGTCAGTTTCGATGGAACAGCAACAATCTTAATGGGAAGAGTTTCTTTACTAGTCACACTCATAGACAAGATGGCAGACATTGAATTCCTTCTGATGAATTGCAAATCCCCTTACAATGCAATTTTAAAAAGGGATTGGCTCCACAGTATGGGGGCAGTAGTCTCTACTTTTCATCAGGCAGTCAAATTCCCATCCCTCAATAAAATTTGTAAGATACGGGGCGACTAAATGGCTTCCCACAGCTACCATGAAAAAGTCTTGGAGGAGTATTGTCAGTCCGATATGCGAGGAAATACAGTTCTTAGCAATTCGCAGGAGGTGTCTAAGTCAGAATCAATACCACACAATATTTGTACTGCTAGTTTACGAAATGAAGGGCCACCAACTATAGACCGCCTCTTAGAAGTGCAAATTGGGAATTCTAGCGGCGAAACAACTTTCATATCGGTGAAATTGTCATAAAGCAAACAAGCGGAGATGATTGTCCTCCTCAGAAAAAACAAGACGATATTTGCTTGGTCAATAGAACAAATGCCTAGACTTAGCCCAAATATTGCATGCCATAAGCTTGACATTGATCCTACAATCAAGCCAGTGCAACAGAAACCTAGGCGTATGACACCAGATAGAAAACTCAAGGTCAAAGAGGAGATCGATCGTCTACTCTCGGTCAAGCCTAAGAAAGATGCCTAAGAAAGATGGTAAAATGAGAGTGTGCATCAATTTCATGATCCGTAACAAAGCTTGCCCGATTTATCCCTACCCTCTTCTGCGGATATCAGAATGGGTAGATGCCACATCTGGCTACCAGCGGTTATCATTTATGGATGTTTCTTTAGGATACCACCAGATTCTACTATCTATTAAAGACCAAGAAGCAACTACATTCATAGCTGATCAGGGAATTTTTTGTTACTAGGTCATGCCTTTTGGTTTAAAAAACACGGGTGGCACTTATCAGAGGATGATTAACACCATATTTGGAGATATGTTAGGCAAGATAATGGAGGCATACATTGATGACATGATTGTAAAATCCAAGCATAAGGGAAATCACATCTCTGACTTACAATCAGTTTTTGACAGAATTGAAGAATTTCAACATGTGGCTCAATCCTTCGAAAGGCGCTTCCGGGCTAATCTCCAAAAAATTTCTTGGGTATTTGATGACTCGTCGAGGCATCAAAGCTAACCCAGCGCCAAAAACAAAAAAGGATTGAGCCATGCCAGCGCCAAAAACAAAAAAGGAGATTCAACAGCTCACAGAACGCTTAGCAGCTTTCAACCGTTTCATCTCTAAGTACTCGGACAGATGTCGTCCTTTCTTTCAGACTTTAAAGGACTCAGCAGGGTGGAATGATGACTGTGAAAATACCTTCCAATCCATCAAGAAATACTTAGTCTCGCCACCAATGTTGGCCAGCCCATCCACAGGGCAACCTGTCGGAGTTTACTTGGCCGCTACAAACACTACAGTTAGTGCAGTACTGTTCATCGATGGAGAAGACGGTCGTCCAATCTTCTTCATTAGTAAGACCCTAATGGGGGTGGAAACTAGATATATGAGAGTTGAAAAAATTGCTCTAGCATTGGTTCATGCTGCCAGACACCTCAAGCTATACTTCCAAGGAAGATTGGTCAAGGTATACACTAAATACCCACTTCGCAAAGTTTTCCGCAATGCTCAAGAATCAAGCAAACTGGCTAAATGGGACATCTATTTAAGCACTTACAGTATTGTCTTTGAACCTCGCATTTCAGAAAAGGGTTACACCCTTGCATCCCTAATGACAGATTTCCAATTTACTATTTTGTCCCTGAAATCAACCAAGACGAGGGCATCTCTAGTGAAGCGCTAGCAGTTGGAGGGCGAGGAAAGCCAACAAATCTTACGGCCCCATCACCCGATTCATAGATGGTTTACACGAATGTCTCACACAACAAAGCTGGCTCTAGATTAGGATGTGCTTTTATCAAGCTAGACAATTAGTAGTTTGGGCCGACAGTTCCTTAGAACTGGTCCTTGAAGTAATTTTCTTTTATTTTTCAGATTATCACTCATCAATAAAATGCATTATTCCACATTTCTTTATTTTCATTCAGCTAGTTAGTCAAAAATAATATATATTAATTACTCAATTACCATTCTTAAAGAAAAGCAGTTGATAGGAAAGCTAAACTATAAAAAACATATACAAACCCAAAAGTCGTGGAGTTTGCGTTTTCAACACCACTCTCCACGCACCAAAACTGTCATGGAGTTTACGTTTTCAACACCTCTCTCTATGCACCAAAAAGTCGTTGAGTTTGCGTTTTCAACACCTCTCTCCACGCACCAAAAAGTCATGGGGTTTGTATTTTCAACACCTCTCTCCATGCACCAAAAGTCGTGGAGTTTGCATTTTCAACACCTCTCTCCACGCACCAAAAAGTCATGGGGTTTGTGTTTTCAACACTTCTCTCCATGCACCAAAAAGTCATGGAGTTTGTGTTTTCAACATCTATTTCCATGCACCAAAAAGTCATGGAGTTTGTATTTTCAACACCTCTCTCCATGCACCCAAAAAAAAAAAAAAATCAAATAAGCAAATAAGCGGATAACACCAACAAACACTATACTTAAAGCACAAATATTATTCATGCAAGAAGTGCATGAACCAGCATACCCCAGGTTGCAAAGGCAAAAATGTCTTACGGTTCACTAAGCTGGAATCGAGTTATAGCCTCAACCCCTAATCAAATAACACACTTTGCAACATAGTGTATCATAAGCAACGTTTAATAGTCTTAGCCTACACAAGTGCATCCTATCACAAGTCCTTTTTCATCGACTCATATCCCCATAAACAAACATATAGTTCTTCTTCAACTTGAACTCAATTGTCTTTAAAGTGGGTATAGTAGTACCGCAACCACCTATGAATTAAGTCTTGTGGTTTCAATGCAATCATAGTTAAATATATACATAAAAGCTCTGTACTAACTTCATTATACAAGTTATACAAATGGCTTCTTTATCATAAATTATATCAAACAACAAAACAAGGAGTATATATTTGTATATGCAGTTGTTTTACTTCTTGCAATATGTGTATCCAAGTAATACACATGTCTAAAATATCCTCCACACCTTTCGCATTATTCGAACTCATCTCCGTTACCAATGGATTATTCATATACTCTTCGACCATCTCGGTAGAGAAAACTATATCATCTATCGGCTTCAGTGCCTCTATCACATCATCATCAAGAAATACAGTGGGAATGTGATTCGTGTTGTGGATTGGAATACCATTTGTGGCATACAAGGAGACACTAGGCACACCATTTTTAGTCCCATCTTCAATAACACGATTGGAGGCGACTTGGACCCATTCGATTTCCGTAAACGGTGGCTGCTTCTCCATAGTTTTAACGTCCTTTTCGAAAACAAGAATATCAGTAATCATAGCCTCATGGTTTAAAGCAACATGATGTGGCTAATGCTCAACACCCTGGGTAAATTGCCCCTAACCAGCTCTTTTGGCATCAATACCAATACTAGCATTAACAGATGCCATATCAAACGGGTGGTTACTACTATCAGCTTTGTCATGCACGCACTTGCATCGTAGATATTTCAATCACACTATTTCATTCTTTTGCAGTAATATAATGTTTATTCTTTGCCGCAAGAAACGAATTTCATCCGACGAAGAGGGGGCGGTGTATGTACGAGTATACTCGTACCCCTATGAAACGACCATCATTGGGTACTACTATAAGAGCCGCCCACTAATGAGGAGTGTTTGCTTGCCCACTACTATGGCATTCCCGCTTGCCTACTAGTAAGGTGTGCTTGCTTGCCCGCTACTGTAATATCACTTGCCTACTAGTGAGGCGTGCTTGCTTGCCTGCTACTATGGCATTCCTGCTTGCCTACTAGTGTGGCATTCGGGCATGCCCTCTATTGGAGCAATGATACTGCCCACTAATATAGCACCCAAGTTATATATAGCAGGTCCGGAGATATGTCAAGGGATTTTTTCCATATAAAGTTTTTGAAAAGATTTCATACAAAGAGTGAAATATCTCATCAAATAAGGAAAGACTATTTTAAGCAATAAGAAGCTTAACATATTCATTTTCCTATAAATATCCAACAATCATTTCAAACAAAGAACTACGTGCATTTTTTAAACTTGATTCCCGATAACGATTTGGATACGTAGGCAGCCATTGGTGGTACAGTCTCTCTCACTTCATATCAACTTCTCCAACAACTTCATTGGTGTGTTTGCGTGAGTTCTCACCCAAACATGTCTAATTTTAAAGTGTATGATCACAACTACTAGTTAGGTTAATTGCTTTATTGGGCTAAATAATATAAGTAATTGGATAGGATAGTTAGTATTTGTTTTATTAATTTATATAGTAATTTTTTAAGAAGGTTATCTATATGTATTTCTCGTTTCACCCTTTTTCCTCTTGGAAAAAAAAAAAAAAAAAAAAAAAAAAAAAGAAGAGAAAGAAGTCGCATGTTTTTTTAATTCTAATACATTTCATATGGTTTTTAATAATTGGAGGAGCATGCAAAGAATAATGGAATAGATTTATCGTAACACTTTCTTTCTTTGCATAAATGAAATTTAGTGCCTGTGGACCCATGTGTTAAGGTACGAAACCCAGATTGAAGTCAAAGTAGAATGAAATTACCATATCCCACACGAAAACTTGGTTTTTATGAAGTCGAGTCCCGTATGTACGAACTTTTTGCTTTCTGCTTTATGACAAATGAAATGCTTTAATTATTCCAAGACCAAAAGAGACAATAATACATGGTACAGGGAGTTGTTAGTCAAAGTTTTACAAGAGCTAGCAACTAGTAGTACTTTTTTTTCTTGGAATCCAGGGTACGCTAGGTCGGCTAGGATGTACTCTCGGACCCCCTAGCTCCGCCACTGACACCATGTATTCTTAAAAATCACAAACTTCCCCTGTTGGGTATAATCTCTGAATCTGAAGTGAATACAACAGGTTTTAGTAATAAAACCAGTCCTCTGTTAAGTTCAACAGTTTCAGTGTTGTGTAATTTGTATAAACCAAATTTTAGTGATGATTCTATAAAGATGAGATGGAGAGATGGAGAGATGCAATAAACATGATAGTCATTTGTATTGCCACTATTTGTACAGGAGCAGTGGTTATAAATGGTACAAGATTAATTTCTCTCATTTTTTTATTTTTTATTTTTTATCTATTTATTTTTATTTTTATTTCTTTTTATTTTTATTTCTTTTATAGTAGGTTACTTTGATAGTTTGTACACGGGTCCGTTTTGAGGTGGAACCGACAACCAAAAGGACTTACTCGGTTTCCTAACATAGAACCATAGCCGAACTGATCAGAAGCAGAAACCGAACCAAACTTTTGGGATCGGTTGTGTCAGTTTTTCAGTTTCAAAAAGGGCAGAAAAAAACTTTTCTGTAAGAAAAATTAATCAAAACAAAAAACAAGTTTTACAACTGATCTTTGATATTCGTAAGTAGTTTTTCTAATTTAAAGTCAAATATCCAAATGCTCTTGAAACCTTCTCCAAATTTAACCATGGTGAATACCAAAATGATGATAATAACTCATGGAAAGGGGTGGGGTTGTAAATTTGTTAGGGGAAGAAAACGGTTGGGTGAATGGTGAAAGAGGAGTAATGAAAATATGTGGGTTTTCTTGGCATTATACCAATATCAACGAGAAAAAATTTGTGGGTTAACTAGTATTACCCCCTACTAGATGAGCCAATTAGGATTTCTTTTTACTAGATAAAAAATTAGGGTCTCTCCCCTAAACACACGACAACTTGGTTTGACCATTAACTTACAAGTCAAACAATTGAAAATTACACAAATGTCCTCATTGTTTTCAAAAAGAAAATATTCTATTTTAATTAGGTGGGGGCATTTATGTCATTTTCAATTATTTGACTTAAAAGTTAACGGTCAAACCAAGTTGACCGTGTGTTTAGGGGGGAGACCCTAATTTCCCATCTAGTGGGGGGAAATCCTAATTGGCTCATCTAGTGTGTGTGTGGGGGGGGGTAACACTAGTTCACTCAAAATTTGCTCCTAAGCGCTTAGGAGCAAAAAATTCATAAGCAGACGAAAATATCGACCGATATATCGATATATCAGCGATATATATCGGTATTTGGGGTACCCGATATAGATATATTCTGATATATCGGTTAGATATATTGATACTCTTTTGAATCGATATATATCAATCGATATATATCATTATCCGATATATATCATTGACTTTGTTGACTTTGACCAATCTTTGACCGATTTTTTGTTGATATTTCTTATATATATCGGTTTATATCATCGATATTTATGATATTTTACGTTATATCGACATATAAAAAAAAATTGACAAATCAACTAAAAGATATATATCAACCAATATATCCGATATATATCGTTTTTTGAGGGTCCGATATATCGACCGATATCGAAATATTGGGCCTTGCTCCTAAGCACCCATCCACCATCTTTTTATCTATTGATTAACTTTAGTTAATTAAAATCTAACAAAATATTTATTTTATTTATTCTCCAAATTATCATTCCATTTTTTCTCCACAAATCTTTCAATTTTTTTGTGTTTCCATAAAAAAAATTATTAATTTTAATTAAAAATTAAAAATTTGCATGTATGTGTTGCACATTCTTAATGGGGTTCTCCTTAATTCAATTACAGCGTGAATTTCTCAAATTTATTTTGTATTGGCTATTATCATAAGTATTTTGGGTTGTAATAAAATTGCAGTTTGTAATTGCATTTACGTTTCTTTAAGAATTATGATAAAATTTAAGAGTTTTTTTCATAAATGTTAATGTTCATAAATATTAGTGTAGTTTTTTTTTTTTAATGTAAGGTTATTCTTTATTTATGGAAACACAAAAAAAAAAATGAAAGATTTGTGGAGAAAAAATTGGAATACGGGTAGAGAGAATAAATAAAATAAATATTTAGTTTGATTTTAATTAACTGTTGTTAATCAATATATAACAAAATGGTGGATGTGTGGTGGATGGCTGCTTAAGAGACTTTTCGCTCCTAAGAGTATTTTTAGGAGAGAAACCAAGAAAACACCAAATATATAAATATATATATATATATATATATATATATATATATATATATATATATATATATATATATATATATAAATATATATGTTAAAGATTAAGCTTGGGTTAAGGCAGACCCCCACCTGTTATTATTGCAAAAGGTTAAACCTTACAAGCCTCCCTAAGAGTTAGATCATTAAAAGGAGGAACACAAAAACTCTACCGACAGGCTTCAAGCCTAACATAGATAATAACAAACTAGTCGTTCTACAATCGAACCTAAGAAAGTAGAGATAGTAGTCCTACTTCCTAGTCATATGATTTCTTTAACAATCTTAGGATGATCCTTTCTAAGATGAGTATGCGCTTTCTCATAGTTGCAAAATAAACCTTCGCATGCATAACACACATAAGTGAGTCCGCAAGTATCATCCAAATTTTTTTTGGTGTAGTCCTCAAGATTTCTCATCTTTTTGTTTTTCAGTAGATTTGTGCTTACCCAATTCTCTACCTCCGATCTTATAGGTCTTTCTCCAGGAATAGTGCTCATCCTCACTGACCGGCTGAACCCGAGTGGGTTGCCTACGTACCCCTTCTTTGGGGGATCAAGCCGAACCGTAGTTCTCCCTCCTTTCTCTCCCCTTTTCTCCTCTTTTATATATCTCCTAACCACCTCTCTCTCTCTAACCGCTAACCGCTCCCTTATCCCACGATCTTCTTTCTAGTTCCTTGACCACTAATTGTCTAACTATCTCTTGATATATCGCGGCTTTGTTATCGTATTCCCGTATGCCCCTTCACTATTCTGCCTCCCTTTGGGTCACTGAAACCATACTGGTCCCTATGCCCCTCCAGATTCCGCGCCCCTTACATGATTCGCGGACTAGATCACGTGCTCCCTCTTTCTTCTACCTTACGATGTCTCGGTCCCGAAGACATGTCATCTTGATGGTCATGAATTAGGCTGATACAAATACCCCCTCTCGGGTCCGTCGACGAAGACGGTGGACCCGAGAAGACCTTGACGTCCCCTGTATACGTACTTGAATTCCAAACCTTCGCAGTATCATGACGTGATCTCATAATTTTGTGTAATCCTCTAACACTAGCTCTGTGCCATCTCGAATTATCTAATAGTTTGAATATGTCTCCATTTATATCATTCTGGCTCATATTGATATTTTCTCAGCTCATCTCTTGAAGTTTTTCACCCCTACAAGTTTAAGGGTGTGTCCAAACAACGCTTGTTTTGGACAAGAGGGTCCACGGATGGCTCCTCCCACCTGCTCCACTCAGATAGCACGGAATATATTCGGATAGCTTGCCCCCAGTTTGTTTTTCCACGGCCTTGAACTAGGCGGTGTCATCGACAATGACTCGGTTTGCTCTCGCGTTACCGTTACTTGCCCCTGCTCTCCTTTATTGAACTCACTAGCATGTCTGCGATGTGTCTCAACCTAGCCATCAACTCTCCTTCAAAGAACTCACTACATAAGTTGATTCGCACATACAACACAGAAGGGCTCATCCCCCGCTTTTTTGATGGCCAGTTGTGAAGTTTGTTGGGGTTGCCCCAAGATTGATTCAACATCTAGTCCGCTGGGCCCCCCCCGCTCGTGATTCGGATATTCAACCGCCCCAAGATGATTCGGCTCATCCCCCGGCTTTCCCCCCGCTTTCTTTGATCAGCTGTGAAGCTTGTTAGGGTTGTCCCCAAGTTTGATTCGGACATCTAGTCCGCGAAGGGCTCATCCCCCTCGCTCTCTAGCTTATAGGCAGCTCATTTTGCCCCAAGCTTGATTCGGATCTCAAGGGTCCACGGCGGGCTCATCCCTCCGCTCTCTGGCTTATAGGCAGCTCATTTTGCCCCAAGCTTGATTCGACATCTGCGGGTCCACGGCGGCTCATCCCCCGCTCTCGGCTTAGAGGCAGCCCTCAATTTGCCCCCAAGTTTTATTCGACATCTAGTTCGCGAGGGCTCATCCCCTTGAGCTCGGGCTTATAGGCGCCTCATTTTGCCCCAAGCTTGATTCGATATCATGGGTCCACGAAGGGCTCATCCCTCCGCTCTCGGGCTTATAGGCAGCTCATTTTGCCCCAAGCTTGATTCGACATCTGCGGTCCACGGCGGCTCATCCCCCGCTCTCTGGCTTAGAGGTAGCTCAATTTGCCCCCAAGTTTTATTCAGACATCTAGTCCGCGAAGGGCTCATCCCCCCACTGCCTTTGGTCACCAGAAGCTGATGGGGCATTCGGTTTGCCCCCAAGTTATTTTCATTCATAGCCCAATACTCATTAAACAATTTGAAGAAGTATGCTCTCTATTTCATTGATACAACATTTAACACAAACTATCATTCCTCACTTTAGCAATATTTAAAAACATGCTTCCTCTCTTTTAATTGAAAAACTAAACAAAAACTCCGAGGTTCCCCGTATAGCTAGTACGGGGCTCGACTCTGGTCTTACTCAATGTTATAACATGCAATATACATTTAATGCAGACAGTAAACTCTTTGATGATAATATAGTGTATGCAAATAAGGTAATAGATGGGGTGAGATGGATCCATCTCTCAACACCAACTCAAACTCCGCTTCCACCTGCGCGGTCAGCAGCTTCTTTTTCCTTTCTCTCAGAACTGAAACTTTCATGTTCGAGTATTGTCCAAATAACATGTGAGATATAATGTAGAACATTCAGCGAAAATGCATATATACAAGAAATAACAACGATCATATGCTAGATACTATGTATAATCCATCTTACCCTGAGGTGTATGGCCATGTTACCCATCCGGGTCCGCGGACACCTAGATAGTTTGGCGTTAACAGGTCTGCGGAATATCACGAGGTTTGGGGATAACCCAACTCTATTCCCACATATATCTTTACCAAGGATGGGGACAAGACTTGTGCGCCCCATGCAACAACACCGGTTGACAACCGAGTCACCACTCGCCTGCCTATTATGTACATGGCGGTAAAATAAACGAAGTTACCGCCCGCGGTGTATGTCTCCCACCTTTTTGTAATCGCCTTTACCATCTCAGATTCGACGCCCAATCTGTATATCTCAATCTCAAACTCTGGATCTTCTTGTTCCTTTGCCTCGAAACTATATAGTCGTTGATATCAGATAGCGCGAAGCATATCCGAAGACAGCTCGGCCATATCCCCAAGTATACACTTCTCCGCGAGTACCAACAGCCACACTATGGAACTTTGCAGCAGAAACCATCTTAATAGATAAGCCTTGAAGTGCATCAACTCTGCAAGGCAATTTCTATATATGCGCATTCCCAGTTCCAAGTTGATAGTTAACACCACTTCCCCAACTGAAGACCTCCGCATTACGTTCACTTCCAGTAACCTGTAACACAGGCCCAGATAGGAGATCAATAGGGATTCGCCTCTTAGAATCCTCCAGCATAAGAGAACCACCAGATTGAAGGAGGATGCTTGCTACTGCACGACGACCAAAATAGAGAGCCCTATGTAGGCTATTCCATCCAGATTCTCCATCCCTGGCATCAGGATCAACACCTGCTGCAATTAGTCTCCTCACAATAGGTATGTTATTTCTCCATGTTGCAATGTGAAGAGGAGTAAGCCCAAACACATTCCTTGCATCAATGTTCCCTCCATTCTTCTTCAAAAATGCTAAAGCAGAATCAACTTCAGACAAGGACCCTTCTCTTGCAACACACCACATATCCTTAGGCCCTCCTCAAGCGCGTTTTATGGCGGGCATTTGTTTGTGTCTTGTGCTCTAAGGGAGACACTAGACCATCCATGTGTACAAATTAAATTAACACTTTACTAAATTTCCTTCCTTATCACACTATTGACCTACGCGTCCAAACCGTCTTCTTATAACTTAAAATTGGATTCCTCTTCACCTACGGATCAATAAGCAATATGCTCTAAAACAATAAAAGCTCAAAGCCAATCAATAGAACACCGCCCGTCTCGACCACCTTCCTCGATGATGACTAGATGCTATTTTGACCGTGATATGTAGACCTTGCTCATCATCCCCATTACGGTGAACACAAACCAGCTGCCCCAACACTGTTCATGGGGAACTACACAGTTCTAACTTTCAACGGAAGCCAGATGCTACACGTGTAATACCCATAGATTTCAATTTGAAGAAGAAGAAGACATGAGCAAGATTCATGAAGAGAGAGAATGAGAAGAAGAAGACGAAGTTTTCCCCACAGACGGCGCCATTTGTGCTTACCCAATTCTCTACCTCCGATCTTATAGGTCTTTCTCCAGGAATAGTGCTCATCCTCACTGACCGGCTGAACCCGAGTGGGTTGCCTACGTACCCCTTCTTTGGGGGATCAAGCCGAACCGTAGTTCTCCCTCTTTTCTCTCCCCTTTTCTCCTCTTTTATATATCTCCTAACCACCTCTCTCTCTCTAACCGCTAACCGCTCCCTTATCCCACGATCTTCTTTCTAGTTCCTTGACCACTAATTGTCTAACTATCTCTTGATATATCGCGGCTTTGTTATCGTATTCCCGTATGCCCCTTCACTATTCTGCCTCCCTTTGGGTCATCAAACCATCTTTGGTCCCTATGCCCTCCAGATTCAAGGTCCCTCCGGATTCAAGCGCCCCTTACATGATTCAAGGATTTGGATCACGCGGCTCCCTCTTTCTTCTACCTTACGATGTCTCGGTCCCGAAGACATGTCATCTTGATGGTCATGAATTAGGCTGATACAAGTAACGACTTTACTTTCTTCATCATTGCCAGTGTAGGCTCTACTTCTCCTGAATCACGCTCTTGGATCTGCTTGCTTCTTTTTGGCTTCACAGTTGTCCATTGATTTTGAACCTTAGAAGGTGCTACATACCTTGATGAGCTCTTTTGCAAAACAATTGTTAGGGATACTGCATCCGTAAAGAACTCAGTCTCATTCTCTGAGAGATCATCATCTTCATCCTCATTTCCAGCAACTAGTCTTTCATACATGTTTCGTTCTCTACTACATGGCAGTTGGTTAATCGGAATACCTCTAGGCTGACTCTGGATTAATGTAACCATATTACTCTTATCTCTCTGGTTACTTGAAGTTCCTCTTTGCGAAAAGGTGTTCACATGAGGAATATCCATAGTTTCCCCAATCATATTTACTATAGGAGTTGTTATCTCAGCAGGCACATAAAGTACTAGCTAAAATCCAATGGAAGGATCGTTTCTAGTCTCATGTACACCAGTATTGAGCTCTTCAATCTCTGTTCCATTCCCCTGAGCACCACTACTCTGGCTATTTGGTTCATGTTGGACAGTTGTACTAGTGGGCTGCTCCGGGATCTCTTTGCCTCTATCATTTCTTATGCAACTTGTTCCTGCACTATCAGAGAGGGCATTAGGATGACTCCTAACTCTCCATATTCTTCTATTCACATCTTCTCCACTTCCATTGCCAGCATACATTATAGTATTCCTCATAGCATTCTCATAGCTTACATTGGCATTAGGAGTTATTCTTTCATTCTGCCTTCCTTCCTATGAACTGGTTACATTGTTAGCATCCAATCTAGTAGATTGTACAGTATTGAGTCTACTCATTCTTCCACTTCTGTTAGTGGTATTCAACCTCCTTGAATTTGCATCACCCAAACATTTTTTAGTTTCATGCCCAAACTTTTGACACTTCTCACATCTTTTTGGGATCCAAGGGTACTCAAACGAGATAATCTGTTCATCTCCTGGTGCTAGTTTGACTGTAAATGAATCTGGAAGCTTGGTAGAAACATTTACCTCAATACATAGTCGAGCATAATCGATTCGCTTCTTTTGCTTTGTAGCTTCATCCTGACTAAAAGGAATGCCCACCTTGCTAGCTACGAACCCCAAACCATCATCAGTCCACAGCTCCTTAGGGACGTTGTGACATTTAACCCACACAAGGATTGTTGTTACCATTGCTCGCTGTTTTTCAACATTTCGAGTCCATGGACTTATGATAAAGCAACGACCACCAATAAAGATTGGACCTTCCTCTAAAACCATCATCAGTCCAAATCTCCTTAGGGACGTTGTGACATTTAACACCAAATATTTGAAACAAACCAAATGCCAAACCAAAAAAACACCAACCAACTTCAGGAGAAACATCAAATATTCGACACCAAACCACGCACGGCTTTCGCAAAACCGTGCAAGAGACCAAGCCAAGCCCAAGCCCACGCGGTTTTCGGTAAACCGCGACACATCAAAATTTGGTGTTCGAAACACTACGAGACATAGGCCCAAACTAACACCAAAGGTCACGCGGTGTTCGCAAAACCACGTGGTTTATCCAAAGCCGCGAGAGAGATTTGATACAGCACCAAAGCAAACACCAAATTTTTGCCGATTTGGTGTTTGCTTTGGTGTTTGCTTGGTGTTTTCATCAAAATATGTGTCTCTCCTGAAGATGAAAAATTACCAAATTATTGAAAATTTGATGTTTGATGCTAGGATAGTGTCTCTCCTAAAGATGCTCTAAGCGCTTGGGAATGAATTTTTTTCTCAATATCAACTATATTAGCAATTAGTAACCCAGCAATCAGGGCGTCTCTGAGGGCGTGCAAAATGGGCGACAACACAGGGCCCATATTTGTGAAGGCCCCAAAAACATTGCTAAACAAAACTAGTGTCCAATCAAATAGTGACACGTGTAAATAAGTTCAAAATGTGCTAAATCTTCCATGTATATTTCTCACTTTTTCCTATTTTCACTCCACATACGATTGATATTCCAAACTTGCCCAAAAAGTTCAAAATATTTAGAGGTTTTGCCTTAAAACAGATTAATTTGGTAACTCATTAAAATCTCTTAATGGTAACTAAATCGGAATAAAACCTTTGAAAATATCTATCTAATAAAAAGGCTTTAGGGGAGGGGTTCTAGGGACATATATTTGAAAAAAACGTAAACAAACTCAAAATCGTTATGACATTTATAAGTTTTAGATTAGGCTAATTTTTTTTGTAGATATGATCTCCAAAATATTCTAAACATTGTCACAAATAATCAAAAAAAATAAAATTTTCTAAACTTGGCAAATATAGTATCAAAAATGTGAAAATGAACGATCCACAATTAGCCAATTTTTTTTAATTTGTTGACGACATTGGATGGGGTTACAAGTTTTGGATTTGAATAATTTTTTGTGATAATGTTTTAAGTAGTTGGAAGATCATATGTACAAAAAAAAAAATTAGCCAAATCTAAAACTTAGAAATGTCTTAAAAATCATGAGTTTGTTTAGGTGTTTTTCTAATATATGTCCTCAGAACCCCTCCCCTAGTATATATAATAAAGTTGTTGCTTAGGTGTTTGTTATACTTATACTTACTAGCAAAGTAGAAAACTCCAGTAATTCTGATATAGTAGTGATTCTGTTAATTAGCAGGTTCAAACTCGGGACAACTTCAATGGAAGATGTCTACAAGTCCCGATGGGAAGCGATTTCTGCTTCAAGTACTTGTTCTTGATCTAATGGCCCACCTCTGGTCATCACGGAATAGCAGCTTAGCAAATGAGATCGTATCTGAAGCTCTCCTCTTTATTAAGTCTAATGGTTTAATAAATTGGAAAGTTTGGACGTGCTGCATCTGCGATGAGAAATTTACAGCGATTCTCAGTTGCATTTTCAACATGTTGTGGAACTGCACTTGACCATGAGGTTTTCTCCCAAACTTTATTCCGTCTTTGTCACACCCCAAATTTCCAGACAATATTTAAAATAATTATATTCAATTATCTGGAAACCTGGGGTGAAACAAAACCCAAAACCCTGTTATCAAACATGATATATACAAAACTGAAAGCAAAAGAAAACTAAAAGGAACAATCCTTAAATCACATTATTAAACTACAAAGAAACTAACCAACTCTATTACATCTGTCTCAAAACAAAATCGTACCCTTCAGAAAATCTTAAACCAGAAGACTCCAAGAGCAACTCCAAATCACGTGTCCTTATCCACTGCACTCCACCATCTATGTTTCCAAGAACACACCCACGTTGCAAAACAAAACAAACATGGGTCAGCAAATTGAATTTGCTTGTATGAGTAGACTAACAACAAAATATATATAATAATCTTTCAAATTAATAAATATAACATTACCAACCATTTCAACTTGGAAGACAATATAGTTCCGTTTTCCAAAACGGCGTGTAATTTCTTCCCAAGTAAGATTTCACCCCCAATATACAAATTCCAATAATCTCATCTAACATTACTCATCATTCCCACTTTTCAAAATAACTCACAACATAAATACCACTTACATTCCATTTATTAAATGAACATATGATAGCCTAATTAAATATGAGTTTGGTATACCTTACCTTTAAGCCAACACATCATCTTAGGGTAGGATATTTACGTCCCTGCAGAAAATATTAATAGATCCTACCCTCCTGCAAAATAGAGTTAGACATCACAATAAAATGATTTATCTCAGCCAGTCAAATTTCCATTCATAACCAAACCTCATTTAAGACATTTAAATCTAATTGATATAACCTGGTTTGTCCCGCATATTCGGGGAATACCACTTATCATAATACCTATATCAAGGGTAGTCATTCATGTGACATTATTACGTCATAAAGTTTCTGTGTCCATAACCATAGATCTCAGACTATCACAAATCATTAATATTTTCATAATAACATATCAAGTTATAGTTATTTCGCAGTCACATAGAAATCACAATCATTTACTAATATTATTCACAGTCACACTTCACATCCATAACATCACACAATTCATATACTTTTACTTAAAAACCCCTCGTCTACTTATGAGAACGGGGAAATATCACAACCAATGAGTACATTCATCCCTTGTGAGTATCAACTCATACAAACCACGTATATATTTCTCATAATAAATCATATACATCATATGCAATAACTCCATCACACGTAAAATCAATATTTTACTTTACTTATTAATTATCTTGTTGGCTTATTTATTAAAAGACACAGCCCAACCTTTAGTTCCTACTCCACGATTTGCACTACACACATTTGCCAAATCACACATATCCGTGTGCCTCACTCACACCGAGTACCACTACAAGACATATGTCCCAAGCGGGATATCACCTGCAGGAAACATACTTTCATCTTGTAAACTCGTAACTTGTGAGTCACAGCCATCTCTGGGCTTTCCATACACATAGTCACAAAGCCTTCTTTGGGCATAATAAAATATCAGGTCATTCATGGCACATTCAATGAATACCTTGGGTCATTCCCGCCACATTAAAGGAATACCCATCATAATACTAACAGGTCATTCATGGCACATTCAATGAATACCTTAGATCATTCCCGCCACATTCAAGAAATACCTATCATTACACTAACGGACCATTCATGGCACATTCAATGAATGCCCTGAGTCATTCCCGCCACATTCAAGGAATACCCAAACTTACATTCTCGTACATTCAAGGAATATGGCCAACCCGCAAGGCGAATACCGTAGTTCCTCTCTAGGGCAGTCCAAACTATTGGGTCATTCATGGCACATTCAATGAATACCCATCTATCACATGACATCACAAGTCATAAACATTTTTTTTCATCAAAGAGGCATGGAGAGATCTAAAGATGTGGGGGACACATTAAATTTTCACCAGACACTTTTACACTGGATTTTAACACTCGAGAGTTTTCATTTATTATAATATTTTTATTACAAAACAAACATCGTCTCAAACAATAATTTATTACTAAATATTCCAACCACAATAACTAATCAACTCACCTCATTATCAATTATATAAATCATAGATATCAAAAGGTTCAATCAGAAATAACGCATTAGTTAAATGTCTCATGAATACATTTTAAACAACTACAATCCCGTACATAATTAAGTACTAACATTGTACATATATAGTTATCACAATAACTAATAACTAATATATAATATAGTATAGTGTAGTGTAGTGTAGTGGCTGCACTTTTGCTCAAAGTTGCCTACGTATCCAAATCTTTCAAGATTGGAATCAAGCCTTCGTAGTTCTTATCATCCACATAGTTAATGCTATAGTTTTTCATATATTCATCCAAATGACATGTAACTTAATTATTTAGAAACTAGGGTAGGTAGACATATTTTTTCATGTAGAACTCGAAGTCCCATCCTCAGCCCATCTAGAAGAAAACTTAAGTTGAAAACAGTAAAAATCCTAATTTTTCAACAAACTAGATTTATGACGGACTATCTTCCGAATGACACAATACTTTCCACAGATATCCAAATGCATCGAGGCTTTTTGTGTTGAAAAGCTAACACACAGAACTTACTTTCTTATGTTTTATAAAAAGACTCAATCTCATTCTAAATATTCTAAAACTAGGCTCGAACACAGTGTGCAAAAACTGATTCCTAACGCACTGTTTTCTGCCAGTCAAACTTCCAAACACCATAATTAATTCCACGGGTCTTGGAATGCGATGAGCCCAATTGGAATAGAAAGCAGACTTCCAAATCTTACTTTTTTTATATTTTATAAAAATTCTAACTCTCACCCTAACTATTTTAAAACTGGACTTGAACACAGTGCACAGAAACTGATTTCTGACACACTATTTTCTGTCAACCAAATTTCTAGACCTTATATCTATCACCACAGACCTTGGAATGCAACGAGGCCAATTGTTTTGGAAAGCAGACACATAAAAATTATTTTTTCATGTTTTGGCGAGAGTTTGAATCTGACCCTAACTATATGAAAACTCGATTCCAAACCAGGCACATACCGGATTTCTGAAATCAAAAAATTCTGATGTGCCAACTTCTGAACACCGTAACCATATCCACAAACCTCGGAATGCAACGAGGTTGTTGGGTTGGAAAGCAGACTTCCAGACCTTACTTTTTCATGTTTTCATACCAGTGCTAAGCTCAAAACTTCTGACATCTAAAGCACGCCAAATCATTTAAAGACAAACAGATCCAAATCTTAATAATAGAACCAGCCCACTAAACAAGATTAGAATCAGCCCACTTTAAAATATTAAAGACCCAGCCCACAAAAAACTTAAAACCAGCCAAAAAAACAAAAGACTTTTGCTCCGGCCCAAGCCCAAAAAAAACAGAGAATCGATGGAGGTATTCTCCTTCTTCTTCCTCGTCTCAACAGCTCATCTCCCCCGAATCAACGACCACAACGCGACCACCAAACACCATGAAACAATTCATTTTTGTTCCCCCTCAAAAACCCAACCTATTAGTATAATTAAAACTAAAATCCCTCACTGCTCCAAAATCGTTTTTGACGCCATTAACAAACCTTGGGACTTCAACAACACCTCTACACACCACCAAACACCACCGAAACAGTTCGGTTTTGGGTTACTAATAAAACCCCATACTATAATATAATCAAAACTTGATTCCCATCACTTACCCAAAATCTAGTTCGACTCCATTAAACACCTTTACAGATATTCAACTGTTCAATATCACCAAAATTCAAAACACCCAACTCAATCAACAACCAATAACCAACTGACATAAATCAACAACCTATATATTCACTCGAACAGTTCAAACAACACAATCCAATACAATCAATCAAATAAAAAACAACCCATTCAAACATTTAAACTCCCAAATCAACAACTCTAATAATAACAATTTATATCAACAGTGTATAGCTAATTAAAAACAACAATTAGTAGTCAAATTTGTTTATCAATATATCTTGGTTTCAACAATACGCATAATAGTTCGAGGATAAGTAGAACAAAACGGAAAAACCTATATTTTCGACCGAAGTTTAAATAGGGTATAAGCCACGTAAAAATCTAATAGTTCAATAAATGATAATAAAATATCTACTCACCCGTGATACGCTCCTGCTAGCAGCTATCTATCAGTAGGTTTCCAGCAAGAATCCTTTTTTCTCTTTTATGTGAAAAACTCCCTTTTTATTTTCTTCTCTGTGTGTCAAATCAACTCTACGTGTGAACTCTTTTTTGTTTTAAAACCACCCCGAAAAATGGGGTTTATCCACTTTACCCTATCTCTTTATAATCTTTATCATTTTTTTATTTCTGTCTATTATTATTATTATTATTTAATTTAATATATATTTAATTAAAAAAGAGAATAAAAATAGGGGTGTTATAGTCTTGCCTATAATAGTCAATAGGTATTGGGAATTAATGATTGTTAATGGAACTTGGAAACCCATATAGATGCTGCCGCTGCTGTGTCCATATTTGAAGTCTATAAAAATAAACTCAGCCAAGACAAAGACTCTGTTACACCACCATTTGTAGAGCAACTCAACGAAGCAGATGAGGAATCCACTCGCAAGAGCAGGGGTAGGGAGTTTTTCTTGACCCATAGTTGGCCAATATGTTATGATTCCGAGCGAGCAGCTAAGCTCATCAGCATTCATAATATGTTACTAGTTCTTTTAATCAACAAATCTCTTACAGAGCTACATCTCACTAGGATCACGAGATACTGTATGAAGCTTCTAAATCCTCACTTTCCTCATCTTTGGGAACTCGGGTTATATGAAACACCCTTGTGTATCTGCTTCTTAGCAGCTTCCCAACTGCAAAGAGTCTTGAACTTTTTGAAGGAGATACCTGTTAGAAAAATGATTTGCTCAAATCCATTTAAATATGAATGAGTAGTTTGTCTCCCAAGTTACCCCACTTAAGATGAAATGGGTTTTTTCTTGAAACAGTACGTAATGTGAGAAAAACCTTTTCAAAATGATGCATTTGTTTGAAACAGTGCATTATGCCGAAAAGATGCGACCTTTCGAAATGTGCACTGGTTTGAAACAGTGCATCATGCCGAAAAGGTGCAACCTTTCGAAATAGGCACTGGTTCGAAACAGTGCTATATGCCGAAATGGTGTGTCCTTTCGAAACATGTGACTTTTCAAAGAGTTGCTTACTTTTTCCCAAGAGTCACTGTGTTGTTTCGAAAAGGCACCACTCACCTATAAATAGTGGATGAATTTGGAGAGAAAAGGACACCGATCACCGCGAGTTCGATCTTTCTCTTCTCCCCGCTCTTAGTCAAATACTATGTTGTGTTCGCTGAGTCTATAGAATTGAAGTGCTAGCTTTCTATAGAAGGAAATCCGTTCTATCTTGGGAGATAGTTTCCCATCAACCTTCAAGCACCGTGAGGGGGAAAATCTGTCTTAAGGACATAGTGAATCTTCACTAGGCTCGGATTTAATCATTGGTAAATTAAGTTCATTAGTTGAACTAAAAGGTTTGTTTGTTTGTTGAAATTAAAGGTTTGTTCATATCAATTTGATTTTCTTGTTTACTTAACAATAAGTATATTTTTTAGAATAAGTTTCCTACAAACTTAAGACAGATTTTCCCCCTCACGGTGCTTGAAGGTTGATGGAAAACTATCTCCCAAGATAGAATGGATTTCCTTCTATAGAAAGCTAGCACTTCAATTCTATAGACTCAGCGAACACAACATAGTATTTGACTAAGAACAGAGGGAGAAGAGAAAGATCAGAACTCTGTGTGATCTGGTCTATTTTTCTCTCCAAATTCATCCACTATTTATAGGTGAGTGGTGCCTTTTCGAAACAACACAGTGACCCTTGGAAAAAAGTAAGCAACTCTTTGAAAAGTCACATGTTTCGAAAGAACACACCATTTCGGCATATAGCACTGTTTCGAACCAGTGCCTATTTTGAAATGTTGCACCTTTTCGGCATGATGCACTGTTTCAAACCAGTGCACATTTCGAAAGGTTGCACCTTTTCGGCATAATGCATTATTTCAAACAAATGCATCATTTTGAAAAGGTTTTTCTCACATTACGTACTGTTTCAAGAAAAAACCCATTTCATCTTAAGTGGGGTAACTTGGGAGACAAACTACTCATTCATATTTAAATGGATTTGAGCAAATCATTTTTCTAACAATCCCCCACATGTGGTTTTTCCAATAAAGAAACATGTGACTTTTCAAAATAGTTTCCCATCAACCTTCAAGCACCGTGAGGGGGAAAATCTGTCTTAAGGACATAGTGAATCTTCACTAGGCTCGGATTTAATCATTGGTAAATTAAGTTCATTAGTTGAACTAAAAGGTTTGTTTGTTTGTTGAAATTAAAGGTTTGTTCATATCAATTTGATTTTCTTGTTTACTTAACAATAAGTATATTTTTTGGAATAAGTTTCCTACAAACTTAAGACAGATTCTTTATTGCCTTGTATTAATTTGGTTGAATTAATTTTGGCTATACTTATTGTTAATGAACTAATATTTTTTAAAAGTGTTTTGTTCACGTTTCGTTGAGAAGCGGTGGTCAAAATATTGATATGTCGCAGACACGTTTTTTGTAACTGGGGCAGGTATGTATTATTGTATTTCTAGTTAATTACATACTCTTGGAGCGCACCGTAGATTTACCAGTGTTTCTATTATGGCTTGGGCCCTACTGATGCAAACTGTTTGTAAAATAGCTTGTCCAGTACAGTTTATTTGGTGTGAACCGTTGCAGCCATTTAAAGATTGGACAATATATGGCAACTCATTAACAGTTACTTTTAGAAGTGGCGGTTAGGATTGCATGTTTACATGACACCAATGGATGACATGTGTAGTGAGTTTTGACTCATTTGGAAACAAAAACAAAAGTTTAAAGCAGAATGTTTTTTTTTTCTTCTTTCACGTGATCGACTTTCTAGTTTCTAGTAAAAGACAGAAGTGAGTTCGTCTCTTATTAAAGTCTTGAGGTTTTATTATCCGCTTTAACAAGTTGAAAGAGAGTCACAACAGGAGGGAAAAATCATTGATTTGATCACACGTTGACGAACTGAAGTCTTTCCTTGGTTCCAATTTTTTCACCTACTCAAAAGGACATCTCCTGCACTGTTGGTCTCTTACTGAAAAGGAATAACAAAGTGTGTTTCTATTTCAGAATAGAAATGACAACACCACCAGGTTCTCCTATTAATACTATTCCTATTTCATTTGCTTTACCTACTAGTTCGTTGAATGGTATGAATATTTTGGTCCCCGATGATGACCTTATGTTCGTAGAAGTGGAACTCAACAACTACGGGTGTCTACTAGCAATGGTAGATACTGGTTCAACTCATATGTTAATCTCTGAGTATGTATCCGGAGCTATTGGATTGAAACTTGCAGAATGTACAGGCTCTATGAGAGGCTTGAACCAAGAAGCCGAACCGGTGAAAGGACTCGCTTTGGAAGTTGACATTAAGATGCACAACTGGCGAGGAAAGGTGGACCTGACGGTAGCTCGCTTAGACCATTTTCAAGTCATTCTTGGAATGGACTTCTTGAAAGCAAACAAGGTGGTGGTAATGCCACACTTAGAGGGAATTATGATCCAAGATTCCGAGAATCCTTGCTTCATTCCAGATGTTAGGAATGGCTGGTGCTAAAAGGGTTCTAAAAATATTGTATTATTTGTAAGATATATGTGTTTTACTATTGCGCCAAAGAGTGTCAATAAAGAAGATTGTTTAAGATATTGTTTTATAAGCATATTTGTAAGCAAAATTGAGGTCTTAGAAGTGTTTTCGACACTATATGAATGATATGTGACATTCTTTAACAAGAAGCCTCACTTGAAAAACATATATCTAAATGGTTTTCCAATTTATTGACTTTGTCATGAGAAATTAGAAAAATGTGGGGGATTATGTATCTTCTTGAATTAATCAATTCAAAATTGGAAATTTGTTGAAGCATTACTCAAAAGACATCAAATGTGGTGTTTTGCTCTAGGAGAGATGCATAAATTTCAAGGAAATCCTTATAGCAAACATGCATAGCAAGGTCCACTATGGAATTAGAATTCATAGCGTTGGACGAGGTCATAGAAGCCGAAAGTGACTTCAAATTTCTTAGAGGATATTCCAAACTGGGGCTAAACTCATTACCAACAAACGCGTGTATATACATTGTGACGACCTAATCTGCTATTGGTAGAAAGCCGCAGTAGCATGTATAACAGAAGTCTCGACATATACGCCGTGAACATAATACCGATTAGACAATTGCTCTCAAATGGAGTTATCTCAATCGACTATGTAAGGTCAAAAGATAACATTGCGGATCCGCTTACAAAAGGTTTAACAAGAGAGCAAGTAGAAAGATTATCAAGGGGAATGGGCTTAAACCTTTTGAGATAATCAACCAAGAGTCATCATAATAGAAAAACCAACCTAGTTGACTGGAGATCCCAAGATCTAGGTTCAATGGGCCAACTGAATTATGTTTGTGACTCAGTTAGCACTGGAGAGTAATATTATACTTTAACTCATTCCTATATAAGATAGTGCATATCTGCCGCGAGAACCAGGATAAGTCAAGCTTTTAATGATTTACTATATCTTGAAAAGTTATGTTATCCAAGTGGAGTATTGCGGATATACTCTTTATAGAAATCACCTATGTTAGTCTTGAGAAGTGGGGCCGCTTCTATGAGAATTTTAAAGACAAATATCTCAAAAGCACTATCTAAAACCAAGAAGTGTTCAAGGCCAAAATGAACACAAACGTGAGAACCAACAAATTCGAGGCGATGCTGGCGTGAAGATGATTGTCTAGGTTTATACAAACGGCTGACAGTTCAAGGACATTAATTGAAGTCTACTGATCGTCCAATTAAATCCGATCGTCTTTCACTAAGGCAAGTTCAAGGCCTCCTATGCTACTTGACCTGATGCGGTATCTTTTCATTTGTAAAAGAACAGAAATCCGATGTTTATGATAGAAGAAGCCAAATTTTCATTCATGTGGGGGATTGTTAGAAAAATGATTTGCTCAAATTCATTTAAATATGAATGAGTAGTTTGTCTCCCAAGTTACCCCCACTTAAGATGAAATAGGTTTTTCTTGAAACAAAGACGCGTAATGTAAGAAAAACATTTTCAAAATGGCGATTTGTTTGAAATAGTGCATTATGCCGAAAAGGTCGCGACCTTTTCAAAATATGCACCGGTTTGAAACAAGAGGCATCATGCCGAAAAGGTGCAACCTTTTCGAAATAGGCACCGGTTCAAACAAAGATTGCTATATGCCGAAATGGTGTGTCCTTTCGAAATATGTGACTTTTCAAAGAGTTGCTTACTTTTTCCCAAGAGTCACTGTGTTGTTTCGAAAAGGCACCACTCACCTATAAATAGTGGATGAATTTGGAGAGAAAAATACACCAGATCACACAGAGTTCTGATCTTTCTCTTCTCCCCCTATTCTTAGTCAAATACTATGTTGTGTTCGCTGAGTCTATAGAATTGAAGTGCTAGCTTTCTATAGAAGGAAATCCGTTCTATCTTGGGAGATAGTTTCCCATCAACCTTCAAGCACCGTGAGGGGGAAAATCTGTCTTAAGGACATAGTGAATCTTCACTAGGCTCGGATTTAATCATTGGTAAATTAAGTTCATTAGTTGAACTAAAAGGTTTGTTTGTTTGTTGAAATTAAAGGTTTGTTCATATCAATTTGATTTTCTTGTTTACTTAACAATAAGTATATTTTTTGGAATAAGTTTCCTACAATACCTACGTCAGAAAATGCTCTTGTTAAAGAAAGCCACTCTGATAGTATCGTCGATGCTAGCAGCCTGGCATTTCAAAGCAGGGATAAAATTGTTCTTATTGGTGACTCATTATGTATCTTTCTAGATGAGCATTCATTTGGTGCTGGAATTGATTTTGGGATGTGGAATTCCGTTGCTATCTATAGTGATGCTGTATTAAGGTGGGCCCCCACAGGTCCGTCGAGTGACAAACAACTGGTATTGTGGAGACATCTAGGAAGAGAAAAAAAAAACGTCGCGGAAAAGAACTTCTCGAGGCTTTTGGGAAGAAGTTTGATGCCTTGCAAAATTCATTAGAAAAAAAAAAAAGCATTCTTTTGCGCTACGATGAGAATTTAATAAAATTATGGGTTCCGTATATCCGTGACATGCGGAAAACTAACCTTGGATTTGACCCCATACGGGTCCTCCAAAGTTGTGAGCCAAGCGACAAGCAGAATTTGGGTTGGCTCATGAGTTTAAGTCGGCAGGCGATGATTTGACCAGCAGCGCTTATTTTTTGCTGAAGGCTTTTTCAGATGTTCTTGGAGAAGCACAATCCAGAAATGTCAGGTGTGAGCATACTTTGATCAGTCTCACAACTAGCATTTCTTCTAGAGAAGTTCGTAAGAAAGGCGGTTTGGCATTAAGGATGCATGGTCACTGGTTAGTGGAAGCAGCATTCAGGAGAGCAAGTGAAAACAAAGATTTGGAGGTGGGTCTATCACTTCTTTGATCTGTAAAAGGTAGTCTTCAGTTTGGTCCGTACTATTTTATTATTGTGAGCTCACTATGCTCTTGCTCTGCAGCTTGTGAAAACTGATGCATGGATCATGCAAGCGTTCATGGAAACACAGAATATGGAGCTGAATAGCAACTCTTTTGCCGCTGTTGATTACCAGGAGAGTCTATTGAGTATTGTGAAGTCTTCAGGTCTTTACAGAATTTTTTTGGACTGCTACTTTGTATATATTACATGCCTTATTTCTAATAACAGATATTTCTTTACTTAATTCTTGGTTTCTTTAATATGTCCAGGCACGTCTGGGGGGAGATGCAGGAAAAGATGCCACAGAGAAATCTCAGGTTGCAAAGGAAGCGACATTTGCTCAATCCACACTTGATGCCAATAAGACGGATACAATAAGAAACAACCTGTATGAACACTGTATGTGCCACCATATCTGCACCCTTATAAACAACCATTGTTGGGTACCATTATAGTGCCACTCACTACTAGGCACAATGCCCAAGATTATGGCATGCCATAAGTTTGGATACTTGAAGGTACCAACCTTCGAGTTCTTAAACAACCCGTTTCAAACATAATTGGCAAGATGCCTATTAAAGACTTTACACATTCTTTCTTCCAAGATTCGGTAATGGCAAAACAACAAGATCTCAAGTGAGCAAGAACGCAAGATTACAACAAGAAGAAGAAAAACAACTTTTGGCGACCATAATCCCGGTTCCGACTAGTCGGACCTTTGATGAATCAACCCTCCGCTTCTCCGATCTATAAGCTTACCCGATCCCGTTCCTTCAAACCTCCATGAATCAACCCCGCGATCTAACGCGGCCTTCAAACCTCTAGACGCATTACCTAGGCGACTAGAGGCTCCAATAACTCATTCTCAAGATCTAGAGGAAAACAAAGCGGATTCAGAGAATATGGAGATAGGAGATGAAGATGTGCCTTTAGAAGTGTTGCGTCAGAGATTCAGAAGAGAGAAAGAACATAACAACTACTTACAGAAGCAACTAGATAAAGGGGAGCAAGTACAAAGGGATGACGCCGATGCTGCATCTTCCACACCGGCAAGATCCATTGGAGCCTGTCCCTGAGCATCATCAAAATCACTCAAGGTCAAGCAGACATACATCCCATTCAAGAAGGCGATCTAGATCTCAAAATACCAACAACACTAGGCGTAGCAGTGGTCATAACATGACAAGATCATTGAAGGTTGATCATAGCGCATCAGAAAGGTGGACAACATCCACCATAAGGCGCAATGTTGGACGCCAAGATCAAGACCTCAGAGACGAATTGCAACATGACCTTAGACATGGCTTGAATGCAGCAAACCGATACAGACAGGTTAACAAAGGTCAGCCTAGAGTACGACGACACCAAAGAAGCACCTTCCCAGTTCGACAGCTTAGCCCTTTTTATCAACATAGGTCTCGCAGCCCAAGAAACCAACCAAATATTGAAGCAAGCAAAAGTTGGGGGCGACAACACCGTGAGATGCAACGTGGTGAAATTACTCCTCAAATCGGAAATCTAGAAGTTACAGGCGCACCATTCACGGAACAACAAATCAAAGACATTGTCAAGAAAATAATAACCAACGTTGGTGTCGCTGATGCACAATGGAAATACCTTGCAGTGAAATACCTTGTCGAGAGATTTTCCCTAAAGATACAAAATGTAGAGCATCAGGAAGGATTCAAACAACCAAAACTTCCTACGTTCAAAGAAGCAGGAGGTGACCTGAACGATCATATTATGGAGTTTAAAGTAGGCTAATTCTCTGGCACAGAGATGACCCCCTCTTATGCAAACTTTTTCCGTCTACATTGGCTTTCCAGCTTGCCAGCTCAATCTATCGCGTCATTCCAGGAATTAGCAAACCAATTCACAGATCAGTTTAAGCATAATTGGACACGTCCTAAGGATGTCAACATCTTGCTTAACACCAAGCAGCAAAAAGATGAAGCAGTGGCAAAGTTCGTAATTCGTTTCCGCCAAGTACAAGCAGAGGTCACCGATGTCCCTGACGTAATGATCATTCATGCATTCAAGGAAGGAGTTCATTTTGATAAAATGGAATCTACAACTCCCTTGTACGGGACCCCCCACAATCAAAATCCTATTTGTTTGCACGAACGCAATAGTTTATTAATGTGGACGAAGATGTTAGATCAAAAGCTTCCAGAGATAAAGACTTTCGGAGTAAAGAAACAAACAAAGGTAAAGTAAAACATAAGCAAAACATATCGGAAGGGCAACAACAGAAATCAGAAAATGTTAACATAGTTCATGAGGAAATGAAGCTCACTCCATTAAATACCAAGTATGATGCGATATATGAGAAGATCAAGGGATGCAACTTACTTTTTCCTCTGATCCCCTTTACTTGAACGCACTAAGTCTAAACGTGACAAAAATCTTTGGTGTCACTTCCATAATGATTTCGGCCATGAAACAGAAGAGTGCAGATCCCTTAAGGGAAAAATACATAGACTAGTCGACAAGGGACAATTAGACGAGTTTTTGCTTTCAAAAACTGTGAAGCAAAATGAACAACGAGCTAAGTTCGGTTTCTTGCGTGAATTTTATCACGTCAATAACATTGATTTTGTTGAAGGAATTCGTTCAGAAACTACAGAGCCTGGTCCCCTATGTTTTAGTGATAGAGATCTAATTGGCGTCCATCATCCTCATTATGATGCTGCCGTCATCTCAGCTTTCGTTATATTATGGCGAGTTCAGCGCATCATGATAGATAATGGAGTTTTGTCAGCGTCGTTTTTGCAGGTTGCTACAAGAACATGCAGCTGTCAGAAAATTTAATTATTGCAGAAAATAATTCAATCATTGGGTTTGACAGAACAGCAGCAACAACCACAGTAGGAAGAGTCTCTTTACCAGTCACGCTAATTGACAAGTTAATCGACATTGAATTCCTTCTGATGAATTGCAAATCCCCTTACAATGCAATCCTAGGAAGGGACTGGCTCCACAGCATGGGCGCATTAGTCTCTACATTTCACCAGGCAATAAAGTTTTCATCTCTTGACAAAATTTGTAAGGTGCACGGCGACCAAATGGCTTCCCACAGCTGTCACGAAAAGGTCTTGGAGGAATATTATAACACCCCGTGTTTTATTGTTTTATTTTCCTAAGAATAATAATAATAATAATAATAATAATAATAATAATAATAATAATAGGTTAAACTAAATATAGATAACTATCAGATAAGGATAAAAGCCCCATAGGTAAATAGATAAATGTTGTCCTTGTTTTTCGGTGAGTTTTCTCACGAAGAGTTTTTGGGGAAAAACACAACGAGAGTTTTATACAGAAAAACGGGATTTTACTAAAAGAAGAAAAGAAAGGTTTTTCTGGTAGCTGGTTGATAGTCGAAGCGCGCTAAAGGTGAGTAGATACTTTCAAATATATAAAAAAATTACACTTTGAACATCTTTAATACGTTGTTTTACTGCTGGATCGTCATTTTTGTTTTTGACTGTAAAGTTGTGGAAATTTGGTTGTATAAGCATGTTATTGTTTGAACTATATGGTATATCAAAGGAAAACAAGATGTATACGCAGAGGAACAGATATACTGCAACCTCGTCCTCGAATATCGAGGGAAAATGGAAGACGTTGTCTTTCTGTTTAACCACAAATGGAATCGAGTTTCCATGGAATTAAGTATTTCATCGTGCTTAGATTTAATCAAAAACTTATTGATTGTTGAGAATGTAAACTGTTTTCATTGATGTCTGATGAATTCTATATCTTGGATTTGTTTTCTGTCGATTGAATTGAACATGGAGGATATTGGGTAAGGTGTTGAGGGTTGTGTGTTGAGTGGACATGGCTCAGTGGTGCCGAGCGATACCTGTGGAAGCTCTAAGAGAGCTTTAATGGCAGTCGGATGTATTTTGAGAAGTGGGGGAAATCGCGTTTTCTTTGTATGGTTAGATGGGGTTTTGTTGTAGGTTAAATTCGGTTAATGGAGAGTTGATTTTGTTGTGGTTGGGGATGTTGAAGCTCTAGAGGAGCCATTAATGGCGTCGACCTCGATTTACCCAGTATAAGGGAATCGTGATTTGTTAGTATAAATAGGTAGGGGTTTGAAAAAGGAACCAAACCGCTGGGTTCACTTGTGGTGGCGAGTGGCTGATTGGTGGTGGCTGGAGGTGGAGGCGTTGGTGAGGAAGATGAACAGTGAAGTTATTTTTGTGTTTTGTTAGGCTTAGGCCCCGAATATCGTGGGTGGGCTTGTGTTTTAAATTTTAGATTTTTTTTTAGACTTAAGTTTAGACTATGGGCCTTAGGCTTTGGGCTTTTGGGGTTAGATAAGTTTAGACCAGTTGACTGCTGTTGACCAGAGTTGACTTTGACCGTTGACCAGAGTTGACTTTGACTAGTTGACCAGATTTGACGTTTTAACTCGGATTATGATTTGGGCTATTAGGATAGGTCTAGGGCTATTAGCATGCTTGGCTTTAGGCTAAGACCTTTCTAAATATACTTGTGTACGTGTATTTACTGCTATGTGATATTTTAGTTTTTATGATATGCAACGCTATGACACTTATACATCCATGAAATTAATAACGCGTAAACCAAGAATACATGAAACAAGATACTCCTTCGTTCTCTGAAATGATATATACAATAAAGTTCAATAATGCGTAAACAAATTTACCACCTTTTTAGAACTTTTCACGCCTCAAGTTTTGAAAATGAGACTTGTAGGATTTTATCGATATCTCATGCATGATTCCTACGATATATACAATTACGTTATACCACATGCATAAAATAGCGCAGCGGAAACAGAAGATCGTACCTTGGTCACAGACTTTCAATTTGAAGTTCCAAGCTTTGATCTACGGGAGAAGATGTTCTTGGCACACTCAAGATCTTCTTCTTCTTAACTTTTTTTGAGTCAAGTTCCAACCACGAACGGAAGCAACCTTTTTTCACGAACCAAGAACCAAGAACTGACAATGGCTAGGGAGGATACCACCTATGGAATCTCCACAAATTCACCGGCTCTACTTTAGAAAATGTTGGAGGCTGCCATTAAAGGAGAGAGAGAGCTTTTGTTGTTAGGATGATTCATATGTGAGAGGTGGGGGTCTATTTATAGAGGTTCCCACCTCCTCAATATTGGATAGGATAGAGTCCTATACTCATCTAATATCGAGATATAGGATAGAGTCATATATACTCATCTAATATCCGATAGGATAGAGTCTAATCTCATCTAATATCAGATAGGATAGAGTCATATACTCATCTAATATCTGATAGGATAGAGTCCTATACTCATCTAATATCTGATAGGATAGAGTCCTATACTCAGTGGTTTATCCTTATCTTGGTGGGCGTCTATCCAACCTTATTTCCAACATCTCCCACTCGCCCACAACGGCGAAGAAGGTTTCTAAGAGAAGCATTTAAGTAGAATGCTTAGCCATTTGTGTGTCTCACACGGCAAATGGTTCGTGTGACCCTAGCACACGTATCATGATATCTGTGAAGTAGCAAGTCGCAATGAAAAGCACGACACAGTGATCTACCATGAAAGTGATCTTAAAGAAGATGAATCCGAAAACCTAATATCCGGAGAGTGTGTGTATACCCCAAGATCTGTTTGTTTCATCACTTTGACAAATAGCACTCATCCCTATGAGTCCACACCATAAAGTCAAAAACGTATCACATGATTCACAATTATCATCAATTGTCCTGGCCAGGTAGAATCCCAGTGATTGTGTGATAAACCTTCAGTTCTTTTACCCCTTTGCACCCAAGTCATTGTCGTCGAGTTCTACCAACTTCCCAAAGATGCATCCAAATGCCTTTTAGTAAGAGCTTATGGGGAGCAAACCAAAGTTACGAGTAGTCCTCTTATTTTCTTGACAAGGTCAAAAGTTCAAGGAGGGTACCATTCGATATGTTTTAAACAAAAAATATATCAATAGAGCTCACATAGCAAGAATTTTAGGGATATTTCTTTTCTTGCTCTCAGGTGGTCAACTATACACATGTTGTGTGAAAACATGTCATGGCAAGAGTATCTAATTTGTTTACTTAACAATAGATATCTGTATGTCCACTCATACCATACAAGTGTTGTCATCCCTAATGACAATTCCAAGGATACTATGCTCCCACTTGGAAACAACCGTTTGTATGTTTAGACGAATCTTCCCTATGAAGCTGTTTCTTCTTATCCAATTATAAGAAGGGGCATGACTCGACAGACACTAGGTCCACCCTTCCTATAAGGTTTAGTGACTTGTCAAGCTAAACTCCCATCTGTTTAAAATGGAAGTGACTTGTTCATGTGAGTGAACCCGGTCCAACCCTAATCGACATACATATGAGATGATAAAATGATAATGAGAATGCAATCGATCCGGAAAGAATGCACTTTTATTCATTAAACCATCAAAGTGTTATTAACATAATCACATCCTCTTTTTACCCAAGCATTTTTACATGTGCAAGGAAGAGTTCCTTTGGAATAGGTTTGGTCGAGTGGATCCATGACCATCGATCGGTGGATATATGTTGTAGAACCACTTTCTTCTTCAAGTATCATTTGTCGATGCGTAGTGGTATTTTAACTCTATATGCTTGGTTCTTCCATGGTACTTTGGATCTTTAGCATATGCAAGAGCAGCCATGCTGTCAGTCCAGATGTGAACTGGTTCAACAGCTCTTGAGAACACTGACAAGTGTTTGATGAATCGTCTGAGCCACACAGCCTCCTGTGTGGCAGAGCAACATGCAATATACTCAGCTTCCATAGTTGAAAGTGCTATGGAAGTTTGCTTCTTGCTGCTCCAGGATATAGCACCTCCATTCATTATGTAGGTATATCCTGAAGTTGACTTCCTCTCATCAAGGTCTCCAGCCCAGTCGGCATCGGAGTACCCAATCAGCTTAAGATCTTTCCCTTGGTAGACAAGTGAGTAGTCCACGGTGCCTTTTAGATACCTCATTATCTTCTTGACAGCCTTCCAGTGTGCGACCCCAGGATTTGTTTGGAACCTTGATACTAACCCAACTGCATAGCAGATGTCTGGCCTTGTACACAACATTGCATACATAAGGCTTCCGACTGCGCTTGAGTATGGTACATTTTTCATAGCCTGAGTTTCAATAGGATTCTTGGGAGACATTTTAGAACTCAAAGACTCTCCTAGACTTACTGGGAGATCCACTTGCTTACAATCAGTCATGTTGAATCTTTCCAAAACCTTCTTGATATATGTCTCCTGAGACAAAGATAACAAGCGTTTGGGCCGATCACAAGTTATTTTAACTCCTAAGACATAACTAGCTTCACCCATGTCTTTCATTTCGAAGTTTAATGACAACCACTCCTTAGTAGAATTTATCAATGCCTTATTGTTACCTGCTAACAAAATGTCATCCACATATAGAGATAGAATCACAAAACCATTTTTAGATGTCTTGACATATACGCTGATGGTCCTCATTTACCATTTCGAAATTTGTCTTGAAGCATTGCTTCATGGAATCTCAGATTCCACTGTCTAGAACTGTTTTAAACCATATATGGATCTGTCGGTTTACACTTTTTGTGTTCTGACCCTTTGATTGAAAAACCAAATGGGTTGATCCATATAGATTTCCTCTTGTAATTCTCCATTGAAAAGCGGTTTTGACATCCATCCGGTAAAGCTCTAAAATCTAAATGGGCAACCATTGACAAGAGGAGGCGTATGGAGGCAAATCTCACTCTTGGTGAGAAGGTGTCCTCATAGTCTATTCCTTCTTTTTTGGTGTAACCTTTTGCAACAAGCCCTAGCTTTGAATTTGTCTATGTTCCTTCCAGCATTTTTCTTGATTTTGAGAACCCACTTGTTCCCCGATAGATCTCTGTTTGGAGGTAGATCAACTAAGTCCCATACTTTGTTTTTCTTCATCGACTCCAATTCTTCCTTCATAGCTTCCATCCACTTACTTGTATTGGACCCGAAATAGCCTCCTTGACGCGTTTTAGGTTCATCGGATATTTCTGTAAGTGCATTGGTCATATTTATCTCCCTTCAATCTCAAACCGACGCGTTTGGGGATATGGCCTCTAACACTCTTACGAGGTTGGGATTGATCAATCATTTGACCAATGCCATTGTTACTAGAATCGGGGTTGATGAAAGTTTCATCTTCGCCTTGTTCATCGGCAATTATAAGGTTATCAACTTCGTAAAGTTGTATATCCTTATCAACCTCACCCTCATTGGGTATTGATCCTCTAAGAATCGGCGTTACGTGCTTCTATTTCTATGACATGCCCTCGAGTATCCTCCCTAGGAAGACATACCCCTTAGAAGTCTCATCGTATCTTATAAAGATACACTTCTTTCCGGAGCACTCAACTTTCCAAATTCTCGATTTTGAGAAGTGACAAAGGCAAAGACACCCCCATCTAAGGTAGTTCAAAATGGGTTGTCTACCAATCCATAGTTCATAGGGTGTTTTGTCAACAGTTTTTGAAGGAACTAGGTTAAGTATGTGCTTAGCCGTTAACAATGCATCACCCCAAAATGAGATAGGCAAGTTAGCTGAGCCATCATAGATCTAACCATGTTCAGCAGGGGTCTATTCCTTCTCTCGAGACACCATTCTGCGAGGGGTATAAGGAATAGTTAGTCGCCTAGCTATACCCTTATTTTCACGAGTTCCTTAAACTCATCGTAAAGATATTCACCTCTCCGCGGTCGGTTCTTAAGGCCTTTATTGTCCTATCAAGTTGATTCTCAACTAGGTTCTTGTACTTTTAAAAACAGTCCAAAGGCGTCGATTTGTGAGACATCAAGTACACGGTCCCATAACGTATAGTCATCATCTGAAGGTAATGAAATACAAAGCCCCATGCCTTGCTTTATTTACATTCATTTGGTCCACGATGTCCGAGTGAATAAGTTGTAAAGGATAAGTTGCCCTTTGGGCTTTCCCAAAAGGTTTCTTGGTGGCTTTTCCAAAAAGACAACTTTCCGCAGTTTCCATTTTAACAGGTTAAGTTACCTAACAATCCTCCCCTTGCTAAGCGGTCTATCCTATTGTGTCCAATATGTCCTAGTCTAGCATGCCACAATTGGCAACCAACCATTTTAGACATAAAAACTTCAGTTTGTGCTAAGTGTAATGTCATAAAAGAATTCATTAAATAAGCATGACCTATCAAAATGTTATTTAAAGATATCTCAAGCGAGTTCTGGGAAAAATTAAACACATAGGATTCTTGAAGTAATTTCAAAACTAATAAAAGATTTCTCCTAATTGAGGGTACAAATAGTACTTTTTCAATAAGGATGGATCTCCCACTCGCAAAATCCAACCTACAAGTGCCTGTGCCCAAAACATTAGCTACACTTTGGTTTCCCATGTGGACTCTCCGAGTTCCTTGTGGAAGTTTCCGGAAATCTTCAAACAGGGACCTATCCCGGCTTATGTGGTCTGTCAATCATTGCTGAATCTACAATCCAATATTGTGATGAATCGAGATGAAGATGACAAGATACTTATCACATTGACGATTTCTTAAAGTAAAACTCACCTCGGGAGAAGGACATGCCCTAACATAGTGTCCCATCGATGACAATGGAAGCATTCAACACTAGTCATGTCTATCAACTTCCTAGGTTTCTTTTGTCGTGGGTTAGGCTTGGCCTTTTCCTTGCCTTTCCCTTTTCCACTTTTCTTGTTCCAAGGAGCCTTTCTCTTTTGGAGTTGACAACATTTGCTTCGGTTTGAACAACGGGCTTTTCATTGAGAAGCCTTTGTTCCTCAAGCTCACATTTCCTTTGCACCTTGCAAAGTTTGTGATATTGTCGTCATCGTCAAGCTAAAGGCGAAATTGTTCCCAAGTTTTAGGTAAAGACCTAATGACAAACTTGAATTTGTTGTTCATTTGACATGACCTGTCCTGCTTGGGCTAACTCAGCAACCATGTTTCTCATCACCGTGCAATGTTGTGTCATAGAGGTATGGGGCAGCTTGATAAATTTGTCAAAGCTCATTTGTAGCCTCTTCAGCTGTGCAGTAGTCTTACCCCCAAGGTCCGCCTTTACTGCTTCCCATAGCTCTTTAGCCGATCCAAAGCCATCATACCGCATCATGAAGTCATTCCTCATGGTGCCAAGTATGGCAATTCGGGCAACATTATCTTTGCTTGTATACTCATTGTACTTTTTAAGTATAGCAGTATAAGCAGCTTGTGTTAATCCTTCAGCGGTAGGTTCTGCTACTGTCTCAGTTATTACATCAATGACCTTCCTATATCTGCCAGAATTAGCCTAACTTTCCTAGACCAAAGTTCGTAATTCTTATCGTTTAACAAGTCTTTTTTCGGGTAGCATCGTAAACGGGATTTTCCATCGGTGCCATTCTATCAAGTTTGAATTCCAAAAATAAGATACTACTTAATAAGAATCATCTCTTAAATTAAATCTAAGTAATCCACATTTTCACATATGAGATGATCATGATAATCTACTAGCATGATTCTAGCCATTAAATAAAATCAATGCATTTGACTATCAATAACATAGAATATGCAAAAAATCTACTACTTAAATTTCCATTTCATAAAATTGTTTCTACAAAAAAGAGTTTCCTATCTTTCAAAAACAATGTAGAACTAAAATGCAGAGCTAGTCAACCATGAACATAGAAGCGTCACGGGTGCCTGGGGAGTCATCCTCATCCTCACATCCACTATCGACCATTTGAAAATTACTAGCCACTTCCTCTGTTTCCCGTGAGGTGGGAAAATAAACCCCGATGACACATCATATGGATTTGGTTCCTTAGCATCGTCCCATAATCGATGTAGGAGAGATTTAAGTGGTCGAGCCTCATTCCTATCCTGAATAGGACTGGGGCTCTTTAGTGTATATTCTGGTGATGGTGGCTCTGTCTCTATCTTATCAGATTTTAAGACAGTACTCTTGAAAGTTCTCCTATATTGCTTAGCAGTCATGCGTTTCTTGGAAGCCCGTCTCCCAAGATCTGGTTCAGTTTTCCTACAAGTTTCGGATCTATGTGCGTGACTTAGGCATTGTGCCTTAGTTTTCATATGACCGTACTGATAGAAAACAAACAATTTTATATACATGCAATAGTAAAAATCCATATTCAAATAATTACTGCATGGTAAAAATAAACATCCTAATGTCAATTTTTAATTGTGGAAAAATACATGTGAAAAAAAATCCTAAAATTTACAGAGAAATAATCTCAGAAATAAATTTCCATGTAAAAATTTCTAAGAAAAAAAATTTCCTAGAAAAAAATTTCCACTAATTATTTCCCATAAATAATTTATTTTGCAAAAAAATTAAGCAATATCTAATTAATTTTAAACAACCTAATTATTTAACAATTAATTAAAAGATTTTGAAAAAACCGCAGTTTTTCAAAAATTGTAGATCACAAGATCAAAACCGCAAACAAAAGCATGCAAACCATGGAAAATTGGCTCGATGCCAATGTAGGATTTTATCGATATCTCATGCATGATTCCTATGATATATACAATTACGTTATACCACATGCATAAAATAGCGCAGCGGAAACAGAAGATCGTACCTTGGTCACAGCTTTCAATTTGAAGTTCCAAGCTTTGATCTACAGGAGAAGATGTTCTTGGCACACTCAAGATCTTCTTCTTCTTAACTTTGTTGGAGTCAAGTTCCAACCACGAACGGGAAGCAACCTTTTTTCACAAACCAAGAACCAAGAACTGACAATGGCTAGGGAGGATACCACCTATGGAATCTCCACAAATTACTGGCTTCTACTTTATAAAATGTTGGAGGCTGCCATTAAAGGAGAGAGAGAGCTTTTCTTGTTGTTCGGATGATTCATATGTGAGAGGTGGGGGGTCTATTTATAGAGGTTCCCACCTCCTCAATATTGGATAGGATAGAGTCCCATACTCCTCTAATATCGATAGGATAGAGTCATATACTCATCTAATATCTGATAGGATAGAGTCCTATACTCATCTAATATCAGATAGGATAGAGTCATATACTCATCTAATATCTGATAGGATAGAGTTCTATACTCAGTGGTTTATCCTTATCTTGGTGGGCGTCTATCCAACCTTATTTCCAACAAGACTTATGACTGAAGATGTCATGTGATAGGTGGGTATTTATTGAATGTGTCATAAATGGCCATTACCGTTATAATTGGGTATTTATTGACTGTGCCATGAATGACCCGGGTATTCATTGAATGTGATATGAATGACCAGATTCTTTGGACTGCCCTAGAGAGGAACTAAGGTATTCGCCTTGCGGGTTAGTTGTATTCCTTGAGTGTACAGGAATGTAGAGTTAGGTATTCCTTGAATGTGGCAGGAATGACTTAAGGCACATAGGTTATGAAATATGTGTATAAGAAAAGTAATTGATTAATTGATAAGAGAAATTGATTTGATTATGCGAGTGTTTGGGTTACTTTTGAATACCTAATATAATATCTACATATGTTATAAAAAAGTTCTAACTTTCTTTTGCAGGAGGGTAGAACTTAATAACATTTTGTGCAGGGACGCGGTCCTACCCTTATACAACAGTGGATATCGATAAGTTTTAATTCAGTGATTTAGATATTAAAACGAGTTATTAGAATGAGTTAATATAATGGAAGTTTTGCTTGGGAATAAACTATGCCGGTTGAAATGACGGAACTACCTGTCTTCCAAGCTGAGAATGATTAAGTTATGGGAAAATATAAAGTGATTGTTTGGATAATTAAAGTATGATAATGGTTTTATGTAGTTAGTCTACTCATACCAACAAATTCCATTTTGCTGACCCATGTTTGCTTTGTTTTGGCAACGTGGGTGTGTTCTTGGGAACATAGGTGGAAGGCAATGGAACCGCGGCTTTTGATTTAGATTTGATCTGGAGCAGTCAGTTAGTTTTTATTAGGTCTGATCTTTTGGAAGTATGTAATAACGTAGTTTTCTTTTCATATGACATGAAATACAATGTTGAAGACCTGTTATTCTTAGAGTAGTTTGATGTTTTATTGGGATGGAAGATAGACTTTTTATAAAGTAATAAAGAGAAGTTTGGAGATTTTTTGTTGTTAAGATTTTTTTTATGATGTGGGTTTTAGGTTTTGACATCTGTTGTATCCACCCCATCATAGCCTGGGTTTTTAGACAATTGAACCGAGTGATGTTTGAGATATTTATATTTCAAATATTCACTTTGTAATTGTTTAGAAATTCGGGCTGTGACAAATATCGTCAGTCGGATATGCGGGGAAATACAATTCTCAGTGATTCGCAACAAGTATCTAAATTAGAATCAGTCCCACACAATATTTACACTGCTAGTTCAAGAAATGAAGGACCGCCGACCATAGACCGCCTCTTAGAAGTTCAGATTGGGAATTTAGGCGGAGAAACAACTTTCATATCGGCAGAACTGACGGAAAATGAACAAAAGGAAATGGTAGCACCCCTCAGAAAGAACAAAAAGATTTTTGCTTGGTCAGTCGAGCAAATGCCAGGAATTAGCTCAGGAATTGCATGCCACACACTTGACATTGATCCTACCATCAAGCCAGTTCGGCAGAAGCCTAGGCGCATGGCCCCAGAAAGAAAACTCAAAGTCAAAGAGGAAATTGATCGTTTACTCTCAACTAAGTTTATACGGCCAATTTCATATCCGCAGTGGTTGCCTAATGTGGTTGCAGTACCCAAGAAAGAGGGTAAAATGAGAGTGTGCATTGATTTCACGAACCTTAACAAAGCTTGCCCGATTCATCCCTACCCTCTCCCACGAATATCGGAATTGGTGGATGCTATGTCTAGCTACCCACGATTATCATTTACGGATGCGTATTCGGGTTACCACCAGATCCCACTAGCTGTGAAGGACCAAGAAGCAACTGCATTCATAACTGACCAAGGGATTTTTTGTTACCAAGTTATGCATTTCGGTTTAAAAAACGTAGGGGATACGTACCAGAGGATGATCGACACCATATTCGGAGATATGTTGGGCAAGACAATGGAGACTTATATTGATGACATGGTTGTAAAATCCAAACACAGTGGAGATCACATCTCTGACATACAATCAGTTTTTGACAGAATTGATGAATTCAACATGCGGCTAAATCCTTTGAAATGTGCTTTCGGACTGATATCAAGGAAATTTCTAGGGTATTTGATGACTCGTCGAGGCATCGAAGCTAATCCATAACAGATCCGATCCATTCAAGCCATGACCTCTCCAAAAACAAAAAAAGAGATTCAACAGCTCACAGGGGGCTTAGTAGCACTAAATCGTTTCATCTCTAAGTACTCGGACCGGTGTCGTCCTTTCTTTCAGACGTTAAAAGGCTCAGCAAGGTGGAATGATGATTGTGAAAATGCCTTTCAATCAATCAAGAACTACCTGGTCTCGCCACCAATCTTGGCCAGCCCAGCTACAGGGCAACCTGTTGGAGCTTACTTGGCCGCTACAGATACTCCAGTAAGTGCAGTCCTGTTCATCGATGGAGAAGACGGTCATCCGATCTTCTTCATTAGTAAAACACTAACGAGGGCGGAAAGCATATATTCGAGAATTGAAAAAATTGCTCTAGCGTTGGTTCATGCTGCGAGACACCTCAAGCCGTATTTCCAAGGGAGACTGGTCAAAGTATACATGGAATATCCTCTACGCAAAGTTTTCCGAAGTGCCCAGGAATCAAGTAGACTCGCAGAATGGGACATCTACTTAAGTGTTTATAGCATCAATTTTGAACCTCGCGTTTCAGAAAAGGGTCATGCACTTGCATCCCAAATGGCAGATTTCCCTATCGATGATTTCATCCCTGAAGTCAACCAAGACAAAGGCATCTCTAGTGAAGCGCGAGCAGTTGGGGGCAAGGAAGTCCCAACAAATCTTACGGCCCCATCACCCGATTCATGGATGGTTTACACAGACGGCTTACACAACAAATCCGGCTCTGGATTAGGATGTGTTTTTATCAAGCCAGACAATTAGTAGTTTGGGTCGACAGTTCCTTAGAACTGGTTCTTGAAGTAATCTTCTTTTGTTTTTCAGATTATCAATCATCAATAAAATGCATTATTCCATACTTCTTTATTTTCATTCAGTTAGTTAGTCAAAAATAATATAAATCAATTACTCAGTTACCATTCTTAAAGATAAACAGTTGATATGAAGGCTCAACTATACAAAACATATACAAATTCAAAAGTCATGGAGTTTGCATTTGCAACACATCTCTCCATACACCAAAAAGTCATGGAGTTTGCATTTTCAATACCTCTCTCCATGCACCAAAAAGTCATGGAGTTTGCGTTTTCAATACCTCTCTCCATGCACCAAAAAGTCATGGAGTTTGCGTTTTCAACACCTCTCTCTATGCACCAAAAAATCGTGGAGTTTGCGTTTTCAACACCTCTCTCCATGCACCAAAAAGTCATGGAGTTTGCGTTTGCAACACCTTACTCCGTGCATCACCAAGCCATGGAGTTTACATTTTCAACATCTCTCTCCATGCACCAAAAAGTTTGTGCATCACCAAGTCATGGAGTTTGCGTTTACAACACCTCTCTCAATGTACAAAAAAGTCATGGAGTTTGCGTTTGCAACACCTCTCTCCATGCGCCACAAAGTCGTGGAGTTTGCATTTGCAATCCATGCACCACAAAAGCTCAAATTTTACAACAAAGCTCAAGTTTCACCAATATTTTATACACAACTTAAAACTGAGGGTAAGCATTGGTTGACATTGAATAGTTGGAATATCTATCCAACTGTCGTAGAATATGGTTGTTTCTCCAGTGAAATACCAACAATTGGGGGGGGGGGGGGGACTGCGATACGTTTAATGCCCAAAAAAATTCTCCATCTCATTAGTATTGAGTGTTTTCATACCACTGGTGTTGCCTGAACTAAGCATTGAACAAAAACAACGATCAATTTCATGGTCGTACAAACAGCCTTAGGCATTCATGCCAAGCAAACAACCTTTGGTTGCTTTCTTTTCACAATCTTCACCTTTGTTTATAACTTCCACTGTCGCATCCTTTTTGAACCAGTTTTTGTTATTATTCTTCACCACAAGGAACTAGTTCCATCTGGCAAAGAGGGGACGGTGTATGTGCCACCATATTTGCACCCTTATAAACAACCATTGTTGGGTACCATTATAGTGCCACTCACTACTAGGCACGATGCCCAAGATTATGGCATGCCAGCACCGCCCAAAATTATGGCGTGCCTGTGCTGCCCAAAATTATGGTGCCATAAGCTAGATATAGCAGGTTTAGATTTAGAAAACATATTTGTCAAGATATGTTTCCATATTAAGACTTTACATAATTACATAAGATTTTCTAGCAATTAAGGAAATGATATTTCTCATTATTATCCTATAAATACCTCATTCCTTTGAAACAAAGGACTACGTTCATTTGAGAGACTTGATTCCATAGAACGATTTGGATACGTAAGCAGCCATTGAAGATACAGTCTCAACAATTCATTGCAACAACCTCCCTTACGAAACCATTGGTGTGTTTGGGTGAGTTTCTACCCAAACAAACACAGGCAAGGGAGTCCTAAGAATAAGAAGAGGGGCAAGAAGTACAAATAGGTGTTAAAAAAATAGCGATTAATAGGTCTAAGGGTTTGTTGTTTTATGTTTTTCTCAAAACATGGTTTGTATATATAAAATTTTTTTTTTTTTTGGCAAAATTGTTTTAAATGAGATCAGTAACTCTTTGATGGGGATTCGAACTCCAGACCTCCGGTATCATCACCCAAAGATTTTACCGACTTTGCTAGTCGACACCTATGATATATAAAATCCAACTTAAAACAACTTTTCCATGATATAATTTTAGCATAGTCATTAATGCCTTTGTGTTTTTTATATTTTATATATTTTTTATTTGATTTATGTTGACCAATAAACTATGTAATGAGGTTATGATTGCATTTTGGTGATTATTGGATATGTTTCTCATTTTCATTTCACTTAAATATGTATTTAGCTAAAAATTATGTGTGGCATGTGTTATAGGTTATCTATGGGAATGGAAAATCTTATTTAGAATTATCACCTGAATAGTTTTCAATTAATCCCCCATATATTCTGATTACTAGGCCTAATCGCTAGGCAATCCTTAACCGATTAGCTAAACGCTTAAACTGCACAGCTCTACATAGCTTCAGCCTAGCATTTTCTCGAATAAATAAAATAAATTCTTTTGTCTGCTCTGTTGCCCCTTTTGAAGTCTTATATTCGTGTCTTTGCTATAGTTTTCCGAATGCTGATTCGTATAACACGCCTTATTTCTAATATGTTCACTTAATTCTGTGTTCCTTTAATATGTCCAGGAACATCCGGAGGGAAATGTGCAAACAGATGTTGCAAAGGAAGCAATTGCTCGATCTCTACTTGCTTGATGTCGAAAAGACTTTTATTACGAAGTTAAAGGTTCATTTTCATTTATTTATTCTTGGTTTCTTTCCTTCATTTGGGTAATCAATTCATTAGACATACTAGAACAATGTTTGGATAATTCCTGTTGGACACAATTGGTGGGATCGGCTGAAAAAAGCCGTGTATTCCTTTCTCTTTAACATTTTATCAAAAAAACAAGTCCTTTTTATGTTACTTTAATGGAGAAGGGTCTTTTTTCCCTCTGTTTTTTAAAGCGATATACTTGTTGCTGTGTTCAAATAATATGCAACTGTGCCTAGCTTGAGGCGAGGTTTTGCGTAATTAATTAATATCAAGTCGAAGTGGTGTAAACCCTTGTTATCTTCTCTGTGCAGATATCTGCTCACACTCTCCAGGGATAGACTTGAGGTTCTTGAGGAATGTACCAAAAATCAGCGAGGCTTGCACTAGCGTTCCCATCTAATTTCCCTGAATGGTATGCGAATCTTCTACTTCATCTGTATTTTTTAATTAAATGGATTGTCACATACTCACACCCAGTTTTATTTGATGTTTCTTCATTTTTTTTTTTTTTTTTTTAATTTACTCCTGATTTTTATTTCTTTTGTGGGTGTGGTGGGTATGCAGGTGTTCTAGTTTTCTGGGCAAGCTTGAGCTATGTTTCTTCATCTGATGTGAAGTTAAGGCTGCATTACGAGGGTGCCACAGGTGAACCTGTTGAGTTTTCTGGGAGCCGGTTCTCTGTTTTCCTATTTATAGGATTGCAAAAGTGTGGAATAACTCATGGCCCAAAATATCGCCGAGATATCCGATATCTCGCCGATATATCTCGTTGCAAAGGTACATTGCGATATTGATATTTTCGAAATATATCCACCAAATATTGAATCCTTTTTTCATTTATATATTCTTGGTTTCCGATATAAAACTTTATATAATCAATATAATAGACATTTTTAGAACATAATTGATATATATCCTGTTGGACACAATTTTTTGACCATTTTAAATATAAATCTGATATTTTCAATATATTTCGACATTATATGTCCGATATATTTTTATATTTTAAATAGTTTGGGTCTTTTTTCCCTCTGTTTTTAAAACCGATATATCCGTTATATCTTCAAATTTTAATGCAATGTGATATATTAACCGATATCGAAATTTTAGGCCTTGGAATAACTTGTAGAGCAGAATTCCCCTCTAGACGGACCCATAAGCTGGGCTTCTTTTCTTACCTGTTAACTGTTAAGTCTGGTTCCAGTTTAAGCTTTTAGCCAGTGCATGCAAAAAAAGTGTCGTTTTCCTGGTACCTCCAAAAAAAGGTTTTAGCCAATGGAAAACTTTTTTTTTTTGCTAAAGATATTTCATTATCTAGGAATCGACCTTGTAGTACGTATGTTTCTCATATCATTTCATTCATCATCTCCCGAATTCCCATGATCATGTCTTTAACTAGTTCTGGGACCGAGAAGCCTTGTTAGGGCATCATCAATGCAGGCCCTCAAAATAGAGGGCCACGTCACCATTTTTAAGGTTAGTTTGAAGGAGAAGCCTGGTATAAAGGTTCTCTAAATCATGTGTTCTACAACGCAAGCCTTATAATCAAAATTCAAATTCAAAGATATTGAGCAATCTGGTTAACAGTGGACACTCTGGCAAAGTTTGGGACTAAATAATCTTGGGTCTGGGGTTCGACTCTTAGTAAGAACAAGTTTTTTATTTCTACAACTCCAGCTTTTTGTAACTTAAACAGTTTTAAAAAATTCAATAGCTGGGGGCGGGGGACTCGAACACTGGATGTCGCCTATTCTTAGAGCGCCTTATGCCAACTACGCTGGTTATTCTTTAAAATATTTATGGACGTATTTTTATTTACCTCACGAAACGGACCGGGCCATTTCTATAAATGTGATAGAAATAGAGACAATTTTAAAGAATGCGAAGTATAGAGGGGCATATTGGAAGCCCATTTTCCTATTGTTCTATTAAATATGAAGATAGAGGGCCTGAGGGCCATATAAAAGTCCCTGTGATGCCCTTAGTCACCAGTTTATGTAGTAGACTACAATCTGTTTCCATCAAAACATTTGTGAGGTTTAAATACTTAGTTTCTTTGATTCCCAGTGCCATAGTCTCTTCCATGCGACGTCCGTGTTAAGTTTAAAGTTTAAACCATCCCATCGGAGGACAATCCCATTTTACATTAACCTCCATCATCTCATGATTGTTTTGAGAGCTAACTCCATCAATTTACTGCATTGTTGCAGTAAATCACACAGCTTAGGGGATATTGTCTTTGACCATCAAACTTCTTATCATTTCTTGCCAGCCCAAATACACCAAAGCCCAGCCCCAAGTGTCGTAATCCATGACCTTGAGTCATCAGCATTTCCTAATAGCCTGTTTGGTAGCCTGTATTGCCCAACCCATTCATGGGTTAGGGTGCACTATCCTTATTTTTATGTTTGGTTCCTATTTTTTTTTGAGCCCAAGCCTGTAGACCTTAAGCTACTAAAATTGGTTTATGGACGTAAAAGTATGAATAACGGTATCCATTGGAAAAGGTTGGATTTCAATCTACATCATAATAAATAAGAAAGAACCGAAAAAAAAAAAAAAACAGCCCTACTATCTTCTTCTTCTTCACCACTTCAACATTTATTCCCCCCACCACCACCACCACCATCTTCTCTCCACACCTCTATTAAACAAAATAGAAAGCCTGAATATCTCAAAAAGAAAAAATTGTTTTCATCATAAAAATCTCCATTTTATCAAATTTGAACATCTCTATCTAGTCACATCATCATCATCTTTGATTTCTCCAATTTTGAAGATACAAAATGAAACCCACTTGATTTTTGAGGTTTCCAATACTTTGTCTTTCTTTGATTTTATGTAATATTTTTTCTTCTTCCAAAATAGAAATATATATGTGGTTGTTTTGGTTTATTAATTTGGGATTTGATTAACAATCCCATTTAAGATTAACCTTGGTCATCTATTTGATTGTTTTGATGATTATTTTGTGTTTACTGCATTTTGGGGTGCAATCAACAACTTTTAAGAAGATTGTCTTTGAACCAAACAAACTTGTGTTATTTCTCATCAGCCCAAATACATGAACCACGAGAATTGGATACTCTAAATTTGGCTAAGTACCACCTAGTACAGCATAAGCATTTCATCATCTGTTGTAACCAATCTTTGATATCGATACACGGACAGTCCAAAGTCCCAACCAAACTGCTCTAGCAAAAGGACACTAGCCAAATGGAAGACTTGATATAATGACATTGGTAAGTTGAAATCATGAAAGTAAATGTTAATGGTTCATCAACACATGGGCCATGAGGTGGTGACTGCTGAATTACTGGCTTGGGTTTTCCCAACTTTTAGAATAGTGAATAGAACGTATGAACTCCTTTCTCTCATGTCCAGCAAAAAAATAAAAAAAATCTCCTTTCTCTCATGTGATTCTAAAGAAATCATTGCTGGAGAATCAAAATGTTCTACGGAATTAGGAACTAATAATACATGATAACCATAACTAATTGAACCAATGACGAGCATATTGCTAATATTAAAGTTAATCTAAGCTGTGCAATAGTGCTGTAAACTATAGGAAGAAGGCCAAGAAGAAGAGCACATGATTGTGTGAGAAGTGAGAAAGAGTATTACTCAACTATTCAGTATTCACACAATCAATTAACTAATCAGTAAAACCTACAAGAACCAAAACTAAAGAGGAAATGAAACGGCTATAGATGCATTCATATTTCAAAATGCCGAACACATTCAACATTGCAAAAAAAGTAAGCAAAACTCTTCTGCATTACATTTTACATGTTAATTACCCAGTCATGTCCGACGGACATAGCCCTTTATTTGAAGACTGCTGCTGTTGATGGATATGGATCAATTTGAGTTCTTTGTTCCTGAGTAGAAGAACCATTTTCTCATTTTCGAGTCTCATTCGCTCATTATTCAGCTTCATTCTCTCCATCTCCCTCTCTTTCTTTGCACTGAACTTCAACCATTTTACTTTTTGCATCTCAAGTTCTAACGCCTGGCATTGGTACGTGACTTTCTGCTCTTCTAACTGAAGCATCCGGCTCATCATCCACTGTCGTTGTTCCCATAGAGTTTTAGACCTATCTTGAAGCATACTTGTTAGTTCACAACTCATTTGCTTCATTAGTGGTGACGTGAACATTTCTCTTCTCTGCTTTTTGCTGGATACCAAATTGTCCTCATCACCGCCATTTTCATGCCTCCCTCCACCACTACCACCAGTTGTTTCTTCATCCTCATCGTCCTCTTCATCGTCATTAGAGTCATCACTATCGTCTTCATCCATATTCACTACTTCTCGACCTCCTCCATTCGCATTCCTCAACTCCTCTGTCTCCATTCTGTTCCTCAAATTAGCCCCAACGGTTCCGTTTTCAGATGAATGGAAGCAACGCTGCTGCTGCTGTCGATGCTGAGATGACTCCAATACTGCCTCGGGTGACTGATGCCCACCACCATTACTAACACTTCCACCACAACTAGTATGATAAGCACACATTTCCTTAAAGAAAAGATGCTTAGAATTAAGCAATTTTCGCACCTCGTCTTTCATTTTAGGCGTGAGTTGATCCATTGTATTAAGTAAACTCTGATTCTCAACAACTCCACAAGCTGTCCCCTTTCCCAAAATATCAGTAACCCTCTTATACCTCTTGTTCAAATCATTGAACTTATCTTCGCATTGTTGCGGAGACACACAAAACCCCTTCTCCATCATTGCTCTAGAAACCGATTTCCACTTCCCTTTCTTCTGCAAAACCCCTCCAACTTTCTTCTTGGTTGTACCACCTGACTCACTTGGCTCAACATTAGTACAATCATCACCAATGTAGAAGACCACCATTATAAGAAGCCTTACCATATTATCAGTCCACTTCATTCTATGCCATAGAGAGATTTTTTTCTTACCATCAACACCACCATCCTCAACATTATATCCAGCTTCATCTTCATCACTCAATTGTTGTTGTTTGGCTTTGTTGGGGTGAGAGTAGGTGCTCTGCTTAATAGATTGTTGAGATTGAGTATCAGGACTAGTGTAAGATACAAATTGGTGATGGGGTTGTTGTTGTTGCTGTTGTTGATGATGGTGAGGAAAATTTTGTTGTTGTTGTTGTTGTTGTTGTTGTTGTTGAACAGGCATTTCTAAACCAAGCATTGCAGAAGGCATGCAAGGCCTCATTCTTCCTGAAGACATACCATTTGCTTCCATTCTAACAATATTTTTCTTCTTCTTATATATATACAGGTTACAGGTATACTACCAATATATCAACTTTCAAATACAGAACAGAGAAACATGCATTTTTTCAACTTAATAAAAAGAGAGAATAGAACATACCCAAGGTTGGATTCTTTCTGTTTTGCCAACAGAAATGAATATTATTAATGCAAACTCAATGCAGTAGCAATGAAGACTGAGAGTTTACTGAAAAGAATATCTAAGAAAATCAGCTTCCAAAGATCTTCTAAAGCAGCCAGCATGCAGTTGAAACTACTTGAAAGTCTATAGTTCCTTTTTTGGGTAAACTGGTACAGACAAGAAGCTGAAAAGGGTAAAGAAGTTAAGTGAATTTGAAAGAGAGAAAGGAAGAGTGGAGATATATATGGGATTGTAACATGTTTCAGTGGGAATGCAGTCGGTTTTGGCACATGGTTTTGTACTTTTGTTTACAAAACCAAGTGGCAGTGGGCCAGTGGGGGAGTAATAAAGAAAGAAAAGTCCACAGAATTGAATTGATGTGTTCTGAAAACTGTCTGTGTTTTGGACCTGATTTGAGGTAACAATATGGTAGGTACTCAGTACTCACCCATATTCAATCAGTCTATCCATTGTCCCCGTTGTATGTTGTTCCTACTGTGTTGGCCCTGGGGGTACAAGTCCAATTTGGTCTAGACTCAAGACTGTTAAGACTTATGAGCATCTTAGCGGTAGGAAAGGGTAAGATGATTATATGAAATTATGAACTATAAAACACTTAAAGTGGCGTATGATTATATATGTTATGAACTATAAAAGCATTGGCGCTACTGATTGAGTATGGTATGATAAAGTATACTTGGGCTTGGCTATCATAACATCTGATGTTTGTAGCTAAAGATGCTAGGATGCATATCAAAGCCAATAAATGAACGGTTTATTATTGCTTCAAAAATCCAAGTAGGCTCTCCTTGAAGGAACCCACCCCATATGCTTTGAACTTTTGAATTGATCGAAGTATCACCCATGGAGGTTCAAAATAATTAAATAAAAACATTTGGTATGTTATGCGTGCATCATAAGTTCATCATTCGGAAGTTAGAAATTTCGAATTAAGCTGATCATTTGGTATGATGATGTCGATGGAGTTGAGACCATCCTCGCCAAAAATCAAGGCCTAATTCCATCCTGTTTGTTACATGCTTTTTTGTAAGAGCATTCTCAATGCCAAGTCACTATGAGGGGAAATTGAAAGTTTTCACCTTTAAATACCAAAAAACTCTTGCCCAATGCAAAAGTAACAAAGTTGGTGACTTATAACTAAATAACAACGAGGGTAGCATTTGCTACTGAGATTTTCACTGAGTTGTGAGCTTTGGACGGCGTCTTGTGTGTTTTTTTTTTATTTTTTCGGTTTTTTTTTTTGACGGAATGTTTCATTCCGTCTCGCATGTTGTTTCGATTTTTTTTCGCATTGGCACCTTCACCTTGCTTTTCACCAAAATGGTAGCAAAGAGGAGAAATTTAGCCTACTTGGAGGTGAAAAACCTGACTTGCATTAGAAATGCTCTAACAAATTACTCAAATGAAGTTGGACTGTAGAAACACACAATATAAAATACATATACAGCTACATTTTGTTGTTACTGCTGATAGAGTTATTTCACCGGATCTGAAATCTTACATCACTGTTCGCACAAATTGTTCTCAACGTCTCATTAACTGCAGCATAAGGGTTACTTGGATCAACATCAGCAGGATCCTCTAGTGTGTCAATTTGACCATGAGGATCATGGAACATACTCGTGATATTACATCCTACAGGAAACGACCATTGAATTTGAGCTTCCAAAGAAATAAGTTTACAAACAAGTTTCAAAGCAAGTCCAACCCTCTGATCAAACACTTCAGCCGGGCTCTCGATTGCATCTTTGAACACAGCATGCGGGAGTCGAGCTAAAAGTATATGCATCATGTCAACAAACAACTGCTTAATGAAACCATATAAATCTTCTATAGATGAGTACTCGCGGCCACTAATAAAGGTCGCGATGATTCCCACCTCATCCCATACAAGACTTGGAGGCAATGCTGATTTTAGCCCTTTAATGATCATAAGTGCATAATTCAACTCAGACTGACTACTTGGAAGTGGCACGCTAGCTGTAGCTCTCTTACAAATTTCTGGTAGAAGAGGGCCGAAGCCATTACCTGCCCATACACCTTGTGCAAGTCTAGTTCTGTGTCTATTCCTCAAATTCTTAGGACGCAGTCTCTTATCAATAAATTGACAAATTTCATGGGCTTCACTGTATGCTTGTAATAGAGTTCCACTAAGCTTGGACGGTAAAGAAACTTGGGCAATTCTTACGACCAGTACCAACGAAAGAGAAGATACTTTACAATTTTCTTGATAAGGTTCCAAAGAATGCAAATCTTGGGAGGGAAAATTTTCTAAAAGGAGTTGGGGCAGATGACTTACAGATTCGCTTTTACCTGTTCCAGTGCATCTCTTCATTTCCTTCACACCCTTTTGCAGTGACCATTTATTCAACCTACAGTCTTCTTCCCAAATCAAGTCTTCGTATTCGTGTACAGATTCGTGTATGTCTCCACTATCTTCAGATTTGAAATCTTTATAAATATTTTCGAACAAAAGCTCAAAGTATACATACACAAAGCTAAGTGGAAAGTAGACAAAGGTGGTTATGAGTAGAAGTACAAACATCATTAGGAGCTCTGGCAGGGAGATGAAAATATCCCAAGTCGTATGATACATAACCTGATGCAAACTTGCCCCGTTCACTTCTTCAGCTTCATCTTTGGCATAATTATGATTCCTCGTTTGGTTAAACATGGCAAACGTTCTAAAGCTGATAGCAAAACCTCCTAATATAATAGTTGAAATCTGTGTCGCAACTAATATCCACATTGACCAATCGTAGTCAGAAATCCCTCGACAAAACTCTAAACTGGAAGATCTAAATGCAGCTTGTACTAATACGCCTAAGGAAGTTATGCAAACCAGGCCAACAAGTTGACAATTAAGTTGCTTACATAGCATGAATTGTGGATTGCAGCTGTAACCATACAAGTAAGCCAACCTCATTCTTTTTAACATACTTCCTTGACCCTTTGTCAAGAGATCTTTATTAAGATCAAGATAAACATTCTTTTGACTCGCATTGGTCCTAGCGGATGAGCACAACAACATGAACAATACTAACATGCAAGACATTATTATGATATGTTCTATGATGAACATGAAGATAACACCAGTGCGGATTTGTATACAGATGTTGGCAATGATAGTCACGACCATAATGCCTAAGGCTGCCATGTTTGTCAAGTTTTCAGAATTTTGATTCTTTCCAAGAGAAGGCATTAGAAAGCCCATACATATGCAAACTAAGGTAGTCCCCGTAAGCTTGGAAAGTTGGTCTTGAGCACTTGGCATTGTTGTGGTGAGATCCACCGGGAGCTTTGCAGCTATGGAGAGCAGTGTCAGTGTGACCGAGTTAAGTGAAAACAATTGGCATGGCAACCAACGTTTCCTATGACGGACTCCAGACAAAATGTCGTAAAGCATGGCCAAGAAACATACCAGAGATGCTGCAGCTATATACAAGCCAATTACAGGCACCGGGGAAGAATACTTAGAATCATCCAACTCTATCTTGACACACCCATGTTTTGCCATTGTTTCTTCACTTATTCTTTAGAGGAAGTTTGTATTTCTCTTGCCAAATAATGAACATTTTATAGTATTATACGTTTAAAGTACACAAACGATTGGATTTTTCAAGGTGGCCTGTATATTGTTCGTTACTCGGCACAAAGTTTTGGAGTCTTCAAGGTGGGCTGCGAACTTGCCGGGAAGCTATGGTTTGTCAAAATTGTTGTAATACTTTGTCGCACCTAATGTTTGTGTTAAATTAACATTTTTTTAATTATTGCAATGTACTTTTACTAGGTAATGCATTGGATAATATATTGGCTCTTGTAGCAATGTTAACATAATTACAGGAATAATGGCAATAAAAAGTGTTCCAACGCAAGTATTTAAAGTACTAAACACATAACCCACAACATAAGTAAGTTTACACAAGATAGTTTCTCCTTTCCAAAGGGCTTTTGTTAAGGGTAGGAGTATTGGAGATAATGTTGGCCTGGGTAGTGAAGTCTTTCACAAGATGTCTAAGATGAAAAAACAAAAACAAGGATGGCTAGCTTTGAAAGTAGATATGGCTAAGGCCTATGATAGGATTGAATGGAAGTTTTTGGATCAGATTTTTGAGAAGCTAGGGTTCTCTAGGAAGTGGAGACCTCTGATAAATAATTGTCTCTCTACAGTTTCCTTTAGAGTTATGTTAAATGGTTCACCTCTTGAACATATTTTCCCTCAAAGGGGGTTGAGACAAGGAGATTCTCTATCCCCCTATCTGTTCATTATTGTTTCTGAGGCCTTATCAAGGTTAATTGCAAAGAATGAAAATAAGGGTGAGATCAGTGGCATCAAGATTAGGAGGAAATCACTTTCAATAAGTCACCTTCTTTATGCTGATGACTTGATATTGTTTTGTAAAGCTTCTCTCACAGAAGCTGGGAATCTCAAAAACATTTTGAATAAATATTGTGAGGCTTCGGGCTAGAGGATCAATTATGATAAATTAAGTGTTTATTGCAGTAACAATGTGCATGATAAACATAAGAAGCTTATCAAGAGATTTCTGAGAGTTAGACCCTTCCACCCTAATGAGAAGTACTTGGGGGTGCCTATTATCCTCTCAAGTAAGAAATGTGATGATTTTGACTACTTGGTTGAGAGAGTTCATACCAAGATCAAAGGTTGGAGAGCAAAAGTGCTCTCTCAAGATGGTCGAGTTGTTCTTATAAAGGTTGTAACCCAAGCTACACCTTTGTATACAATGCTCACTTACTCTATTCCTGCCACCACTTGTGATAAGATAGACAAAGTGTGCAGGGATTTTTTCCGGAATGGGACTGATGAGAAATCCAATCTGCATACCATCAGGTGGGACAAGTTGTGCTCAGCCAAGGCTATGGGGGGTCTTGGATTTAGGAAAACAGGGGATATGAATAAAGCTTTATTAGCCAAACATGGTTGGAGGCTATATCATGACCCTGATTCTCTTTGGACAAGATCCTTCAAGTCTATTTATCAGAAATGGTGGCCACCTGATGGTGCAAGGCAATATCCTAGAAATTTTTCTTATTTCTGGAAGGGCATTGCCAAATTCATGGACTTGATAGATAAAGGCTCTATCTGGAGCATTGGAGATGGCAAAACAGTGCAAGATTTTCATGATCCATGGATTACTATATTATAGGAAAGCCTCACCCTAAGTGATTATGCCTATACAAGACCTAATAATAACTTAATGAAAGTAGCAGAGCTGAGACATGCAAATGGTTTTGATTGGAATATGGAGCTGGTTAATGAGTTGTTTTCTAACCCTCTTGCCCAGGCTATAAATGATATCATCATTAGGCCTGGGAACAGGAAAGACAAACTTACTTGGTTTAATTTTAAGAAAGGGTTGTTTTCTGTGAAAGAAGCCTATAGATGCCTGAAAGATGATCAGGTTCTGGATCATTGTGCTGGGTCTAGTTTCAGTTTACTTACAATAAAAAGAATTTGGAAACTAGATCTTGCTGCAAATTGGCAAATATTCATTTGGAAAATGTATTATGGTGGTTTGGCAACTGGGGATACCTTGAGAAACAAAAAGTTGAACATTGACCTTTCTTGTCTTTTTTGTTATAAGCGAGTAGAGGATGGTCTCCACCTCTTTTTCTTATGTGAATGGACAAGGAGTGTTTGGTTTGCTTCATATCTCTCTTATAGGACTGATGCTCATGATTATTGGAATCTAAAAGATTGGTTGAATGAGATCATCAACTGGTACTTCAGCCCAATTAAGGAAGTAGCTGATAAGGGGGTGTTTGCGTGTATCCTATTGCACCAAATATGGACACTCATGAACTTAGTGAAATTTGAACAAGGCAAACCTGACAGGGAAGGACTGCTGAAAAAGACTACTAGTCTATGGATAAAGTGCTTGGAGTCTTTCAGGAAGGAAACAACAACAGAACAGGAAGTAACTCATAACTCAATGAACTCTACTATAAACTATGCAACTGGGGGTAACCCAAATACTAGTAGAAGCAAAGCTAGCAGTAGTAGCATCAACTCTAGTTCTGGTGGTATAAATAATGTATGCGCTTATGTATGCTTTGATGCTGCTTTTGGCAGGTCTACAAGACAAGGGGCAGCAGGTGCAATTTTTTGGAATCATGAAGGAGAAATTGCAGGAGCAGCTCATAAAAGATTTAAAACTAGAGATGTGGAGGAGGCAGAGCTCAAAACTGTTGAAGTTGCAGTAATACTCATAAGGAGAATGGGAGTGAGAGAAGTGGAAGTCAGAGGAGATAATCAAGCTGTTATGAATGCACTAGCAGAGTCCACTTCAAGCTTAAGTTGGCACCTATCCAGTCTAAGAGATTTTGTTATAGATTGTGTTTCGGGATTAGTTTTATGTAATTTTGTTTGGATTAAGAGAGAGATTGCTAAGTGGGCTACAAACCACTTGGAGGAGCTCATCCCATCATTTGTCAGGAGCTGTAATGGTCCTATTATATCTATTGAATAAATGAAGGGCAGTCGTTATCGGAAAAAAAAAAAAAGGTGAGTTCCCCCAACCCATACTACATTTGAGACACAACACACTGACCTTATCAAGTGCACCAAAATGAGCTGCGAACAAACTGAGACCCTAGTCGAAGCAGCCCTCCGAGTCCTAAACACATCCGATCCAGTCGAAAAGGCTCGACTGGGCGAAACCATTGCAACGCAATGGCTCGATGGCACAATTACCGAACCACATAACCCATCTATCAATTTCACAGTTCCCGATCGACCTGCAAGGCTCTCTGATGTAAGTATCAACCTTAATATTTAACAAAAAACATTTACACCTTTTTAAAAAAAACTGTTTGATAAAATGTCTGAGTGGAAATTACATGCAGGTTAAGCTTGTATCACCAAGTCTCATGCCAAAGCTTGGTAGAGGTGGAAGTTTGCAAAGTAGACAAGCTATTTTACATAGTCTTGTTCATACCGAAAGCTGGGCTATCGACTTGTCTTGGGTAATTTTACTAACTTACTACCAAGTTTTTTTTAACAGCCTCGTTTCTTTATTTTTCTGTCATTCATGGTTTTTTGTTTGTTGTGTTGTAGGACATTATTGTTCGTTTTGGTATGCAAGAGGTAATGCCGAGGGAGTTCTTCACTGATTTTGTGAAAGTGGCTCAAGATGAAGGGCGACATTTTACGTCACTTAAAGCTCGTTTAGAAGATGTGGGTTCTTATTATGGTGCACTTCCAGCTCATGATGGACTTTGGGATTCTGCAATGGTGACTTCTGGAAACTTGTTAGCGCGTTTAGCTATTGAGCATTGCGTCCATGAGGTGCATTAACTGTTTCATTTCTTGTTACTAGTTTGTTTATTTTGTATTGTATTGAATCAGTTATGTTAAAAACGCAGGCTAGAGGACTTGACGTGTTGCCCACAACTATTTCTCGGTTGAGAAATGGAGGCGATGATAGGTCAGCGGATTTGTTAGAGACTGTTGTGTATCCTGAAGAGATTACTCATTGTGCTGCTGGTGTCAAATGGTTCAAATATCTTTGCTTGAGGTCTGCAAACCCGAGTTTGAATCCGCCTGACTTGGAAGCTGTGGGCGATGAGGTGCGTGAAAAAGAAAGCATAGCAACAGAGAAGGGCATTGGAAGCATAGAGTTAGCCAGTGATGATGGTAGTAGTGCTGAAATTGAGGATGTTATTCAGACTTTTCACGCAACAGTGAGAAGCTACTTTAGAGGACCGCTTAAACCCCCTTTTAATGAGAAAGCTAGGAAAGCTGCTGGATTTGGTCCTCAATGGTATGAACCTCTAGCTATCAAAGTACCCTCATCAGAATAGCAGCTTTTTCTCTCCAAAGGAAGTTTGGTGTTAATTTGCATGGTTTCGATCAACATTAACTTTCCAGGGTTTTAATTTTCTATTTGTAGTTTGATATATAAACACTATAACAGTGTATTGGCATGAGTGAAGAGTTCAAATGGTTCCAAAGGTGCAATTCAACTCTGAACATTCTTTTATGCATTTCATTTCTTAGTGCTTACAGCAAAGAGATGATTTCATGAGATCAAAGCAAATCATTAAAAACGAAAATACCTGCAAAGCATATGATTTGATATTTTCCATGTCCTTGGAGGCTGGAGTAGTACGCTACTTAAAGCTCGGTCAGGTTCTTATTGTTGTGGCCTTTCAGCTCATGATGGACATGAGATTCTGCAATGGCAACGCTTGTTGGCGTGTTTAGATTATTGACCAGTGCGTTCATGAGGTGACTTAATTGTTACTTGTTGATTTGCTCAGGTTTTGATTTAGTCTGCTGTATTTAATTTAGTTAAAAATTCAGGCTAGAGGGCCCGATGTATTGCCGACAACCATTTCACACTCAATGGAGGGGATGTTAATTGTTAGGTCTGCGGATTTGTTAGAGACACTTAAAGGACGATTCTAGTCCAGTCCGCACAGTATACCGGAGCAGATGCAATAAGAAAAACTGCAGTTATCTAACACTGACCTTAATAGCTGCTCTCCCCATGTGCCAGGTGTTTCGACCAAATATGATCAAGTAGCATTCAAGTTAACCACCTTAAATCATCTTGCCTGCTTGCTAATCCTTAATTCAACTCCTAATCCGTGCTTATATGTTAGGTTCCACAGTCATATATATACATATTAGGGTGATACCTGATACGGCTCTTTTGCAATTATAAGTTGCATGGCACTAAACTATCATTCGAGTTACAGAGTAGTTGTATAACATGCCATAATCCATTGACCATTGCCAAAATGGAATAGAAGATTACGCAATTTTATTGGATATTATGAAATAAATACTTTACAACCAAAACTCTACATGTGAGGGGCATATAACAATTTGGGAGCTGAATAGCATCAAACAAGTAAATTACAAAAAAAAAACATATACCACAATATACTTTTGCATGGCCCACTTAAGGGGTAAAAGAATCAGCCGCAACCCATAAATTCAATTTTATACAGGGAAAAAACCTCAACAAGAAATCAATCTACCTAAAATAGATCTCCATGCAGTAAGCTACGTAATTGAACAAAATTAAGACAACAAAGTAAAAGCTGGTCAATTGCGCTCACACTGATTCCCCAAGAAAGATGTGTTCAGGCCACACCATTCCAATGATCCAATATGCTCAACTGCTCTTACAGTTACTATATCTCGAAGGTATTACCAGAACTTCCAAAGTAAACCCTTCACGTTCACTTTGATTCTTCTTACATATTATCACAGGAGAAGTCTTCTGATGTCACTGAAGTTCATGCGCAGAGCTGAAACGAATGAACCTAAAAACAGACGGACATTAACCCAAATTTATTGGCGGAAGCCATGAAAAAGTAACTCTTATAACGAGTAGTTAAGTGGGTCACTCCAACAGTGTGTACTTGAGGATTTTCAACAGCGTCTGCCAATCACTCAAAACAACAATATCTAGAAAGATGTGGGGCTAAAGGAATGCCTACAGGTCAAGAATATATGTACCTCCAACTTTTCCATCGAAAACGCGGTGATCTGCTGATAATGTTAGGTTCATTTTTGTAACAACTCCAGGTTTCTCCATTCCTGAAGACATAAGAACATAACTCAGCAAAATTGTTCAGAAAACCAAATTATTATTGTGACATTGTATTTGAATAAGTATGTACCGTCACTGCCAACTACAGGCTCAACAATCTTGTTACCGCGACCAACAGCAAGAATGCAGGCCTGCAAGGAGAGAGACACTTCATACCACAGCTAAAGAGAAAAAAGAGCCCCAGTTCATTTTTGTTAGGTCCTTGCCATTGAGATCACCAATTTTACTTATCTAGGCCCACTGGAGAGTTTTGATTTATTTATTTAACAATCATATTATTATATTTACTATTAGTAGCTTTATTATTCACTTATTAACTTCTTGTTGTTGTTGCTGTTTTTTTTTTTTTGTGTGTGTGTGTGTGTGGGGGAGAGTAACAGGTTTGGAATGAGAAAAACAGTGTTAAGTGCTTAGGCATCTGGCCATTATTCATATGCTTGGTAAGGGTATGGGAAGTCACAAACAAAAACGAAGCAGTGAAGCCTAATGTGTTGGAGCAACGGTACGAAAGTAAGAAAAGATGATAACATACCTGTGGAGGGTTTATGATTGCACAAAATTGGTCCACTGGAAACATTCCCAGATTTGAAATGCTGCACAAGGATAAGGATTACAGAAACATATGTTACTCTTAAGATCCAAGTAATAATTAAGAGCTATGACAAAGCTCGAAGCAGTAATGAACTACTCAAATATCAACCTGAATGTGCCTCCTTCAAATTCATTAGGTGAAAGCTTCCCAGCTCTTGCCTTCTCGGCTAATTCCTTGACCTGAAACAGGAATACCAAGAGTAGGATTAGGAGGATGCATGTAACAATACCATATACTGTCTGTCCAGTCCCCAAATATGCACAAAACATTATAAAAACAATAATAGTCAAGGAAATAGGATGAACAATAATAGTTGAGGAAACAAAGAAAGGAAATGAGAATATCAACACAACAATATCTTGGAGTTCTTGATATTATACATCCGGAGTACTCATTTGAATTGGTAAGACTGTCGTGAAGCTAAAACTTGGTCGAAAGTGTTTTGCCCTGTCGAAACTAACCCAGATTCTTTTATCTCTGTCAGCTTCATCTCCACCCATCAAATCCTTCAAGGAAGCAGAAGGAACAAACCCTAATACTGGAAAAGCAGGACTCCTCCAACTTCAAGTTCCATCTCCCTAATCCACAATGTACACCCTCCTTCCCAAAGAATTTATTCAACAATTAAATTTCCTATTCCTAGCCACTAGATGATGAATAGATAAAAGTGTAAGGTCTCTTTTGAATGGATCAATCCCTATAGAATTCCATCCTTCATCCCATACCTCATTTTCCTTCCATAAAAGTAAGACTCTGATATTGCCCTTATCTTTTATCAAAACTTCCAAAATGCTACGTGATTCAAATGGGTCAAGCATCAACGACAACCCAGAGTCTTTTTTAACCGTTAGAAATTACTCAAATTAGAATGCAAACTAGAGATGAACCTAGGTGAGGTTGCCCTGGGCTTGAGCCCAGGGTAGTCTTTGAAAGAGAAGTAAAATTATTTGTATATTGAGAAGAAAGATTTGATGAGAAAAAAAGGATACAGCCTTAGTTAGTTTCGTCCTTGTCTCACTTCAATATACATAAGAAAATAACAGGGTTTTACATAACAGAAACTTCCTAAGAAATTCATCCCCTCAGGATATGTTCTTTAAAACTCTAACAAGAGAAATATTAAAACTTTAGTGTCCAACTTCACTGTCTACAAAAGCATCCAATGATCGCTTATACAGCAGACAAACGACAAGGAATTAAGTTGTGATAGCTGAGAAAATGATCTCGACATCTTAGAGAAGATCATACCCAAAAATCAGCTTGATCCGAAATTAGTAGTCTTGCCAAAATTTTCAGTCGTTATTATTCGTCAATTTTACATAACATCTCAGCCTTTGTTGGCAAATTTTTAGAAGACATTTGTTAGATAGATTAAATTGACAAAGCTGAAAAAATGGTGTTATCATGAATTAGAAGACCTTACTTCCACCTTGCTAACCTCCTACCCTCCTACAAACTTCTCTACCAAATGCAATATGGCCTTCAGTGTGCAATAAAATGGTATTCTACCAATGTAACAGGTAAAGCCCAGAATCTCTTCAATCCATTAGAACACATACATTATAAAGATTAAATAAATTGGCGAGCTGGAAATTGTATTCAAGAACTACCGTAACTCACTGCAAGAAAATCTTCTTCCACCCTATCAACCTGCTCAGTACTCACAAGCTTCTTTGACAAAGCATTGGTATTAGCTCAATACAAACTTTTTTATTATCATCCACAACTGACAAACTATTATCTTTCCCCATCCTACACACTTGAATTTTAATCAAACTAATATATTACCCTGATTCCTGATAGCTCCACGGTTGCACATTCAAGGCACATTTTCTTCTAAAAGCATCCTATAGTCCACTATTGAGAAAAAGCATAGGATCTTGAAGCCACGTTGCATATATCTAACACCTTCGCCATAGATCTAGTTATATAGTCAAGATCTGAGTCAGCTTTTATTGGCCTCTTAGCTCGTAGCATAACAATGACCTTTCCAACTGCTAGCCACCATATTATTTATTAAATATTTTTAGTAGGTGCTGGGCACCATATTATGAGTTTACACCAACTTAGACTTTTTTTTTTTTGGGTAATCTGACAAAACCAAAATTAATTCAACTAGAAAGGAAAGTTCCTTGACTTCTATAGCATTTGCTAGATCTCCAATTTATAAAAGCTCGAATAGTCCTTTACACGGAATTCGAACCTTGACTAAAACATAACAAAATTTGAGCATGGTATAATGATCTTTAAATAAATTACTTAGGATGCATATAAAAACTGAAAACCCATTGACATTCATCAGACTAGAAAAGATTCACCATTTTTCCAGTACCTCGGAAGAGATTGCTGATATAGACTTTTGATCCGCATTTCTCACTATTGGTGTCATCAAGCCCTGTGTTCAACATTTATTAGTAAATAAATATGGGTATAATGAAATTTTGTAAATAACAAATTTCCCTGAAAGAATATACCTTTTCAGTAGCCACTGCAATGGATATGTCAACAGAATCACACAAAACAGTTTCTCCTTTGTCAACATTCCAGTAAGCTGCAGATGTATCAAAGTCACTAATCAGAACTCTGTTTATACAACTGTTAGACTCTAGACTAAGTATGACAGAGAAGCAGGAAGAAATTGACATCAAGCTAGAGAGGACTAATCAGACTATTATATGCAATTGTTGACGTTCATTTTTCTGTTTATTGATAATTGAAATGCTACATTTAAGATCAGGATAGCAACTGAAATCCTTATATCTCCCTCCCAATGCAGCATATCTGAGTATATGTATGGAGCCAGTGAGTTTGAACATGCAGTGAAAAAGGTCTCCAATGTTAAAATTCAAGCGTTAGAGCAACCCAGTCTACCAGTTTATGGCAACTTCTGGGATTTCATTCCAAGATAATCAACAATTCAATAAAGTATTGTTATTATTATCAACAACAACAACAACAACAATAATAATAATAATAAACTGTGATACAATTCAATTCAAGGACTTACAGAATCTTGACTGATTTTGTTTTTCTTTTCAATCATCTTTTTTCGTGTGGCTTTCTAACCAAAATTAAGATGGGTTTGATTAGAGTTTCTCAACAGATTCAGTTCACTTACTTAAATTAAGAATACCTTTTAAATTATGAACTAGAAATATTTGACTTCTTGTCAGTCTAGTTATACACTTCATCTGATTATCACAGTTTATTATTATTATTATTGTTGTTGTTGATAATAACAATACTTTACTGGAAAAAAAAACGCTGTACATTGTCTGTCTTCAGAAGGTCTTTCTCCCTCCCACCCCTCGCCAACACTCAGATCTATTAGAACCTTTAAGTCTTATCATTTGTTGAATTATTAAACACTAATTTTACCCAACTGACACTTCTTTCTAACAGAAATGATACAACACCAAAAATCATCTTTTTATAGAGGTTTCTTCATATAGCTGGTTCCTCCAGACAATGATTTTATCTAGAGCGTCTACCTTGAACACAATTTCTTGGCAGTTTAGCACTTTCCAAAGAGCCATTAGTACTATCATTATATTTTATTTTTATCACAGTAAAGTATTATAATGTATTAAAAATAAAAAAGGATGTAGGACAAGATATCATTCCATACAAGCACTAAAAGAAACAAAATGAAGAAGGAAAACATAAAAGGAAAAGCTCAATCAACTCATCACGGACTCCCATCTAAACACAAAGTGTTCAGAAGGTATATCAGCATATAACGGGTTTCCTTGTGCACTTTGGACCATAATAAGAGGTCATCAATAGCTCAAACAACTCTTTCCAAATTCTCCACAAGACCTTCAAATGTTAATATCCAACCATATATCCCAAAGAATTGCAAAGGTATGCTGCTCCAAAAGCTACATCCCCTCTGAGAATGGACACTCAGGTTCCAAGAGGCTAGTACCTCTTTCGCAGACAAACCCACGAGAGCCCAGACCCAATTATGAAGCCACACCAAATTGTCCAAGAAAACGCACACCCAGTAAGGGTATGATACCGTTCCCGAATATTGCCACCGTTGCCTAAACGGCTAAACCATACCTAACGTACCTTGCAAACATCTTCCCAGTTTCAGATTATTCTTCCAAACACCAAATCTTAGGAAATGGTGACAGTGCCACTCTCCACCCTAAAAGATGCTCTCCAAATCTATATACTATCATTTTCCTTCAAAGGGTTTCACTCTCACGAAACCTCCAAAGCCATTTACCTAGAAGCACTAGGTGACTACTGTCTAGATACCCAAACCCTATTCCAACTAACCAAATGATATAGTGTAGACGTCTTCCTAACCTATCATCCCAAAGGAAATCTGTAATGAACTAATGATCATCTACAAACTAACCACAATTTTTCTGGCCACAAGGAAAAGAGACATACATTACACAGGGAGACTAGAGAAAGTACTCTTGATCTAAGTTACATTGACACATACACGTGTGTCAGTATCCGACACGGATACAAAGTATCTGACAGCAAAATATAGAAAACGGAGGTATATCAGATACAATATATGACCGTGTTGTGTTCAATACTCCGATACGGGAAGGTGGATACCGACAGAAATTATTTTTAAAATATGGCGTGTTTATGTAACATAGCTCTTAATTAAGACAACCCAAACACTTTTGGCCAGCAAATGTACCTCCCAATCGGCAAGCTTACAACTATCTCTCAAAAATCGTATCCAAATGGTTCCAGACCAAAAAATCCATTGAGCATGGAGTCATGCCCGAAAAAATAACCAACAAAGGTAATGTAATTAAGCAGATAGCACCCCACCCACACACACACACAAAAGAGGGAGAGTGGGATATTTATCACCTTTCCCCCTCTTCATACTTTCATGTCTGTCGATCTAATATTAAATGAAAGAAAACATGGATTCCCCTGAACATTTATTTTTTTCTTATCCGTAGCCAACACATGAGTGTATCAAACTACCTTGTCGAGACCTGTATTATTTATCTTTCCTGGAAACATTCCATATAACCACAATCAACTGCTGTGCAGGCTTCTTCACATCGACTTATGCCTTTATTTTATCTAATACTGAGCTTAGTAAGATGTTCTTCTTCCAAGACCAACCAGATATTTGATTTTTTTAGGTTGCCGTTATATATCCACTAGCTGGTCATTACGTATTATACTCCTTTCCAACATGGTAGCTAGTATCCTTTCCATTAATCACCTTGCAGCATTCTTTTTTTGTTTTAGTCTGCTAATGCACACAGAGTAAACCCTTGACGATAAATTTGTATGGAGCGCTTTTCAACATAAAATACCCTCAGAACTAAATATTCATGATAGTGTATTATAATTAAAAATTATATATTTACAATAGTTACATCTGTATATGATTAATGGCATGCCATCACCACTTTAGCAGTAAAACATTAATATAATCCGTGAAGAACATTTGAAATTAATGCTAAGATGCAATAATTAGGTGTCAATTAAAAACAGACAATCAAAGATGTCAATCATTATACTAAAGCAGTAAAGCCCAAGAAAAACCACAGTGAAAAAACAGAATGATACCAAATAATGAAAAATTATTTCAGTGAACCAATTATATGTAACTACGTTATCCACTATTAATTTCCAACAAAGTTTTTACCATTTGCTTCTGGTACATTTTTTAGCGCAACTGCAACAGCTTTGATGACAATATCATTTACTGAAACTTTGATGTTATGCTTCTCTGCAGTTAAGACAAATGAAAAGAGTAGTAAATTGTACGTTATCTGTACACTCAATTGAAATATAGTACGCCAGAGCTTTATCTGCCAAATACCTTTAAGCTCCTTTCTAAACGATAGCAGAGGGTCCAAGATTACATCTGATTACAAATATCACATCTTTAAATTGTTGAAAGAAATGATGATTAAATAATTCACCATACTAGTCATGGAAAAACCTGAGGATAAATATAGATGTGGTGTATTTTGTTTTGATTCCAACAGCCGTCTTGCTATCACCTGAGCCATTCAAGAAAGATGTACAACTACTTAATAAAGAAAGAATCTATATCAAAATGCCAGACGCAAAAAGGGAAAAAGAGAAAAAAAAAAAATCATTCTCTGCTAATAGAAAAAAAGACTATGCAACAAACTCTACCCAGTAAAATGAGCAAGTGCATACAGCAGACCAGTAACCTTAAAAAACAATGGAAGTTAACCTTAAATGTAAGCCTGCAAACAGATGTACAAAGAGATTCAATTTTCATAGCGCTATTATCATCCATTCATCCCTATACCATAGTATCAAAAGACGCAACGTGCAAGGACAGCACAATCACATCATCAATCACATTAGGTTACAAATCCACCCAACGGAGTTATAGTTATTTTCATAATTCTATACTTCATATCCATTTTTCTTCCCTACAACCTTTTTTAGGTATTTTTTGTATTTCTTAAAATTATTATTGTAATTTGTAAATAAAATATAGATTTCAAACAAACATACAGACTAGGACAGTAGGGCGGTTGCATTTTTTGCACCATGCGCCATAAGGTGATAGCCAGCCTTTGTGGCACATAGCCATAAAACCTTCATCTAGTCTCGAAGGCACAGAAACACATAGCCTCAGGGATGGACTTTAAAAAGTCACACACACAAAGTTTAAATAACATCCCCATGCCATCCATACACTCTTTTAGTAAATTGTTGCAAATTTTACAGAAAGAACGAATGACATGGGATTGTGGGAAGTGGGAAATGGGAAATATTAGTAAAGAAGGAAGAAACTGCAGATGGTTCCCATAATGGTCAAACTGTCAAACAAATAATCATTCTAAACTCATAAATCATAATAGTATAATAATGTGAACCTGCCTTTCGAATTTGGCTATTGGGATGATCTTCATGACTATCAGCATCATGTAAATGCGACCTCGACTCGGAAGATGATTCTAGAGAAGACTGTGGCAGGGTCTGAGGAGAAGCAGGTTTTTCCACTTTAGATGAATGTGAAGTTCTTGAAGATGCCTTTCCAGACTTCAACGCAGCTAGGACATCTCCTTTCAGAAGGGTACCACGAGGGCCTGTCACCTCCAGAGAAGATGCATCTAATCCAAATTCTGTAATAAGCAACTTAGCTGATGGACTGATCCTGGAGAAACTGATTTTGTGTGCTCTATCTACTTTATCAACATCTTTTGGCTTTTCCACTTTTACTTCTGAGCCACCGGAAATAGTAGATGGGATTTTCTTTATGTCATCTGGATCCTCAACCTTGCATATCAGCACTAGATAGTTAGAAACTATATTAGATGAATGCCAGCAGGATTTTTTGTATGCAAGGCACAGATTCACTGACAAGTGATAACAAATGATTCCGAACTCACTGTTATTGCAATAGGTTGTCCCACAAGAACATCCTTTGAACCTTCTGGTGCTAGTATTTTAGCCAGGAACCTGTATAAAAATATTGAATGCAATATGAAGACATGTAGTCAAGACTGAGTGACCCAAAATTCCAAATATTCCGGAAACATCAAGATTTTTATTTTTTATTTTTTTTCCTGTAAAGATACACGTAACATTTTACAGGAACAGGGAAACACTAATAGAAAAATCATAAATATACAAACCACACTTCCAGCTGAGTTATGAAGTAATCCTACAAAACAGACACTATTCACTATGAAACCTACGAAAAACAACATGTATTTCCAAATCATAGTGACTACGAAAATAAAACTGAAATATGAAGTCAAGTATTAGAACAGAAGGCTGATTCAGAAAATCGTTTTATCTACTCTACTCTACTCTACAAGGTGCATGGGGAGTGTATACAGTAAATGTGACCTTGCGTTCACGACTCCAATTTTTCATGTTCCAAACTTCCAGTACTGCCTTGAGTGCCTTCCCACAATTTCAGTGTGCCAACTATAACCAATTTGATTGCAATATTACAATGATATACCCCATTATACAGATGGTAAACCCCAGATATGCTTCCCATTATTTACAATGTTACAAGTTAAAACATATACGCACATATCATTCCAGAAACCCACTTCCCGAAATAAGAATGCTAAAGCGAGCTACCCCTTTAGCATGCTTTGTTACCATCTTAAACTTTGGTGTAAGTACCTGGGGCCACTCCACTCCTTGCCAATTGGTTTTAAGGTGGACACACCAAAGTTTAAGATGGTATCAAAGCGTGCTATGGTCATTCATAGGTTTTTTTTCTTCTAAAAAGATCACAGTTGTTGGTTACCCGTATTATTATCATAGTTTTTTTTTCCCTAGATGACTCAGTAAATCGATATTAAGTAGGGAGGAAAGAAGAGGCGGAACAAAGAGAGGGAGGAGATTCAATGATTCTCTCTTTCTCAAATTCCTTACTTTCCTTCATGGTCTCGAAATTAGTCAAACCCATTATTAAGTTGTGTGTGTGTGTTTTTTTAGAGAGTATCATGGTGCTACCCAACTAAAGGGGTAGCTCGCTAGCATTCCTCGTTCCAAACTTCAAATATACTACAACAATCCAAATATACCAAATTTACATGATGTCCCCCAATAACAACTTCGGCCTCCATTATGCACACAGACATGCATCCCTGCACATGCACAAGACCACACAGCCATACATGACCTGGTACACACACACGTAACACGTACAAGTGTACAACACATGCATAAAGCATAAAAGTGGGACAATACAGTTAACATTTAAAAAAGGTCCAGATACCTAAAGTTTGGAGAACAAATATAAGTCATCCTAGCTGGCACCGTTTGTGGACAACAAACTGGGGATAACCTGGAAATGAGATTTGAAGGCCATATAGACACCATCAAAACCTAGTCATGACATTCCTTTCCAATGTAACCCCCAGCGTCCCCACATGGTGGCACCCCTCCACAGAGCCATAACAACACAAACACTTCAAATAAAACAAGGAAATGCATACGCTGAACCAGTACAGCACATCCACCCTACAGATATGGGGACGTGCCTAACCATCCATATATCTAGTGACCATGCAAAAGGGGATCACAGCAGCCTTTACTGTATATAGGAGAAGCAGAGAACCTTTTTTCAAGTCGATCATTCAATATTCTCGCTAGTCGCTAAGGGTACTTGTCCTCTTTAACCCCTCAAGGCACTTTCCAGGTCATTCATCCCTTATCTTATCCCATTAACAAAAATCCCTTATCCATTCTTTTACAAATGGGAACCATTTACCTAGCAAAATTATTTTCACATTATAGTAATTTTATATAGTATATACAAGTTGTATTGACATATTCCAGAAGTACGACACAACATTGTACCATCAAGTAGCTAAACACATGTGAATAAGAGATGAAGAGCTCTCAAGTATCTAAGAATAAACTATTTTTCACAATAATCACTTGCCATGAATGAAACATTCAAATTCTTTGTGTCAAAGCAAAGTCATGGAGAAAAGAGGAGAATAATTTTACTTATCATCATTGTCTTGCACTAAACTCTTGTACATGTGCATCCAATGTACAAGAAGGGAAAATAAACGTACCCTTCTTCAAGACTCTCGAATTCGACCGTAGCTTTGTCTGTTTCTATCTCACATAGCACATCGCCCTCTTCTATCTGTTAGATAAAGTAACAAGGAATTGATTAATTTCACACTACAAGGGGAACTCCATCTTGAGGTTGTGTACTTGTGTAAATGGTTGTTTGTGTGCTTAAACTGTAATATAGGTTTATATAAAACCTATTTGAAAATATGCACTTAAAAGGTTAAGGCGCTGACTAGGCTTTACAACGAATCTAGCGCCTAGGTAAGCTTTTAAGTGAATAGGTTTTAAATACTGACCTTATCTCCTTCTTTCTTCTTCCACTTTGCAATGTTACCTTGGTTCTGCAACGGAATGCAATTGCAGCCTTAGCGTCTGATAGTAATGAGGAATCACGATATGAGGTAAGAGATAATTTCTATAACAATTACTATTACTGATTTCTTACCATAGTAGGTGATAATGCCGGCATTTCCAGCACAGTGTGTGAGGGAGTCTCTGCAACGTATCAGTCAATATGAGAAATATGTGTCCTCGTGGATTTGAAAAAAAAAAAAAAAATAAAAACAAAATTCATACACACACATCATACTTTCCCAACCACAAAGACTTCAGTAGGACTTAGACATAATAGACCTACATTGTAACTTGCTTTGGGAAATCAATTCAAATTATGGTCGCATGTATTCAGGAGCGGCTCAAGACATTTGGGGGCCATAGGCAAAAAGTGGGCCCTCCTAATACCGACTTTTCTTTTAGATTATTTTCATCTAAAAGTGAATGCGTCTCCAACCTGAGTTTGTAACTAAAAATATACTCACGAAAACACTAATTTACTTATTCTAAAAAGTAATCTAATTTAGAAGACATTCTTTTTGTTTCTACCAACAATTTTGAAGTAAAAGTAAGAAAATCGTATAAGAGATTCAGTTTAATATATTCATTTTTATCAGAAAAATTCAATTCATTAATATAAAATTATAGTGTTACAAGTACTAGGCTGATTAGCAAGGAGATAGTTATACAAAACACTTCATATAGGCTTTTTTTTCTTTTTTGTGACTTTCCCAACCTGTGCAAAAATAAAACTGAATATGGGGGCCCACCACTTTCATAGCTTAACTTAGTATGCTCGACTACACGGCCCACTAAAACATAGTACTTGATCGTTTTCATTTTTCTTTTACAAAGGACTGGGCCCTGGAAACAATTGCTTAGTTGGGACAGCCCTGCATATATCTATATCTGTAGTCTTTAAAAGTATCGAAAGGGAACAAACAAAGTAAAAATCTTAATCAGACTCCCATTTGTAACAGATTTATTGACCATTTATCCAAGTTCCAAGATGTGGCTGTAATATTGGTATAAGTGCTTGTTTAAAAGGATTAGCATAATATTTAAAGGAGGAACTGACCAGTGGCTGAAAAATATCGTACTCCCATTTGCAGCTGCCAAAAAAAATGACAAGCACAATTAACATACACATTCAAACAAACAAACAAACAAACTAGTAGAAAATATTACCTTGAGAGTGAAAGATCTGTGATTATTATTATTATTAGCAATAAACTCTGGAAAATAATTCTGCGCATTGAGCAGGCTGCATAAACAAGCAAGTAAATGAATTATTATTGGAGAAAAAAAAAATCGATTTATTAGTTAATAGTGATGACGTACCGGGAGAGAGATCTACGAGTCGTGAAATGACGAATTCTGAATGCCACCGATGGACCGCGACTTAGAACCAGATGACGAAGCCGAGATATCGCCATAGTCAGAATTTTCAGAAAACTAAAAAAAAAATGCGTTTGCTAATTATATATGGGCTTTTGCCTTTTGGGAATGGCTCTATTATAAAACTCCTAGTTGACTAGTCAAGTTAGTTCCTTGAATCCAAATGGTGCGTCAAAATGCTAACCCGCCAATGCTCTATAATACCAATTTTAACGAAATAGCCAATATGAGTGGCAAGTAGAATAAATCTAAGCCACACGCCACACTGTAGAATTTTTTAAAAAACTTTTTTCAAAAACACCATTAGTCTCTAACACTTCCGAAGACGTTGGAAACTCTAGGCTGCCCATGAAACCTCCTGTTATTGAGAAACTTTGGTGCAAAATTTTGTCAAATTTTTTTCATTAACGTATATATTGTTTTAACACCATTATAACAGATTTTGAGAAAGTAGATATATTATATCTCAATTAGTAGAGTACACCATAATTAACATGGACATTTAAATTGGACCAGCCTTTTTTCTACCACTAAATACCCTTGATAAAATATTCAAACAAATTATTCAATGCCTTTAAGAAGGACTACTTTGTAATTTTAAATTTTACTACCATTTATACCCTTGAGATGATATAGTACTCTTAAGGACGTATGTATAAATTCAAGTTGAAAATCAACTACACGCTACTATATCAATTGTTCGCGAGTTACTGAGGGCCATTAATACCGACTTTATTGTCAGGAAACCAGTCGTCTTCTCTTATTTTCTCTTCTTATGGCGTTTTCTCTCTCTCAAATCTCTCATTCGCTTTCTCCTAAAAGGTAACAGCCAAACAAAACAAAAAAAAAAAAAAAAACAGTGCGGCCCTAATAATATCTCTATTTCAAAAGGTAAGATATTTCATTTAACCTATTCAAAAATTTCATAGATTGGAAATTACTCATTCGATGATCTGCAACTATTTCGCTACTTTGGCAGGAAGGTTAGTTTCGTTCTACTGGCCTATAATCATTATTTGAAGATTTATGATTTTTTTTTTTTTAAGCATGAAATATCTTGATGACTTTTGTTAGTTTCTAAAATTGGGTTTTGGGATAAAATTTTGCCCTAATATGATGAGTCTTGCCCTTTTAGAAAAAGTTGTATGGAGTTATCACCGGCCTTTTTTTCAGTAATCGACGGAAGATGAATTGTCCTGTTGACAACAACGTTTTCCACCCTTTGGTATGTCTGGAGAGGGGAAACATTTAGAGTAGATATTGGAGATCAAAGTAAATTATCTCGAAATGCCTGGTGGAGTATATGCACAACTATTCTCACATTCAAACACAGATAGCAAATTCTGGAAATCACTCAACTCGAGCCTTGCGCTGTGTAGATGGTTGAAATTTAATTGTGAGGGTTGTAGGGAGATGGGAAAGAAGATTCAGATAGTTCTTTTATGATGAATTGTGGTTATCATTACAGCTGCAGGTTCAATTGGCTAGGACTTACAAATGCAAAACAAATATTCGAGGGGTTGGAGAGGCCATTAGCTGGGAAAAGGTTCGAGAGGTACAAGTGTACAACCTATCGGATTAAATGCAATGCAGCCACATTAACTGACTTTTGAACCTCGGTCAAGTTCATTACACTTCCATGGCCATTGTTAAAGCTGGTTTCAGTAGTTTTAGATAGGTTTATTGGTCTTAGAGTTATCTCCTGTTAAAAACCCTTAATGACATGCTCACACAATGCATTGTGGTGAATACGATAAGTCTTTTGTTTGGGTTAATAGCTGTTGTTGCTGCTGCTTGGTGAGGTCTTTACCAGATTCAAGGTTTGTGTTGGCTGTATTTTGAACTATGTAATGATGTTTTCCTTTTCCTACAACTGAAAAAAGCAATCTAGATGTATGCTTCACTGCCTTCACGCATTGATTTATTTTGGTTTAATCTGGATCATCATTTTGTTTGTCTAGATGCTTATCAGTACTAAGCGGTTGTCACAACTTATTATAGCCAAACAAGATCACATTCTTGATCATGATTGTATGCCATGGTTTCTCAACTCAACCTACCGTAAGACATTCAAGTCACATTCTTAAATCATTATTGTATGTCTTTTGTGTGTGTGTGAGTGTACGTCCGTGTGAGAGATAACAAATGAGGTGAAAGGAAGATGATGCATGGTTGGTCCATCTTGGTCATACAGGTTACAGGTATTATCATAATATTAATAATTAACAAGTACTCACATTTTTTTTTGCTTAAACTAATCATAAAGCATATCTAATAATACTAGATATCTTCCTGTATCTTATAGTATGGAAATCCTCCCTGAAGCCTACCATTTGTGAAGTAATAAACATTTTTTCACAGCTTTTTCACACCTGCATTGATGAAATGTTTCTCACAATTTTAGGCTGTCAAGTCTGGAAATCCTGCCGTTTGACAGTCTTTTTTCTATATTTTTGTCGATATGCAGGTCATGATTCGTGTGTATTTGCCCGAAAGTGCATATTTTAGTCAATTTTTTTCCCCAATAGATCTGCTCCTGTCTTGATTCAACTCTTACTTAAATGAATGCTTCAATTTTTATCTGTTGAAAACAGTTCTAGATCGGGCAAGAGTGGGGCAATCACTCCTTCTTCAGCATTTGGACCTGTTAGCCATGAGACTACGAGGAGTACAACACTGCAGGTTTCTGAGGTTGCCTTTCTGATACAAGCAATTCTTTTTCTGTTCCACTGCTAGATAGTATATCCACCCAATTTTGCTCCACCTAAAGATTGCAGTCATGTAAGGACTTGTAGCAAGAGTTTCATGGCTGGAGCAGAATTCGCAAAGTTGAAAATGTTTGTTGTTCTCCATTCATTGGTAACGAAATATAGGTAATAATCATTCAAGCCATTTTTATAATAATAAAAAATTATGTGTATGTGGATAAGACATGCACAATGCATTAACGCGTATTACCGGTTTAACAATATGAAATTATTTCAGGTGGACTAAAATCAGGGGAGGAGCAGTAGTCAAGGCTGCAGGGATAGTATTTCCAAATGGCTTACACATCAAAGTGACTAAAAAAATTTGAAGGCGTGGATGATTTATTTTGCACCGCTTATCCTACGCAAAAAGGTGATTTCCTCGACTGGACTACACGGGATTTGTCAAAGGGTCTTAGCGAAGGCTGATTTTGATTGATACAAGGGCAAGCTAATACTTGACCAATTCAAAGATCTTTCGTGGACAAGAAACCAATGCAACTCCACCAAAGATCCATGCATTTTGATTGATTCATCACCATTAACGGCATTAAGCATATCATATGTACTGTGTACTTTTTCTTTTCATGAAATTATCATTTGTGTATTGTGTACTGTTGTGAAGAATATTAACTACTACGATCAAGAAGCAGGACAATATATATCTCATGCTCTTTAATTTTAAGGGAACCACTTTTAGAAAGATTTAAATTGGCGTAAGAGTGTACAATCTAACAATCAACAATGAATCCATAGAAATTAATCGTAAGTATAAGCTGAAAATCAAATTAGATTCCCAAACTCTGGCCAAATAGGTCCAGTGAGGTTGTTATAGCTAAGATCCAAAGATGGTGGGAAGCTCAAAATCTGATTATACTGCAGCACCCTAGCACTGCTCTGGTTTTGTCAAAGGAAAACTGGGATGTCAGGAGATTGTTCTTCCAACGAGATGTTACGGTCAATGAGGCTTTCTAATTTGGTCAAGCTACTTGGTATTTCTCCAGAAAGAGAATTGTTCGACAAATCCAAGAAAAATAGGGATTGCATCCCACCTAACCAATTTGGAATGGTTCCACTCAAGTGATTCAACTATATATCCAACAATTGCAATTTGGTGGAATTTCTTAGCCACGCACTGTGAAATAGATCCGGTTAGGCCACCATATGCAATTACAAGAACTGTAAGGTTCTCAAACTTTAGATCTTCAACCGCTAGCATCACTTTAGATTGGAAGTTCTGGGTGAGCACAAGGGTTTTTAGGTTCTTGCATTGCTGCAAACCAGCAAGAGCAGTTGAAATATTGTGAATGCTGGTGTTAGAAAACGAGAGGTAAGAGAGGGACTGCAAATTCTTGAAGCATTCGGGAATTTGACTGTTGAGATTATTCTTATCAAAATTAATAGCTCTCAGTGCTAGACAAGAGGAAAGACTATCAAGAAGTGGACCATTGAGTTTATTCGAGCCAAGATCAATGAATGACGACTTCCACTAATTAGGTGCGAATTTTGTAAAGGTGTTTTTATCAAGCCCCAAGTTTAGCCCAAATTTTGTTTTTCCTCAGGGCAGGGATTGCTATTAAGTATTAACCTTCCCACTGAAATAAAGGCTGCAATATACATGAAAGAAAGTGGATCCAACCTAAGAGACTTAATGGCAAGCAAAGGGTTTTTTTTTTTTTTTTTTTTGGTAAAGTAACCAAAAGGTTTAACCCTCTAAGAGTCTATCCTTTATGGAATTATAGGGGTCATTTTGGAACTGCTTTGGCGGTTTCAATTTTATGATATTTTTCTTCTTTAGTTCACTTGGAATGAGAATTGAGAATAAAGACTAAATCAATTATAAACCAAGTTGGTAGCTGGTAAAACATGCCTTGGGGAAGAGGTTAGGACTAATGTCTGTATAGCAATATGGTTATGTCAAGAATATTTCTCAAAAAAACTTATAAATTTTTGGAGTAAATTTATGTGCTCTCTCTCTCTCTCTCACTCTCTCTATCTATATATATATATATATATATATATATATATATATATATATATATATATATATATATATATATATATATATATATATATATATATATCGTTTAATTAACTCTTTTGTATTTATCATTTTTCACCTCCCTTAACTAATCTTCATCTATAATCTCCGTGAATAATGTACAATAAAAAAAAATAATTATGGTATATTACTATATTTGGTGGTGCTTATTGGAGAAAATTAGCGATAAATCCAACGCCTAAAATCTCCATGTTAGAATAGAAAATATCTAATTCAATGAATTATAAAAAGGCCATCCAATTATAATTCTAGATAACTATAACAATCTGAAATTTAATCTCTTTAAATAAGTAATGAAATATTTTCTAATTGAATTAAGTTCATCCCTAAGATACTCGATTAATATTGGAGTATCAATGGATTCAATGGGTTGTATTCTTGATGATTTCTTGCATATATGTGAGTATGATGCATTCCATTTCATAATGCAGTTACTATACGAGAATCATTCCCTTTGACAATTGCTAAGTTTATGGTCGTATCTGGGACCCAGTTTCAAGCTAACGCCCAATGCATGAACACTAATAAGAAGAACATACTTCCATAGATTCCCCACATGTTTCACTCTACCTGCAAGTAGCTGCTTGCGAGTAGATGATTACAACATATCAACTATTATAGTGGAGGACAAGTCAGAGCGACCTATTTCTTTTTGTTATTGGTGTACTTTAATTCATATATTTATTGATGTAATATCCTATGTAGATTGAGTATGTTGTTGTGCCGCATATGCCATTGTGACTCCATTTTAGATGATTGATTAACAAACCAAATGACTCAACTATAGAGGGTATGTCCCATTCTTCCAATTCAATACCTACGGTTGCATATTACCTATTTACCTAAGGTTTAGATACTGATTTTAGTGAATAAAGTTACATAGATGCTTTTGATGCACTAACCTTTTGTCTTTGTCTTTTGCAACATGCACTTACTAGGATGAAAAACTAAAAATACATATGATTTGGAGCTATACTTAAAAATTTATTGCTTACATATGTCTGCCAGTGTGTATGCTCAGGCAATATGTCAATTGTAAATGTCAATTGTAAATGTGCTCACCTAAATTATATTTACACTATTTGGTAAATTTTGTTTGACATCGTGTGCATCTTGCTAGTATGTTATAAATGAAATCAATAGCCTAAACTGGCAGAGAAAATTACAACACAATCCTTGGGAGGATATATAAAAAAAAGAGACTGTTATTATCCAACAAGAACAAAATTAAAAGCTTCCAAATAAAGTTTACACTATTACCATGGCACGAACACTTCTGCTGCCACCATCACCCAGTAACACCAGAGTCGCCCTTAATTGAGTTTTACTGCTTTCTTGAATCTAAACACAGTATTACAACTTTCTAGCCTCTAGTTATCTACTCCCCGCAAAATTATATAATAACGATCGCACTTGGAATATATGCTTTCTCGGACCTTTAAATTAACAAATTTAATACAGCAGCATCTGTTTCTTTAACTGGTTGCAACTGGTTTTGCTATGGCCTTCTTGACAGCCTCCGCATATGTCCTGTGCTGGTAAGTAAGGGTAGACTCCAAAAGGTCCCACAGGGAGGTCTTAGGGTTCCAACCTACAGACAAAAGTATGGGCCATGTTACAAAGTCATGAAAGTACAATCGAAAGTAAACAAATGAGGGGAAATGTACAATACCTAGCTGCCTATTTATTATTGTCATATCTGGAATTCGTTTATCACTGTCATCATACCCTTCGCCATAAAACTCTTTGGAGCTCACATCAATAGTAGGGACCTCAATAGCAGGTTCTCCACTTACCTTTGAGAAAACCTGTAGAATGCAAGATTATAGTTTGAAATCCGGCGGAAGAGATGCAAAACAAATGTAAACTTCGGTTATTAAGAATGAAAACAGGAGAAAAAACACAGTTCTGTACCTCTGTCATCATTTCTGCAAGCTGCTTCACTGTTACTTCATTGTTTGGGTTGCCTACATTGAAAATATGACCATTGGCTCTGGCAGGATTTTCCTGAGAAAGTGTATAATCACACTCAGAGATGATTCCCAATTACAACTACAAAAGAAAATGACAAAAAATGAAGAAAGTGTAGTTCACCCACAATCATTAGCATAACAGCTTCAATGGCATCCTTGATATAAACAAAGGTTCTTTGGGACTGGCCTCCATCAACAAGCTTAAGCGGCTCACCACGTAAGAGATTCTGGAGATAGACAAAACAAAATTCTATTAAGATCAAAAAACAAAAGATAAAAAATAAATGATTCTGTAGCTAGAAGATTGGAGCTTACATTACTAAAGCATGCCAAAACCCTTGGGACACCTTCACTTGGTCCATCAACACCAGGGATGAAATCCATTCTTGGACCAATCCAGTTAAAAGGCCTCACAATAGTGAACTCCAGCCCATTCTCAGCACCCTCCGCTGTAATTCGTCCAGTGATTAATTGATTAGACAAAATATGCAGATTATTCAAAAACGTGTAGCTGAATCGTGTTTCTCATCCACATGTGAGATTCCCACTCACCATAAATCAGCCTTTCAATCAGCTGCTTGGCACATGCATATGACCACCTCTGCTTCTCTATAGATCCAAAAATGCAGGGAGAGGAATCTTCTTTGAGTACATAGAACTCCGGATCCTATTTCATCAGAGAACAAAACAGACAGTGGTTAACAAGACATAGAACAAGTATAACATATGGTTCAACAAGTTTAAAATATGGAAGGTGTTGAGTGAATTTCTATCAATCAGTTGCATAAAACAAGAAACACTTCCTTGAAGTGAGTGTACACACTACAAGAAACAATCCTAACAAAAGCTTACATTCCTAAATGGTGTGAGCCTGATTGACAAGTGCAAAACAAGATGGCTCTAGACTGAAGTGTAATAGGAAAGAAACACATGATAAACAAAATTAAGTTGAAAGGAGAAGAAGAAATCAAGGCATTAATTTCCTAGCTAAAAGGCATAGTGAAAATTTTCTCGGTATCAGGCCTTGATCTAAACGTCAAATAATTCTTCTTATAACTACATCAAGCTTAGAAATCCAGTGGACCAGCAAAACAGTATATTACCAATCAGTGAAACTCCAGAAATATTTAATAGGATTTACTCTGATTCAAATAAAAGCCATCTAATGTGTTCACTACCCTTCCGACATTACAGCATAAAATCTGCCGAACTTCATATACCAAAGTGTCAGTGATGTGTGTAAGTTTCAACCGAGGTGCAAGCTAGATACTATGATACCAACAAACAGGATAAATAAATCCAACCAGCATCATTCACCATAAAGTAGCAATGACATGAATACATGATAAACAAAATCAATCTAATCAAGACAAGTGGGAATACAGCTCCCACATAAATAACCAGCAAACTTAAAGAATAAAAATAATAACTAACAGATACCATGATGCATAAACTATAACAATTGAAGCCCTCAAGACTTCAAAACACAAACTATCATTGTCAAAAAAAAAATTCCTTGTTTGAATCCTGAAGCACATCTTACTCTACTTCAACCACCACTAATGCACACATGTTTAGTGGGGCAATGTTGCCAACATAGGTACTTAGTATTTGACAAGCTTATCACAATAATTCGGATACACAAATCTATTACTGTCCAACAAAGACACTAAGTATCAGACATGCTGACATCCATAAACCTAATTCACAATTCCTCATGAGCCCCACTGGCAAGTGTCCTTGCAGAGTTTGGTACAACCTCACAAACCACTCGTTTCGCTCTCTGAGTGGATAAAAAGCATATCAACATAAACCTGATACACAAGTACCACTATTAAAGTGTAGGGAACTCCTAGAGAATAAAATGTCCTCAGTCAGATAAGCTATCACAATCTCACACTCCCTAACCGATTCAATGCACCAAAAAACCGAAAACTCACATAATCTCTACCTCATTGGTTCTACTCATAACTACTATTCTAGCTTTCATCCTATCCACAATTAATTCAAGTATAGCCAGATTCTTCATATACCTGACGCAAAGGGTGATCCGCAGGAAGAAAACTACCAATAGTTTTCCCATAAACTTCACAAGTCGAAAAATGAATCAACCTCTTATTATTCTCCGAACAATACTTCACCTACAATAATCACCCATCAAATTTCCAAACAAACAAACAAACAAACAGATCCACTAAAACAAATAAAGAAAACAACTCACCACAGGCAAGGCGTCAATAAAGTTACTATAAATCGTATCAAGCGGCCTCGTATTATAATCCGCCGGTGTACATATCGCCGCCAAATTTATCGTCTACACCAAAAAAGCCATCACATTATACACCCAATATTAACAAACAAGATTCAATTTAAAAAAAAAAACAAAATGAGTGCAGTAATTACCAGATCTGCCATTTTGATGAGACCTTCAAGACGAGAATCATGTTTAATATTGATCCTATGGAAGTGAATCCTATCTTGATAAGTTGATTCAAGAAGATGTTTAATCTTATCATTATAAACATCAACAGCCAAGATTTTATGATTAGTTTCTTCTAGAAGCTTTTCACAAAGATGAGATCCAATAAACCCACCTGCACCAATCATACATATTGTTAAATTTTTAATCGGGTTTCCATCAAGATCTACTTTCGCCATTGTCAAGAAAAATGAGAGAGGAAAAAAAAAGGGATGGAGTGAAGAATGGGAAGGGGGTAATCCTATTTATATTTATATTTATAGGAGAGGGATAAAAATGATGACGTGGGAGTGTGAGAATTGTGGGACCTAGTGAGCTGTGTGTTTGCATGCATGTGGGTTTTGGGTACACAGATGTTAAATGTGAGTTGTCGGTCCGTGAAACGTGGTCGAGCAAATTTCCATCGTTTTTTTCTTGTGGGCGTTGGGATGATTAGTGACAAGTTGATGTGGAAATGATTAGTGCCTTAATTAAAGCGAGATTATTGGCTAACCACAGTGGTCAAGTGTTAATTTTTTTTTACGATGTGGACGTGCAAACTTTGGGAATCCTGATGGGCTAAAAACCCAAGTTTCAAGCCCAATTCTGTTGAGAAATTAAAGCCCAACTACAGTGTGAGTAAATCCCTTTTGAGAATCACTCTCTAATTCAGAGAATGCATTAGTTAATCTGTTTTATTGTGTATTTGTGTGTGGTAGTGACTAGATAAACATATGGTGATCTCTAATATGTGGGAATGCCTTGTATTGGCTAATTATTGATGTAGGTGTAGACGTGTAGTGTGACATTCTCTACCAAAATAGTGTTGTTTCTTGCTTTCTTGCAATAGTCATCTTTCTTGAAGATGTTTAGATTCTAGTTGTCTCAACTCTTAACCATAAATATTCTAGTTGTAGCAAGTAGAACGCAACAGTGCAACACCACGAAACGCACCTTTTTTTTTGCTAAGTGAGTTAAGAATTATATTAAGTATGGGAAAAAGGGGAGGAGGAGTTACAGTAAGAAAAGTGTAAAAGGAAAAAAAAAAATGAAAAACTGAGTATTGTACTTCAATGAGGTGTTGTGCAACCCTACTAGGTAGGCCTCCAAGCGCATCTCATCAAGCACATATCCCGCTTAATCAAACCTAGACTAGGTACTAGACGCAGCCTCCTATTTATATAACTATGGTGGCTTGCCATGATACACATACAGGGCTTCAGAAGTCATAGTTGTAGCATGTTTTGCCGCCTGATCTGCAGAAAAGTTTGCCTCTCTCTAAGTTGAGGATATCGTGAACTAATGCATTTTAGAAATACATTTGCTCCACCTAGTCTTGAGTTGTCATGGAAGCTTGCCTGACCCAAAAGCAGAAACCGCTGCCACTGAATCTAATTCAATCCACACATTTTTCCAGTTTCTTTGTATTGCAATCTCCACACGCTCAACTGTGGCTAAACACTCGGCTAGATAATTAGTATTAACTCCTATTTTCTTCCACATAACCAAAAGAAAGTCACCTGAAGCATCTCTAAATGTAGACCCAATTCCAGTTGGTCCGGGATTCCCTACAGCCGATCCATCACAGTTGACCTTAATTGTGCTTTCTATCGGTGGTGTCCACTAACATGGCCTAATACGAGGAGCTTTTGGTAGAAGTACCAGCAGATTCCAAGCTCTCATTATCTTCATATCTGCCATTTTATGAAAGGAGTGACTAGTGATCAGCATAGACGCGGCCATAATCATTTTTCTTATCTTCCAAGAACACAGGCTGAAGTTTACGGTCTTATCCTCATGATAAATCCTGTTACGATGATGCCAAAGTGTCACCATAGTGGTAGAAACCGCGATATCCCAGAGTTGTTTAATCATAGGACTCCTCGACTTAGCAGCATCAATAGTTTCAACAAAAGAGGCGCATTGAACTCGAAACCCAAAAGTTTCAATCATCCATTTCTAAATTCTTTGAGCATGCTCACAATGTCCCATTTCTAAATTCTTTGAGCATGCTCACAATGTCAGAATAAATGACCGAGGCTTTCTTCATTCTTCTGACATACATAGCATCTGGATGCTAAGTGGACTCATTTTTTCTGGACATTGACATCAACTGAAGCAGCATTCATGATCAATTTCCAAGCAGTGGCAACCGTCTTTACTGGAACATGAGAATTCCAGACATGAGAATGCCAACTTTTCTTGTTACTCATAACTCGAATTTCTTCAAAGGCCGACTTCACTAAGAATTCACCCCCTAGATCAGGAATCCATACCAGATGGTGCTCTTCATTTTCATTAGGATTGGCTAGGGAAGCAACACTGAAACCAGCAAGCTCAATCACCTCCTGTATGATTTATGGGATCTCCCAATTTCCATTTACAATGAGGTATGAAACTTTGGCTCTACAACCTTTTAATTCCATAACATAGATATTTAGAGCTTGCTTCAAGGATACACTGTTTAACCACCCATCTCTCCAAATATCCACCTTATTACCATTGCCCCACGATCCACTGGCATTTAGGAAGCAACTCCTTCATAGCCCATTTAATACCAGACCATATAGAGGACTTGACATAATAAGTAATCATCTCACCATCTCTAGTGAAATATTTACTTCTCATATACTTTGCAAAGTTGTCATCAGCCGTGATAATATGTCATGCAGTTTTCATAAGTAAAGACATGTTGATTTCTTTTAGTCTTCTTATCCCCAGTCCTCATTCTTCAAAAGGTTTACACACTCTTTCCCAAGAAATAGTGACAACCCTGCTCGTTGACGGATTTCCGGTCCATAGGAAGTTTTTCATCATAGTCTCAGCTTGTTTGATGATATTCGGTGGTCATTTGTAAATGCTCATGTTGTAGACTGGGATACTCAAGAGGACATATTTAATCAGAGTTGCTCTTCCATGAAAGGACAAAAGTTTCCCTCTCCAAGCAGTAATTCTGCTCTTGATTTTATCAACCAGTCCATTAATCACCCCTGTTTTCACCTTTCCTTGCACTAGAGGGATGCCAAGGTACTTCTCAGGGAGAGCACCTTCTTGTATATCCAGCTGATAAGATATCTCATTTCTTTGATTTGCATACATACCACCAAAGAAAAGCTTACTCTTCTGTTTGTTAATGATCTGGCCAGCTGCTTGTTGGTATGCATCGAGAAGATCTGACACACACACAATATCATTAATGTCACCATTCATGAAGAGAAAAATATCATCGGCAAAAAGTAAATGAGAAGAGCTATGGGTCCCTTTAGCATTACACAAAGGCTTAATCAGCCTCATGTCCCTTAAGTAGTTGATGCCCCTATTTAAAGTGTCTTCAGCTATGGCAAAGAGAAGAGGAGACAATGGGTAGCACATGCACCCATGATATCCACCTACCATCAAAACCAAATCGGGCAAGCACCTCGTGCAAGAACTCCCAGCTGAGAGTATCATAGGCCTGAGATATGTCCACCTTAATACCCAGAGAACCTCCATTTTTATTCTTGTGCATTGCATTTATCATCTCAGAAGTCATTCCAATACTTGCTTGAACTGACCTTCCTTGTATAAACCCTACATGTTCCTTTGAGACTAACTTGCACACAATCTGCTTTAACCTCAGTTGCATAATCTTGGACATAATTTTCACCAGGAAATTGCTCATGTAAATAGGCCTAAAGTGGGAGGCTTTATTTGCATTTCTATCTTTGGGAACTAGAGCAATAAAGTAATTGTTCACTCTCATGGGCATATGAGCTTCCACAAAGAAAGAAATAACAGCTTTGCAAAGGTCGTTGCGTAAAATTTCCCAACAACTGTGATGAAAACAACCTTGGAATCCATCCAGCCCAGGGGAACTATCTCTTTTCAAGGCATGAACCACCTATTTAATCTCTGCTTCATCCGGAATCTTACACAACATGGCATTGTCTACATCTGTGACTAGTTAAGGAATCAAACTCATAAGCAAATCATTATTATGGGTATAACCAACTGTAAATCTCTTTTCAAAGAATTTCACAAAGTGGTTCTGAATGCCAACTTGATCAGTAAGCAACTCTCCTTCTTCAGTTTTCACTTCTGTAATATTTTGCTTTACTTGTCTGATTTGGCATAGCTTGTGGAAGTAGGCTGTATTCTGACTATCTTCTTTGATATCTTTAGACCTGCTTTTCTGTTTAAGTAGAGCTACTCGATTGGATTCTGCATTTATTAATCTTCTTTCTGTAGTTTCCAACTCTTCAAGAAGTTTAACATCCTCAGGATTTGCATCAGCTGCCAACTGACCCAATTCAAACTCATTCTGCAATCCCTTAACTTGATTATTAACATTGCCAAAAACCTGCTGGTTCTACACCTTGATGTCAGTTTTTAGCCTTTTTAGTTTTTAAGAGAATCTCAAAATAGGAGTACCAGTGATGTATCTATCCTAGCTAGCCTTCACCATACCCTTAAAAGACTGATGACTAGTCCACATCTTATTAAAACGAAAAGGAACATTGTGGGGTTTAGGAATGAGGTAATTCATCCCTAAAAGAGGAGAGTGATCAAAGCAATATCTACCCCCCACCTTGTATGACCAACCTCTGTATTTATCTTCCCATGCTTGGTTAAAGAGGGCTCGGTCCAGCTTACAAAGCACTCTGAATCTTCCCTTTCTATTATTGCACAAAGAGAATTTAATTCTCTTATAACTACTCTCCTAAAAGTGGCAAGTATTTATGGTAGAAAAAAACTCATCAGTAGCATCTTTGAGAGGAATTCTACCTCCTTTTTTCTCATCAATTCAAAGGACTGCATTGAAGTCACCTATAGTTAACCAAAGTTGATCAGTGTATAGGTTAATCATCTCAGTCCATAACTCTCTTCTACCAACTCTGAGACAATCAGCATGCACAAAGGTCACTAGACTCCCATCTACCCACACTGAAATCTGCTGCAGAGAAATGGATGTTACATTCACACTAATGCCTCTTTTCCATAGGACCTAAAGAGTACCCTTTTTATTAGGTAAATCATTATGCATAAAAGAGTAATCAATGTTATCTAGCCTCAAATAAGCAACACCAGTACTACTAGGTCTTATAAGAGGTTCTGCTATACATACTAAATCAAGACAAAAAAACTTCACATAGTCTCTCAATCGAGTCACTGCCTTATCTTTTTTAACACCTCTCATATTCCAATAAATTATCCTCATTGAGAACTAATAAGAGTAAAATTATAAAACGATAGTTTTACCCACGAATTAAGTACGAGACTCAAACGCAAGTAAAACTAAAGCTATTTTTTGCTAAGAATTTATCAAAGTTTTCTACTCTCGATGTTATCACAATAGAGTTGGAGTAGAGAATTCGTTCCACTCCTAGTTCTTTAGAATTCAATGTTTTCTAAGATTATCGGTCTATCCAAAGTTAATGAGAGTAATGATGGAAATTATACTATGATGGAAATTCAAATACTAACAAGATATGATAATTTAACTATGGAATACTAAATTGATAATATGATAAGGACTTAGGGGGGATTGATTCCACCTTAACTCGACTTAATCAACTAACAAAGAAATGTCGCAATCTAAATTTCAATACTTTTGCATAACAAACTGGTAAATCTAATATCTAATTATTCATGACAATCTCTACCAAATAATAACTAGCATGTGAAGCAATCAAACTCATTCTCATGGTAAACTAATTACTTTCTAGAATTGAATAGATTATCACAACGATTTCTAAGCTAACAAAAATCAAGTTTTCATCAAGGCTTCCTCAAACCCCTCTAATGGAGGTTTTAGCCTTGAATCATCATACTATCATTTCTAAACCAAGAACAGTAAAAACAAGTCATTATTGAATAACTAATTAAACTTTATTAATCTACATTAACAATAATATAATATTAAAAAATGGATTATAATTGAAATTTAAACTAATTTAGAACTAAGATTATGAATACTAATTATCAATTTAAACAACTAAATCTATGAATGCAAGATTGAATTCGAAATTAAAGATTGAAATATAAACTAAGTATTTTATTTTGAGATTCAAAACTTGTTCTAACAACTAACAAAATTGACAACTAACTAGATTAATCTATATAAACTAATTATATATTACAAAAACTAAATTTTATGAACTAGAACTAGGTTTAGATCTAGATGGATTAAGAGCTAAGCTTTTTTCTTGATATAGAAGAGCTAAATCCCCAAATTCGTGCATGGGCTGAGGAGCCATGTTTTGGGCCAAAAAATCGATCCCAAAACCCAATTTGTTGAATCCAAGACTTCCAATTCTGGTCGTATTACTGTAATGTGAGGTTTTACCAACTTATAATACTCTAATCGATTCAAGGTCTAATCCATTGGAAAAACCTTTTTGAGCCGGTCATTTTGATATAAAATGGGCCCAAATCCGAGGTCTGAGCCTAAATATATGGCCTTTTGAAGTTCTATTGACTTTTCTTCAGCTTTCTAATCCGGTTTGACTTTCACTTAACAGCTTGACTTGGACTTTTTAAGGGCTTTTTCTCCATGAAACTTGGGCTTTCTTCATAAAACTTTTATAGTAATCACTTTAGCGCCTAATTAGTAACAAATTTACATTTATTCAACTCCGAAGCCTGAAATACTCAAAAGCACGTAATTAGTGATAAGCCTATATTATTAATCACATAATTGGTCTAACAGCTATATTTTTAAGGGGTTAAAACTACAGTTTTTGGCTCTTATCAATAACTATTTTGGGGAGAAGTTACCTTTCGCTGAGTTATAATTGAGGAAATAGAGTCAACTGTTTGGGCATGGGCTATACCATTACCATCACACTAACCTTTTCCATTCACCTTCTTAGTTCTCTTCTTTCTCACTGATATTGTTCTTTTTACTACGTTAGAGATTTACTATCTAATTTGGCGAAAAATGCGAATTCAAAGATTTCCTTACTCACGATCTTCGTGTTCATAAAGTTGAAGTAAGGATTCAAATCCAACCTAAAGTCTAGGACAACTACAACTTGGTCTTTACTCTTAGGAAACTAGTGAGTAAGTTTAATACTAATACTAGGTTTCTTTCCTACACAAACATTAAGAAAAACATTAAGATTCAAAATCATGCAACTAAGATAAGGTGGAGAGCTAATCCTCCTCATGTGAAGATAACTTTTGTTGTTGATTTTAATAAATTAATTTTATTCTTCCTAGACTCATAGACAAGTCCTAATAGAAGAAAATTTGATCCCTAACATGTATGGCTCATCTCTAAGCTCATACATGTTAGCAAGTGGAACCAAGCAATGACTTATCTCTAAGTTCATCACTTTTGATTCCTAACTAGACACTACACCAACTATTATTTTGGGATAGGATGTAGATCTAGTTGTTCTTCCTAACCAACTTACCAAACCAACAACAAATATTTTTCCTCACATGAGTTGGATTAACTCCCCAAAAGGGAAGTTAGCTCATGATCATTGGGATAAAGGATTACAAGTTAGAAGTACAAAAAGAGAGAGAGAAAAAGGAAGAAGAATACTAATTATCTAAACTCACTTGCTTTCTATTTATTTTCTAGAAGAAAACCAAAGTTTCCTCCATTAAAACTATTACAAGTTTTTCTTCCAAAACTAAAAACTAAATAATAAAAATGACTAAGGAACTAAAATAATACAAGGTAAGGAAAAGAAGTCAAGGGAGTAAATGGAGTGTCCCCCCCTTGTTTTGTTTTTCTTCTCCATTTGAGAGAAATCTCATTTCCTCCCACGTGAAACATCAAACCACATTTATTTCATTTGTATCCACCACATTAAAACAAAGTGACACCTTGCATTTTTTTCACTATTAACACTTAATCTAATTAATTACATGCAAGGTGTCAACTTTGTACCAATAATTTGTCATTTTTGTCTTGACATGCTCCATGATTGATGACTCATCTAATCTTGTGGGCCCGCATAGTGGTCCTATATGCGATCGATGGCGGTCCTGGTCTTTGAGCAATTTTACAACTTCCCGCCTATCGTAGAGAGTTCATCATACGATTATGCGAAAGCAGCTCACTTGTCGCGATTCGAGTCCCGGTTCAAGAGGTAGGAGCTTGAAAGTTTGATGCTTCGTGCGGGTTTGGAAGAATTCATATATATGTCGTTCCTCGTTTTTTATCGCGAGGTTTAAATAATATTTCCATGTTTCTTCGCGAATACACGCAAAAAGTATGAAAACATATTTATTTCATGATTATTAAACACATAATTAACCAAATTTATATGTCTCAATGAGGTTTCATAATACACTTTTGGGTGCTTATCACACTACCCCCCAAACAAAGACTTTGTTTGTCCTCGAAGCAAAGAAGAGACATTAAAAAAACGGATAAGTGGCAAAAAATGTGTAGTCCTAACTAATTCTCGTTTAGCGAGTGCGGTTGCATTGACCATATGCAACAAGGCTTAAACCACTAGGAATTCCCTAGTGGGCCGAGTTATAACCTCGTGAGAGTTTTCCGAGAAGATACTCACAAACTTCATTTATACTACAACGACTTCGATGTAAAACTCGTTTCCTAAATTAATCTCGGATATCCATACATCTCTTTAGCAAGGAACGAGAATTGATTTGTTTGAAACTAAAGTTAATATATATTCAATAATTAAAACATCTACATATGATCATGCATGGAGTGAACTTTTCATTGAAATGTACTAGCGGGGTTGTTTACGAATCCTTTGGAGAGTGTACCTAAATGGGTTCTCACGGTATGTGTCAAAACACAATTTCACTCAAAAATTTCCACCCGGGTTTTGTTAACTCCGGTGTCGCGGTGGGCACACGCGTTTCCTCACATCTCAATGACAGTCAGAGGAGCCGATGTCGATCAATCACGTCTACTACTTATTATCACACCACCCTACTCCTAATTGAGCTAGAGGTCTTTATTAGGTATTGTGGGGTTTAGGTGATAGTGTACAAGAAAATGAAAATGGATAATCAAAATTTACGAGTATGAGAGAATAGGGTCTTCATATATTTACACTAAAGAAATCCTTATTTTCTTTCCTTCTTCTAATTGAGTTTTCCAACTTTGTTCTTAAGCCTCTAATGGTTTTTTTTTTAGATGGCTTAAGAACATGATTCTATTTTTCTTTCCTAAAGCAAGTAACTGACTTTTATTTGGGATAAGTCTTTCTCTTTATTCTTTCCACATTTCATCCTATTTCTCATACTCATCACTTAGGTAGGTTCTTTTATTTGGTTTAATAGATGGGTAAGGAATTTTTTTGGTGAAAGTGAAAGGTTTGATGAAAGGTTCATTGGAGTGACTAGCGGTAAAATTTGTAAATGGTAAAGAATTTTTAGCTATGTCGATCCAAAGATGGCCTAAATTCTACTAGGGTTGGTGGTGATCAAGTAAGTAGATCGTGATTTTCTCTAATCGGAAAAACTACTCCTCTATGTCATCACACACAAATCACTCATGTCAAGGTTTTGGTTAGATTCTCACAGGGATTTATAGTTTAAGTAACTAACCGTTGGTTCCGAGAAACTTCTTGCTATGTACAATCGATGATACTCGATTACATGAATGTTCATGAAAAGATGTATAAACTATTGCATCACATTATTATCTTAAGTTTCTTAAAACAAATCTTAATTCGGATACTAATGTGAGATTTCTAGACAATTTTCATCATTGAAAAGAAACAAGACTTTGTCACTAAGTACAATTATTAACATGAAAATAAAACTATATACAAAGTTACAATTTGCCTAATATTTTGCTCTGAGGGTTAAAGTACCCCAATGAGAATGATGCTTAGTCCTCGAAGTATTAACAATTAAAGAGAAAGAAAGTACGAGAACCATGAGCAAAATTAGGGCTAGATTCTTTGAACGAAAGGTTGGAGAACATAATATATTATTCAGAAAGAACAATAAAATGTTCAATAGCACACTAAACATAGCACACGAAATAATGAAAAACAATAGCATACGAAACATAAAAAACAATAGCACACCAAACATAAGGTTTAGCTAGATATATGTACAATGGCAAGCTCAAGTTTACCATCCAGCAGGATGTGAAGGTCTGGCGTCCTCTTTAAGGAAATGCATTTCCTTATCATCGCGCCAAAAGATAATAGTCTGCCAAATTTCTGCCCATTCTTCGTCTCTAGATTTCCTCAAATGTTTCTTCATATTTTCATCATTCGGGTAACAACGAACATGCCTCAGTAAGCGGGGACGCTTCTATTGCGAAACCTCAATGAATCGAATGATTACGTTTTGCGGGCACATAGAATCTACCTTGACCCGTCATGAAAAGTAGCCGCAAAAACGTGGGAATGTGTCTTCATGATTCGCAAAAAGCGGTGACCGTAAAAGTATATACTTATCCCGAAAAGTCGAGAGCTCATTTTAGGTTGGAGATAACACAACCTAAGATATTAAATAATGTATGACCTTGAGCCGATTACTTGCTTGAATCTGACGCGAGGCGACCTCATTGGCGAGAGAAAAATGCCAATCTCCCATAATGTTCGAGAGTACAAATAACATCGCGATCCCCATGTTCATGGTCATGCTTGCTAATGGAATGGTGATGTCGCGCCATGGCACATTGTCATTTCCTTCTCGTTTAATCTCAAGACCATCACCATAAAAAGTCGCTAAACGCTTGCCACCGAAAAGAAAGCGGTAAGAATTATGATAGATGTAATGCCATGATCACGGCGAGGTTAAATGGTATGAAAGATCCAAAGTTAGGGCAAGTTGTTGTTCGAAAAGATGTGAGGTGTGTCACCAACTAGGATTGTGAACCCGTGTAAGTAGAAATCATGCGCATGGTTGAATCTTTGGTGTGTCTTCCATATTAGCATAAAAGTATGCACCAAAACTTCGAAGAATAAGTTTGGTCGTTGAAGAATTAGGGAAGACCACCCGATGTTTGTAATGTAGTCCGCGGAAAAAGATGGCCATAGGTATTGGAATCCATCATAGACTGAAAGGATTGCTCAGGAATGAGTTTGAGAGATACCATGTTTGATGAAGATGCAATTGATGAAGATACCATAGTGGATGAAGTAAAGAAATAGGTAACGACAAAGGCAAACTGGATGGATAAATGAGTATGTAAGAAAATAGATCCTCCTGTAAGCACATGTTAAAATTATATTAGTCACAACGCAAATGATGACAATCCTATTAAGCATTTCATACAAAAGAAGACACAAAGATAAGACAAAATTCATAATTCAACGAAAAATGTAATAACATATACGATTATTTACTTAGTAATATTAGAAAATTATGGAATATTATGTTGATCTTGGAGACGCATATCGTGCACCAGACTGTTTAGTTCTTCCATTTGTTGGCCGAGCTGCATCCGAATGTCCCTTGGCGGCGAGAGAGTGTAGTTTGATTTTCCATAAGGAGAGCGTGATTCTGCAAGGACTGAGAATGATTTTCCAAGATTTCCTCCTGTTCAACATCATGTTTTGCTTGACGTTCTTGGAAATCCTTAAGAGTTGTAATGATGATATTCTGACAAGCGTATAGTTCCCGCATTCCTTGATAAAGAAATTGAATGCCTTCCATGGGATTAAAAAAATTTAGCATGACATTTTCATCAAAGAAACGTTCAGGGTTTGAGCTTGAGTCGTTCTGTTCATCTGTCAGAGTATCAGGAATCCAAAAACCAATGGAGTAGTCTGTTTGGAGTACATTAATATGTGCTCTTTGAAGTGGTGTTTCTGGAGAAATTACTGGATAATCCCAACGCATCATAATTTGGGTGACTAAAGTAGGTAGAGGTAGAGGTGCTGACTTTCTTGTTTTCCTGGTGATCACGTTCCAGAGGTGTTGGATTAGACAAAAATAATCTCTTTGATTCTGCAAAATCCAAAGCAGGTGGAGTTGAGTCTTTGTGACTTCTGATTGGTGAGATGTACTTATCACATTGTGTCCCAACCAGTGGAGCACAACTCGTTGATTCTATTTCAAAGAGCGTTGAAGAACAACGTGATGTCTATTTCCCACTTCGCCATGAGATATGGTAGCTTTTAGTAAAGTTTTGACAGAATCAAATGATGACTCTGGAAAAAGGAACTCCTGGGTATTCATTAGTATTTGAAGTATGTCCGAGATAATTTCCCTAGTCAATTCCAATCGCCGTCCATAAGCATTGAAGTAGAATTGTCCATTCTCAGGTCCTATAAATGGGTAGAACATCAAAACCAATTCTCGAGAATAACAAGCTGCTGAATGATATAGAAGAGACGTCCATCCCCAATATATTATTTCGGTGTCAAAATAAGGATAAAACCGGCCATCTTCCAAAACTTTTAGGTAGTCTTTCTTGGGCATTATTTTTCTTGGTTGATCCATTTGTTAGTATTATTGAGGGAAGGATAGTGAAAATTGTTTGAATGAGAATGGCTGAAAAAGAAGAGATTTATAGCCAATCTATGAGTTAGTACCAATCTAGATTCCAAGTGTAGTTAATGACCCATGTGGTTATGAACAGCAACAATGGGGATCCATAGTAAGTCTTGTCATGTTAGATTTCCAAAAACAATTAATGAGATGGTTCAATGTTAGAAAATATGGAAGAAAGTTTCACAGGATAGTTAGACTTACACATAATTTCAGAAATGATGATCATACCGCAGTAATAGAATATGGATAAATTAATCGAGCTGCATGTGTGACAAGTGTTATGCGTACTTTGTAGCGTGCGCGATCTTCTCTGAACACCATGAGTATCAATTAATTATTTTGGTGAGTTTTGGATGGTGTTTTATTATTTTTTTTTATTTTTTTAGAGGAAAAGACAACTAATATACACAAATATTTAATACGAAACTTCTCCATTTAATACGTAACCCGTATAAATGTGTGAGAATTATTGAACACACCATACAAATGTACAAAACGACAGATGGAAAGAGAGATGGTTACATAGATCTAGATGTGCTGGATCATGTTATGCATGAGTGACAGCAGAATAATAATAAACACTGTTATCACGAATACGGTGATAGCCCATTCGCGTTGCTCCTTTTCCTATCGCTCGATTGGATTCATTATTATCAAGAAAATGAGAATTTGTGAAGAGGAATTTGTGAAGAGTGAGAGAAGGGGATGAGGGAAAATGGAAAAGTAGAGTTGTATTTATAATTAGATTTCTGACCGTTGGGCATCTGACCGTTTGGATAAGTCCGTTGGGTTCTGACCGTTGGGCTTTGAGAGTAAGCCCAATGCCTCAAGGAACAAACTACTATATTAGAAAGTACAATAATTGCATAACATAAATAATTTCTCATTCAAACCGTCTGGAGATACAAAATTATGAGAAATCAACCGATATATAATATTTTTATCACAAGAAAACTAAAAATGCAATGCATAAGGGAAATAAATGACATAGTCATTTCTAAACCAAGGGAAATAAACAGCTACTGGGAATCCTCCGGGTTAGCAGAAGATGAACCCGGGTTTCTACGTCCACCACCACGACGAACTTTCGGTGAAATGACCGGTATGGAATGTGGCCTATAGATCAGAAGCAATTGATCTTGGAATTGCCGCTGATTTGCCATCATCATTCTCTGGAAACGGCCTTGGCGATTGCGCATTTCTTGCTGGAAGTCATTTTGGGAAGTAAGCATCTCTTCCTGATGAAGAAACATCCTGCGCATACTAGTGTTCATGTGTCTCAAGGCTTCCATGGGAGTGTAGATTCGGCGCATGGTGGCCTCATTAAAACAGTCGGGTGGTGAAGGGGGAGGAGGAGGTACGTTATCACACTCAATATCATCTTTACCTACTGGGTCCAAGTGGTCCAGAACACAAGTCTCGAAAATTCCAAAATTCTTGAAAGACCTTGTTGGAATGAAAAGAGTAGCGGACTGGAACCCTAAGTTAAGCATAAAAAAGAAAGTAACAAGTACAAAGAAGATGAGTCGACTGTTTGACGCGGTCGTAAGAACATGGCCAAGGAAATGGACTATACATAAAGTGTTCTTCTTCTCCTGGAGGATCCACAGCAGGTGCAAGAATGTCTTGTTCACGTCAGACGTCTTTGAAGTTCCAATGACGTTGTACGCCAGCCATTGAGTGACGGCTAGTTGGTTTCGTCTGAGCAAGTGCTGGCACACGCAGTTCGAGCCATTATTGTACTCTCCCTCGAGAAGCGTGTCAAACATTAAGTCCATCGTAGTCGGATACTCTGACAACAACAGGGTCGGATTATCAGAGTTTATTAGAATCTGTGCTGTATTCGATATTAACTCCAGTGTGAGTTCCCGTTCCAACCCATCCGCCGTAATCCAAAATTCATCACCCCGGAAACCTCCATTGTCGTAAAATTTCAACACCAAATCTTCGGAATAATCAGTTGGAATTCGATGCAAGAGATATTCCCACTCTCTACTAGCAATTTCCTCATCGAAAAATGGATGAAACATCCCGGAATTGTAGAGATTTTCAAAATTTCTCTCAACTGTAATTCTTCTTCGTGCTGCCATAGCAAGGTCTAGATGAATTTCTGAGGGTGGAAATTGCTAGGAGTGATGGAGGAGATGGTGCTAGAGGAAGGGGGTTCGAATTGGTGGAGTTTAGCCCGCGTGCGCAGGTTGAATTCAGGTCTGTCTAGTCGTGTGCGCGAGGTGATTGTGAGGGAGACCAAGATCCGGATTTTGAGGGGGAAGAAATGTGAGGGATGGACGCGTGGGTGCCCTGCATGTGGGTTTTTGTAAACGGGTCCGTAATTTTGGGTCAGGTCCAGTTTTTGGCCCAAACCCAAATGAATTCCAGAAATTCCCTTTATGTCCTGAAATGTTCCGAAATTTCAAACGTGGAATTTCGATTCGTTTTAACTCCAAATTGAAACAATGATATATCAAAACGATCGGCATTAAAAATGCCATTCACTGGAATATGACAAAATCACATTCAAATCTTTTTATTTATTTATTTATTTATTTATTATTATTATTATTATTATTATTATTATTTATTTTATTTATTTATTTAGTTTTTATTTATTAACAATTTTTATATACAAATGTACAAGTCGAAAGGAACGTGTCAACAACACCGGAAGTCCAAATAAAACAACACATCACAACAGCTTTTAACTCAGTAACTTTTCAAAGTGGGCTCAAGCAAACCCAATCCAAATGATCGACCCGGTTTAACCTTTTATGTTTTGGGGGCCTAGGGTTTCGGGGCGGTACCATCAACGACCAATGTGCAATGGTCTAATGATAATATTACCCTTAGTACATATAGTATAGCCTCAAACCGCCTTTGATACAGTCACATAGAAAACCGATCGGGGTTGGCACGGTGGAATCCATTGCCCGCATCGAACTAGGAAATGTCCGATGTTGCATATCCGCGACTCTCTTTGGGCACCATGCTTGGTGCTAAGGGAAAAAAAAAAACGAGTATATACATGTTGAGTCTTTTTACGCCGATTCTCAAGACGAATGTGAGTCTTTTTTAACGCCGATTCTCAAGACAAATGTGAGTATTTTAACGTCCGATCCTCAAGGCGAATGTGAGTCTTTTAACATCGATCCTCAAGATCTAATCCCAACCTGTAGGGAACAACGGACGACGACGAAGTTTATCCTCACGAAGCTGGTGTCGACAATAATATACTTTATACCGCTCATCTCGGATAGAAGATCAAGACACGGACAAAAAGAGCTTGATACTCATACACCACCCCATCCTTTTTCCTTTTCGTCGCTTTTGAGCAAAAAGTACTATGACCATTACCTATTCGAGATGGATGAGATTTGCACCAAATGATGAGTTGGAGTTCGCGAGGAAGAGAATAGAAAAGGGAGGAGAAAGAAAGAGTTGAAATTTTTGGTACCCATTGTTTTCCGGGGAGGCACGCTTTGCTCGATTATCGAAGACATTTATACTCGGTTAACGGAAGTAGAGTTTTTGTGGACTATGGTTCCGGGCGCTTTGCAACCACACACTCCAGGGATTTTTAGAAAAGAAAATAGAAGAGGGTCTGGCTACCCAAATGGCGTACTTTTTCTGTTTAAACACATGGAAAGAAGTACACTATCGAATCTATTAGTCTATGTAGACTGGATCATTGAGAAGAGTCTCTTCGACATCTGGAGAGCGCAACTCATGATAATGTTTAAGGCGTTGGCCATTTACTTGAAATTCGCTGTCATCATTTACGTTTTTCAAAGAAATAGCCCCATAAGGGGTGACAAAGAGACGTGAAAGGACCGCACCATCGAGTTTTTAATTTTCCTGGAAAAATGTGTAATCTTGAGAAACTTTTTGACCCACTTTGAAATCTTTTCTCAATATGTGCTTGTCATGCACTCTTTTCATGTTGGCTTTATAAGATTTCGAGAGATCATAGGCATCACTCTGAATTTCCTCAAGCTCATTTAACTGCAATTTTCTCTTCGCGCCTACCGCGTTAGTATTATAATTGAGGCTTTTGATGGCCCATAGAGCACGGTGCTCAAGTTCAACCGGCAGATGACAAGGTTTTCCAAAAACGAGGTGATAAGGAGACATCCCTATAGGTGTCTTAAAAGCTGTTATGTATGCCCACAAGGCATCAGATAATCGTAGAGACCAGTCTTTTCTAGATGGATTGACAGTTTTTTCCAAAATGGATTTGATCTCTCTATTAGAGACTTCTACTTGACCACTGGTTTGAGGATGATACGGAGTTGCCACTTTGTGCGTGACTCCATATTTCTTTACTAAAGATTCAAAAATTTTATTGCAGAAATGTTTTCCCCCATCACTAATTATAGCTTTTGGAACACCAAATCGAGAGAAAATATTTTCTTTTACGAACAAAACGACCGTTTTATGATCATTAGCACGACATGTCAATGCCTCAATCCATTTTGACACATAGTCAACTGCTACTAGTATGTATAGGAAGCCATGTGAATTTGGAAATGGACCCATGAAGTCGATGCCCCATACATCAAAGATTTCCACAATTAAAATGGGATTTAAGGGCATCATATTGTGTTGAATAATGCGTCCTAGCTGCTGGCAGCGATTGCATGCTTTGCAATGCTCATGTGCATCTCTAAACAGTGTTGGCTAATAAAATCCACATTGTAGGACCTTGGCCACAGTTTTCTTACCACTAAAATGACCACCACAAGTTTGTTCATGACAGAAGGATAACACATCATTGTGTTCTCAGTCGGGAATGCAACGGCGGATTAGTTAGTCTGAACAATACTTGAAGAGGTAGGGATCATCCCAGAAATAAAATTTCACAGTGGATAAGAACTTTTTCCGGTCATTACGAGACTAAGATGAAGGGACTTCTTCGGTAACTAAGTAATTTACTATGTCAGCGTACCAAGGGGACGAAAAAATAAAGTACAAGTATTCATCTGGAAAGGAATCACAGATAGGTTCGGTATCAGTATCAACATCACTGACAAGTCATGATAAATGGTCTGCAACCACATTTTCGCAACCTTTTTTATCTCTAATTTCTAGAGTAAACTCTTGCAAAAGGAGAATCCATCGGATCAACCTTTGTTTTGCATCTTTTTTCGTTAATAGATAACGGTGCCGCATGGTCGTGGGTAGACAATAGTTGGAGAACCCACGGGTAAGGACCTAAAACTTATCCAAAGCATATACAATGGCGAAAACTCTTTCTCGGTGGTGGTATAGTTACGTTGAGCTTCATTAAGGGTTTTACTCGCATAGTAAATGACAAACCGGCTTATCTTCTCGGCGTTGCCACTAAGTACTCCAATAGCATAGTCGCCGTGTCACACATTAATTCAAAAGGTTTAGACCAATCATGTGGTTGAATTATGGGAGCGGTAGTTAATGCGGTTTTTAAAATCTCAAAGGCTTGTTTGCAATTGAAATTGAAGTAAAAAACGGCATCTTTAAGCAGGAGATTGGTTAAAGGTCGAGCAACCTTTGAGAAATCTTGAATAAATCTCCTATAGAAACCTGCGTGTCCTAAGAATGCGCGAATGTCTCGAACTGATTTTGGTATAGGAAGTGAAGTAATTATTTCTATCTTAGCTTTGTCGACTTTGATTCTGTCCTTTGAAACGATATGTCCTAAAACTATTCCTTTTGTAACCATGAAATGACATTTTTCCCAATTGAGAACAAGGTTTTTCTCTTCACAACGTGTAAAGACTTTTTCAAGATTTGATAGACAACTATCGAAAGAATCTCCATATATTGAGAAGTTGCCCATGAATACTTCCATAAAACGTTCAACCATATCACTGAAAATGTGAAGCATGCAGCGTTGGAAAGTACTAGGTGCATTGCAAAGGCCGAAAAGACATTCGCCTATATGCAAATGTACCAAATGGACAGTGAGCGATGGTCTTTTCTTGATCGATCAGGTCTATGACTATCTGAAAATAACCCGAATAACCCTCAAGAAAAAAGAATAATATGCATGACCGGCTAAAGCGTTCGAAAGCATCGATCGATGAATGGAAGTGGAAAGTGATCCTTACGAGTGACGGCATTAAGTTTGCGATAGTCAATGCATATTCGCCATTTCACCGATATCTGGCGGAAATGCATTCATCTTTATCATTTCGCACAACTGTAATGCCATATTTCTTGGGAACAACATGTATTGGACTCACCCAAACACTATTAGAGATAGGATAAATAATACCCGCATCGAGTAATTTTAAAACTTCCTCTCGTACCACATCTTTCATGGTAGGGTTTAGTCGACGTTGCGGTTCACGCGACGTTTTAGCATTTTCTTCAAGGTGTATGCGATGGGTCCACACAGTAGGTTCAATGCCTTTAATGTCATCGAGGGACCATCCAATAGCAGAACGATGTTGTTGAATGACATTAATTAAACGAGCTTCCTGATCGTCAGTCAATTGTGAAGAAATAATAACTGGGTCACGACCATTTGGATCAAGCTGTACGTATTTTAATTCCAAAGGAAAAGGTTTTAAATCAGGGGTGGGCGGAGTGGGTATTAAAGATTCTTAAGGAAAGTCATCATCCATGCAGTAAACAGATTAATGTTCATCTAAGTTACTGAACATCACAGTCGTAGGGTCAAATAATGGTATTGACTCTAATAACTCATTTACTTCCTGTGTATAATCATCGTCCTCAAACTCGGATTCGCTAAAGGAAAGAAATTGGTACACTTCATCTTCTGGAAAAGAGTTTGTTAAATACTCTTGCGTAATGCTGTCAACCATGTTGACCTTACCATCAATGTCAGGCTCTGGGATTTGTTTCATCAACTTGAACACATTCACCTCGACCGATAGATTTTCGAAGGACATGGTCATTGAACCATCCCTACAATTAATAAGAGCATTAGCAGTTGCTAGGAATGGACGTCCTAAGATGATAGGAATAGAATCACATGCAACTTCTGTATCCAAAATAATAAAGTCTACAGGATAGAAAAAGTCTTGGACTTTTACAAGGACATTTTCCACAATTCCTTTTGGATACTTTATAGAATGATAGGCTAACTGTAGAGTCATGGTGGTAGGTTTGAGCTCATGAAGACCTAGTTGTTTAAATAAGTAATATGGAAGTAAGTTCACACTAGCTCCTAGGTCTAGAAGCGCAGTAGCCGCATATTTGTCACCTAAGGTACATGGAACTGTTGGTCTACCAGGGTCCTTGTATTTGAATATACCATTGTGTTCGGTGATGGAGGGAAACTGTTCGGTGAGGAACGCTTGTTGAGGAACATTAGTTCACATTTTTGTGGTGCACATATCTTTCAGAAATTTTGCATGTTTTGGTAATAGCTTTAAGGCATCGAGAAAAGGTAAGTTGATTGTCAAATTTTGAAAAGTCTCTCAATTTCAAAAAAATTCTCATCGGGTTTATTCTTTGCCGAGCGTGCAGGAAACGGTGCCTTAGGGCGGAATTTGGCAAAGGGGTCCTCTACTTGCTTGTTTCCTACATTCGGAGATGTTGACTTTGTTGGATCTGGTGAATCCACCGTAGGTTCATTATTGGAAATAGATTCATTTGATCCTTCGGATTCCTTTTGTTGATCATCTGGTATACGTATTTGATTGTCTACAATTTTTCCAGATCATAGAGTAGTGATTGCATGCACCTCACCTTGGTTGGGGGTGCTTGTACTAGGTGCATTGGTGAGTTCAAAGGCTGTGTTTGCTGGTTTAGGGTTTGGAATTGCTTGTGCAAGAAACACGCCTTTCTGACTCTTTTCTTGCGCCAATTGTTGAAGTGATTGTTGGATAGACATTAAAATTTGAAAATGTTGGTTCATGTAAGCTAAGAAAGTCTTGTTTGTCCTATCCATAACGGGTGGCGCAGGTTGTGCAACAGGTAGTAGTTCACGATTATTGCTTAGAAGTTGTGGATTATAGTTGGGATCTGGATTAAATTTGGAACAAGGTCTAAGGTTGGTTTGATAATTAGCATTGGAATTATTTTGAAATTGACCTTGTTGGTATTGTTGATTATTTCCTTGGCGATATGGAATAAAATTGTTGGTAGGTCGAACAGTGGATTAGCTTAAACTTGGAGGGCCCCCATTTGTTGGTTATTTTGGCCCAAGGCGAAATTCGGATGTTGTCTCCAAGGTGCATTAGGAATGTTGAATGCACATGCCTTCTCCGATCATTGAGAAGGGGAGGCATATAACAAGGGACAATAAACATCGATGGTCGATCGAGACAAAAGAACACATGGGGATGTGTTAACGTTCATGACCTGTTTTGGAAGTTGATCGTTTACTTGAACTGCAAGGGCATCTACTTTTTTAGTTAGGGATTCTATCAAAAATTTTAATTCGGGATCGGGTTTTACCTAAAAAATAGATGTGACCTTTGTAACATTGTACTTTGATGACTTAGACGACTCAGTGTTATCCCAGTGTGTACCTTTTTTCACTTGTTTTTCAAGAAAAGTATAAGCTTCAGTAGCTCCTTTGTCCATGAAGCAACCTCCGTTCATTATATCAAGAGTTTCTTTTTGATGATCAGACAGACCATTAAAGAATGAACGAACAAGGACAGCTTTGTCTAGTTGGTAGTGAGGACATTCTAACAGAAGATCAGTGAAAGGACTCCATGCTTCCGTAAAGGATTCATGAGGATTTTGAGGAAAGAATTGAATTTTTTGAAGCATTTCAGTTGTTTTCTTCGGAGTGTAAAATTAAAGCATGAAAGCTTGAACTAATTTATTCCATGTGTCTATGGATTATGGTTGTTGTCCTGCTAGCCAAATTGACGCTTTCTCCGCTAAAGTGAATGGAAACACGGTAGCAAAGAGTTGTTCCTTAGAGACGGTTTGGTGGTGAAATGTTGTGGCCACTTGTTGAAGCCTACGAAGATGATTGTAAAGTTTTTCGTGATCCAAACCATGGTATATAGGTAACAAACTAAAAACGTTTGGCGGAATACGAAAATCACCGACAATGTCCTCAAGTTTGATCACGGGAAGAAGGTCCTTCCCCCAATGCAAAGATAGAAGTCCGGCGAGGGCTTCTCACCGGTGGGAGGATCGTCGACCATAAATGCAGTTTAATGGCGACGAAGGATCTTGATGAAGGTAATTAACAGAAGAAGAACAATTTTTAGGTGAGAACTTACGCAATTGCTTATCGTATTTTCTTCGACGATAGGTATGTTCAAATTCTTTAGTGGAACCAGACCGTAATCTCATGCAAGCATAAAATTAGATCTAATTGATAGAAGAAAGTTATTATTACTTGAATTTTATTATTATTTTTAAGCTGTAGAGTTGAACAACGTAGGCCTAAGCTGCTGTTAACGTAGCATTGAAGCTAGGAATACGTATGCATAAACCAACAGCCAGGTCACAAGAGAGATATGAGGGAGGTTTTCCGTGCAAGCACGGTTCTAATTAAGTAACATCAATCTTTCAAGTTTTCTAGACATCGTTGGAATATGATTATGAATAAGATTTATGGAATTAAAATTTATGCAAGGGCTTAATTTATTTTATTATTATTATTATTATTATTTTTTTTTAACTAAGATTTATGCAAGGGTGAAAATATAAAACATGCAAATACGATCTACTCATACAATACTAGATGCAGTAGCATGTGAAGATACTCTACTCATACGTATAGCTATACAAATAGGCAAGGTTGTGTCATCGATAAATACTTCCATACGTACAGGCAAATATACATCAGTAATACGTATATGTACGCTAATTTGTAAGTCGATATTACGTAAACGTATATCAACAGTAATATGCAAATTTGAATCACTCATATGTATCGAAATACATTAGCATGTGAATATAGTATACATACGCAGATAAATACGACAAAACTAAACATACAACGTATTATACATAAACTAAAATACAACTCTTGTATTGCATAATAATTCAATTTCGGCAATACTCATTGAGATTGCGAGTGTCATATAGAGAGCAGCTTTACCCCGTAGGGTTTAGAAACAACTTACCCAACTCAGATTTTAACCCTTGTTAGAATGTTCTCCTCTTTCTTGACAAAATCGACTTATTAGACAATATCGTGTACGTATACGTAGAAAAATACTAAACATGCAATAATAGACACTTATACATATAAATATAGATAACCATGCAAAACAGTACCATTGGTATGTACATATACATTAATATGCAATTCATACCCACTTAATCGCATATAAATATTTACGGGCGTATTAACATGATTCATGTATATTTTTAGCCTAAGACGTAAATAATAATCCATAAACTATTACATTATACTACATACATGACATTCATGCAAATAACTAAAAATAAAAACAACACTAAAAATTTGGAACTTGTAGCTTCCCGCTAGTCCGCCAAAGAAATGAAACAGACGTTTCAATCAGTCGACGTGTTTAATCCCAAAAGATATTCGAAATTTCAGGTACAGGTCTAGAGAGTTAGGTTTGGATATGGATCAGGATTTAGCAGTGGATGTTGGGGCTATTAGATGAGCAGTAAATGAGCAAAGTCACCCGCAGACGCGAGTCCATCCACGCGCACGCATGTCAATTATGCCATAATGAGTTCAACTTTTCACAGAACTCTTATAATCACCGCCAGCAGTACTTTCCCAAATCTACTTTTTGGTACACGGAAGTACAGCAAAAAATCCATGAGTGATCAGGTCAATTGCAAGACAAAATACAAAATTAAACAAAAAAAAACGTAAGAACGAAACGAAAAGGAAGAAAGGAAGAGAGTGGGGGTTCCCCCTTGATGCAACTTCCAATCTGTAGCACAAGTCCTATGCCTTTTCCCGCAGAATGCCATTTTTGATATTGCTCTTTTACTACGTTAGAGATTTACTCTCTAATTTGGCTTAAAAATGCGAATTCAAAGATTTCCTTACTCACGATCTTCGTGTTCAGAAGTTGAAGTAAGGATTCGAACCAACCTAAAGTCTAGGACAACTACAACTTGGTTTTTACTCTTAGGAAACTAGTGAGTAAGTTTAATACTAATACTAGGTTTCTTTCCTACACAAACATTAAGAAAAACATTAAGATTCAAAATCATGCAACTAAGACACAATACAATTTACTAAAGAAAAGGTGGATAGCTAATCCTCCTCATGTGAAGATAACTTTTGTTGTTGATTTTAATAAATTCATTTTATTCTTCCTAGACTCATAGACAAGTCCTAATAGAAAACTTGATCCCTAACATGTATGGCTCATCTCTAAGATCCCTAAGCAATGTTATCTCTAAGCTCATCACTTTGATTCCTAACTACATGTATCATTTTGGGATAGGATGTAGGTCTAGTTGTTCTTCCTAACCAACTTACCAAACCAACAACAAATATTTTCCCTCACACGATTAACTTATCATGATCCTAAAAGGATTACAAGTTAAGTACTAACTATCTAAACTCACTTGCTTTCTATTTATTTTCTAGAAGAAAACCAAAGTTTTCTCCATTAAAACTATTACAAATTTTTCTTCCAAAACTAAAAACTAAATAATAAAAATGACTAAGGAACTAAAATAATACAAGGTATGGAAAAAAAAGTCAAGGGAGTATATGGAGTGTCCCCCCCCCCTTGTTTTGTTTTCTTCTCCATTTGAGAGAAATCTCATTTCCTCCCACGTGAAACATCAAACCACATTTACTTCATTTGTATCCACCACATTAAAACAAAGTGACACCTTGCCTTTTTTCACTATTAACACCTAATCTAATTAATTACATGCAAGGTGTCAACTTTGCACCAATAATTTGTCATTTTTGTCTTGACATGCTCCATGATTGATGACTCATCCAATCTTGTGGGCCCGCATAGTGGGTCCTATGTGCAGTCCAGTGGCGGTCCAATCTTTGGACAATTTTACAACTTTCCGCCTATGCGTATAGTTCATCGCCCTGATTGTCTGAGCAGCTCACTTGTCACATTCGGAGTCCTGGTTTAAGAGGTAGGAGGTTCGGAAGTTTGATGCTTCGTCGGGTTGGAAGAATTCATATATATGTCGCTCTTCATGCTTTATCGCAGGTTTAAATAATATTTCCATGTTTATCATGAATACCGCAAAAGTATGAAAACATATTTATTTCATGATTATTAAACACATAATTAACCAAATTTATATGTCTCAATGGGGTTTCATAATACACTTTTTGGTGCTTATCACTCACTATCGTGAAGCCAGCATTAACTCCAGTTTCAACTGCAGCTCCTACACACTGAACCCCAAAACTCTCACAAGGCCCCGTGTCTTCCACAGTTACATTCTGTTGAACTTGGAGTACCTCCACTAGATTAGTGTCAGTCATCCCTTGCAGCATAACTTCAAAAGCACCTTCAGATAAGATCTCACATGCAACTTGTTCACTTTCCTGAACAGTAGCTTCCACCACTTCATTATAGGCCAGAACAATAGCATTTGTTTCCACAACCACCTCCTTACTTGGCAACTCAGTAACCTGCGTGGCCTCGGTTTGTTTGACTGTTATATTCTCTACTAATAACATGCTATTACCACCTTGATCATCAACTAGAATAGCATCTTCCTCAGTAACTCCCTGTTTATCACTAGGAACTGCCTCAGAGTTTTCTGCATTTTCAGGTGACACCAAGATTGTTTGCTCTTCAGTATGCATGACAACCCCATTGTCTTTACTACCCGAAGTATTTGCACCATTTGTATTCTTCCTTCTCCATCTCTTCCTCTGTTGCTTACTCATAGCAGCTAATTCCGCTCCTCATTGGTGGTTACCGCTTCTTTGCCGCCATTTTGCACAACATGGGACTTCTCTGTATGAGAAGTTGTTGTATTCTCTTTATCTTTCTCCAATGCACTTTTCAGGAACTTGCATTGAGCCACTGAGTGTCCCACCCCTTTGCAGTGGTTGCAAAAATTCAGAGTCTTGCCTAGTTTAACAGCTTGCCAGAAACCTACTCCATGCTTCTTAGATTCTACCTATATTTTGTTTGGAATTGGCTTTGACAGATCCAAGTCAACATATACACTAGCATAGTAACCTAGTTCCCTTTTTGCAGTTGTTTCATCAACGTGAATTGGTCTACCAAGGGCTCTTCCAAGAGCCAGCAAGTTTCTCACCTCCCAGTACTCCAAAGCAAGACCTGGAAATCTAACCCATACTGCAGCATGCGATTGAGTCTCTTTCGCAGTTGAGAAGTTTGGCATCCATTTCACCAGTCTCAAGATTTGTTTATCAAAAATTCATGAGCCTTGATCCCAAATCTTCTGAAAGTCCTCAACTTTATCAAACCTAAACATAATATGACCTCTTCCAAATGGTGTAACTTGAACAAACCCAGCTGGTTTCCACATAAGTTGAACCAAAGTCTTTAGACGATCCAACTCAAGTTTTGTCATGTCTAATCTACCGACAAGGGACTGAGAACAATATTCTATCCCTTTATCAACTTCCTCTTCAATAAGTGAAATAGTTGGAAACTCACCTTGTCTTCCTGGAATTGGCAACGATGAATTGTCCACATTTCTCCCATGTTTTGGTTTGAGCGCTGCTGCATAAGATTTAGATGGTCTAGCATCAGCAACCACCTCTTTTTCTTGAACCATGATCGTCTGTTGGTTTTGAGTTTGAGTTTCCTCAAAGTCTAAGAAGCCCCATGGGCAAAAGGACGTGACTTTACACAGACTTACCCCTGGGCACTTAAGGAATTACCAAATATGCAGAGCGTTTTGGTCCAAGAGTGTCTTTTTTGGGCTTCTTAGTTTGGGCTTGGGTTGATATATCCAAGGTGAGAATTGGACCTGAGTTCAGGCTCTAGTTAAACTACTAAAAAGTAATGTTGGGCTCCAATCAGGCCTTAATCGGCCTGAGTTGCACTTGGATCTGGAGTGTAAAAAAGTTAATGCGTTTCGGCCTTTGGGTTGGGCAAACTATACCTTATGCTCACAGGGCCTATTTGCATCATGGGCGGGACCGGTGGCCAGGGCACCCACTAGTAAATTTGTATTTCGGAACAATGTACAGGAAGCAGGGACACACTGATTTTCACGACAAAAACAAGCATTTGTTATTTGTAGTTTTGTACCATGGAAGCAATAATAATAGACCAAACAATTGAATCAATCCACTGTGATGATCTTCTTGGTCCAATTCACAACAGGGCGGAACATATTAGTGTTCAGCACTATGCAAGTATGAATAGACGAAAAAAGATGTTCTAATTAGATTTATTCTTGATAATGCATATATGATATATGACAATTGTGGTTCGCACTGAGAATCTGCAATGACTATATGCATTCTGTTCATGGAAAACTTAAATGCTTGCATTGCTAAGTAGTTAGTACGTACTTCGGTACTTGACTGCTCCCAATTAGCTCCACGCGGATGCACAGGTTCAGAAAAGTTGGGCCACTTCAAGCAAAACCGGTTTTAGTAAATTCACGAGGACCACAGCCCATGTCCGTGATTAAAATTTGAATCCTGTGACCAACTTTTCCAGAGTAGCCCATGCCCACCTCTAATTCATTGGGTTACTAGGCTCAGCGCCAATGTGCCATAAAATTTTGAAAGACCATGGTGCCAGTGCTTTGAAGACGTTGTCCTTCAGACCTTAAGCATTAAGCACAAGCAAGATACGCAGTTGCTCCCTTGGAATTCTCAAGGGAATGTTCTTAGTGCATGGAACATGTCGTAAGTAAGACCTATTGTTTATTTTGTTGCCCTTCATAAGCAAAAGTAGTACAATCTAAGTGCATGGAAAGATAATTACTTTACCTACTCTCATGGTGTATTTTCATTTGCAGTATTATTCTTATTATTATTGGCATTTCTTTCTTTCAGATTGTGAAAGTGTCCAGGGGATTGTAGAGATTATGCTAAAATTAATATTTCTGCAGTTATTCTTTGATCATGTCCTAGGCCTGCAATGCAGTCGATCGAGTTAAGTCGGAGTCAATTTGCGTCCAACACAAGTTCCTCAATATCCAATCCGAGGAGCACAACACAAATGGCGTTGCACGTTCACGTTTAGTACCTTAAATCTTTTTGTCAAGTCTCAGAAACAAGAAATTTGGAAGTAGGAACCACTACAGTCTGAATATACGGTAGGGTGTTCGGATTAAACCACACACCAGTCACCAGGCCAGGCATGGACGACCCGTACTCAAAACGTTTTCCCTTAGAATACAGATCGCCTATCCCTCCAGAATTGCAATGCATTCCAAACCATAATGTGGCGCGCACTATGATGCTACAAGTGTAGCAGCGTATGGTTGGAAACCCCACGCTAAGGCAGGGAAGAGATGGTCAACATACCAAACAGTCATGTATCTGCAAAATTTCCAAGTTGATCAATTTGAGCTTATTACTGTACATGGGGAAAAATCAAAGTTAATCTCCATTCACCGACTTTTGTAATGCAATTTGAAATATGGCAGTCATTTGAGCATTTGGGGATATCCAGAATGTAGTAATCGTCCTCGGAAAGAAAGATAACTTCATAACTTGAATCAATGATTCAATGTCATGCATCCAATTAAGTTAGGATGGTCACTCCTCCTGTGACTAGCTAGCCGGTCTCCAATAGGTTGACACTATAGTTTTAGTTTCAAACATATATGACAAAAAATTAAAATCTTGAATGCTGTTTGATCAAAGGCATGGAGCCATGGACTATATATGGCCTTCATCTTTCTTTACCATAACAAGTAAAACAAGAGACAAATTTTGAAACTTCTTCCAAACTTTTTTTGTGAAAGAGATGGCAGAACAATTAACAAGGTACGATCTGTTAACTTGTCCCCACACACACACACTTAATTACTACACTGCAATTCTGCAAACGTATCTATAGTCTTCGGTCTACTCTGATGATTTAGATTTTAGAGTGAAAGCACGCAGCAGCAGCAGCAGCAGCAGTATGTAATTAAGTAAAACGCAGCTATAAAGCAAAGGTAAAAAAAAAGGGACCAGATGGCGACCTTTGAAGGTTCAATCTTTGTCCATTCTTAACTTGTATCCTACATCCAACCCCGACACTTCTGCAATTCTATCGCTCGCGTGGAAATATAGTAGAAACTCACGCTTCATCTCTATGCAAAAGATAGCAGAACAAACAAACAAACATAAAGCTAAATTAGTCCCCACTACTCTTGTTGCTTCTTAATTTCCCGGCCCCTCTCTAGTCAAGTTTTCCAACCAATATATATACATAGCACTTGTGTTATTTGGTTTGGTTCTTATAGAGAAGCAAAGATGGCTGCTTGGACTAGTAGCAATTTTAGGCCATTTGATCATACCATGAAGAACATTTATGATGAGGATTTCAACCCGTTTCAAGGTCTGTTCATGTATCAATCTCTCTTTATTATGTCATTTGCTAGGAATGAAGGGGAGTGGAGTACGCCAAAACTAATGTGGTACATAGAAATGTTGTGAGCACCTTGGGGAGGGATCGAGCAGAGTGTTCACCATAGGACTTCGTATGAACCATATTGATATGCGACTCTTGTCCACTTACCTCAGTGCACTATGAACCCTATTGTTACTTGGTGGGAAAAAAAGTCTTTAAACAGATTTTTTTTAACTCAAATTAGACTAGTTCAATTTTATATTGAGTGGCATCTGGCTTGTTACAAGTAGTAATACGTGGTCTTGGTTTATATTGAACTTGTTTTACAGATGAAATGGAGACGAATCATCATGGGATACAAGTACATGTAGAAAGACCAACACTCATTGCATCATCAAGCAACAACAACAGCAGCAACAACAAGACCAAGAAAGACTTTCAACAGAACCAGCCGGAGAGGAAGAAAAGGCTAAGTAATGAGCAAATAGACGCATTGGAAAGATGTTTTCAAGAGGAAATAAAGCTGGAACCTGAGAGAAAGATGAAGTTGGCTCGAGAACTAGAACTACAGCCTCGACAAGTTGCTGTTTGGTTCCAAAACCGTAGAGCGAGATGGAAAGTTAAGCAGATTGAACGTCTCTACGACGCGATTAAGAAGGATTTTGACACTGTTACCAAGGAAAATCAGAAACTCCAAGAACAGGCCTGGAAGCTACCCTCTCTCTCTCTTCTTTCCAGTATTTGTTTTTTATTACATTATTTGCATGTGATCTTATTTTTTAACTTTTTTTTATGATAATCAATATAATGAACTAAACTGATTGTGTAATAGGAATATGGAACAAGCTTTTTCATGTGCACGAGTATTCTTATTCTCATTACTAAATAGTTGGAATCTTTTCAGGTTGAAAACTTGAAGTCAAAGCTTGAAGATCAAGCATCAGCAAGGCAAGGCTCCACGGTTCACACAGAGGCCTCAGCTGAGGAAAGTGTAGAGAGCAGATCAGTGGTCTTATTTAGCTCAAACAAGTTACAAGCGGCAAATTTTAATCAAATTGTTGCCGAGTGCAACTATCATCTGTTCAACATGGAGGGCTATCCAACCTCACCTCCTTACTTGGGTGTATTGCCTAGTTATCCTTGAACATTATCAATCAGTTTATAAACTTGTTTAGGTTTAGTTCCAAGAGGGTCTGTTTCAATGTTTATCCCCAGCTTATATGAGATGAAAACAGTTTGTTATGCATCACTAGCTTGTCTTGTAGAGATCTAAATATGTTTCACCGTACGTAACCCTTGGCTTCTACTGACTAATAAATATGACCTTAGATTCTTAATTGCTGTGTCTCATTTTGTTTCTTTACAAATATAGCTTACCTAAAAACTATCACTTCCTTCATTTTGCGACTAAAAATTAATCAGCTCAAAAGTCAAAACTGGCCTTTTGGCAATAGCAAGTAGAACTGTTCGTTAAGATAAGATAATGTACGACTCTGAAGATTAGGATTTCATAGCACTCTGTCAAAAATTTAGGCCATAGATTATTCTTTTTAGACATTGTGGCCCTTGTATGCTTTCCAGCAGGAGCTGGCACTCTGGCACTACTTACTTCGTGCCATGACTCATGAGATGATCTCGTCGAACCAATCCTAAATCATTGTCCGTTTCTAGCCAGAAAAGTTTGCAAATATAGTCTCTGCACTGAAACATTTTAGATCCCAAATATAATTTTGCAACACATCTCACTTGAAGAGGATAATATATGTTTCACTCGATCATGACTATTCAGCTCATTCCCAAGTCTGAGAACTATATGCATTCATTGGAGCTTAACCATGGATCAGCCTTGATATTAAGCAACTCTGTTACTTATGATACAGAATGTCTCCCATCCAAGTACTGAACTGGTCTTCAATTCGGAAGTATCTTAACAAATTGAACAGCGACTTTGGCAGTATTGAGAGCAGCAATTGGCCCCAATGCATCAATGGAGTTGTGTCCTACTTGTCCTCCAGCTAAGTCTGATAGCCCTCGAATGACAATCACTGGGAACCCATTTGACAAGCTTGTCTGCAAAACACATGGTACACATTGTTGGACCCTACATTGTTTCACTTTAAATAAACCAATGAGTGCAGTTCTAAACCAAATAACAACTGCAATTTTGACTTTATTTTGACCGGATGACTGAGATGTAGGACTAATGTCAAACCGGCCATATTCATAAATCACAATTGTAGGTACTAGGATAATTAATTTAATGGTTTATAGAATTATTGGATGGTAGTGAATATATACGTTGATTGGAAACCAATCAAGCACTGAAATACTGTCAAAAAATTAACGCTTACCATTACAACAGCCGCACTCTCCATATCAACTGAGGACACGCTAAAAGTTTTGGCTAGGAACTCCCTATAAGCAGCATTGTCCAGAAATATATCCGCCGTGGATCCCCTGAGACCGATCACTAGTTTAGGTTCACTCGGAAGGCACAAACTAGAGTTTAAGCACCTCTCTAACTCCATCCCCTGAAGAAATTGACTTTCTAACCATGTTAGATTTCTAAGAAACAAAGGCCAGTTAGAAAGTGTGTATCATCATTAATCCGACCTCTAACTTTGCAGCTGAATGGAGCCAATGCCGGCTGACATTTGCCCAGATAATGCGTTCGGGGGTGTTGGGCTGTCCTGACTCCGAATAAAATTGTTCTGGACTAAACCCAATTCTGCCCAACAGATTCATCCCTTGTCCGTTTGGCACATTGTAGTTACCAATATCTAAATGAGCAACATCGTTCTCGTATAAGGTACCATTCGGTTTCTGTCAAATACAACTGAAGTAATTCATCATAATTGATTAAAGTTTTTAATAACTAACCAAATTCCATAAGCTGGTGACAAGAAATGCACACGTAAAGACAGAAGAAAAGATTGAATTGAGATAAACGAACCAGCCAATCCCATATGCCGGTTTGAGCAAATTGCTTGTGGATCGTGACATCGCCAATGGACAACGAATTGTTAGTATTACCAGCAATACCAAAGTGAATAATCCCTGATATATCAAAGAGATCTAGCATTTGTTGCGTCGCTGTTGCAGCATTTCTCTGATATACAAAGATCGACGCAGCTCAGAAATATGCAAAAGTATAACATTCTAGAATCTGTTTGCACGTTGGTAGCTCAATATCTTGCCAGTTGACTCTGAAGATGCTGGAGAAACTATTTCACTTTGCAAGTTAAAGAAAACTTTTACTCAGCAAAAGCTATTTAGTATACACAACTATAGCACACCTATTTGTTCGTCTTCCTTCTTTTTTTCTCCTCTCAAAGATCCAGATTTAATACCATTCCACATTATGAATTACTTCTAATCATGACTTTTACTAGAGACTGAACCAAGAATGCCCAAGATATATGTAGAATATATGAATATAACCAGTATATTTTGAGCTCAGGAATGATGATAACTGGGATTTGATACAATTTGCTTACCGTTCCAACTCCGCATCTCATATAGATGACACTCTTGTCTTGGATCTTGCCCACACGAAAACGACGGCCTGTCACAACCAAATTTATATCATGTATAATGACCGGACTGTATCTCAAATATTTGGAATTGGCTGATACACAGAATAGTACCAACAAGACTAGACTGAAATCTCTAATCTAATACCCAAAATGAAAAGTCATGGTCATAGCAAAGAGTCCTACCAGATAAATCAATGAATGGATAACTTGGGTGTGGTTGAAATGCATTGGTAGCAAAGAATGCCTTTTCTTCAGGTGGATAAACTGTGATGAGACCAATGTATGGCCCTTCACGGTTCACCTCTCGCACCTTCCTCAACGATACCTGCCTGGATACAGGAATAGCCAAGACACAAGTATCAACCAATGTCACTACCATTACCACCACTACCACCGCCATATATGGTGCTGCTTGCTTTGCTACCATGGTGAACCTCAGTTTTTTTTTTTTTTTGCTGAGGACTACTACAGTATTTCACTGTTCAAACTTCAGGATTCATCTTACAATGATATGAGGGCCCCGTTTACACAAAATTGGGTCTGGTCAACAATGCCAGGCGGCTAAATGTTTTTTTTTGTGATCAACTTCATTATCTAGGCAGCTTTACTCAAACGTGAATAGCCAATCAGCATAATTTGGTCAGGTCAAAAACTCGCCTTTAGACCTTCAGTCTAGTTGTGCTTTTTCCTATTAAAGCCGCATGCTTAAAAGGTGCAATGGGAAAATACGACCATTTTAACTTTGGTGTTGGTGTACGAATGACATGAAAGCCGAAAGCATCATCTCATACTCTCTAGTCTCTACGACTCTCCCTTTACTCACTATGCTAACGCGCCTTTTGTACTTTTCAGTTTTCACCACAATATAAGTACTCTCTGGACCAAATCACATTACATGATCTATTCTTGATCTGCTCCATATGCCCAGCCGTAATCTATTCCCACTTCCCGGATATATGGAGGAATAAAAAGCATCTTACAGCATACAGTTTTCCTTGCAAGACCGGGCAGAACACAATTTAATTCGTTCTTTTTATGTTTTATTTGTTTATCTGTCATGTGCATAAAAGCAGAATTGAGTAGTGGCCGCTGCTTGTCACGCAGTCGGACTGCATATCAACAGAATACAGACAACAGTTCCCTTCAAGGAAAATAACGCCAATAATCAATCACCCCATAAATTACAGGTCCAATTTCGAAAAACAAAACCATTTACACGACTGAATGATGCTAGCACTTTATTAGTTTATTACATGGAATGCAAGTAACCATACGCAACCCCGAATTGTGTTCAAGACCAACACTAACTATATTCTACATAAATTATATATCGAGCTGCATTTAATTGGCAAGATAAAGAAAGACCGAAAAAAAGACAGAAAATAATGCACATACAATGTCCTTTCAGACAAGCTTGCACTGTGTAAAAACGAATCAGCATAAAAAAGAAGAAAAAGGTCAAGCAACCTGTTGTAAACATTCTCTGTCCTATGCATACAATCATGGTCCGTCCATTAAGTACCTATTGGCGGTTAGCCAAAGTGCCATACATCTCCGAGAAGTTGAGAAGTTGAGATAGGAATCACTTCTTCTGCAATTCCAACTTAGATAAGTCAACTGCCCATTCAAGCCTTACATGCTCCATTGTCCTTGATGACCTTCCCTGTCCTCACTCCAGTACCTTTTAAATGCCAACTGAGTCGCCAACAAATGCAGCACCTATCAGTATCAAGTTGAACCAACAACGAGCCCTGGCACACTCCGCATCCCTAAACCTTAAAGGGCTCACGCAAATCAGTCGTGGGAAAAGCCAACTAATCAATCAGCAGAACTAAAGTCCTGCCCAAAAACTCAAAGCCAACCGCAAGCCTGACATACCCAGCCCAAACTCGACATGATAACTCAAAAGAGTGTACACTGAGGGGTGTCAATCGCCACAATGTCCTATTGCTATTGTATATAATATATTTCATGCCGTGCCTGATAACATACTGATAATGTTGTATCCTTTGATGGAGCATCTCCCACGAGTCAAGGACATCAATGATCTTAGAAACTTTAATGGGAACAATAAGGGTTTCTTTTACATGCATCACTATTTTGTATGATTTGAACTTTCCAACACTACACATTGATACCTTTACAAAACAGTCACAAACCTAAACCCAAATTCATAAAGGACCAAACTCAGATTCAAAGAAAGCACATTGAATAAAGTGGCAATTGTTTGCAAAATTTTGACACAAAAAAGTGAAAATTTGAGTGAAAATTTCTTTTGGCTACGAAGCATTCTTTTTGCTTCAAAAGCAAGCACATCCAGTACTAACAATAATAACAACAACAATATATCAATAAAAAAATAATAATAGTAATATATCTTACATAAGGAACTACTGTAAAGTAAAAGTGTAAAACATATATCACCAACACTAATGAACCATTTTTAATATTCTTGGCATGCCAAGATTTGATAGGTGTTTTGAGGTGGAAGAAAACTCCTCTGAAATTGTGATCATTAATTTTTAGAAGAGTGTTCTATAACAGGAGTAACTAGCACTGAAATACACAACACCATCGTCCATTGTGGTATTAACATACATACATCCTTTAGACTAGCACTGAAATACACATAGAATGATTCTTTTAGACTGTTCTCAATCTAACCGAGGGACTATTCCGTTTAGGTTCGAACTAATGTGGTTCAAGGATCGAAACCTTAGCAGTCTAATGGAGGAATGGTGGAACTCCTTTTCCTTTGAGGGCTTGCCAAGTTATATTTGGTGGCGCAAGGTAAAAGAGTTGAAACTCAAGCTGAAGGCATGGAATAAAGACTGTTTTGGCAGGGTGGATTAGATTATCAAGAACAAAACAAAAGAGATTGACGACCTGGATCATAAAGAGGAGCATTCCCCTTTGTCGACTGACGAAGAAGTTTACAGGGCAAGTCTAAAGTGTGAACTAAAGGAGCTTATGAAGAGGGAAAAAATATTTTGGCGCCAAAAATCAAGAACCAAATATTTCAAAGGAGAGAATAACACTAGGTTTTTTCACAAAACAGCTAGTGCTAGAAACAAAGTTAATATCATTAGTACTTTGATGGTAGATGGTGTGGAGGTTCGAGACAAAAATTGCATTAAGGAACACATCATGAAATACTATGAAGATCTCTACTCAGAGGATCCCCTGGCCCGACCTGAGCTGGATGAGTTAGAGTTGAACAGTATTACAACAAACCAGGCCTTATGTTTGGATGGAGACATTTATGAAGAAGTTACAGCCATTAATGAATTAGGGGGAGACAGAGCTCCAGGACCAGATGGACTTCAAATGTGTGTTTATAAAAGGTGTTGGCATTTCTTTAAATCTGATTTTATGGACGTAGTGCGGGAGTTTCAAGATCAGTCGACTATGGACAAAAAAAACAATAGTACTTTCATCACACTCATACCCAAGAAACCCGGCGCTACATCTTTAACGGATTTTAGACCGATTAGTCTTGTCGGTGGAATCTACAAGATAATATCTAAAGTCCTCGCCACTAGAATCAAAATGGTGCTACCATCAATTATTTCGCAGCAACAGTGTGCCTTTGTTGGTGGTCGACAGATCTTAGATGGGCCTATGATAGCTAATGAGTGTATTGATACTCGTTTTAAGAATAAGGATAACGGAATTGTGTGCAAGGTGGATATATCGAAAGAATATGATCATGTGAACTGGGAGTTTTTGAATTATTTGTTAAAGAGGATGGAGTTTGGCGAAAGATATAGGAATTGGATTATGACTTGTATTACTTCTGCCTCTTTTTCGGTGCTTGTCGAAGGATCTCCAGCTGGGTATTTTCGCAACCAGAGAGGTTTGCGTCAAGGGGATCCTATTTCTCCTTTTCTCTTTAACATTGTAATGGAGGCGTTGAATAGTTTGGTCATTAAAGCAAGAGATTTGGGCTATATTAGAGGGTTTAAGGCAGCGGCGTATGGTACTGAAGTTGTTGTTCTTCAATTCGCAGATGATACTCTCTTCTTGCTTGATGCTTCTGTCCCATAGTTGCTTACTATCAAAGCAGTGTTGCTTATTTTCCAAGCTGTTTCTGGTCTGAAAACAAACATGGCAAAGACTTCTATTCTCGCGGTTGGGAAGGTAGAACACTTGGCTGAGTTATCTCAAGCAATGGGGTGTGCTGTCGAACAACTCCCTTGTAAGTATCTAGGTATACCTCTTGGGTCAACTTACAGAAACAAGAAAGTATGGGAGCCAGTCATTGATACAGTTCAAAGGAGACTTGGTGGATGGAGGTGTAAACTAATGTCTAAAGGGGCGTGTTTGATCCTAGCCAGTAGTGTTCTCTCAAATTTACCCATTTATGTCATGTCTTTACTTTGTATTCCGAAAGGAGTGGCTGCTATTATTGAACGATTGATTCGTGACTTTATTTGGGGATCTTCGAATGAACAAAGGAAATATCATTTAGTAGATTGGGAGAAAGTTTGTTCACCCAAAGAAGATGGGGGTCTCGGGCTGCGAAAACTTGTAGTCATGAATCAAGCTCTACTTGGGAGATGGCTATGGAGATACATGGTGGAAGACGACTCTCTTTGCGTGCTGTGATTTGTGCAAAGTATAGCAATGACAGCCAAAGATGGTGGCCCAAGGAAACAACTCAATCTCACGGTTGTAGCCTTTGGAGAGGCATACTGAAGGTACTGCCGTATTTTGAGAGGGGTTAATTTCAATATGGGAAATGGGCAGAAATGCTTATTTTGGAAGGATGTATGGCTCGGTGAAGTGCCTCTGGCGGACCAATTCCCTCTTATTTTTCAAGCGTCCACTAATAAAAAGGGATATGTTCATGATTTTGGAAACATGCAGAATGGTCATTTCGCATGGAATCTATTTTTGAGAAGATGTTTGAATGATTGGGAAGTCCAACAATATGCTAATCTAACCGTGTTGCTCGAGATAGACCAATTGAATGATGAAGTGGACAGTTGCTTATGGCGGTGGACCAAGAACAACACCTTTTATGTTAACTCTTTCTATGATAAAATCCGTGAACATGATCGTCCCCCGGAACAAAGATCCACCCTTTTTCCTTCAAGAGTTGTCTGGAAAATCCCTATTCCTCTAAAAGTGAAGTTCTTCTTTTGGTGTGTCATGCTTGGGCGTACTTTAACGGCGGATGCTCTAATTCGTAGAGGTACAATGGTTTCTCCCATTTGTACTATGTGTAATATGCTTATGGAGAGTATTAGTCATGTGTTCTTGCATTGCCGCTTTGCTTTGGAGGTATGGTCTCTCATGCTCCAGCCAATGGTTATGGCGCTTCCTTTGCTAGCTAAGCCGCCTACCGAAGAATTTCTTGCAAATTGGCCGAGAAGGAGAGGGAAGAGTTTCGGATCGATTATTTGGAGTCTATTACCATACGCTGTTATTTGGGTAATATGGAAGAACATAAATCATCATATTTTCAAGAATAAAGAATGTTCGGTCTCACAAACAATTGGGGAGATCAAAGGGGTGTTGTGGTATTGGATGTCTAATTATGAGGAAAGGCGACAATACCAATTCAGGAACTTGGTACTGGATTGGCCTTATGTGATAATGATGCAGAGCATTAGTTCGTATGTCAAGTGTTATATGTGTGCGCCCCTTAGTTGAGCCCAAGCCTATAGGTCGTGAGCCCACTAGTTTAGTTATTCTATTTTAGTTGTTGACACATGTCGTGTTCCTATTGGCTTATAGTTTTTAAGATTAGTATAAATAATAGATTTGTAATTAGGGTTTTGGGAGAGTTGTATTACTGAGAATATTTCAGAGAGAAATAAAGATTTGTTTTAGTTTTAGTTGTTTTGTTTAATTCAAGAGTAGATTTGATAAACTGAAGCTTTCGCCAGTTTAATCTACATCATTTGGTATCAGAGTACGAATCGTTCCTGAGTAAAATACAATTTTCCTTTTTCTTATTCGTTTTTAATTTTCCGTGTTACTGTTCACGAAACACTGTTCATCGGGAACACTACTCACGCGTTACTATTCATCACATTACTGTTCATCCGAAAATTAATTTTCTGTCTTTGTCTTCTTTCAAGATCAAAGTTTTAATTTTTATGTCGTATATCAAGAAACCAGAGATGGAACACCTAGAAGAAAATTATCAGGGTTTGAATGCCAAGTTTGAAGCTATGCAAGAAGCCTTGAATTCACTTCTAGCCGCCCAACAACAAAATTCTATGGTTTCTCCAAAAGTTAGTTTACCTTTTCAGCAACTGTCACAGGTTCCACCATTAATGGCCCCTTCTCAAAGTTTTCCGACATCGCCAGGTTTTATGCCATTCGGCTATTATCCAGATCTCTATCAACAGCAGATGATGTATCAGGGTTATTATCCTTATTATCAGTCTTGGAATCCTAGTCAAGATCAATCAATCATGCCCAAGATGCGCTAACCCTAATCTGATATGCTTTATGCCAAGCTATCCTCAACAAGAATTTTCTAGGTTACAGATCGCCCCAATAGGTCTTTGAAGTGGTGGGTGCACCTATTGTGACTACTGATTCTCGCGCCTCTACTTTGGTCACTACTATCGCACTGCAGACACTACAATACTTCCAAAGACCCACGATACTATCTTGCTAGAACAAAGTTGCGCACCCGATTACAACCATCTGGCGTCCTTTTGATATTCGGTCTGGTCTCTCGACTCCTCACCCAAGTCTTACTGATACAATTGCAACAACATACTAGAAACGAGTTGAACAATGGCAACAACATGACCATCCAGTTGAGGTTCCTCCATTAGTTCGTGAACCTTTTAATCTTCCAGCTGTTATTCCTCCTCAGCATGGGGGAAAACCTAATTCTGTGCAAGAGGAACATGATAGTTTTTTAGATACTCCACCCATATTTGATGAATACGGAGCAGATGAATCTGAATTTTGTGTGCCTACTCCCTCTTTGCCTGGGAATCTTTTCGTTGAGTATGCCGATCCAATTTGGAAGGATTTTGATATTAAGTATACAAGGCTCTTTAGTTATGTGCCATATAAAGTTACAATTGGAGACATTATGGTGCATTCTTATTCTTGTGAGTAATTATCTGGGCAAAATTCGAGGTCGAATTCGTTTGAACAATGGAGAGAGATGGGCATCGCCTACAAATAAATTTCATCACCATCATGTGATACAAACTTCGACGAGTTCTTTTCAACCCGGGGAGAATGATGCAGAGCATTAGTTCGTATGTCAAGTGTTATACGTGTGCGCCCCTTAGCTGAGCCCAAGCCTATGGGTCGTGAGCCCACTAGTTTAGTTATTCTATTTTAGTTGTTGACACATGTCGTGTTCCTATTGGCTTATAGTTTTTAAAATTAGTATAAATAATGGGCTTGTAATTAGGGTTCTGGGAGAGTTGTGTTATTGAGAATATTTCAGAGAGAAATAAAGATTTGTTTTAGTTTTAGTTGTTTTGTTTAATTCAAGAGTAGATTTGATAAACTGAAGCTTCCGCTTGTTTAATCTACATCAGATAATGGTCGACTCTGGGGATGTGGTTAACTCTGGGGATGTACTATTCTAGGGATGTTTTTTTCTTTTAGTTCCTTGTATGTTTTCCTTTTAGTTGCAGAACTTGTGATGTTCTCAATCACTAACTGTAACAGTGCTTTGCACATCCTTTCTAATAAATTCTACTTATAAAAGAAAAAAAACATACATACATCCTAGTGGGTCAATGCTGTATTAGCAATGCTCAATTTTATCACTTAAGAACTTGTTATATGCATCCTGCATTGCCTTTGTAAGGCTAAAATCCATAAAGACTTTCAAGTTCGCAAGTTATAGCTCCTTCAATACTAAATCCAACCATAAGTTAGCCTTAATTTTTCCTGAAAGCATTGCAAGAAAACCTTGTCATTCCCTACATAAAAATGAAAAACAGATCATGCATCTTACCACCTATAAATCTTTTCTCCTATTTTCTCTAGCCGGGGATGGGGGGAAAAGTTGCATTGGGTAGTGCGGGCTGCTCGTCAAACCACTCTGATTGCAACAGTTCCCTTCTAGAAACCGTAGCATATGCAAACAAAATAAACACTTAAACGATAGTCTCTATATTTTTATAATACCAACTATTTTCGTTATCGTAAATATAATAGTCCAGCTTCTTTAGTTGTATCTCATTCAGTTCACTTATACTATTTTCTTCATGTAAATCTTTTATTGACAGTCATGAAAAAACATTTCATAATGCACATAGAGGTTCGCCCTCAAACAACCTTGCACTAGTTTAAAAACAAATCATCACTATCAGAATTGCAATTTGTCTTTCTATTTCCAAAAAGAAAATCTTTTAGACAACCAATATGATTGCACAAAACTTCATACCCCCCAAATAAAGGTTAAAAAAAAGAAAGAAAAAAAAAATCTCTAATATGAAAGAGACAAGATATAAAAATGTACAGATGAAGGCTATTGATGCAGTAAGAGGGTGAACCGCAAAGGAAAAGAAATCAGTTACAGTAAGAAAAGAATATTAACCACAAGGGAGAAGAAAAGAGAGGTTAAGTGACCTGTTGTTAATATCCTCCATCCTATACATCCCAACCGTCATTCCGACGATCAAATTCCCATTTGCGGTTAGCCAAATTTCCATACATCTCTGAGAACTTGAGAAGGCAATCACTCCTTATCTGATAATGTACTTGTGTATTTCGACTGATTGCAACTCCAGAGAACTTTGATGTGTCGATAGCCCATGCAGGCCTTACATACTCCACTGTCCTTGATGAACTTGCATTCACATACAAGAAATTTAGAAGCACATCCTCACAGTTGAAGTACCTGTCCACCAATTCCCTGCCCGCTTTCGCTTCCTCACTCCAATATCTTTTGAATGCAAAATTTTTGTCAATAAATGCAGCACCTGTCAATATCATGTTGTACCCACCACGAGCCCTGGCATACTTCTCATCCCTATACTTTAACGGGCTCCCACCAATGAGTCGTGGGTAGAAGCCAACTATTCTATCAGGGTGCTCCCTCCATACTCTGAACCCTCGTTCGACATCATCACATCGCATCATGATGTCATCATCAAGTTCAAGAACAGCCCTGGTCTTTATCAAAGGATCCACCTTAAATCGATTGTTCAGTGAATTCTGCTTCTCTACTCTAATTCTAATAGGAACCACAGAATCCAAATCGCTCAGTTTAGGAGGCTTTCCCTTGTTCCAGATTACAACAATCTCCTTCACTGATGAACACCTCGAGTAATGTTTTACATACATTTTCAGATTCCACAGTCTGGCATCATATGTCATTGTTACTAACGTGAACTGAGAATAGTGGCCCTTCAACAAATATGGTTCTTCTGCACCATTACCTCCATAGGTATACCTGACACCTATGCACATTAGCACCATACCAATTACAAAGATCAAAGTGAGCACCAACATTCCAGGACAAGTGTTGGGATTCATCCGGCCTCTGACATATGAAATTGTCCTGTTCAACCGGGTACAAAACCGCCTCAGCTTGGAAGACAGGAGATATGGGCGCTCCCAAACAAGATTCATGTCACTTCTTTTTCCCGAGCTGTGAGCGCACCAGGCGAGCGGCAAAATGCATTTCACAGCACCCAGCAATACTCCAGCTAGTATAACAAGAGCAGCTACGATGGAAAAAGCAGCACAGCCTAAAACAAAACGATGAACGGAATCGCCAGAAGGAACGCGGTCTCCATCAACAACTCCTATCCAATCACCGGAGCTTAGCTTTTGCACATCCAGGTGATGGTAGCGAGCACCATACCAAGAATTTCGACCCTTCCCAGACTCTTCCAAACCTAAGGAGACTTCGACTTCTTTGTATTCATCCTTAGTCAGAGTTTCAACTTTAAAAATACGCAATCGATGCCCATATGTCTCACCACAATCTTGACCCATGCGGTACAGATTTCCATCATACACAAATGCTCTGCCTCCATTTCGAGCTCCCGAGCTCTTATCAGTGTTGTGAATAGGGTTTTTCTTGTGCGGTTTCCAAGGACCCAATGGTGAGTTACTGTACCATATCTCTAGTTGCCCATTTTTTTTGGTGCCAAAACCACTGTGATCTGAACCAAAGAGCCAGTAATTACCATTATGATTCAAGATAACTGAATCAACAAGAGGCTTCTTCATTATAACTTTATCCAGAGTCCATTGCAATGGAAATTTAACTGCTCTATACAAACGGAGTTCCCCTTTCGCACTGCTCTCAGGCATCATGTATATCTGTTGAGACAAAAAAGAAGAAAATTGAGTAAATACAAACAGGAAGCTTTCTCTCGTAATTGAAACCACAATGTAGAAGTTCCCTAAATTACAAAAAAGAAGACGCAGGAACCAATGGGAAGAAATGAGAGAACTCGGTACTTACTTGCCCATGGTCGTCAAAAATATATGGATAAGAGAGATGCCACTCCTCATCTAGAGCAATTCCCAACTGCTGCCATGTCGCACCTTTATCAACACTTTTTGAAACGCCAATATCTCCTTGCAAAGTGATTGAGTTCTTGGTTTCATAAAACAAATACAGTATATCCCCCTGGTCATGCAATTTAAAAGATCAATTCAGATAGCTTAGAAGCCAGAAGGTTAAAGTAAATTAAGATTACACCCAAGGAATGAAAGGTTGGCAGTGAAGTGATGAACTATTGGTAGCCCAGAGTCAACCCAGTAAAATATTGACTTATTTTCCTAGGTATCAAATGTCAACCACAGTCGTAATGCCAAGGCTTAGTTTGCAATGAACTAAGCTTTGGCATTACATTATGCTTTAAAAGTAAAAACATTCTTTACTGAGTCGGACCTGCAATTGGTTGAATGAACTATACTCTTCAGAAGGCAATTTGTTGATTTGGTTAAAATATTATCTCATGTTTTGTCTAAATCAAACAGAGACAGCACCATTTGATATGAGCTTTGCAATGGTACATAACTAGAACATCATTCCGTTTGGTATTAAAGAGTGTTATCTTATCTGAAAACGATTGTGAACCAGATTTATTTCAGACAATTATTTATGAATCCTTTTAGAAATCTGACAATAAAATGGATTGTTGTGTTGCATTGAGGCAAAATGGGCATTTCCTAAATTTTGCAGCTGGGTCCTGAATCCTAGTTACTAATGTTCACAAAAGTACAGATCAGTAGTACGAAGTTAATCCAAAATTTAGTTCTTCAAATATCATCCCAAGCAACCAAAATTTCCAATAACAAGAAACAATGCAAGAACAAAGGCTGTGTTTGGTATATTAGAAGCTATACATAAAATTGGTTTGGCAAAACAGATATTTAATAAGGTGTTTTGAGATCTATATTGTCTACTGGTGCGTGGTCCCAAATTTGAATACAAGAAACATTTTACAGACACTTTGAAAGTTCAAAATACATAACTAGATCAAACTTTTCCCTCCTTGCAATGACTTTGAACTCAAATTATACCAAGACATAATACTAATCAAAATTTGCACTACAAATAACCCAACACACAAAATAGTCCTATCACTAGCAGCACCTTTCCTAACGCCCTAATACAATTAAACAATAAACAAAACCACTTGCATTTCATTTTAAAATATTAAAAAATTACCAACCAACAGATAGCATTAATTGGCAAAAATAAAAAATAAAAAATACCTGAACATAAAGAAAAGGGTCAGCCACAAAATTACTAGGAAACCCAGCCTCAGAAACAGAAGCACAAGTCACCACTGGATTCGCAACCGGCCAAGCCCCACTTTCATCCTTCCATACATTCCTCTATATTTCCACCCAAAACAAAATCAAATCATCAGAAACCCAAAAAAAAAACAAATCAAAGTGGGGGATGGGCCTACCTGTTCAATGGGTTTCAAAGAAAAAGGAGAATCACCATAAAAAACACCAATAGCCCAAGATCCTTCACTATCTTCTTGACAACCCAAAGACGACACCTTATTATTAGAAGAACTTAACAACAAACGTTGGTATGGAGAGAAAGTAAGCCAAGCAAAAAGAGTAGCAATTGAACCAAATATTAAAAGTGATATTACAAAATATATAAAACTTGGTGATACTAAAAAATAATAATCTCCCCATCCCCATCTCCATCTCCACCAACACTTTAAGCTCATATCACAACACCAACAACAACAACTTCTTGTACTACTACTACTATTATTATTATTGTTATTATTGTTTGTCACCGGACTCGAACCCATGACCACCTTGTATATAACTAAAAGAAGTAAGTTTGTTTTGAATATAAATAGGGGTGAGCCATTTGAATGATAAAAAGAGGTGTGTGCCGTTTCTTATTTCGCTTTCTTTATTATTTTTTATTTTATAGCATTAGCCGTGTTTTTTTTTAATGATGTGGAAATAAGAGTGGACGTTTGCCTCTATGCTGTCAATTTCTTGGTTCCACCACGGTATAGAATTTTGTGAAATGTTGCGATATTTCGAGATTTTTAAGGTTGAAAGTTAGTTTAGTTTAACACTATTGGATGGTGACGTGGATTGAATTGGTCTTAATTTATTTGCATCAACTCCATGAGAATCTGTGTTTGCTACATTTCCTACCAATTTCTTCCCCGGTAAAGAGTGGACGAGTTGATCCCCCCAAGTTTTGAGTTTTGACTAGACGCCACTAGGTGGAACCTTTCTAGACAAACATTGAGTTCACGTGTTTTTCCCTGGAAAACTAATTTTCCCTTAATAAAAAATAAAATACCAACTAGATAATCTACACGCGTATAGCACTAGGGGGGGATACATTTCAAAAATTGAACCACTTCGTTTTTAGTGGTTGGAATGTCATTTTGAAAGAATCAATGTCATTGGGTGTTTCTTCGAAATGTGGAAAACCATTTAAAATCCATTGAATCAAAACGCGTTTAAAACCCGAGATGAAAATTTAAAACCCGGGTTTTCACAATGGAAACGTTTTAAACCCGTTTTAAACGAAACAAACCCGCAAACCTGATTTAAAACTTTTTTTTTTTTTTTAAAAAGGTGTTTTGGAGTTTACTTTCTGAAAAAGAAAAGGATTTTGGAGTTTACCTTTTTGTCGAAAATTTCACAATTATTGAGACCGTTCTTATTTTTCTTTAGACTATTAAAAAAGTTATTATTTAATAATTATTATGGTTGGTAATTAGTTTCTTTATTTTGAATAGTGTTTTGGAAAACCAAAACTTTATTTGGATGAGTAATGATAATTTGATCTTTTCGTGTTATTATTTTTATTTTATGTGTCTTTTTTTCCCAATATGTTTTATTCAGAACGAACCGTGTGACTAGGGCTTTCAATGGGTCAGTTTGGGTCAGGAAAATTTAAAACCGAACCGATCAGATAATTGGGTACTTAAAAACCAAACCAAACCAATATAAAATTAATTATATTTTATCTAACATCAAATCGAACCAAAAACTATAAAATCAATTAAATTCTAAATCAAATCAATTAATTTTAGACACAATAGATAAAACATAATTATAAAATTAATCATAAATGTTACTAAAATATCATTTTATCGGTTCAGATTCACTTTAGTTTAGTGGAAGACAAACTCAAAACCAAACCAATATTTGATCGATTCGGTTCAGTAGAAGACAAACTAAATTTCCAAAACCTAAATTATTTTTTATCTGGTTATCCAATTCATTGACAGTCCTAAATGTAAGTGTGACGTCTCAAGTTTTTATGGATACGGGACTCACGAATTTTCTGATTTGACACTTGAACAATACATTAAAGAAAAAAATGCATATATAATATAAGAAAAAGAAAAAAAGACAACATATAACATGACTAGAGGTGGATAATCAGATATGTTTTCTTGTATCAGGTATTGAAACTTTTTTCAATTCTATGTCAATATTGGATTTTTTGCTCTGTATAAATAGCACATAGGACAGATCATTTCCACCTACACAGGAATGATCCAATGAGAAACTGTTGAAAGTGACTCATAGCACTAGTGATTGGTCCAAGTCCTATTGCACATAACCTAACAACACGAAACGACATTTTTCTATTGCACTGCAGTACAAAATGCATGCAAAAGAACAAGCAAAACTTGTTGGAGGGAGTGCTTTAAAGTTTTCAATTCATGTATATATATCAACATAGGGCCTTCATGTACATATATAATTTAAAGAAAGTGTCAATGTAGAGTAGTTTAGCGTAAGTGTGGCAGTTGGTAGCACAACGAAGCATATTCACTATTTTAATGGACATGAAGGCTTTTATATCGGCAAAAATATATAAAGTAATATTTTAACGGATACAGGAAAAGACATGCATATCCAGAAAATACAATAGACAAAATTATAGCTAAGATATCATGGTTTACGATAAAAACAAATGTATCTGCACTCGGTAAAATTTTGCGCAATGAAGTACTAGGGAGTACGCAGAGGGATTAGATAATGGCTTGTCTCGATCACTCAATGCAAAGAATAATGCTCTATTATAACCAACATTTAAAATACTATGTAGCAGTGTGTTGTGTGTAACGGTAAAATAGACAAATTATTCTAGAGTATGAGGAGTATATATCTAGTAAAACGGTAAAATCCAAACAAATATATTCTAGAGGGTCTTTTACCTTTTTATTAAAAAAATAAAAAAAAAAAAAATTACAATCTCTCATAGTCTTTTCCCATTATATCATTATATATAATTTCTTACATTATGAGAAAAGAAATTTGGACTGATTTTTGCATATGGATCAGCTGTAGTGGTACTTGCTAGGGCATCAGCTAACTTGTCCATAAAATGAATTATGCGTACGGCTACTTATATCTTACAAATTAATCATCAATTCAGTTCAAATAACCTACAAAGCAGTTTAGCTAATATTTGTATCTGTTGATCGAACTTAGCAATACCATTATTATACTGTAACGATAAGTGGTTTGTGTCCTTTAGCAATACCTTTATCAATTTCTTAAGTCTTACCTAGATTCCAACTATTTAGGGTCTTTGACCCAAATTTTAATATAAACTAATAAACTTAACACTTATTGGATCAGTGTGTACACGGGCGGACGGGCCTACTTTCTAGTAATATACTATAATGTTTTATTTTTATTTTTTTTTTATTTTCAGTTATAAAAAGAGAAAAAAAGAAATACTTAAAAAAAAGTTGTCATATAGATTTGGATAATAGAGAAGAATTTTCTTCTAGAAAATAAGAAATTTCAATAGGTTTTGATGTTTTGCTTTCAATGTCGCTTGTCTCCAATCAAACAAAATGAATTTCTTTTTGGTGGGGCTAAAATTGACCCAAATAACCCAATTTCGTGGTCGTTGATTAGCCGCCTTTTTCACCCCCGCCCACTCTCCACACAACAAAAAATAGTAGAAATGGTTTTATGTATGTTTTATACACCACTAGACACTAGTATTATGTCTGGGGCTATAACCAAACCCATAAATAAAAACCCAAGAACTTTTTATTTTCCCTTATGTTTTGGTAGAGCCCAAATTAAACACCTAGCAACAAAGCCCAACAAAAAAAACAATTTGAAGTGATTAGTTTTTTTTACTGATTGACAGTTGACACCCGTAGATAGACCTACATGTGGAGTAGATTTTTTCAATTAACAGACCCAAATAAACACTAGTGAGGGCATTTTCAATGGGGGTGTAAATTGTTTAAAGTGTAAAATTTACATTTTAAATGTCAAAAACATATTTCCAATGGGGTGTAAATCCCAGGTGATAAGCTAATAGTTAATAGAGGAGGTGGAGAATTCCCCATCCGACTATTAGTTAATAAACATCTCGGGTGTTATTTGAAGTAACGTCCCAACTAAAAAGAAATTCGGACGACACTAAAACTTTTATTTATTTTTTAGAATTGTAATGTTTGCGACGGGCAAAGACCATCATTTATTGGTTTGGCTAGTTTTAAGTAAATCACGGACGTTACTCAAAGTGACGTGTGTTTTATTTCTTTTTTAGTTAAACCACTTGCGACGGACTTTGACTGTCGTTTTTTCTCAATTTTTTAATTTTACAAACTTTTAAGCTTTGTTGCATTGGATACCATTTTGGGTGTGGAAACTATTAGTGTGTAAGAGCATCTCCAATGGGGGGTGTAAATCGTATAGAGTGGAAAGTTTACACCCCAAGTGTCAAAAAATTATATCCAATGGGGGTGTTAAACCGTAGGTAGCCTATCAGTTGATAGAGGGGGTGAGAAATTCCACATCTCTCTAGTAGTTAATAAAATAGCCCGGGCGACACTCTAACACACGTCCCAAAGAAAAAAAAAATCGGACGTTACTTGAAATCACGTCTCAAGATTATTTAATGGCTTTGCCACGAATTCGGTCTGTTGCTATGGGTTTAAGTGAAAATGAAAGTCACGGACGTCACTTAAAAACATGTTTCAACATTTATTTAATAGCATTGCGACGGGCCAAATCTGTTACTCTTCTCTATTTTTAAATAAACGACAATTTAAGTCAGCCGCTATCTATTTTTACACATTTTCTTCCACCTACCATTGGAAGAGCCACAAGGTGTAAATATATACCTCATTTACTTGGGATGTAGATAGAGTGTATAATCCTAATGGCACCTGTGTGAAGGTGGATTTTTACACTGTCCATTGGAGATGCCCTAATAGGTGGGTCATAAAATCCTAGTGGCACCTATGTGGCACTTATGTGGAGGTGTTTATATACACTCTCAATTGGAGATGCCCTGAGCCCACTTCTTTACAACTACACTTTTAGAGGAGTGCGGATTTGTTGGAGAAACCTTGCAAATTAAAGTAGATGGTGGGTTTTTAACACTATCTTTAATTGTAATTTGTATAATATACTATTTCAAATTTCAAGAAGTAGAGGGTCTAAAATTTAGTTTTTTTTTTGCTGGAAACTAAGTTTTATTTATTTATAATTCTATATATACACCTTTACAGTCATAAGCCAGGTATAAAATTTTGTTTATATCCTACTTTGCTCATTAGCCCGTAATATGTAACACTCCAACTATTCTTTTGGAGTCTTTTTTTATTTATTTATTTTCATCTTTTTCCTTCAAATCTATCCCATACAGAAGACACTTTTCTAAAAGGTAAAACAATGCATATTCATTTCGCATATAATAATATACTTTTTCTTCAATGTGCAAAAATGTAAATGCACTCAATGTGCAGTGTTCTGGACCGTTGATTTCGAATCTCTTATCAAAATTGAATAAGAGTAAAACCGGTAGATCAGTTATTTAACTTGCTACACTAAGTCATAAATCTCTACGTGCTTCCTAATTTCTCTCCCTCCTTCACCAAAAAAAAAACAAAAAAACACTCTCCACCCTTAAATAAGAGACAGGAGTCATGCCCTTCTAAATTGATTCGGCAGGCACTAGTTCTTCGATCAGGTACTCTTTCTCTCTCAGCCTTCACTTTGATTTCTTCTCAGTTTTTGTTTCATCTCTTCTCAATTTGTTCATGTCTCTCTCTCTCTGTCTCAATCATCCAATTAATTACATATATGTACTCAAATCTATTTGATAGATTTGATTAATTGCATCTTTTCAATTGATGTGTTTGTTTGTGATAAAATCGTGGTGGTTTATCGCAAAAATGAAACTAAATCGAGGCTAATCAGACAGAGGCAGGGTTTTAGACTTGGAGATAAAACATTAGTGGATGATTGTTTGTTGTTGATTGAATAAAAGAACTAATAAAATATAAAGGATTACAGGTATTCCAGTAATTCCTAATTGTTACTTCCTTCTGCGCCTATTTTGTTGCTGAAGATATACTTTTTTTGGCTTGTTAAGAAAGTTACATAGAGAACAAACCAATGTATACTGATGACACTTTAAACTGTTGGCCTCCTATAACACCCCTATTTTTATTCTCCTTTTTAATTAAATATATATAAAGTTAATTAAATAATAATAATAATAATAATAATAATAATAATAATAATAATAATAAAAAGAGGATAGAGATAAAATGGGTCGCTCTAATTCTGGTTCGCACAAGCGAACTGGAGGTGTGGTGTTTAGGTGCCCGAGTTCTAAGGGTGGGGTCGACCTAAGCGCTCACAACCGTGGTGTGCCGGGCAAGGAAAAAGTTACTGTTGGAGAAAGTTCTGAGACTCGTTCATTGGGGAGGTGGGATGGCGACCTGGGAAGCGACTTTGTCTAATGTAGTTCACTGTTAGAATTATGTGATCGAATGGTCGATGGCCAATAGAGAAGATGGCTCCCCCCTTGTTTGGTCACCACCTTGTCTTTATATCTTCCAATCTTTGGTGCTCCATTCATTGCATATTGAATGAGATCTACTTTTGGTGCTGCATTCATTGATGATCTTTAGTGCTCATGTGTAACCGAAGGTGACGTGTCTCTTGGGTTGCCTGGTTGATCACGAACTATATGTAATGTAACGATCTGATCAGCTATGGCTCAAGTCGCTCATTCTAGCGTGCTAGAGATGGTGACACTAGTTCGTTTAGTACGAGCTAATTGTCTTTGGTGATGGACATGTGTCTGATATTCATTCTTGTAGGTTTTCAAAAAAACAAAAAAACAAAAAGAAACAAAAAGAAAAAGAAAAAGAAAAAGGAGACGAGCTAAAAAATAAAAGAAAAAGAGCGAGAGACAAAAGAGAACCTACTGATTGAGAAAGGAAGGAAGAAGATAACCTTATTAACGCGTAATCAATTTTTGAGTTCGGTGCTTTCGGTTTCACGTTCTTTTGCTACGTAAACTATTGAGTTTGATATCACCAAGTGAGTCGTCTAAACCTTATTTTTATATTATTGATTTATTACTATGGTTTAGATTAGTTATGTATTTACTTATCTATAATGGAACTTTGAGATCGAAATTATTTGTTTAATCAGAGACTTTCGGTATATTGAGTTACTGGCACCAAAAGTTTAGCTTTGATATATAGGTGTTGTCGTGTTGAGGAGTATTTGTATACGATAGTGAGTACATCATGTTTTTATTGATTGATTGGTAGTATTATATAGGCATTCAACTGTTTTGAATGATATGAAGTCATTGGATTCATGTTATAGGGTTTTGATTTTTAGAATTTTAGAACTGTTCTTGGTAATTTAAGCATAGAAAATTCGTTTTTGATCTTTTTGTTAGGAATATATAACTTAAATGTATTTACTCTTTACCAATCACCAAACAGTACAAACATTTTGTCTTGTAAGTGTCTTATACTTGTTTGTTAAGTAAACAAGAAAATCAAATTGATATAACAAATATATCATGAACAAACCTTTAGTTCAACGAACAAACACACCTTTTAGTTTAACGAATGAACTTAATTTACCAATGATTAAATTCGAACCTAGTGATGATCACTATGTCCTTAAGACAGATTTCCCCCCTTACGGTACTAGAAGGTTGATGGGAAACTATCTCCTAAGATAGAATAGATTTCCTTCTATAGAAAGCTAGCACTTCAATTCTATAGAATTAGTGAACACAACATAGTATTTTGACTAAGAATAGAGGGAGAAGAGAAAGATCAGAAATGTGTGATCTGGTGTGTCTTTTTCTCCAAATTCATCCACTATTTATAGGTGAGAAATGTCTTTTTGAAACAGCACAGTGACTCTTTGAAAAAATTAGGCACCTCTTCGAAAAGTCACATGTTTAGAAAGAACGCACCATTTTGGTATAAAACACGAATTCAAACTAGTGCCTATTTTGAAAGGTCGCACCTTTTCAGCATAATGCACTGTTTCGAACCAATGCACCATTTCGAAAAGGTTTTCCTCTCTTTACGTACTATTTCAAGTGAAACCCATTTCATTTCAAGTGGGGTAACTGGGGAGACAAATTACTCATTTTCATATTTCAATGGATTTGTGCAAATCCATTTTTCTAACACTTTTTGATATGAATCTAATGCCTGTTTACTATAGACACGTATATCTACAACTTTCGTGTTTTGTAAAATTTCATATCTAGTCGTTTTGCATACTGAAATTGAAGTTGAAGTCTGACACTGAAACTGGGGACTGAAACTAAGCAGTCTATAGTAATAAAATCTTATAAAATAAAAATTTTACTCTTTTGTGTTGATTCCAAAACCATTAAAATCTAGACTTATAGAGGTACAACCTTATACTCTGACCTGAGTTCATACTCGTGTTTAAGATTATAAAAACTGACTTCAATATATGGTGACTGTTTGTGCACATATTCTGGACATGTTACATTATAGGAAGTGTGTAGGACTCTATACTTTGTAGATTTGTACAAAACTAAAACCTAATGAACCTTAGAGAGTCCTTTATCCTACGCATTGAGCCTCACTTAATTTGGATGAGTGACGGAAAAGATATGACCTCGACAATTCTATGCATCAGATATTCTATTCGTCAAAAAACAGTTTTTTGTATAGGGTTTGATCACAAATTGCATAAATCTAGGGGGAGAGTTAGTGTTTTTATAAAACATAAAAATGTGATTTTTATGAGTCTTCTTTCTAACTCAATTGGTCTCGTCCCATTCCGAGTACCATGGAGACAGCTATGATGTTTGGAAGTTTGGTTGACAGAAAATAGTGTGTCAGAAATCAGTTTTTGTGCACTGTGTTCAAGTCCAATTTTAATATAGTTCAAGTGAGATTTAGAATTTTTGTAAACTATAAATGAGTAAGTTCTGAGAGTCTTCTTTTAAACACAAAAAGCCTTGTCACTGTTGGACACCTGTGGAAAGAGTTGAGTCATTTGGAAGATAGTCCGTCAGAAATCTAGTTTGTTAAAAATTAGGATTTTTACTATTTTCGACTTAAGTTTTCTTCTAGATGGGCTGAGGTTAGGACTTTGAGTTCTACATGAAAAATTAAGTCTACATACCCTAGTTTCTAAATAATTAAGCTACATGTCATTTGGATGAATGTAGAAAAAACTATAACATTGGCAAGTTGGCTAGAAAACCTACCGTGTTATCCTTTATGTGCATGAACCTGTTTTGGAAAATATGTCTAGTACTGAACTAAGAGTCTCTTAAAATTTTCTTGGGTGTTTTATATAGTATTTGTAGCCTACTTTTAGACTGTGTTTTTATTTGGAACTGACATGGTTCATAAGATCATTTTTGGAGAATCAAAAGTAGAGAAATATCCGTTTTTGAGTTTTTGAATTTAAAGGTTCATAATGTATCTCTGGGTATGAAACTTTACGTATATGATTGTGGGAGTATTTGAAACTTATTGTATGTGATTCTATATATAAATTGTTGTTTTCTTTAAATGTATATACAAGGATATTGATATTTATTGGTTAGGAGCTACGTAAGGCTTGATTATAATCTTGAAAGATAAGATACGTAGGCAGCCTTATGTAAAGGTGCATCCACCATATTATATATTATATATTAGTTTTAATGATAATTATATGTGTACAATATTAGTATTAAATTGTGTACAAGATAGTGGTTGTTTAAAAAGGTATTCATTGAATGTGCCATGAATGACCTGTTGGTATTATGATGGGTGATAAACGGTAATTTCAGGGTTTTTTTGTCCTTTAAGTCCGAAGTCCAAAGTCTTAAGTTCGTAAACGTCCAATTAGTTAAGTTACCTTACTCATGTGAGTTGGTAGGATAGGTCAAGTAATGGATCGTCCATACCGTAGGGCTCGACAAGGTTCACAACTGGATTTACAACTTTTAGTGAGTAGGATTTTAGGTTATTTCTCTGGTTTAGGTAAATTAACGGTAATGCAAGTAACGAAAAATTACAACGATTTATTTCTACATAAAATAAACAGGGATAGAGATACAGGAAAAGGGTTAATCATAATCATGCAAAATAAGTTTCCAAAGTTAGAGTACCATATCACTACAACTCTAATCCGTTAGGAGTTCATAGACAAACCCGAAATGGCATCGAGTATCGATCCCTAGTAAGATGCACTCATCTCTGAGCTCATCTTACTAGCATAAGGAGTTGAACTAACATTCTATCTCCGGAATATCATTTCAGCTCCTATTTTGATTCTACATCAGCTGGACAAACCTGAGGGCTAACGGCCACCATAAGGTCTCTCGCGAGACTTGCCTAGGTCTCTCGCGAGACCGTTCTAGAGCATCAACACTCCAAACTTGGCTAGACTCAATCATTTTAGGACCGGATGTATAATCTAAACCTAATTCCTAAGTAGTGATGATTCTAGAACATTAAATGGCAACCTGATCCTCACATGAGCATCATTAACCCTCCCCGTGGGAGGAATTTAGCTCATGGTCCTTGGATGATTGATTAATCTTGCTGTATATAATAAATAAGTAAATGAAGAACAAGAATTTAACTTAAAGAAAAATGAGTATTATTAAAGTGAATACTTACAATACTTGATACCACTTGAAATGAAAAACTACTGAAGGAAATATAAACTACGGAAGGAAATATGCAAGAATGTAAAGTTTAAAGTCTACCTCTAGCCTCCTAGCAAATATATAACCCCCTCACATGAAGCCTTTTTAATGTTTTGTCTTTTTCCAATTACTAATCATCCAAACTTTGTATTAACAAAGTTTGTCTTTTCTTGTTTTAACTTGTTTTGTTTTTTTCTTCATTTCCAAACATCAAATCATGTATTAATTCTTGTTTTGTCTTTTCTTTATTTGCAAGGTGGCACACAAGTGTCTTGCCACTTGTCGATGCATGATGACTTATCATGTCTTGTGGGTCCGCAGAGTGGGTCCATGTGCTGTGTCTAGTGGCGGCTTGGATTTTAGCATTTTTACAACTTTCTATCTTTGCATAGAGCTCGTCGACCTAGTTGTTCTGGCAGTTCACTTGCCGAAATCAATGTCCAGGTTTGAAAGATGTGAGCTTTGGAAGTTTGCTGCTTCTTTACATGTGGACCCGTTCTGCACTGGTTTTGTCCCTTTGGAAACTTCGGCTCTAGTCAGGCTTTGTTTGGCTTCACTGGGGTTGAGTGGGAAGACTTCAAGTATGCACAGTATTCTCGTACTTTGATGCATGTTTTATCATCATATTCACGTTAACTGCGAAAACCTACAAAAATACGAAAATATAATTATTTCATGATTATTAAACACATAATTAACCAAAATGCTATGTCCCTCGGGGTTTAGTATTACAGTTTTGGGTGCTTATCACACCAATCCCAAACAGAACTTTGCTTGTTCTCAAGCAAAGAATAGACATTAAAATGATAAGTGGCCAAAAATGTGTCATCCTAAACGAAGTCTCATTTCACAGAGTGCGGTTGCATTGACCGTATGCAACAAGGCCTTAAATCATTAGGAATTCCCTAATGGACGAGTTATAGCCTCGTGAGAGTTTTCTAGAGAAGATACTCACAAACTTCATTTATATTACAACGACTCAGTAACAAAGGCTTGTTTCCTTAATTAATCTCAGATATCTATACATCTTACTAGCGGGGGAAACAAGGATGAATTCTTTTCGAAATTCAAGTTAATATACATCTGATAATCAAAACATCTACATATGAACATGCATGCGGTGATCTTTATAATGAAATGTGTGAAAGGCGGGGCCGTTTTTATCCTTTGGATAAGCGTCCCCTAAGGTTCTCCGCGGTATGTGTCGAAAACACAATTCTCTTATATTTTTTTTTTCAAGTTTTGCTAACTCCAAAAAATGGGCACTCGTTTCCTCGCGATACTCAATGACAAATGAGGAGCCCAAGTCGAGAATTCATGTCTACTACTTATTATCACATCATCATACTCCTAATCGAGCTTGAGGTCTTTATTATTAGGTGTTATGGGCTTAGGTGGTAGTGTAGAAAAAGTGGAATGGAAAATTAAAAATGATAAGTATGAGAGAATAAGGTCTTCTAGATATTTATACTAGAGAAATCCTTATTTTCTTTCCTGCTTCTAACATGAGTTTCCATACTTGGCTTTTTTAAGCTTTTGTATTCCCTTTTGATTTGATTTGGGGGGAAATTCTAACTTTGATTTTTCTTTTGATTTTTTTGGAAACATATTTCTATTTTTATTTTTATTTTTCTTAAGCAGGTAACTGATTTTGATTTGTGACAAGTTTTTCTCTTCATTTTTCCATACTTCATCCTTCATTCACATACATACTCATCATCTAGGTGGGCTTCTTTATTTGTGGTTAATAGATGGGTAATGAATTTTTTGGTGAAATAGAAAGGGTTAATAAAAGGTTTTGTGGGGCGACTTGCGATAAATTTTTACAAATGTGAATTTTAGCTATATCAATCTAAAGAAGGCCTAAATTCTCGCCTAGAATTCGGATAGTGATCAAGTAAGTAAATGCGTGAACTTCTCTATTCAGAAAAACTACTCCTCTGTGTCATTAATCACATATCACACATTTTGAGGATTTTTTGTTAGATTTTCATAGGATATGAAAATTAAGTTGTCTAACCGTGGGTCCCATAAACTTAATGATATGTACATTTAATGATAGTCAATGCATGAATGCTCATGAAAAGATGTAAAAACTATTGCATACGTATTAACTTAAGTTTCTAAGAACAAATCCTAATTCTAAAGCTAGGGTGAGATTTCTAGATATTTTTCGTCACAGAAAAGGAAACGAGACTTTGTCAGTAAATACACTTAGTTAGACAGAAAATAAAACTATATACAACTATGAATGCTTAATTTTTGCAAAAGGTTCTCACCACCTCCTAACAGTCGGACATTGTGTCCTCAAAGTGTCAAGAGGAAGAAAGAATATACCTGAGAGGCTTGAGCAAAAATAAAGCTGATATCTTCAACAGAAAATTATGCTAACACCGCATATAGTATACAACACAAAAGTGAAAGCACACTGTTAGGTTATTTATTTCTCACATCAAAAAGTAAACCAACAAATATGTGCATCAACTTACACTACCCTAATTACGAATTAGGGTTATGTCCATTCTAGCTTCATCTTTATCGAAATGTTATTCTTTAAAGCGTCACACCCGGTTTATCATGGTGCATGAACTTAACTCCACTTTCTCTTTCTAAAAGTGTCCAAATGAGTTATCATGTCTTTGTCTTTTAGGAAGCAAAAAACATACCTCGGTACCTTGAAGAGCTTACCGCCGCCGGACCACTAAATCTCAAAGAACGAATGATCATGTTCGTTGGACACATAGAATCTACTGCATTACCATGAAAAGTGGTTGAAAATTGTGGGAAGAATGTCCTCATTATCCGGCATGCGGTAACTAGCAAAGTGACATAATGTTGTCAAAAAAGACGAGCCCTTTTTAAGTTCTCAATTACGAGGTTCGTGATGTCGAAGGAGATATGTTGCTGAGCCAGAGCATGGAAAGCCTTGCAAGCTAATTCGGAGGTAGTGGAAAAATGCCAATCCCCCATGATGTTCAGAAGGATAAACAACATGGCAGTCTCGACATTCATTGTCATACTGGCTAGGGAAATTGTGTTGTCTGGCCATCAGCTAGGTTCCTCACGTTCAATGACTTGGGCGAGGCCATCGCCATAGAGGCCGGCGAAATATTCCCAAAAGTAGTGATTAAAGATGTTTTGTATGATGTATTGAATGGGGGGGGGGGGGTTTGGCTGATTATAGGGAAGGTCCAAAGCCATAGCAACTGTTGGCTCGAAAAAGAGATGTCTGGTGTTACCAATACAGATTGCAAACCCGTTAAAAAAGAAACCACGTGCAGCATTAAATGTGGTTGTATCCTCCATATGATCATAAAAATAAGTTGCTAAACCTAGAGAGTATGTCTGCTCAGGGTGCAGAATGAAGGAGGTCTAACCGGCTTGGGTGATAAGGTCTCTAAAAAGATGTCCATATGTAGGAGAATCCAACAAAGCCCGGAAAGATTGTTCAGGGATAATCTTTGGCGGTGCCATTATTAGAGATGCAGAAGACGTGTGATGAAAGATACCACCTGAGTGTGGCATGCGTAATGATGTCGAATAGGAATGCCACTATGCAGAAGTTGCCCTTTCGCTCCTGGAGGACCCAGAGTAGGTGCAGAAATGTCTTGTTAATGTCAGATGGCTTAGAGGTGCCAATGATATTCTGACCTAGCCATTGAGTCACGACAAGCTGGTTCCGCCATACAGAACGTTGATACGCGCATTTCCCATCCAGATTAAACTCGCCCTCGATTAGCGTGTCGAGCATGAGGTCATAAGTCCATGGATACACGGACTGCTACTGAGTCAGCACGTGGTCGACCAGAGGTATTCCCGTGATCTTGGATATCAAGGCGAGTGTTACTTGGCGTGGCACGTCGTCGACGGTGACCCAAAAATTGTCACCATTAAAGCCGCCATTGTTATAGGACTTCAACACCAAATCCGTTGAATACAGCTCGCCATTAGCATACAAGAGATAGTCCCATCCTCTAGAGTGTATTTCCGTATCAAAAAATGGAGCAAACATCCCACTTTCAGATATGGATCTAATTTTTTTTTTGACTGAGATTCTCTTATTTCCATTCATTTTGTGATCACTGATCTTAGCACTTTTCAGTGTTTTTAGAAGTTGACTTACTACGTGCTAAAACTCAATATTTCCTTACTCACTGTTTTTCTTTTAGAATGTCAATCTAGTTCGAGTAGGGATTTCGTTCCAACTTCTAAGACAAGAATTTAAATGATCACAACTGAAATCTACACCTTGGAGAACTAAGTGAGAAGGATTTGATAGATAGATTTTTTTTACACAAGTTATCTAAATTTTGTAAGTTTGTTTATAGTTAAATGAAAGAGAGAGAAAGATAGGGAAGGATTAATCCTACTCATGCAAGGCCTAGCTACAAGTTTATTTCAGAAACAGGTCACTACCATCTCAAATCCCTAACATAATATACCTATCTCTAAACATATCATGCTAGAATGTAGAATTGAAATGATATTTCATCTCTGAAATATCATTCCAACTCCTAGTTCTACTTTTACAACAATTGATCGAGATAATTGTCAATCTCTCATTTTGGGGACGGGATGAAAAATAGAACCTAAGTCTTTTTAAGTAGTGATTTTTGAATCCTAAATTTGTAGCATGATCCTCACATGAAGCATCATTAACCCTCCCCTTGGGAGAGTTTTAGCTCATGATCCTAGGATTGAATTAAACTACAAGAAGATAAGTGAAATGAAAAAAAGAAAGAGAATGAAACAAGAAAACTACCACCTGTTTACCTAAAAGAAGAAAAGTTTATTAAAACTAGAGAGAGTTCCCCATTAACAAGTTACAAGCTTTTCTCTAAAAACTAAGAACTCCAAAACCAAAATTAAAGACATAGAAGTAAATGAAAAGTAAAAGTCAAAGAAGTAAAAGCTTGCCAACTCCCAAAATCAGCCCCCCTTTACATAAGAAAGCCTTTTTCTCTTCTCCCACGTGAAACACTCTCCTCTCATTTATTTTTCACTTATCCACAACTAACCCCCATTTGACACCTTTCATTTTTTTAGATAATCATCACCTAAATCCAACCAACTCATTAACTTCATGCAAGGTGTCAAATTTGCACCAATTATTTGCACTTTTGTCTTGACTTGCATGATGACTCATCAAATCTTATGGGCCGCCCTAGTGGGCCCATCGCATCTGTGGTCCAATGGCAGTCCGGTCTTTTGACATTTTACAACTTCCCCGCCTATTATTCAGAGTTCGTCAGACTGATCGTCGATGTGAGCAGCTCACACTCGTCGCGATTCGAGTCCCGGTTCAAGAGATATGAGCTTGAAGTTTGATGCTTACGTCTCCCGTAATCCGACCGGATTCCGTACTATTTGAGTCTTTGGGCTTTAGTCCCGATTTGTTGGGCTTCACATGGGCTTGATCGGAAGACATCGCATATACTCCCTATTCCGTGCTTAAATATCGGCTTTATCATAATTTTTACATTAGTTGCTCTAACCTCGCAAAAACACGAAGATCACGATTATTTCATGATTATTAAGCACAAAATTGACCCGAAATGTTATGTCTCTATTGTGTTTTATAATACAGTTTTGGGTGCTTATCACACCACTCCCAAACAGCATTTTGCTTGTCCTCAAGCAAAGAAGAGACATTAAAAATGTATAAGTTGCCAAAAGCTGCATTCTAAGCTAAGTCCCGCTTTCAGCGAGTGCGGTTGCATTGACCATATGCAACAAGGCCTTAAACCACTAGGAATTCCCTAGTGGACGAAGTTATAGCCTCTCGAGTTTTTTCGAGAGAAGATACTCACAAACTTCATTTATACTACAACGACTCGAGAACAAAAGCTTGTTTCCTAAATTAATCTCGATATCTATACATCTCTTTAAAGGGGGAACGAGGATTAATTCTTTCAAACTCAAGTTAATATACATACAATAAGTAAAACATCTACATATGAGCATGCATACAGTGAATTTACATTGAATTGCACAAACAGGGGCTATTTCTCGATCCTTTGGAGAGTGTACCTAAATGGGTTCTCACATGTATGTGTAGAAACACAAATTCGCTCATAATTTTCCCACTCGGGTTTTGTTAACTCCGAAAGCGGTGGGCACACTTTTCCTCGCATACTTCGATGACGAATCGAGGAGCCGAGGTCGATCAATCACATCTACTACTTATTATCACACCATCCTACTCCTAATTGAGCTTTAAGAGGTCTTTATTAGGTATTATGGGGCTTAGGTGATAGTGTAGAAAGAAATGGAAGTGGAAGATCAAAATGATAAGTATGAGAGAATAAGGTCTTCAAGATATTTACACTTTCGAGAAATCCTTGTTTTCTTTTCTGCCTACCCGAGTTTTCCCACCTTGCTCTTAAGCCCCGTTTTTTTTTTTTTTTTTGTAAAGGCTTAAGAAACATGATTCTGTTTATTTATTTATTTTTTATTTTTATTTTTGAAGCAGGTAACTAACTTTTATTTGGAACAAGTCTTCTTTTATTTTTCTACATTTCGTCCTATTTCTCATACTCATCTCTTAGGTAGGTTCTTTTATTTGGGGTTAATATATGGGTAAGGAATTTTTGGTGAAAGTGAAAGGTTTGATGAAAGGTTCAGTGGAGTGACTAGCGGTAAAATTTGTAACAGGTAATAATTTATAGCTATGTCGATCCAAAGAATGCCTAAATTCTCGCCTAGGTTCGGATGGTGATCAAGTAAGTCGATGTGTGATTTTCTCTATTCGGAAAAACTACTCCTCAGGTCATTACTCACAAATCACTCATATCGAGGCTTTTGGTTAGATTCTCACAGGGATTGATAGTTTAAGTAGACTAACCGTGGGTTCCGAAACTTATCATGTGTACAATCAATGATACTCGCGACATGAATACTCATGAAAAGATGTAAAACTATTGCGTGCGACGATTAGCTTAAGTTTCTTAAAACGAATCATCATTCGAATGCTAATGTGAGACTTCTAGATAATTTTCATCATTGAAAAAGAAACAAGACCTTGTCACTAATTACATTTACTAACAAGAAAATAGAAACTATATACAGACTACAAGTTGCTTAACATTATATATATATATATCACTCCCAAACAGAGTGATGATTAGTCTTCGAAATAGAAATAGATAAAGAAAGGAATTACCTGATAACCGTGAACAAAATTAGAGCTGGATTGCTGGAACAGAAAGTTGTGGTAACATAATATATTATACAGAAAAACAAAGAAAAACAGTAGCACACTATATACAATTATATACAGTTAGATATATGTACAATTCCCTATTCAAGTTTACCATCCAGGATGTGGTGAAGGTCTGGCCTCTTCTTCAGTGAAATGCATTTCCTTAGTATCGCGCCAAAAGATAACGTATTCCCAAATGGTGGCCCATTCTTGTTCACCAGATTCGTTCAAATGTTTCATCATCTTATCATCGCTTGGATAACAACGAACATGTCTCAAATTATCGTGCGGGGCGTTTCCATTGCCTAAACCTTAATGAACGAATTATCTTGTTTGTTTGGGCACATAGAATCTACTTTGACCCGGTCATGAAAAGTAGCCGAAAACCGTGGGAAATGTGTCTTCATAATTCGCAAGCGATTCTGAGTAAAAGTATATACCGATCCCGAAAAGTACGAGCTCGTTTCAAATTGAGATAACCACGGTTTAAGATATCAAAGAATGTATGACCTCGAAAGCAAGCGCGATTGAAGACTACACATGGCATCATTGGCGATGAAAAATGCCAATCTCCCATGATGTTAAGAAGGACAAACAACATCGCATTTCCCATGTTCATGGTCATGCTGGCTAAGGGAATGGTGATGTCTGGCCATCTGCCAAGTTTAGTTCCTTCATCTTTAATTTCCAGACCGTCACCATATGCTGCGCGAAAAGCAGGCCATGAAAAGGAACGAGTAGAGTTGTGATAAATGTATGGCCATGTTGTTGCCGGCTCGTGATATGGAAGATCTAAGGTCAGGGCAAGTGTTGCCTCTGAAAAGACATGGTTTGTGCCACCAACTTTGATTGTGAATCCGTCTAAGAAAAGCCATGAAGCGGCGTTGAATCTTTGGTGTATCTTCCATATTAGCATAAAAGTAGGCCGCCAAACTTGGAGAATAAGTTTGGTCAGGGCAAATAACAAGGGAAGACCACCCGATGTTAGTAATGCAATCACGGAAATAAAATCCATAAGTATTGGAATCCATCATGGCCTGAAATGATTGCTCAGGGATGAGTTTCGGAGGTGTCCTGTTTGATGAAGATGCTACGTTTGATGAAGATGCCATGTTTGATGGAATGGAGTGATGGGGAAAGATATGAGAAGAAATATGTCCAAGAGAATTTTGACTGGATGGAGGAATGAGTATGCAAGAAGATAAAACCTCCTGTAATCAAGTTTAAAAGAACACGTTAAAATTGTTATTATCACAACTTGAAATATGACATTCCTAGTAGGCATTCCTTACAAAAGAAGATACAAAGATAACAAAAATTGTAATTAAAGGATCACCGCGATGAAATACTTAATAATAATAATTCTTTTTTTTTGGGGAAAGTTGAGTTTTGTAAAACATAACGCAACCCCTTTTTATGGTTCGAATGATGATAAGGATGGTGATAGGAATGCATATTGTGGACAACAACATTTGTTCAGGTCATTAATTTGTTGGCTAAAATTTTTTGAAGGTTCCCCGGTTTGCCGAGATCGTAGTTTGATTCTCTATTAAAAGAGTGTGATTTTCTAATGACCGAGAGTGAGTTTCCAATAGTGCCTCTTGATCGCATCATGCATGCGCTTTGACGCGTTCTTGGAAATCCATAAGACTTTTGATGATGATTTCCTGACGTGCGTGGAGTTCCCTCATTCCTTGATGAAGAAATTGAATACCTTCCATGGGATTAAAAATGTTCTGCATGGCACTTTCATCAAAGAAATGTGCAGAGTTTGAGTTTTGGCCATCTATTTCATCTGGCAGAGTATCTGGCGTCCAAGAACCACCGGCACAGTCTTTGTGAAGTATAGTAACAAATGCTCTTTGAAGAGGTATTTCTGGAGAAACTGCTGGATAACCCCAACGATCATAATTTTCGCGGACTAAAGTAGGCGGAGGTGCTAACCTTTTTGTTCTTCTGGTGATTGCGTTCCAGAGGTGTTGGATTATACAAAAATCATCTCTTTGATTTTGCATAATCCAAAGTAGGTGTAATTGAGGCTTGGTGACTTCAGATTGGTGTGACGTACCCACCACATTGTGTCCCAACCAGATGGAGCCGCGGCTTCGTTGATTTTGTTTCAAAGAGCGTTGAAGAACAACGTGATTTTTATTTCCGACTTCGCCATGAGATACGGTGGCCCGTAGTAACTTTTTGACGGAATTAAAAGGGGATTCTGAAAGATCGAACCCCGAGTCATTTATTGGAATTTGAAGTATGTTGGAGATAACTTCCTTAGTTAATTCAAAACGTTGTCCATAGGCATGGAAACAGAATTTTCCATTTTCAGTTCCGCTAAATTGGTAGAACATCAAGACCAAATCTCTGGAATAGGCTGCTTCTGCATTATATAGAAGAGGCATCCATCCTCGACGTACAATTTCTGTGTCATAAAAAGGAGAAAATCGGCCATCATCAAAAATTTTCAGGTAGTTCTTCTCGGGTACTATCTTTCTTGGTTGATCCATTTGGAAAGATAATTGATGGAAGGATAGTGTAAAAATTGTGAAATGAGAATGGCTGAAAGGAAGAGATTTATAGCAAATATAGGAACTGGTACGAATTAGGATGCCAAGTGCATCTAGATCTCAACTTACAAGTGAAACATGTGATGTTGGTATCCCTAATTATGTACAGCAACTATGGTATCCATAGTATGTCTTTTCATGTCAGGTGTCCAAAAACAATTAATGAGGTCTTAAAATGATAGAGAAAACGGAGGAAAGTTTCACAGGGCAGTTAGACCTACACGTAATTTCAAAATTTATGATCATACCTCAATAATAGAAGATGGATAGAATAATTGGGCTGCGTGCGTGAGAAGTGTTAGGCATACCGTGTAGCGTGCGCGATCTTCTCTGAAAACAATAAGTTGAGTTTGATTTATTTTATTACGTTATTGATTTTTCTTATTTGTTATGGTTTTGATAACTATTTTATGTTTATGATAAGGTAAAAATACAACTAATATACACAATTTATTAAAAAAGATGCTCCTCCATTTAATACGTAACCCGTACAAATGGTTGAGAATTATTTAACACACCATAGTAATATACAAAGCGACAAAGGGGAAGAGATATTGAGGTTACATAGATCTAGATATTCCGGATGAAGTTATGCATGATCGACAGTAGAATAATGACAAATACTGTTATCACGAATACTGTGACAGCCCATTCACGTTGCTCCTTTTCCAATCGCTCGATCGGATCCATTGTTTTGAATGAAAAGATAATATGTGAAGATTAAGCTTTGGATAGTGAGAGAATGAGGTGAGGGAAGGGTGATGAGGAGTGTCGGAATTTATAGGCAAAAATCTGACCGTTTTGGATATCTGACCGTTTGTGGATATCTGACCGTTATGTGGATATCTGACCGTTATGTGCCTTGTAATAATTATGATGGAGATAATATTTGGGTTTTGTGACCAGACACGTGATTTGGGTCGGTTCTAATTTTTGGTCCAAGCCCAAATGAATTCCGGAAATTTCCCTTATGTCCCAAAATTTCAAACACGGAATTTCGATTCATTTCAATTCATTTCAATTCCAAATTAAACGAATCGAATGCTAAAATGATCGGCATTAAAAATGCCATCCACTGGAATATGAAGAATGTTTTTTTTTTTTTTTTTTTTTTTTTTTTTTTTTATTATTATTTTTATTTTTTATATACAAATGTACAAGTGGAGATGAACGTGGCAATGTACAAGGGAAGATATATGTGTCATTATACAAAAGAACGTGACAACAACACCGGACTACAAGAAGAAAATCATTACAATAAAATCGGGCAAAGCTGTCATGTGGCTCACAAGGCGAACCCAATCCACCCGGTTGTGGCTTAACCTTTATGTTTTGGGGGCCTAGGGTTCGGGGCGGTACCATCCCCGACCAATGTGCAATGGTCTAATAATAATATTACCCTTAGTACATATGGTATAGCCTCAAACCGCCCGAAAGCAGATCCATAGAAAACTGAACGGGTTGGCTGGTGAAATCCATTGCACCGCGAGCGTGGGACTATCCGATCTTTGTTCATCCGCGACTCTCTTTGTGCACAATGCAAGGGTGAAAATAAAATACGAGTATATACATGTGGAGTCTTTTAACGTCGGATCCTCAAGACGAATGTGAGTCTTTTAACGTCGGATCCTCAAGGCGAATGTGAGTCTTTTAACGTCGGATCCTCAAGAGGCGAATCCCACCACAATAGAACAGCGGAGGCGGCAGGCGAAGTTTATCCTGCTGGTGGTGTCGGAACAATAATATACCTTATACCGGCTCATATCGGATAGTAAATCAAGACCTGAACAGAAGGTGTTTGACAATTCATACACCACCCCATCCTTCGCCGCGTCGCTTTTCGAGCAAAAAATCTTGCGACCATTACCTATTCGAGATGGATGAGATTTACACCAAATGATGAAATTTTGGAGTTAGCGAGGAAGAGAATAGAAAAGGGAAGAGAAGGAAGGCTGGGAAAGTTTGGTACCCATTGTTTACCATAAAGATGCGTTTGCTTTCGATGAACGAAGACATTTTATACTCGGTTCAAAATAGAGTTTTTGTGGACTAAGGTTCCGCTTGCAACCACACACTCTATGAGTTTTAGAGAAGAAAATAGAAGAGGGCCCGGCTACCCTAATGGTGTACTTTCCTTGTTTTAAACACACGGAAAGAAATGCACCAATCTTTAGTCTTTATAAATTTGGATCTTTGAGAAGAGTCTTTTCGACATCCGGAGAACGCACTCATGATAATGTTTAAAGCGTTGGCCATTTACTTGAAATTATTTGTCATCGTTTTCATTTTTTCAAAGAGATAGCCCCATAAGGGTTGGCAGCGAGAGCGGTGAAAGGACGGACCATCGAGTTTTTAGTTTTCTGGAAAAATGTGTAATCTCGAGTTGTACAACAAAAACTTTTTGACCAATTTTGAATTCTTTTCTTAATATGTGCTTATCATGCACTCTTTTCATGTTGGCTTTATAAGATTTGAGATCATATGCATCACTCGAATCTCTTCAAGCTCGTTTAAGCTGCAATTTTAAACTTCTACTTTGCCCATCGATTATTATAATTTAGGCTTTTGATAGCCCATAGAGCCGCGATGCTTCGAGTTCAACTGGAAGATGACAAGGTTTACCAAAAGCGAGGTGATAAGGGGACATGCCTATAGGTGTCTTAAAAGTCGTTCTATATGCCCACAAGGCATCGGATAATCGAAAGAGACCCGTCTTTTCTTGATGGATTAAGCTGTCTTTTCTAAAATTGATTTAATCTCTCTATTAGAGACTTCTACTTGGCCCTTTGGTTTGAGGATGATCACGGAGTTGCCACTTTGTGAGTAACTCCATATTTTTACTAATGATTCAAAATTTTATTCTGAAGTGTTTTCCCCATCACTAATTATAGCTTTGGGAGCGTAAATCGAGAAAATATGTTCCTTTATATAGAAAAATCGACCGTTTATGATCATTCACCGACATGCCAACGCTTCAATCCATTTTGACACATAGTCAACAGCTACTAGTATGTATAGGAAACCATGACTATTTGGAAAAGGACCCATAAAGTCGATCCCCATACATCAAAAATTTCTACAATTAAAATTGGATTTAAGGGCATCATATTGCGTTGAGTAATCGTCCCTAGCTGACACAAGGCCGGTTGCATGCTTTGCAATGCTCATGTGCATCTTTAAACAGCGTTAGCCAATAAAATCCACATTGTAGGACCTTGGCTGCAGTTTTCTTACCACTGAAATGACCACCACAAGATTGTTCATGGCAAAAGGATAACCGTCATTATGTTCCCGGTCGGGGAATGCAACGGCGTATCGGTTAGTCGGAACAATATTTAAAGAGGTAGGGATCATCCCAAAATAAAATTTCCACGGTGGATAAGAACTTCTTTTCGGTCCGTTCGAGTCCAAGATGAAGGGACCTCCTCGGTAACTAGGTAGTTTACTATATCGGCATACCAAGGAGATGAAAAAATGGAATACAAATGTTCATCACGGAAATGAATCGCTTGATTGGTTCGGGTTCATTATTGACATCATTAACGAGTCGTGATAAATGGTGCGCTACCACGTTCACCATGACCTTTTTATCTCGAATCTCTAGAGTAAACTCTTGCAAAAGGAGGATCCATCGGATCAACCTCATTTGGCATCTTTCTTTGCTAATAGATAACAGCGGTAGCCGCGCATGAATGTGTAGACTATTGTAGAAGAACCAACTAGGTAAGGGCCGAAACTTATCCGGGGCATATACCACTGCTAGAAATTCTTTTTCGTGGTGGTATATATATAGTCGTTGGCGTCATTAAGAGTTTTACTAGCATAGTAAATGACAATTGGCTTGTTCTCGGCGTTGCCTAAAGGCGACTCGATAAGCGTAGTCACTTTCGTCACACATTAATTCAAAAGGTTTAGACCAATCGGTGGTTGAATTATCCGGAACATAGTCGAGTACTTTAAGGTCTCAAAAGCTTGTTTGCAATCGAAAGTGAAATCAAATCACGGCATCTTTAAGTAGGAGATTTGTTAAAGGTCGGGCAACCTTTGAAATCTTGAATAAATCTCCTATAGAACCACTGCGTGTCCTAAAATGCACGCGTATTTCGAACTGAAGTTGGTATAGGCAAGGAAGCAATTTTTTCAATCTTTGCTTTATCGACTTGATTCCGTCCTTGAAACAATGTGACCTAGTACTATTCCTTTTGTAACCATAAAATGGCATTTTTTCCCGATTAAGAACGAGATTTTTCTCTTCCGCGTCTAAAACCTTTTCAAGATTTGATAAACGGTTATCAAAAGAATTACCATATAATGAAAATCGTCCATGAAGACTTCCATAAAGCGTTCAACCATATCAACTGAAGATATATGAAGCATCAGGCGTTGGAATGTCTGGGTGCATTGCAAAGGCCAAATGGCATTAGTTTATATGCAAAAGTACCAAAAGGGCGGTGAGCGTTGTTTTTCTTCGGTCGCCAGGATCTATGGCGATTTGAAAATATCCTGAAAAGCCATCAAAGAAAAGCGATAAAATGCATGACCCGCTAACCGTTCAAGCATCGATCAATGAATGGGAGTGGAAAATGATCTTTCTGAGTGAAGGCGCATTAAGTTTTCGATAGTCAATGCATATTAAGCCACTTCAACGGAATCGCGGCGGATATGCATTCATCTTTATCATTTCGCCTGTTGTAATTCCAGGACTTCTTAGGAACAACATGGGTTGGACTTACCCAAACACTATCGAGATGGGGTAAATAATACTGCATCAAGTAACCTTAAAATTTCTTCCCGTACTACATCCTTCATGGTTGGATTTAGGCGGCGTTTGCGGTTCACGTGATGTCTTGGCATTGTCTTCAAGATGTATCGCGATGAGTGCACCACGGTAGAGGGTCAATGCCTTTAATGTCATCGAGAGACCATCGATAGCGAGCGGTGTTCTTGAATGACCTTAATTAACCGTGATTCCTGATCAGTGATCAATTGTGATGATATGATAATTGGGTGACTACCATCCGATCTAATTATGCGTATTTTAAGTCGAAGGAATAGGCTTTAAGTCGGGGGTGGGAGGAGTGGGTATTAAAGATTCTTGAGGAAAGTCGTCTTCCACGGAGAAAAACAGTTATGTTAGTCCAAATTAAACTTGATAGGATGGTAGTAGAGTCAATTTGTGGTATTGATTCTAAAAACTCATGTACCTCCTTTGAATAATCATCAACATCAAATTCAGAACCGCCAAAAGAATGGAATTGGTGTACTTCATCTTCGGAAAAGAGTTTGTGAAATATTCTTATGCGAGGGGTGTCAATCATGTTAATCTCACCATCAATATCATTCTCGGAATTTGTTTCATCAACTTAAACACATTAACCTCGGAAAAGATTTCGAAGGACATGGTCATGGACCCATCCACTACAGTTTATGAAGCATTAGCGATTCAGAGGAATGGGCCCCTAATATGATAGGAATGGAGTCCGCGGGCAACTTCTGTATCCAAAATGACAAAATCTACGGATAAAAAATCTTGGACTTTTACAGGACATTTTCCACAATGCCTTTCGGATGCTTAATGGATCGATCGGCTAATTGTAAAAGTCATCGTGGTAGGTTTAAGCTCATGTAGACCTAGTTGTTTGAATAAGTAATAAGGAAGTAAGTTCACACTAGCTCCTAGGTCTAGTAATGCGTAGCCCGTATATTTATCACCTAATGTGCATGGAACTGTTGGTCCCTAGGGTCCTTGTATTTTACTATACCATTGTATTGATGATGGAAGGAAACATTGATGGAAAGCCCTGTTGAGGCACATTTGTTCTTCTTTTTGTGGTGCACATGTCTTTCAAAAATTTTGCATGTTTTGGTAATTGCTTTAGGGCATCGAGAAAAGGTAAGTTTATTGTCAAATTTTTAAAGGTTTCCCTAATTTCATCAAAGTTTTCATCCGGTTTATTCTTTGCCAAGCGGGCGGCAGAAATGGTGCCTTAGAGGAATTTGGCATAAGGGTCCACTTGTTCGTTTCCAAAGTTTTAGATTGTGATGTTGTTGAACTTGGTGTTTCCATTTTAGGTTCATTATCCGGAAAGCAGATTCCTTGGAACCTCGATTATCGTTTGTTTTATCATCGGCATCACAGTTTGATTATCAAGCGGTTTTCGGATCGAAGAGTAGTGATTGCATTCACCTCACCTTGGGTTGGAGTACTTGTACAAGGTATATTGGTGAGTTCAAGTTCAAAGTGTTTGTTTGGCTTAGGGTTGAGCTGCTTGGCGAAACCGCCTTTCAGCTCTTGTCTTCTTGGCTAATTGTTGAATTGATTGTTGGATAGGCGTTAGTATTTGTGATTGTTGGTTCATGTAAAGCGAAGAACATCTCACTTGTCTATCGATGCTTGAGGAGGCATTGGTTGTTACAGCGGTTACTAGTTCCACGATTATTCTTTGAGAAGTTGTTGATTATAGCGAGAATTTGGATTAAAATTTGGAACAAAGGGCTGCGGTTGTTTTGATAGTTAGCATTTGAATTACTTTGAAATTGATTTTGACTTTGTTGGTATTCTGATTATTTCCTTGGCGGTATGGAATAAAATTGTTGATTAATTGAGCAATTGGGTTTAAAACACGGAGGAGCCATTTGTTAGTTATTAAAGCGGCGAAATTAGGATGTTATCTCCATGGTGCATTAGGAATGTTGAATGCACATGCCTCCTCCGGTGTGCGGGTAGGGGTAGCATGTAACAAGGGACAATAAGCATCAAGATGAGTCTGTACTAAGACATAGAGCACATGGGGAAGTGTTAGCGTTCATGGCTTTGTTGTGGAAGTTGATCGTTTACTTGAACTACAAGAGCATCTACTTTTTAGTGAGGGTTTCTATCAGTTTTTCAACTTCGGGATCGGGTTTTACCTCAAAAATAGGCGTAGCTTTTGTAACATTATCCTTAGATGACCTAGAAGAATCGGTGTTACCCCAATGTACCTTTTTTAGCTTGTTTGTCAAAAGAATAGTATATGCTTGAAAGCTCCTTTTGTCCATGAAGCAACCGCCGTTCATTATATCAAAGAGTTTCTTTTGATGATCGAAAAGTTCATTAAAGAATGAGCGAACAAGGACGACTTTGTCTAGTTGGTGATGAGGACATTCTAAAAGAAGATCGATAAAAGCGACTCCATCTTAAAAAGGATTCATGAGGATTTTACGAAAAATTGAATTTTTACGAAGCATTTGATGGTTTTCTTAAGTGTAAAATTGAAGCATGAAAGCTTGAACAAGTTTATTCCATGTGTCTATGGATTGTGGTTGTTGTCTGCTAGCCAAATTGGCGCTTTATCCGCTAAAGGTGAATGAATGGAAACAGTAGAAGCAAGAGTTGTTCCTTAGAGGCGGTGGATGGTGAAATGTTGTGGCTACTTGTTGTAGCTTCTTCACGAAGATGATTATGCGGTTTTCATGATCCAACCATGATACATAGGTAACAAACTAAAAGCGTTTGGCGAATTCCGAAAATCACCGACAATGTCTTCAAGTTTGATCACGGGAAGAAGGTCCTTCTGTAAAGAACGTATATAGAAGTCGAAAGGGCTTCTCGGTTCCCATGGATTTTCGTCGACCATAATGAATGGCGGAAAATGTGACAAAGGAATCTTGTTGATTAATAGATGAAGAACTTTGTGGAGGTGATAACTACCTTGCCAAACTTGCTTATCGTATTTTCTCCTACGATAAGTATGTTCAAATTCTTTAATAGAACCGGACCTTAATCTCATGCAAGCATAAACTTAGATCTAATTGATGAAGGAATTTATTATTACTTGAATTTTATAATTATGTTCAATCATTAAAGTTGAACAACGTAGGCCTAATTTCTTTGCTAGCGTGTAGCGATTGAAACTAGGAATCGTGTACATAAACAAACGACCAGTCACAAGAGATATGAGGGGGAGGCTTTCCGTGCTAACCACGGTTCTAATTAAGTAACCTCAATCTGTCAAGTTTCCTGAACACCGTTGGAATATGATTAAGAGTTATGGAATTAAAATTTATGCAAAGGTCGTTTTTTTTTTTTTTTTTTTTTTTTTTTTTTTTATTTTTTTTTTTTTTTTTTTATTTTTTTTTTTTTTGAAAATACAAACATAAAAAAAACATACAAATCGATCTACTCATACTATACTAGATCGCAGTAGCATGGGAAGATACTCTCATACATTATAGCTATAATAATAGGCAAGGTTGTATCATGATAACTATTTCCATACGTCTGAGGCAAATATACATGATGAATTAGAGTATATATGCACGCTAATTTGTAAATCGATATTAAGTAGTCTTATATCTCGATTCTGAGGCAAATTTGAATTACTCATGCGTATTTAGATATGGTAGCATGTGAAAATATTATCATGCTTATATATATACTAAAATGTGAAAGCGTAAACTAAGCGAACTAGCGTATTCTACCTAGACTAAAATCACGACTTTTGTATTGCATAATAATTGATTTAAATCAATACTCATTGAGATTGCAAATGTCATATAGAGAGCGACTTCACCCATAGGGTTTAGAAACAACTTACCCAACTCAGATTTTAACCCTGGTTGGAATGTTCTCCTCTTTCATGACAAAATCGACTTATTAAACAACACCATTTTCTAAAATGATGATTTTTGGAGGGGAAAAGCAGTTGATTTTGACCTCGAAAATGACCTCAATCATAATCATGCAAAATAAGTTTCCAAAGTTAGAGTACCATATCACTACAACTCTAATCCGTTAGGAGTTCATAGACAAACCGAAATGGCATCGAAATCGATCCCTAGTAAGATGCACTCATCTACGGGCTCATCTTACTAGCATAAGGAGTTGAACTAACATTCTATCTCGGAATATCATTTCAGAAGTTTTGGTACCCATTGTTTACCATAAAGATGCGTTTGCTCGATGAGCGAAGACATTTATACTCGGTTCTGAAATAGAGTTTTTTGTGGACTAAGGTTAAAGCTTGCAACCACACACTCTATGAGTTTTAGAGAAGAAATAGAAGAGGGGCCGGCTACCTAATGGTGTACTTTCCTTGTTTTAAACACGGAAAGAAATGCACCAGCCGAATCTTTAGTCTTTATAATTTGGATCTTTGAAGAGTCTTTTTCGACATCCGGAGAACGCAGCTCATGATAATGTTTAAAGGCGTTGGCCATTTACTTGAAATTATTTGTCATCGTTTTTCATTTTTCAAAAGAGATAGCCCATAAGGGTTGGCAATGAGGCGGTGAAAGGACGGACCATCGAGTTTTTAGTTTTCTGGGAAAATGTGTAATCTCGAGTTGTACAACAAAACTTTTGACCAATTTTGAATTCTTTTTTCTTAATATGTGCTTATCATGCACTCTTTTTCATGTTGGCTTTATAAGATTTCGAGAGATCATATGCATCCTCGAATCTCTTCAAGCTCATTTAAGCGCAATTTTAAACTTCGCTGCGATCAATTATTATAATTTAGGCTTTTGATAGCCCATAGAGCCACGATGCTTTCGAGTTCATTTGGAAGATGACAAGGTTTACCAAAAACGAGGCGGTAAGGGGACATGCCTATAGGTGTCTTAAAAGGCATTTCTATATGCCCACAAGGCATCGGATAATCGAAGAGACCAGTCTTTTCTTGATGGATTAAGCTGTCTTTTCTAAAATTGATTTAATCTCTCTATTAGAGACTTCTACTTGCCCTTTGGTTTGAGGATGATCACGGAGTTGCCACTTTGTGAGTAACTCCATATTTTTTACTAATGATTCAAAAATTTTATTACGAAGTGTTTTCCCCATCACTAATTATAGCTTTGGGAGCGCCAAATCGAGAGAAAATATGTTCCTTTATGAAAAATCTGACCGTTTTATGATCATTCACCACGACATGCCAACGCTTCAATCCATTTTGACACATAGTCAACAGCTACTAGTATGTATAGGAAACCATGACTATTTGGAAAAGGACCCATAAAGTCGATCCCCATACATCAAAATTTCTACAATTAAAATTGGATTTAAGGGCATCATATTGCGTTGAGTAATCGTCCTAGCTCTTGACAGCGGTTGCATGCTTTGCAATGCTCATGTGCATCTTTAAACAGCGTTGGCCAATAAAATCCACATTGTAGGACCTTGGCTGCAGTTTTCTTACCACGAAATGACCACCACAAGATTGTTCATGGCAAAAGGATAACCGTCATTATGTTCCCGGTCGGGAATGCTGGCGATATCGGTTGGTCGGAACAATATTTAAAGAGGTAGGATCATCCCAAAATAAAATTTCCGCGATGGATAAGAACTTCTTTTCGTCCGTTCGAGTCAAGATGAAGGGACCTCCTCGGTAACTAGGTAGTTTACTATATCGGCATACAAGGAGATGAAAAAATGGAATACAAATGTTCATCACGAAATGAATCGCAGATTGGTTCGGGTTCATTATTGACATCATTAGCAGTTAAGTGATAAATGGTGCGCTACCCGTTCTCGCAACCTTTTTATCTCGAATCTCTAGAGTAAACTCTGCAAAAGGAGGATCCATCGGATCAACCTACATTTGGCATCTTTCTTTGCTAATAGATAACGCAATGCCGCGATGGTGATGTAGACTATTGTAGAAGAACCAACTAGGTAAGGCCGAAACTTATCGGGGCATATACCAGCGCAATTCTTTTCGGTGGTGGTATAGTTACGTTGGCGTCATTAAGAGTTTTACTAGCATAGTAAATGACAATTGGCTTGTTCTCGTTGCCTAAAGGCGACTCAATAAGCGTAGTCACTCGCGTCACACATTAATTCAAAAGGTTTAGACCAATCGGTGGTTGAATTATGAATTTGTAGTCGAGTACTTTAAAAGGTCTCAAAAGCTTGTTTGCAATCGAAAGTGAAATCAAATCACGGCATCTTTTAAGTAGGAGATTTGTTAAAGGTCGGGCAACCTTTGAAATCTTGAATAAATCTCTATAGAACCTGCGTGTCCTAAAATGCGTATTTCCGAACTGAAGTTGGTATAGGCAAAGGAAGCAATTTTTTCAATCTTTGCTTTATCGACTTCGATTAAGTCCTTGAAACAATGTGACCTAGTACTATTCCTTTTTGTAACCATAAAATGGCATTTTCCCAATTAAGAAGCGAGATTTTTCTCTTCACAGCGTACTAAAACCTTTTCAAGATTTGATAAACGGTTATCAAAAGAATTACCATATAATGAGAAATCGTCCATGAAGACTTCCATAAAGCGTTCAACCATATATCGAAGATATGAAGCATCTGGCGTTGAATGTACCGGTGCATTGCAAAGGCCAAATGGCATTCGTTTATATGCAAAAGTACCAAAAGGCGGTGAGCGTTGTTTTTCTTGGTCGGCCAGGATCTATGGCGATTTGAAAATATCCTGAAAAGCCATCAAAGAAAACAGTAAAATGCATGACCAGCTAACCGTTCAAGCATCGATCAATGAATGGGAGTGGAAAATGATCTTTACGAGTGACTGCATTAAGTTTTCGATAGTCAATGCATATTCGCCACTTCTTTGGAATCGCGGCGGATATGCATTCATCTTTATCATTTAGCACAAACCTGTAATTCGGACTTCTTGGGAACAACATGATTTGGACTTACCCAAACACTATCGAGATGGGGTAAATAATACTGCATCAAGTAACCTTAAAATTTCTTCCCGTCTTACATCCTTCATGGTTGGATTTAGGCGGCGTTAGCGGTTCGCGTGATGTCTTGGCATTGTCTTCAAGATGTATCGCGATGAGTGCACACAGTAGGGTCAATGCCTTTAATGTCATCGAGACCATCAATAGCGAGCGGTGTTCTTGAATGACCTTAATTAACCGTGATTCCTGATCAGCAGTCAATTGTGATGATATGATAATTGGGTGACTACCATCTGGATCTAATTGTACGTATTTTAAGTCCGAAGGAATAGGCTTTAAGTCAGGGGTGGGAGGTGGGTATTAAAGATTCTTGAGGAAAGTCGTCTTCCGAGGAAAAAACAGATTTATGTTCGTCAAGTTTTTGATGGGATGGTAGTAGAGTCAATTTGTGGTATTGATTCTAAAAACTCATGTACCTCCTTTGAATAATCATCAACATCAAATTCAGAACCGCCAAAAGAATGGAATTGGTGTACTTCATCTTCAGGAAAAGAGTTTGTGAAATATTCTTGTACGAGGGTGTCAATCATGTTAATCTCACCATCAATATCATTCTCCGGAATTTGTTTCATCAACTTAAACACATTAACCTCGTGAGGAAAGATTTCGAAGGACATGGTCATGGACCCATCCCTACAGTTTATGGCGCATTAGCGATTCTGCGAGGAATGGACGCCCTAATATGATAGGAATGGAGTCACAGGCAACTTCTGTATCCAAAATGACAAAATCTGAGGATAAAAAAATCTTGGACTTTTACAAGGACATTTTCCACAATGCCTTTCGGATGCTTAATGGATCGATCGGCTAATTGTAAAGTCATCGTGGTAGGTTTAAGCTCATGTAGACCTAGTTGTTTGAATAAGTAATAAGGAAGTAAGTTCACACTAGCTCCTAGGTCTAGTAATGCCGTAGCCGTATATTTATCACCTAATGTGCATGGAACTGTTGGTCTACCGGGGTCCTTGTATTTTACTATACCATTGTATTCAGTGATGGAAGGAAACTGTTCAGTAAGGAAAGCCTGTTGAGGCACATTTGTTCTTCTTTTTGTGGTGCACATGTCTTTCAAAAATTTTGCATGTTTTGGTAATTGCTTTAGGGCATCGAGAAAAGGTAAGTTTATTGTCAAATTTTTAAAGGTTTCCCTAATTTCATCAAAGTTTTCATCCGGTTTATTCTTTGCCAAACGGGCAGGAAATGGTGCCTTAGGGCGGAATTTGGCATAAGGGTCCACTTGTTCGTTTCCCAAAGTTTTAGATTGTGATGTTGTTGAACTTGGTGTTTCCATTTTAGGTTCATTATCTGAAACAGATTCCTTGGAACCTCAAGATCGTTTGTTTTATCATCGGCATACGGATTTGATTATCAACGGTTTTTCAGATCGAAGAGTAGTGATTGCATTCACCTCACCTTGGGTTGGAGTACTTGTACAAGGTATATTGGTGAGTTCAAAGGTGTTTTGCTGGCTTAGGGTCGGGCGGCGCTTGGCGGAAACACGCCTTCGGCTCTTGTCTTCTTAATTAATTGTTGAATTGATTGTTGGATAGGCGTTAGTATTTGTGATTGTTGGTTCATGTAGCGAAGAACATCTCACTTGTCCTATCAGTAGCGAGGAGGCATTGGTTATTGCAACAGTTACTAGTTCCACGATTATTCCGAGAAGTTGTTGATTATAGCGAATTTGGATTTGATTTGGAACAAGGCTGCGGTTGTTTTGATAGTTAGCATTTGAATTACTTTGAAATTGATTTTGACTTTGTTGGTATTGCTGATTATTTCCTTGGCGGTATGGAATAAAATTGTTGATTGGTCGAGCGAGGTGGGTTTGCGAAACACGGAGGAGCCATTTGTTGGTTATTTGGCGAAATTAGGATGATGTTGTCTCCATGGTGCATTAGGAATGTTGAATGCACATGCCTCCTCCGTGTAATGCGGGTAGGGGTAGCATGTAACAAGGGACAATAAGCATCAAGATGGTACGTACTAAGACATAGAGCACATGGGGAAGTGTTAACGTTCATGGCCTGTTGTGGAAGTTGATCGTTTACTTGAACTACAAGAGCATCTACTTTTTTAGTGAGGGTTTCTATCGGTTTTTCAACTTTCGGGATCGGGTTTTACCTCAAAAAATAGGCGTAGCTTTTGTAACATTATCCTTAGATGACCTAGAAGAATCGGTGTTACTGATGTGTACCTTTTTCGCTTGTTTGTCAAGAAAAGTATATGCTTCGGTAGCTCCTTTGTCCATGAAGCAACCGCCGTTCATTATATCAAGAGTTTCTTTTTGATGATCGAGAAAGTCCATTAAAGAATGAGCGAACAAGGACGCTTTGTCTAGTTGGTGATGAGGACATTCTAAAAAGAAGATCGAAGCGACTCCATGCTTCCGTAAAAGGATTCATGAGGATTTTGACGAAAAGAATTGAATTTTCGGAAGCATTTGTTAGTTTTTTCTTACGAGTGTAAAATTGAAGAATGAAAGCTTGAACAAGTTTATTCCATGTGTCTATGGATTGTGGTTGTTGTCCCGCTAGCCAAATTGGCGCTTTATCGCTAAGGTGAATGGAAACAACCCGAAGCAAGAGTTGTTCCTTAGAGGCGGATGGATGGTGAAATGTTGTGGCTACTTGTTGTAGCCTACGAAGATGATTGTACGGTTTTCATGATCCAAACCATGATACATAGGTAACAAACTAAAAGCGTTTACGGAATTCGAAAATCACCGACAATGTCTTCAAGTTTGATGCAGGAAGAAGGTCCTTTCTGTAAAGGCGTCATATAGAAGTCCGAAAGGGCTTTCGGTGTTGGATTTTCGTCAGCCATAATGAATGACGGAAAATGTGACAAGGAATCTTGTTGATTAATAGATGAAGAACTTTGTGGAGGTGATAACTTACGCAACTGCTTATCGTATTTTCTCCTACGATAAGTATGTTCAAATTCTTTAATAGAACCAGACCTTAATCTCATGCAAGCATAAACTTAGATCTAATTGACTGAAGGAATTTATTATTACTTGAATTTTATAATTATGTTCAATCATTAAAGTTGAACAACGTAGGCCTAATTTGCTGCTAACGTAGCAGTGAAACTAGGAATACGTGTACATAAACCAACAGCCAGGTCACAAGAGAGATATGAGGGAGGCTTTCCGTGCTAACACGGTTCTAATTAAGTAACCTCAATCTGTCAAGTTTCCTAGACACCGTTGGAATATGATTAAGAGTTATGGAATTAAAATTTATGCAAGGTCGTTTTTTTTTTTTTTTTTTTTTTTTTTTTTTTTTTTTTTTTTTTTACGATTTATGCAAGGGTGAAAATACAAACATACAAATACGATCTACTCATACTATACTAGATGCAGTAGCATGGGAAGATACTCTACTCATACGTATAGCTATAATAATAGGCAAGGTTGTATCATCGATAACTATTTCCATACGTACAGGCAAATATACATCAGTAATTCGTATATGTACGCTAATTTGTAAATCGATATTGCGTAGTCTTATATCTACAGTTACAGGCAAATTTGAATTACTCATACGTATTTAGATATGGTAGCATGTGAAAATATTATACGTACGCATATATATACTAAAATGTGAAAACGTAAACTAAACAGGCAACGTATTCTACCTAGACTAAAATACGACTTTTGTATTGCATAATAATTCGATTTCGTCAATACTCATTGAGATTGCAAATGTCATATAGAGAGCAGCTTCACCCCTTAGGGTTTAGAAACAACTTACCCAACTCAGATTTTAACCCTCGTTGGAATGTTCTCCTCTTTCATGACAAAATCGACTTATTAAACAACACCATTTTCTAAAATGATGATTTTGGAGGGGAAAACAGTTGATTTTGACCTCGAAAATGACCTCCAATCATAATCATGCAAAATAAGTTTCCAAAGTTAGAGTACCATATCACTACAACTCTAATCCGTTAGGAGTTCATAGACAAACCCGAAATGGCATCGAGTATCGATCCCTAGTAAGATGCACTCATCTCTGAGCTCATCTTACTAGCATAAGGAGTTGAACTAACATTCTATCTCCGAATATCATTTCAGCTCCTATTTTGATTCTACATCAATTTGGACAAACCTGAGGGCTAACGGCCACCATAAGGTCTCTCATGCGAGACTTTGCCTAGGTCTCTCGCGAGACCGTTCTAGAGCATCAACACTCCAAACTTGGCTAGACTCAATCATTTTAGGACCGGATGTATAATCTAAACCTAATTCCTAAGTAGTGATGATTCTAGAACATTAAATGGCAACCTGATCCTCACATGAGCATCATTAACCCCCTCCCGGGGAGGAATTTAGCTCATGGTCCTTGGATGATTGATTAATCTTGCTGTATATAATAAATAAGTAAATGAAGAACAAGAATTTAACTTAAAGAAAAATGAGTATTATTAAAGTGAATACTTACAATACTTGATACCACTTGAAATGAAAAACTACTGAAGGAAATATAAACTACGGAAGGAAATATGCAAGAATGTAAAGTTTAAAGTCTACCTCTAGCCTCCTAGCAAATATATAACCCCCTCACATGAAGCCTTTTTAATGTTTTGTCTTTTTCCAATTACTAATCATCCAAACTTTGTATTAACAAAGTTTGTCTTTTCTTGTTTTAACTTGTTTTGTTTTTTTCTTCATTTCCAAACATCAAATCATGTATTAATTCTTGTTTTGTCTTTTCTTTATTTGCAAGGTGGCACACAAGTGTCTTGCCACTTGTCGATGCATGATGACTTATCATGTCTTGTGGGTCCGCAGAGTGGGTCCATGTGCTGTGTCTAGTGGCGGCTTGGATTTTAGCATTTTTACAACTTTCTATCTTTGCATAGAGCTCGTCGACCTAGTTGTTCTGGCAGTTCACTTGCCGAAATCAATGTCCAGGTTTGAAAGATGTGAGCTTCGGAAGTTTGCTGCTTCTTTACATGTGGACCCGTTCTGCACTGGTTTTGTCCCTTTGGAAACTTCGGCTCTAGTCAGGCTTTGTTTGGCTTCACTGGGGTTGAGTGGGAAGACTTCAAGTATGCACAGTATTCTCGTACTTTGATGCATGTTTTATCATCATATTCACGTTAACTGCGAAAACCTACAAAAATACGAAAATATAATTATTTCATGATTATTAAACACATAATTAACCAAAATGCTATGTCCCTCGGGGTTTAGTATTACAGTTTTGGGTGCTTATCACACCAATCCCAAACAGAACTTTGCTTGTTCTCAAGCAAAGAATAGACATTAAAATGATAAGTGGCCAAAAATGTGTCATCCTAAACGAAGTCTCATTTCACAGAGTGCGGTTGCATTGACCGTATGCAACAAGGCCTTAAATCATTAGGAATTCCCTAATGGACGAGTTATAGCCTCGTGAGAGTTTTCTAGAGAAGATACTCACAAACTTCATTTATATTACAACGACTCAGTAACAAAGGCTTGTTTCCTTAATTAATCTCAGATATCTATACATCTTACTAGCGGGGGAAACAAGGATGAATTCTTTCGAAATTCAAGTTAATATACATACAATAATCAAAACATCTACATATGAACATGCATGCAGTGATCTTTATAATGAAATGTACGAGCAGGGCCGTTTTTTTATCCTTTGGATAGCGTCCTTAAGTAGGTTCTCACAGGTATGTGTCGAAACACAATTCTCTTATATTTTTTCACTCAAGTTTTGCTAACTCCAGTGTGCAGTGGGCACTCGTTTCCTCGCATACTCAATGACAGTCAGAGGAGCCCAAGTCGAGAATTCATGTCTACTACTTATTATCACATCATCATACTCCTAATTGAGCTTGAGGTCTTTATTAGGTGTTATGGGGCTTAGGTGGTAGTGTAGAAAAAAGTGGAATGGAAAATTAAAAAATGATAAGTATGAGAGAATAAGGTCTTCTAGATATTTATACTAGAGAAATCCTTATTTTCTTTCCTGCTTCTAACATGAGTTTCCATACTTGGCTTTTTTAAGCTTTTGTATTCCCTTTTGATTTGATTTGGGGGGAAATTCTAACTTTGATTTTTCTTTTGATTTTTTTGGAAACATATTTCTATTTTTATTTTTATTTTTCTTCTGAAGCAGGTAACTGATTTTGATTTGTGACAAGTTTTTCTCTTCATTTTTCCGCACTTCATCCAATTTCTCATACTCATCATCTAGGTGGGCTTCTTTATTTGTGGTTAATAGATGGGTAATGAATTTTTTGGTGAAATAGAAAGGGTTAATAAAAGGTTTTGTGGGGCGACTTGCGATAAATTTTTACAAATGTGAATTTTAGCTATATCAATCTAAAGAAGGCCTAAATTCTCGCCTAGAATTCGGATAGTGATCAAGTAAGTAAATGCGTGAACTTCTCTATTCAGAAAAACTACTCCTCTGTGTCATTAATCACATATCACACATTTTGAGGATTTTTTGTTAGATTTTCATAGGATATGAAAATTAAGTTGTCTAACCGTGGGTCCCATAAACTTAATGATATGTACATTTAATGATAGTCAATGCATGAATGCTCATGAAAAGATGTAAAAACTATTGCATACGTATTAACTTAAGTTTCTAAGAACAAATCCTAATTCTAAAGCTAGGGTGAGATTTCTAGATATTTTTAGATCCTGAGAAAAGGAAAGCGAGACTTTGTCGATAAATACACTTAGTTAGACAGGAAAATAAAACTATATACAACTATGAATGCTTAATTTTTGCAAAAGGTTCTCACCACCTCCTAACAGTCGGACATTGTGTCCTCAAAGTGTCAAGAGGAAGAAAGAATATACCTGAGAGGCTTGAGCAAAAATAAAGCTGATATCTTCAACAGAAAATTATGCTAACACCGCATATAGTATACAACACAAAAGTGAAAGCACACTGTTAGGTTATTTATTTCTCACATCAAAAAGTAAACCAACAAATATGTGCATCAACTTACACTACCCTAATTACGAATTAGGGTTATGTCCATTCTAGCTTCATCTTTATCGAAATGTTATTCTTTAGCGTCACACCAGTTTATCATGGTCTGCCAAACTTCGCTCCACTTTCTCTTTCTAAAAGTGTCCAAATGAGTTATCATGTCTTTGTCTTTAGGGAAGCAACGAACATACCTCAGGTACCTTGAAGAGCGCCGATGCCAGACCCTAAATCTCAAAGAACGAATGATCATGTTCGTTGGACACATAGAATCTACTCGTACCCAGTCATGAAAAGTGGTTGAAAATTGTGGGAAGAATGTCCTCATTATCCGGCATGCGGTAACTAGCAAAGTGACATAATGTTGTCAAAAAAGACGAGCCCTTTTTAAGTTCTCAATTACGAGGTTCGTGATGTCGAAGGAGATATGTTGCTGAGCCAGAGCATGGAAAGCCTTGCAAGCTAATTCGGAGGTAGTGGAAAAATGCCAATCCCCCATGATGTTCAGAAGGATAAACAACATGGCAGTCTCGACATTCATTGTCATACTGGCTAGGGAAATTGTGTTGTCTGGCCATCAGCTAGGTTCCTCACGTTCAATGACTTGGGCGAGGCCATCGCCATAGAGGCCGGCGAAATATTCCCAAAAGTAGTGATTAAAGATGTTTTGTATGATGTATTGAATGGGGGTTTGGCTGATTATAGGGAAGGTCCAAAGCCATAGCAACTGTTGGCTCGAAAAAGAGATGTCTGGTGTTACCAATACAGATTGCAAACCCGTTAAAAAAGAAACCACGTGCAGCATTAAATGTGGTTGTATCCTCCATATGATCATAAAAATAAGTTGCTAAACCTAGAGAGTATGTATGCTCAGGGTGAGAATGAAGGAGGTCTAACCGGCTTGGGTGATAAGGTCTCTAAAAAGATGTCCATATGTAGGAGAATCCAACAAAGCCCGGAAAGATTGTTCAGGGATAATCTTTGGCGGTGCCATTATTAGAGATCTGAAGGCGTGTGATGAAAGATACCACCGAGTGTGGCATGCGTAATGATGTCGAATAGGAATGCCACTATCGCGAAGTTGCCCTTTCGGCTCTGGAGGACCCGAGTAGGTCGCGCGAAATGTCTTGTTAATGTCGGATGGCTTAGAGGTGCCAATGATATTCTGACCTAGCCATTGAGTCCGCGACAAAATTTGGTTCCGCCATACGAAACGTTGATCTGGCGCATTTCCCATCAGATTAAACTTCGCCCTCGATTAGGCGTGTCGAGCATGAGGTCATAAGTCCATGGATACACGGGTTGCTCTTGAGTCGAGACGTGAATTCGACCCGGAGGTATTCCCGTGATCTTGGATATCAAGGCGAGTGTTACTTGGCGTGGCACGTCGTCGACGGTGACCCAAAAATTGTCACCATTAAAGCCGCCATTGTTATAGGACTTCAACACCAAATCCGTTGAATACAGCTCGCCATTAGCATACAAGAGATAGTCCCATCCTCTAGAGTGTATTTCCGTATCAAAAAATGGAGCAAACATCCCACTTTCAGATATGGATCTAATTTTTTTTTTTGCTGAGATTCTCTTATTTCCATTCATTTTGTGATCACTGATCTTAGCACTTTTCAGTGTTTTTAGAAGTTGACTTACTACGTGCTAAAACTCAATATTTCCTTACTCACTGTTTTTCTTTTAGAATGTCAATCTAGTTCGAGTAGGGATTTCGTTCCAACTTCTAAGACAAGAATTTAAATGATCACAACTGAAATCTACACCTTGGAGAACTAAGTGAGAAGGATTTGATAGATAGATTTTTTTTACACAAGTTATCTAAATTTTGTAAGTTTGTTTATAGTTAAATGAAGAGAAAGATAGGGAAGGATTAATCCTACTCATCATGCAAGGCCTAGCTACAAGTTTATTTGAAGCAGGTCACTACCATCTCAAATCCCTAACATAATATACCTATCTCTAAACATATCATGCTAGAATGTAGAATTGAAATGATATTTCATCTACGAAATATCATTCCAACTCTAGTTCTACTTTACAACAATTGATCGGATAATTGTCAATCTCTGTCATTTTTGGGACGGGATGAAAAATAGAACCTAAGTCTTTTAAGTAGTGATTTTTGAATCCTAAATTTGTAGCATGATCCTCACATGAGCATCATTAACCCTCCCCCGGGGGGAGAGTTTTAGCTCATGATCCTAGGATTGAATTAAACTACAAGAAGATAAGTGAAATGAAAAAAGAAAGAGAATGAAACAAGAAAACTACCACTGTTTACCTAAAAGAAGAAAAGTTTATTAAAACTAGAGAGAGTTCCCATTAACAAGTTACAAGCTTTTTTCTCTAAAAACTAAGAACTCCAAAACCAAAATTAAAGACATAGAAGTAAATGAAAGTAAAAGTCAAAGAAGTAAAAGCTTGCCAACTCCCAAAATCAGCCCCCTTTACATAAGAAAGCCTTTTTCTCTTCTCCCCGTGAAACACTCTCCTCTCATTTATTTTTCACTTATCCACAACTAACCCCCATTTGACACCTTTCATTTTTTAGATAATCATCACCTAAATCCAACCAACTCATTAACTTCATGCAAGGTGTCAAATTTGCACCAATTATTTGCACTTTTGTCTTGACTTGCATGATGACTCATCAAATCTTATGGGCCCGCCTAGTGGGCCCGCGTCACGATAATCGATGGCAGTCCGGTCTTTTGACATTTTTACAACTTCCGCCTATTAAGTAGAGTTAAATTCGACTGATCGTCGGAGCAGCTCGCTCGTCGCATTCGAGTCTGGTTCAAGAGATATGAGCTTCGGAAGTTTGATGCTTAAATCTTGGCGTAATCCCGTTTATTTGGATTACGTACTATTTGAGTCTTTGGGCTTTAGTCCGATTTGTTGGGCTTCACATGGGCTTGATCGGAAGACATCATTATACTCCTATTCCGTGCTTAAATCTTGGCTTTATCATAATTTTTACATTAGTTGCTCCAACACGCAAAAAACGAAGATCACGATTATTTCATGATTATTAAGCACAAAATTGACCGAAATGTTATGTCTCTACAGGTTTTTATAATACAGTTTTGGGTGCTTATCAATCACAACAAGAGGATGGGTATTGATTTGAGATGAGGGGAAGAATTTGAAGTTGGTGGCAGAATAGAATTCGATTATGAGCTGCGGTGGTCATGCGCGAGACTTGGTTTGAACTAGGGTCTGTCTCGTGCGAGACTGGATTTGGAGGGGACGAGATCCGGTTTTTGTGGGAGAAGAAAGAGGGAATGATGACGTGTGGGAGAGATGTCTCGGGTTATAAATAGGCTGAGAATGACGAGATTTGGTCGGGGTCAATTTTTTTCCCAAGCCCAAATCAAGCCTAAAATATGTAAATGCGCACATATTACTTGTTCGGATTCCAAATTGGATAAATGAGCTATCGAAATGGTCAGCACGAAAAATGCCATCCAATTATGTGTGTCATAATCATAGGCCAAAAGAGTTTTTGAAAAGAACGAGGGATGTTTTATTTATAAACAATGGTTATTTATTTATTTATTTTATATGGTTTTATTCTATACAAGGGATATTAATGTGAACAACACTGGATGTCCAGAAGACTCGCCATCTAAACTCTTAGGTAACTGTCATGTCGGCTCTGGAGCAAACCCAATCCAACCAGACTGTGGCTTCACCTTTATGTATTATGGGTCTAGAGAGGCGAACGGTACCATCTGGACCCGTCGCGTGCTTCTGATCTAATAATATTACCCTTATTACATACGGCTATCCTCAAATCGCCCCAAAGGGAACTCAAAGTAACCAATTCTAGTGGTTGGCCTGGTGGAATCCATTGCCCGTATGTGTCCTAAGTAGGCAACATCCGAGGTTGAACATGAATATCTATGTGCACAGCTTAATGCAAGAGGAATTTTAAAAGACAACAATATAAACATATATACAAGGTGAGTCTTTTAACGCCAGATCCTCAAGACGAATCGAGTCTTTTAACGTCAGATCCTCAAGATGATTCCCAACCCGTGGGAGAAACGGCGTTGCGATGAAGTTTATTCTGCTCAGCTGGTGTCAGATAAAAGTATACCTTATATCGGCTAGTATTGGATAGGAAGTCAAGACCTAGACATAAAGGTGTTTGACAATGCAAACACCACCCCATCCTTCACGCACGTCGTTTACGAGCAAAAGTACTACGACCATTACCTATTCATGATGAATGAGACTTACACCAAATGATTAGCTGAAGTTCACGAGGCAGAGAGTAGAAAAGGGAAGAAAATGAAGGAGGGGAAATTTTTGGTACCCATCGTTTATCAACAGGAAAGTTATTTGCTCGCGTTTCAGAAGACATTTATACTTATGTCTGAAGTAGAGTTTTTGTGGACTACGGCTCTAGTACTTGCAACCACACACTTCAAAGTACTTTTGAAATCATAAAATAGAAAATGGCTCGGCTACCAAAATGATGAACCCTTATAGAAAACCAAATTGAGTACGTTAAACGAAACATTTAGTCTATGTAGATCGAATCCTGGAAAAAAGTTTGTTCAATAGTTGGAGAGCGTAACTCATGGTAATGTTTGAGGCGTTGGTCATTTACTTGAAATTCGTTGTTATCTTGTGGATTAAGCAAAGAGATTGCCCCATAATGGGTCACAGCTGACACAATGAAAGGACCAGACCATCATGTTTTCAATTTACCAAGAAAAATGTGTAATCTGGAGTTGTAAAGTAAAACTTTTTGGCCAATTTTGAAATCTTTATGCAAAATGTGCTTGTCGTGCACTCTTTTCATATTAGCTTTGTAGGATTTCGAGAGATCATAAGCATCACTCCGAATCTCCTCAAGCTCATTTAATTATAGTTTTCGCTTCTTGCCTGCCGCGTTGATATTATAATTGAGGCTTTTGATGGCCCATAAGACATGATGCTCAAGTTCAACTGGCAGATGACAAGGTTTTCCAAAAACGATGCGGTAAGGAGACATCCCTATAGGTGTCTTAAAGGCAGTTTGGTATGCCCACAATGCATCTGATAAGCGGAGAGACCAGTCTTTTCTTGAGAATTGACAGTTTTCTCCAGAATGGACTTTATCTCTTTATTTGAGACTTCCACTTAGCCACTCATCTGTGGGTGATACGGAGTAGCGACTTTGTGAGTAACTCCACATTTCATCATTAAAAATCGAAAAAATTTATTACAAAAATATGTACCCCTATCATTGATAATAGCTTTAGGGACACCAAAACGAGAGAAAATATTTTCTTTTACAAATTTCACAACAGTCTTATGGTCATTTGAGCGGTATGCGAGTGCCTCAATCCATTTGGACACATAGTCCACAGTGACTAGAATGTAGAGAAAACCTTGAGAAATAGGGAAGGGTCCCATAAAATCAATGCCCCTAACATAAAAAAAATCCACAATTAAAATGGGATTTAGGGGCATCATATTGCGTTGGGTAATGTGACCTAGGTGCTGACAATGAATGCAAGATTTGCAATGTTTGTGTGGATCGTCCCAGAAATAATATTTTACAATGGATAAAAACTTTTTACTATCAGAGCGTGACCACGAGGAAGAAACTTTCTCAGTAACTAGGTAGTTAACGATATCTGCATACCATGGAGAGGAGAAAGTGGAGTACAAATGCTCATCTGGGAAGGAATCATAGATGGCATCAGAATCACTATCAATGTCACCAACCTGCCTTGAAAAATGGTCAGCCACCACATTTTCGAATCCTTTCTTGTCTTTGATTTCCAGGGTGAATTCTTGCAAGAGAAGGATCTAGCGGAACAATCTCTGTATCACATTATTTTTCGCGAGTAGGTACCGAAGTGCAACATGGTCAGTATATACGATGGTGGAAGATCCGACCAGATAAGGGCGAAACTTATCCAAAGCATAGACAATAGCTAGTAACTCTTTCTCAGTTGTCATGTAATTACGTTGAGCATCATTAAGAGTTTTACTAGCGTAGTAAATGACAACGGGTTTGTCATCACGTCGTTGGCCTAGTACAACGCCAATAACAAAGTCGCTAGCGTCACACATCAGTTCGAATGGTTAAGACCAATCAGGGGGTTGAATGATAGGAGCAGTAGTCAGAGCGGTTTTTAAAGTTTCAAAATCTTCTTTGTAATTGAAATTGAAGTCGAAGATCGCATCCTTAAGCAGGAGATTGGTTAAGGGTCGAGCAACTTTAGAAAAATCCTAAATGAATCGCCTGTAAAACCCAGCGTGGCCTAAAAAGGCACGGATATTGCGAACTGTCCGGAGGATAGGTAGAGAAGTAATTTTAACAATTTTAGCTTTATCAACCTCTATCCTGTCTTTCAAAATAACATGACCTAGAACAATTCCTTTGGTAACCATGATATGACACTTCTCCCAATTAAGTACAAGATTTTCTCTTCGCAACGCGTTAACACTTTAGAAAGGTTGGATAGGCAGTCGTCAAAGGAGTTTCCATAAATGGAAAAGTCATCCAGGAAGACTTCCATATAACGTTCCACCATATCACTGAAAATGTGAAGCATACAACATTGGAAAGTACCGGCCAGGGGCATTGCAAAGACCAAAAAACATTCATTTGTATGCAAAAGTGCCAAAGGGACATGTGAAAGTTGTCTTCTCTTGATCAGCGGGATCGATGCCAATTTGGAAGTAGCCGGAATAGCCATCAAGAAAATAGTAGTAAGCATGACCGGCTAAACGTTCCAGTATTTGGTCAACGAATGGAAGAGGGAAGTTATCTTTTTCGTGTTACAACATTAAGTTTGCGATAGTCAATGCAAATTCTCCATTTCACTGGAATGCGAGTGGAGATGCAGTCATTATTTTCATTTCGCACAACTGTAATGCCGGACTTCTTTGGAACAACGCGGACAGGACTAACCCAAACACTATCAGAGATAGGGTATATGATACCTGCATCAAGTAAACGTAAACCTTCTTCCCTCACCACCTCCTTCATGGCGGGGTTAAGGCGACGTTGCGGTTCCCGCGATGTCTTTGTGTCATCATCTAGATGTATACGATGCATGCATATACTAGGGTGTATTCCTTTGATATCATCTAAGGACCAACCAATAGCAGAGCGGTGTTCACGAATGACATGAATCAAATGTGATTCTTCATCGGTAGTCAAATGGGAATAAATTATTAATTATAGGGTGACTACCATCGGGATCGAGATGCACGTATTTCAAATCAAAGGGTAGAGGCTTTAAATCCGGAGTTAGAGGAGTGGGGATCAAGGATTCGTGAGGGGCCGTCTCTTCAATGGAAAAGAGTGAGTCAGGTTCATCTGAATCGGTTGGTAATGCAGCAGTAGGGTCAAATAGTGGTATTGACTCTAATAATGCGTGGACATCCTTAACGTACGAGTTATCATCAAACTCAGGATTATCAAAAGAAAGAAATTGGTGTACCTCGTCTGTGGGAAAAGAGTTTGTGAAATATTTCTGTGCCAGACTATCAACCATGCTAATCTCACCCTCAATATCAGGATCGGGAAGTTGTTTTATTAAGTTGAATACATTGACTTTTATAGAAAGGTTCCCGAAAGATATTGTCATTGAACCATCCCGATAATTGATGAGAGCGTTAGTAGTTGCAAGAAATGAACATCCTAAAATGATAGGAATTGAGTCACAGGCAACTTCGGTATCTAGAATGACAAAATCAACGGGGTAGTAAAAATCTTAGACCTTTACTAGAACGTTTTCTACTATGCTATTTGGGTACTTGATGGAGAGATCCCCAAGTTGTAGGGTTATGCTGGTAAGTTTTAATTCATGAAAACCTAACTGCTTAAATAAGTAGTAGGGAAGTAGGTTAACACTCGCACCTAGGTCTAAAAGTGAGGTAGTGGTATACTTGTCACCCAACATGAATGGTACAATTGGTTGACCTGGGTCCTTGTATTTAACCACACCATTGATAGCAGTAATAGAGGGAAACTACTTAGTGAGGAACACTTGTTAAGGAACATTCGTTCGTCGTTTGTTGGTGCACATGTCCTTAAAAAACTTGGCATGCTTGGGCAAATTCTTAAGTGCATCGAGAAAAGGTAGGTTTATGGTCAAATTTTTGAAGGTTTCTCGGATCTTATCAAAATGCTTGTCAGGTTTGTTCTTTGCCAAACGGGCAGGGAACAGAGCTTTTGGGCGGAATCGCGCATATGGATCAGTGGCGTCTTTTCCCAGGGAGTTGGTTACTGATTTGGAAAGAACAACTTCGTCCGTTATAAGTTGCGAGATAGGAGTTGGAAAGACGTCAGCCGCGGCTTCCGTCGGTTGAATGTCTGGTATACGTATGTGATTGTCGACGGTTCGGCCAGAACGAAGGGTGGTGATGGCATTCACCTCGCCCTGGCTGGGATTACTAGATCCTGGTGCATTGTTGAGTTCGAAGGCAGTATTTGTAGGCTTAGGGTTAGGAACTGCTTGGCCAGGAAACATGCCTTTTTTACTTTTATCCTGTGCTAACACCTGAAGAGATTGTTGGATAGATGCTAGGATTTGGGACTGTTGATTCATGTAATTCAGTAAAGTTTTAGCCGTTTTATCAACAGTGGATTGTACCAGTGGAGCAACAGGAACAAGTTCACAGTTATTGTTTACGGGTTGATTTTAGTAGCCATAACCTGGATTAACGGGAACAAGGCTGTGGTTGTTTTGGTACCCTATATTAGCAGTGTTGGGAAACTGACTTTGCCCTTGCGGGAATTGCGGAAGATTTCCTTGACGGTAGGAATTATAGTTCGTGGGTGGTCGTACAAGAGGGTTGTTTGAACCCCGGAGGAGCTGGCTGTTGGGCAGGGGTATGCCAAGCCAAATTCGAATGTTGTCGCCAAGGTGCATTAGGGATGTTGAAAGCACAAACCTCTTCAGATGGTTGGGGAGGGTACTTGTATGCCAAAGGACAATAAGAATCAAGAATTAGAATGCTCAGGACAAGCAAATAAGACATGGGGCAGCGTTGGCGGCCATGACTTGTTTGGGTTTTTTTATCATTCACTTGAATAGAAAAAGCATCGACCTTTTTTGTTAGGGACTCGATCAAAGTTTTTAATTCCAAATTGGGTTTGACCTCGAACATAGACGTAACTTTGATAGGAGTGTCTTTAGAAGATCTGGAAGAATCAGTGTTACCCCAATGGTTGTTTCATGAAGCCTGTTTCTCGAGAAAGGTGTATGCTTCAATAACGCCTTTGTCCATGAAACAACCGTCGTTCATGATATCTAATGTTTCCTTTTGATGGTCAGAGAAACCATTAAAGAATGATCGGACTAAAACAACGGTGTCGAGTTGATGATGGGGAAAGTCGAGAAGCAGATAAGTGAATCTGCTCCATGATTCCGTAAAAGATTCTTGGGGATGCTGGCGAAAGAATTGAATCTTCTGAAGCATCTCTGTAGTTTTCTTCTGAGTATAGAACTTTATCATGAATGCTTGCACGAGCTTGACCCATGTGTCAAGGGATTGCGGCGCTTCACCCGTGAGCCAAACTGATGCTTTATCAGCTAAGGTGGAGGGAAACAACCTAAGCAAGACTTGTTCGTTGGTAATGGTCGGATGGTGGAAAGTGGTGGCCACTTGCTGAATCCGACGAAGGTGATTATACAGTTTTTCATGGTCTAGACCATGGTAAACAGGTAACAAACCGAAAATATTTGGTAGAATGTGAAAATCTCCTGCAATCTCATCGAGTTTAATGCAGGAAGCAGGTCCTTCCTGTAAGGCAGTATAGAAGTCCGAAAGGGGCTTCTCTACTGTAGGATTTTCCTGGGCCATAACTATGGGAGATGATGGCAACTGAGATACTTGACGAGGTTGATTTACGGAGGAAGAACACTGTCTAGGGGATAACTTATGCAGTTGTTTATTGTATTTCCGACGATGATATGTAAGTTATAATTTCTTATTAGTACCAGACCGTAGTCTCATGCAAACACAAATTTTAATTCTAGGCTCATAAGGAACGAATTATGACATGAGGATTAGTTATTACGGAAGTATAGAGGTGAACCACATTTTTCGAAATTTGCTAGCGTGGAGCGAGGTAAGCTAGGATAACGATGTGAATATTCAATGGTCGAGTCACATGAGAGAATTGAGGGAGGTTTTTACGTGCTAGCACGTTCCTTAATTAGGTAATCTCAATCTTTCACGTTTGCTAGACACTGATGGAATAGGATGATGATTTATGATGGTGTATTATGTAATTATTATTAATATGATTATGATAAAAAAAAATTTATTAGGATTTTTTATTTTTATTTTTATATATTTTTATTATTATTATTTTAGTTTACGTAATTAATGTATTATGGAGAAGGGGGGAAAACACATGCTATTACTAAACATGCAAATAAAGACGAGAGATGCCAAAATAGATGACTAAGCATGCGATTAACACATGCTAGTTTTACACAGGAAGTTTACACATGCAACTCTATATTACTTATACGTGAATAGAAACACGTCCTACGCATGCAATAATATATAGCTACCGATACGTGCAACTAGATGTGAGCTAGAGGAATGTCGAAAACGAATTCATGCAAGTTAATTCAGCATACATGAATGGATGTAACATACACATACAAAAATAATCTAAGCAGGTGGTTTGAAATCATGCAGACATCCAAATATATTCGAATCATATTAATCGTGTTAACGTCAATATGTAATGACGAACCACACTTACGTAAGGAAAATTATATACATGCAAAGAGTTCTCATGCCAACATACAAATATGTGAGGTAAAACAGGTTATAGCAATCAATCAAATAATTTCCTTGACAAAGTTTGAGGAGTTTAAGAATGCGAAATCTGGCGTCCCGCAACTTCACCTATTAGAATTAAACAATCGAAGTAACTCCTGAGCTTGTGAACGTACTGAAAGTTGGATAAACAAGTCCAGAGAGTCCAAAATATCACTGAGAAGGAAAGTGGCTTGGGCCTGAAAACTTGAGTGCTGAAAGTCTAGGTCGGTCTCGCTTGCTACCTTGTAAAGCCTCGTCCGAGACTATGAGATCAATGCAATACTTCAACTTCCTACGACATTCTTAGAATGTGCTAATGATTATAATCCCGATCTGGTTCATAGATACCTGTTAGCAGAAAAAGAAACTTTGGTACAAGCAGGTACGTAAAATGTTAGTATCGCAAAACAAATGAAAATAAAAAAGATGAGGGGCTAGGGGGTTGTCCAATGATGTATTCTAGGTGTTATGTTTAATGTTCGTAGTCCTTAGGCGTGCAGCGGCGCTATTTGATAAACGGTAATTTTAGGGTTTTTTTGTCCTTTAAGTCTGAAGTCCAAAGTCCAAAGTCCGTAAACGTCTGATTAGTCAAGTTACTTTACTCACGTGGGTTGGTAGGATAGGTCGAGTAAGAGATCGTCCATACCTTAGGGTTCGGCAAGGTTCACAACTGGATTTATATCTTTTAATGAGTAGGATTTTAGGTTATTTATCTGGTTTAGGTAAATTAACGGTAATACAAGTAACGAAAAATTACAACGATTTATTTCTACGTAAAATAAACAAGGATAGAGATACAGGAAAAGGGTTAATCATAATCATGCAAAATCAGTTTTCAAAGTTAGAGTACCATATCACTACAACTCTAATCCATTTCGAGTTCATAAGCAAACCCGAAACGGCATCGAGTATCGATCCCTAGTGAGATGCACTTATCTCTGAGCTCATCTCACTTGCATAAGGAGTTGAACTAACATTCCATCTCTGGAATATCATTTCAGCTCCTGATTTGATTCTACATCAGCTGGACAAACCTGAGGGCTAACGACCACCATAAGGTCTCGTGCGAGACTTTATTAGTAACGAAAAATTACAACGATTTATTTCTACATAAAATAAACAGGGATAGAGATACAGGAAAAGGGTTAATCATAATCATGCAAAATAAGTTTCCAAAGTTAGAGTACCATATCACTACAACTCTAATCCGTTAGGAGTTCATAGACAAACCCGAAATGGCATCGAGTATCGATCCCTAGTAAGATGCACTCATCTCTGAGCTCATCTTACTAGCATAAGGAGTTGAACTAACATTCTATCTCCGGAATATCATTTCAGCTCCTATTTTGATTCTACATCAGCTGGACAAACCTGAGGGCTAACGGCCACCATAAGGTCTCTCGCGAGACTTGCCTAGGTCTCTCGCGAGACCGTTCTAGAGCATCAACACTCCAAACTTGGCTAGACTCAATCATTTTAGGACCGGATGTATAATCTAAACCTAATTCCTAAGTAGTGATGATTCTAGAACATTAAATGGCAACCTGATCCTCACATGAGCATCATTAACCCTCCCCCTTGGGAAGATTTTAGCTTATGGTCCTTGGATGATTGATTAATCTTGTTGTATACAATAAATAAGTAAATGAAGAACATGAATTTAACTTGAAGAAAAATGAATTTTATTAAAGTGAATACTTACAGTACTTGATACCACTTAAAATGAAAAGCTACTGAAGGAAATGTAAACTACGAATGGAAATATGCAAGAATGTCAAGTCTAAAGTCTACCTCTAGCCTCCCAACAAATATATAACCCCCTCACGTGAAGCCTTTTTAATGTTTTGTCTTTTTCCAATTACTAATAATCCAAACTTTGTATTAACAAAGTTTGTCTTTTCTTGTTTTAATTTGTTTTGTTTTTTTCTTCATTTGCAAACATCAAATCATGTATTAATTCTTGTGTTGTCTTTTCTTTATTTGCAAGGTGGCACACAAGTGTCTTGCCACTTGTCGATGCATGATGACTCATCATGTCTTGTGGGCCCACATAGTGGGTCCACGTGCTGTGTCTAGTGGCAGCTCAGATTTTAGCATTTTTACAACTTTCTGTCTTTGCGTAGAGCTCGACGCCCTGGTTGTTCTAGCAGTTCACTTGCCAAAATCAATGTCCAGGTTTGAAAGATGTGATATTTAGAAGTTTGTTGCTTCTTTACAGGTGGGCCCGTTCTGCACTGGTTTTGTCCCTTTGGAAACTTCGGCTCTAGTCAGGCTTTGTTGGGCTTTACTGGGGCTGAGTGGGAAGACTTTAAGTATGCACAATATTCTCATATTTTTATACATGTTTTATCATTATATTCACGATAACTGTGAAAATCTGCAAAAGTACGAAAATATAATTATTTCGTAATTATTAAACCCATAATTAACCCAAATGATATGTCCCTCGGGGTTTAGGATTACAGTTTTGGGTGCTTATCAATGGGTATTTCTTGAATGTGGCGGGAATGACCCAAGGTATTCATGAAATGTGTCATGAATGACCTGTTAGTGTAAGGATAAGTGGTATTCCCTAATATGCAGGACGAACCATGTGGTATCAATTAGACTTCAATGTCTTAAATAAGGTTTTGATTATGAATGGAAATTTGACTGGTTGAGATAAATCTTTTTATTGTGATGTCTAGCTCTGTTTTTGCAGGAGGGTAGGATTCGTTAATCTTGTATGTAAGGACATAAATATTCTACCATAAGACGACATGCTGGCATGTAAAGGTAAAGTGTATCAAACTCATATTTAAATAAGTTATCATATGTGCATTTAATAAGTGGAAGGTAAGTGGTATTTATATTGTGAGTTAATTTGGAAAAATGGGAATGATGTTTCTTGGAAATGTATAGTAGGATTGAAATCTTACTTGGGAAGAAACTACATTCCGTTTTGATAAAACAGAACTAACTTGTCTTTCAAGTTGAAATGATTGTAATATTTTTATTTATGAATGAAGAGTTAGTTGTTCTTTTTGTTTTCATTTGATTTCATATATATATATCGTGTTTGATAACAAGGTATTAGGTTTTTGTTTCATACTGGGTTTCCAGATTATTTAATATCATTGTTTTTTTTTATTGTCTGGAAATTTGGGGTGTGACACCTCCCAACTATGTTGGCCCTCTATTAGAACACTAGTGTAACAACCTAATTAGTCATCTTTCAAATCTAAAACATCTCAAGCTTGGTCATAGGGCACTGAGTTTGAGATAAAAGTGACACTGTTATAGGATACCCCTGCGAACACTAAATCCAACAAATTTGGCATACTTACTGTAGAAGTCATAAGCCTCGCCACTTGTTTTAAAGCGTATAGATAACATGATTGAATTGCATTCTCATCTTCACAATATGTACCTTCTCCATTTTCCCTTGCACCGGGCTGATTAAAAGAATTCATATCCTCTTTATCACATCCTCCTACCTCTTCTCTTTCATTTTTATCCCCTTCTTCAAAAGATTCATCTTCTCCTACACTTTCGCCATCCGATGTATGTATGTCTTCTAAGTTTACAATGACTGGCTCCACACAAATATATGTTTCAGTGTCAGAACAATTACTTTCCTCATTAGGGCATGCATCAAGACGAACATTTCTAACCCACTCATCATCTTCATTAAAGGAAGGCATCATCACCTAATCATTGTAACAATTAAAGGAATATTATAAAATTTTAAAAGTAGATACTCTCAGAACAAATTACTAATGATGCTCTTACAAGTAAGTAGACATAGATCACCTAATCTTAGAAAAATATCAATATAGTATTCATCTTTTAATATCAATGCGACTTCCACACGGTACACTATAATTCACTATTAAAAAAAAAACAGTTTGACCAGCCCATTTTCGACCAAGCATAGCTTCTAACTCTGATGTCAAAATGCAATGAAACGTGATTCATAAGAAAATAGACACAAATTACTATCTTGATTTTTTATGTAGTTTGTCCTTACCCAACACTAACTCTAACTATGATAAGATTGCGCTCGAAATCAGGGCAGTAAGGCAATCACTGGTCAAGGATTCTCATAATTCTAAACAAGTATGCAATATTTAAACTAAGGCGGGCTATAATAGATGCCAGATATATGATTTGGTTCCCTACTACTATAGACCTTCCCAATTGCAAGGAGTAAGAGAACCAAGTAAATCATATAAGAAAAGTAAACAAGAACTCCTTGAACTCAAACTAATATAACATATATGTCGCTAAACTAATTTCACCAACCTCAGACCAAACATAATTTAATAAGAGGTGGTGAACTCTACATGAAAACCATACAACAATAACTTCTAACTAATTAGTTCTTTATACCAACTATCTGAATCTCAAACAGCATGGGTTAGATGAATTAACTAAAGCCCAAAGCAAATGCTCAATTGGATATAAATTAAGCTCACAAAACAATCAATGTACATTGTCTTAAAACATATAGAAACAAACTAAATTCATACAAAATATATTGGGCCAAAAAAATTGGGCTTCTAAAAATCTTAAGAAACTAAAATTAAATCAAAACCAATAAACAATAGAGGAAGAAGATCATACCCATGCACTTGAAAAGATAAAAAAAATTGAAAAAGAGAGAGAATGAGTGGAGTATGTTAGAGATACCAGAAGAAACAACATGCGAATTTGAGAGAGGAGAGAAGAAGAGAAGATATGAACTCGCCTTTCTGTTCCATTGAGCTGAGAGTAGAACGAATAAGAAGTTCCTTCGGTAAACAATTCGTTTTTTTTTTTTTTTTTTTTTTTAAGATTGAAAAACGGAAAAACGAGTGGCAGAGATCTGTGTGCATTGAGCCCACTGGATGATATGCGCATTGAAGAAAGCCTAGTAATAATATATTAACATTGCACATTGCAAATTTAATTTTGTGTGGTAAAAATTACTTTAGGAATTTCACTTTGTATGAAAAATTTAGTATATATGCAACTTTAGATATAGATTGTTTTATGTTTCAATTTTCACAAATGTAGAGCCACATTTGTCTAAGCAAAAAGAAATCTTTAAACTTTTATAAATTAAATATTCAAAATATCATTTTGGTCAGGGGGAGAACTTTATAGATTATATTTGGTATATTGTACAAATATATGGGTCGGGTTACGTGAAGCTTTAATATTATAGTGAGTATACTTCAAAAGAGTTTAGAAGTTGAGGCTCATCTTAAATTATTTAGAGTTTGAGTGAGGGAGATAGAAGAAGAAAGGTAGACTCTTAAATATGAGAATGGTTCTAAGCTAATGAACTTGAAAGCTTTGATTGATAATTAAAATGACTTGAAAACATGAAATGAAGATTGATTAAAACATTGAAATGAAATAAGCAAACAAGAACAAGATGAAGATTGAAACAAAAAACAAGTAACAAGTTGATTGAAATAAAAGAAATGAAATAAAAAGTTGATTGAAATAAAGGAAATGAAATAACAAGAAATTGAAAACATAAATTGAAAAAAAAATACGAGAAAATAAAAAACCAAATGGTTTGAATTCTAATACAATGATTGTTGACTTTGACCGTTGACTTTGACCGGTTGACTTTGACTTTTTCAGCACTTTTCTACAACGGCTACTAACCTTCATAATAAGCGTGATTAAGGCTCATTTTGGTGCTAATACGCAGTTTTTATGATAAGTGATATGAAATACTCCTTAACCTAAAAAAACAGTAAAAACTATGAGTTGTCTTTTCATTAAGCGTAAGAAAGACTATAATGCAGCAATATATGGGTAATAAAACGCACATTTGGAAGCTGATCATTACGCTAACACCATTTTTAATTTGAAGTGTCCACCAACTAACATTATTTTTATGATAAACAACTACGAGTTTTTACAAACCATCAGACTAATTCCATGAGGCTATGAAGAAGTTATACCTTTTGGAAAAAGCAAAGACTAGAGTCCATCTTGGCTAGTACTCTATACCTTTTAACTGACCCAAAGTACTTTTAGTCATGTACCTATGGATTTTAGTTTTGTGAATGTTTAGATTTAAGGGTGGGATAAAAATGTTTTTGCAAAAATTTAGGCACCTTTAATTATGATATATATTAGGCATTTTTTACACACTTTTCTTTATTAACATTCAAAAACCAAAAAAAAAAATAGTAATTTATAATAAAAAGTCCATTATCATTTTCAGTGATGAGCTTATATCAGATTTCCATGATATCCACATAAGTAAAGATTTTATGGTATATTAACTATTGTGGTTTGGGTCGTTCACTTACTTGATGAAGTAAGAGAGGAATCAATGAAGACGAGCTTTGTTCTTTTGCAAATTCTCGATCTGCACTTTCTCAGGGTTTTATTAATCTAATGGAAAGCAAAAGATCGAGATGAAAAAGGAAGAAACAATGTATGAAGTCGTTGTTGTTTTGTTGTCACGTATATATCTAATATCTTTCTTTCTCAACTTTGATTTTTTTTTTCTCACTTTATTCCTCCTCAGATTCTCTAACAGATTTCAAATGTTTTTCCATATTCCCTATAAAATAATAAACATGTTTGAACTCCAAATATTCAAACAAAGGGATCAACTATTCTGCCACAAAGACATTGAGGCACCACGATTGTTTCTCCACTCTATTGATAGTTAGTTCGTGCATAGAGTCAGACTCCACTTCCACCTTTTTAAAGTTCGATTGAAGATAACTTTGGGGAGCTATTTGTATATGAAGTTTTCATATAGTGGTAAGTTCAAAGATTTGAGTGAGGTTCACCATAGATTGTTTAGAGCTTGAATGAGTGGGAGGAGTTTTGAAGAAGGAAAGGTATATTTCTTAGCTTTTAAGACTTGTTTTTGTTAACTCTAGTTGTATTGAAGAACATTGGAAAGAAAAACCTTTAAATGATTGAATAAAACTTGAAAAGACTTTGTTGATTGAATGATTGAAAACACAAACTTGAAATAAATAACTTGATTGAAAAGAAGAACAAAAACTTGAAGGAAATAACTTTATTGAAATGAAGAACAAAAAGTAAAATAACTTGAATGTAAATGACTTGAAAAATAAATCCTACACTACTCCTACATGACACTAGAATAAGTACGTCTAGGTGTATTCTCTCATCCTACCTTTGAGTTCTTATAGCCCTACTTTTACAAAAGATTGATTTACCCTCTCCCTCTACAATCAAGACACCTCACCCTGGTTGCTTTATGCTTTTGCTTTTTCATTTCTTCTTGATCAAGCTAGGTTTAGAGAAAATCTTTTTTTGTATCAATGCCATCCATCTCTAGTCTTCTGAGTTAAGGACGTGATTTTCAACTCTCTGGTTTTGAGTTCTTAATCTTTGATTTTGACTTTGAATTTTTTAGCACTTTTTCATAGCATCTTCGAGTCTTCATAATAAGTGTAAATAAGGCTCTTTTTGGTACTAAGACGCAACTTTTATGATAAGTTGTCTGAATTGCTCTGTAACCTGAAAAATATAATAAAAACTATGAGCTGTCTTTTCATTATGCGTAAGAAGGGCTGTAATGCAGTAATGTAAGGGTAATAAAACACACATTTAGAAGTTGATCATCACCTCCAAATAACATTTTGCTTGTCCTTAAGCAAAGATGAGAGAGAAAAAAAACTAAGATTATAAATGAGTGATTTATTACTTATTATACTAATCTCGACATCTCGTTAGCGGGGAATAAGAACAAGCTCTTTTGAACTTAGAATAACATATGTATAGTACTTTAATCATTTAAAGATAAATGCACAAACATGAGCAATGGAATATAAAAGCATAGTTGTTTTCGAAACTTTTGGAGAGCGTCCTTAAGGTGGGTTCTCACAGGGATGTGTTAAAACACAAACTCTCTGATAGATTCACTCAAGTTTCGTTCTCTCAAATGCAGCGGACATTTATATTTCTCACATACATGAATGACATCCAAAGGAAACTGGGGTTGATTGATCACACTTGCCACTTACTATCACACCATCCTATTCTTAATTGAGCTAGAGGTCTTTTATTAGGAGTTACGAAGCTAGGGTGATGGTTTAGAAATAAAAATGAAGGGAAAAATAAAAATATGATAAGTTGAGAAATTGGGTCTTCAAGATACTTGTAACTAGAGAAGAATCTCATTTTGTTTTTTGTTTCGAATTGTGATTCTTTAGCCCTTTGGCTTTGTGACTCCATATAATTTTGAAATTTTGGGAGTTCTAACTTTGCTTTTGTTTCTGGTATCGTCTCCCTTTTGATTTTGAACTTTTAGAAGATTCGATTTTTGACTCCTCTTATTTTTTTAGAGTTTTGGTTTTTGATAGGTCTTTATTTTCTTTTCGAAGCAACTAACTAATATGTTATTGTACAAGGTATTCTCTTATCTTTTTCTGATATCCATCAAATTCTCAACTCGTCAGCTGGATAAGTTTTTTTATTGTGTGTTGTAACGGGTTAGGGATTTATGGTAAAGAATAAAAAGGCTTTTAGAAATTGATGAAGGCTCAAAAGGGATAACTAGAGGAAATGTTATCTTTTTGGGTTTTTAATATTTATTTGACTATATATAAATCCAAAAAAAGCCTAAATTCTCTCTTAGGATATGGCGTGGTGATCAAGCAAGTGGACGTGTGGTCTTTTTATCCGGACATCCTTTGTGTCATCAGTCAATAATCATTCAGATGAGGCTTTTTGCTAGATTCTCACAGGATATGAAACTTAATTGTTCTAACCTTGGTCTCGGAAACTCACTGCTATATACAATCAAATGTTTATGCATGTCATTCATGAAAAGATGCAGAAACTATTGTTCGTATATTAGTATAAGTTTGAAGAACGAATTCTTACTATATTGTTATAATAAGACTAATAGACTATTTATTCATCATGGAAAAAGGAAACAAGACTTTTAATACTAAACAGAAAAAAAAAAATTTGGTATTTTTTCGATTTTTTTTAGAAAGGAAGAAATATACTACTATAGAAAATTGTCTAGTTTTTGCAAAATGTTACTATACCACCACCAAATAGAAATATGATTTGTTCTCAAAGTATGAAGAGATAAGAAAAGAGATTACCATAGAAACATGAGCAAAAACGGTGATAAACCTGTATTATGTTCTTCATGAAGAAAATACGCCACCCCAAAATAAGTGTGGGGAGTGGGTTGTTTGATATAGAACGAGAAATACATGGTTATTGTACTAAAGATAATTATTCTGCTATGAACCTTTTTGATTTTTGTATTTTTTTAAAAACATATGAAATGCAGAAAAGAAAAATGGAAAATTTTAGCATGATGTATTTGTATTACCTTCTACTTATATACCAAATTCCACAAGAGAAACAAATAAAACAAGCATATAACTTCTAAAATTACACTACTAGCTATAATTATACATAAGTGCTAAAAAGAAAGCAAACTGAAAGTAAAACATAAAATATAAACTATTTGTACGCACACATATGAAATGTGTGTGTGTGTGTGTGTGTGTGTGTGTGTGTGTGTGTGTGTGTGTGTGTGTGTGTGTGTGTGTGTGTGTGTGTGTGTGTGTGTGTTGGGGGATTTAATGTGCAAGACGTAATGGGAGGGTTTATCTGATTGGACACTAGTGGGTGGTGTAATCGGAACTAGGCCTCTTTGGTAGATTTTAGTAGTTCTTGTTAAAATGGGATGGAACTAATGCTCTGTTTTGATTGTTGTAGGTACCTTGTCCTTATCTGAATGTATTTGGTGGTTTGACGTGATTGGCGAACGAACCCTGGAGGTAGTTGGGTTTGTGGATTAGTATATTTTTTTATGAATGGAGGCTGGATTTCAAAATGTGTTAATTTGGGATGGTGATGGTTGGGTGGTGGTTCTTCACATGATCTCGAGGACTCAGAGAATTCTTCATCTAGTTTTGGCATTTCCATAAGATTGTAGTTCATATTTGCAATAGTAAGGATGTCACAAATTTGTTCCATCGATAAGTCTTTAATGACCAAACTAAATTGAAATCCACTTTCCACCATATATTTTATTCCTACTTTTCCAAGCACTTCATTTTCTTTGTCTTCTCTGCCCAGATCTTCATAACTTTTCTCAATACAATTTTCCAAGTGTGTCGAGTCCAATACATGCTCTTGAATTTCTTCTGCCGGAGTTTTCTCATTTATGGGTGATAATGCATTAAGGCATGTGAGAGAAATTGTGAATTCGGGCATATAATCATCGTCATAATAGCTGGAATTCTCACTATAGTCAGGTGGAGATTGATGGGGATTTAATTGGTCATGAGTATTAGGATGGGCTTTAGCAATTGACTTTGTTATAGTAACACCTTGTTTCTCTTGTTGGATGGGTTCTGGACTGGTGAGAAGAATAATAGTCTCAGAGGTGGCCCTTTTGAACTAGATTGGAGAAAACACAAGGTAGTCGCTATTTGCTGAGTCAGTATTGTTTGCTTGGCCATTTCCTGGTAGAGTTGGTCTGTGATGGATGGTGGAGTGAGATATAAATTTGATATGGATGGTGATATGAATGGCAATAGGTTTTGGGTGGAACCGTACTTAGACTGACCAGGTGGATATATGAATGGTGGTTGACTATTTGTGGTGGAACTCCATGAATTGCTGACATGATTAGAAAACTCTTGAGTGTATAGGGAAGTTTGAAAATTGAAGTTCGTAATCGTAAGGATTTCTCATAGTAGACTCGAGTTCGTATGATGGACAATGAGATAACTAGTGATAAAGACTACCGCAAAAAAAACAAGGTTCTGGGTTTGCATTGTAATTCCATGATGATTGCGATGTATATTGATAAGACATGAATGCTCAATCAATAATGATGCACAAACAATAGAAATTCATTTTTTTGGATTTTTGAAAATATTTGCTTAGTCTATAAATTATTATGCCCTATTCAAAGGACCAATTGGGCGCGAGACTTGGATGGATCTACGCTCAGAAGAGTAAGCAATCATTTCACCAAGTGGTGTGCTACCAAGAATCTCACTCACGATGGATCTGGGGGAGGGGAGTGAGGAAGCAGGTAGTTAGTCCACCGGAATCTGGTAACTGATTACTTTAAATCCTTGTGGCTATATTTTTGTCCTTTTCTGGAGGAGCGTGAGTACTTTAAGGTCTAGTTGATTGATTTTAATTTGTTTGTTTGGTCTAGTACTTCAAGAATCAAGCAACATCCGATTTATCTATATTAGGGAATGACTTCCCAATGGTTGTTATGTGGTTCGAGTTCAACCTTATGCGTGAATTTAAATTGCAGTGCGAAAATTAAAATTCAAACAATCACGTAAGCATACTTGAACACACAAGGTATCCTCTTATATGAGCTTCGAGGAGGTTTAGAATTTACCTCTTAAGCCGTGCTTACACGCTGCTTGAGGAGAGGGCGACGTTGGTTGGCGCGTGATCTAAGAATCAAGCCCAACCGTTCGAGCATTCCCTGTTTTAGGTTACAAAAAAGGTTTACTTAAAAAGCCCACAATTCGGGTTTTTAATAATTAAACAATTTTGCCTTCAAGGGCCCAAAACATAAAAGTAAACTAATACTACTACTACTAAGATTAATATATTATCTAGATTAACTAGAGTTAATCGTAATTAGAGTGTTGATTACCAAGTTGATTCAAAGTGTGCGAGCGTATGATTCATGACTCGCCTCGCACACTTGAACTTCCTAAGGCAATGAAAACTTTAACTTTTGGTAAGTTTCACAACTTCAACCAAGTGCTCAACTCATGTTCATCCACATAATCAATCAAAAACTATTTTTTTTTTAATCTCTATATATTACAGTCCACTATTTATACTACTCTATTATAAAATCCGGATCTTTAGTTACAACCATGCACTAAAAATGAATGGACTGTGAAAAAATGAACTGTAGCTCTGCTGAGGTGGCTGGGCAGTCGAGCGAGCGGTTGCCCGGTCGGTTCTGGCCAAGTTTGTCCGTCTTCCGGCAGCAGATTCAGCTCCTCTCCATTGGTTGAATGTCGAACCTGGATTTGAAATAAAACAGATCAGTATTGAAAAATAACGAAATATATCGATGAAAATTAAAAAATATATATATATGAAAGGGTGAAAGTGATGCTTCCCTCCTTAGGTGCTCAACCAAGCATCCATGTTCCTTCAATCCATGACGGCGGTGCCATTTGAAGTTTTTATATAGTGGTAAGTTCAAAGATTTGAGTGAGGTTCACCATAGATTGTTTAGAGCTTGAATGAATGAGAGTTTTGAAGAATGAAAGGTAGATTTCTTAGCTTTTAAGACTTGTTTTTGTCAACTCTAGTTGTATTGAAGAACATTGGAAAGAAACAACTTTAAATGATTGAAGAAAACTTGAAAAGACTTTGTTGATTGAATGATTGAAAACACAAACTTGAAAGAAATAACTTGATTGAAATGAAGAACAAAAAGTAAAATAACTTGAATGTAAATGACTTGAAAAATAAATCCTACACTACTCCTACATGATACTAGAATAAGTCTAGGTGTATTCTCTCATCCTACTTTTGAGTTCTTATAGTCCTACTTTTACAAAAGACTAATTTGCCTTCTCCCTCTACAATCAAGACACCTCACCATGGTTGTTTTATACTTTTGCTTTTTGCTTTTTGCTTTTGTTTTTCATTTCTTCTTGATCAAGCTAGGTTTAGAGAAAACTTTCTTTTGTATCAAGGACATCATCCATCTTTAGTCTTCTGAATTAAGTACGTGACTTTCAGCTCTCTAGTTTTGAGTCATTGACCTTTAATTTTGACTTTTTCAGCAATTTTTCATAGCAGCTTCAAGTATTCATAATAAGCGTAAATAAGGCTCTTTTTGGTGTTAAGACGCAGCTTTTATAATAAATGGTATGAATTGCTCTGTAACCTGAAAAAGACAATAAAAGTTATTAGTTGTCTTTTCATTATGTGTAAGAAGGGTTGTAATGCAGTAATGTTAGGATAATAAAATGCATATTTGGGAGCTGATCAATATAGCCAACATCCCTTTGTAAAATAATTGATTTGTTTGAGTTTGAGCTAGCGTTAAGGCATATATTCACCTGTGCATTACTCAACATAACCTAACATAAGTAGTTCTAGATGCATCCTCCTTACATAAGCGGTCTAGAGTATCATCTAGTGGAGGAATGAACACCGTCAAAGATACATCATAAGATAAACTTAAACTAACCAATAAGTCGGCTGGTCTATTAACTTCTATATATACATGATCAAATTAATGAACAAAAGTCTGAAGTACGAGAATGCTCATTGACGGAGTTGACAATGTTTTGACAATACCAAGGGGGTGTCGCTATCCTGTTGAGAATTTGTACAACAAAGAGTGAGTCAGATGCCACTTTTACCTCTCTCAAGTTTAAGTCCAAGTAAATACTCATTCCAATTTCAATTGCTTTCAGTTCCTGGAATAGGACTGAAGTCATACCACTACTACCTTGATTGTTTCTAATTGCACCACCATGTCCTGTTCCTCCTTGGTTTAGTGCACCATCAGTACTCATTCGGAATCAACAAACTGTAGGGGGTCCTAAATACATTGCATAAAAATTGGGCTTTTAAATTGCACTTGGACGCCAATGGTAGAACACAATAGCCTAGCTTCATGCAAATTTTCTATAGTATCCATTTGAACTTGCAGCGTAGGTAGCAGGCTTTTTTATCTCTTAAAATCTTCCCTAATACTATTGCCACAGATTTGCTCTTAGAGTTAAACCTTCCTCCATTCCTCTCCTTCCAGATGAATTTTCCTTTACATATATACAACAGTTGCACATGTTAAAGATCAACTAAGTTTTTCCTTATTCATTAATGGTGGTTTATAATGTTATCTCATTCTTCTCTGGTTTACATATGAGAAAATAGAAGATAAAGTGTGCAAATGAATCTCTCCCCTCTCTTTCTGCATCTAGTCCTTTTATAGTTGCTCCACATGGCTTCATCCAATAGTTTTGTGACATGTGTCCATTCCTTTTTTTTTCTTTTGTACCTGCAACTTAAAATGAATATATCGGCTCTCATGCCGATATTGTATTAGAAAATGATTGAAATAATGGGTAATATCGTTAGTGTATGATATTTGCCCACCACATCGCCCCCTCTCGAAATTATCAAATGAAATTATTATTTTTATATATATTTATATTTACTGTTCATCCAACATTGTTTCATAGATAATGCGCTCGGTACTGTGCACTTGATTCTGTTCATCAACACTGTTCATTCGATATTGTTAGTCCGATACTTTTCATCAGCACTGTTCATTCGACATTGTACATCGATACACTATTCATCCAATACTGTTCTTCGATATTGCGTATCGGCATTGTGCACCCAATACTGTTCATCGACACTATTCATCAGCATTGTTTATTCGATACTATTCATCCTAGATGGGATTTTTTGTAAGTAATTTTTCAAAATCCGAAATTCGATTTTTTTTTTAGAAATAGGATTTTGCATTTGTCCATACATCGCTCTTGAAGACATAAGAGACGATGCGTAGAGCACTCATAAGGATTCTCCACAACTCAAAACTTTAGCTAGGATTTTGTCTTTGGTCATACATCGCTCTATGACATCAGAGACGATGCGTAGAGCACTCACAAGGATTCTCCATATTTTATTTAAATTTTTTGTAATTGATTTTTTTTTTTATTTTGAAGTAGAATTTTGATATAACAAATTTTTGAATTCGAAATAGGATTTTGACAATTAAATTTTTTGAATTTGAAATAGAATTTGATAAATGAAAATTTTGAATTCAAAATAGGATTTGATTTTGATAAAAATAAATTTTTAATTCAAAAGTAGGATTTTGACAATTTAAAATTTTTGAATTCGAAATAGGATTTGATTTTGATAAAAGGAGTTTTCGAATCCAAAATAGGATTTTGACAATTAAAATTTTTGAATTCGAAATAGGATTTGACAAATGAAATTTTTGATAAAATAAAATTTTGAGCTCTTCATCCAATCTCAATTGATCAATTCATATTGTCATTAAAAAATCACCCCCAAGCGATAATTTTATATCAGTATTGATTTGTTGCCCCCAAGTGATAACTTTAAATATTAGTTTTTTAAATATCTTCTTTCATCTTAAATCATCAATGAAATGTTGGCCTCGAGGTGATTATATCGGCATTTCAATTTTTGTTCCCAAATGATCTGTTTATATCGGCATCCAATAAGTGGTATCAGTTCTCAGTTCCAAAATGATTGATTCATATTTGCCTCAATTGAGTGTTTGAGTCTTATATCGGTCCAAGTCTTTTTTGACCAAAATTGAGTGGATTGTAACCACAAACTGAACCCCACTTTTTACTTTCAACTAAACTCGATATCAGCAAATTTCATTTGCAAATTCCAAGCCCATCAACAAGAATATTAAATTACACTTCATATTCCCCAAAAACAAAAAAACTCCATGTAATCAACTCGACATCGACTTTGAAAATGGATGTCTATCTCAATTTTTCCCCATCAAATGCTTCGAATCTGACTTACAACTCCATTTTCCGTTATTTTTCACCTTCACTCAAAAAATAAAATAAAAATCATCATAGTTCATATATCTGTTATTGTACATTGTTGCAATCTTATTCTTTAGACTTCGATATCATAGCAAACCCAGCCGAAGTCAGACATCACTGAAGTTCAACAAAAAAAAACCAATCTCTGTACATCAGCTATCAATTCCAAATACCCAAGCCGGAAAAAAAATTCATCATTTCTCCATAACCCATCTTCTAATGATTCTTAAACCTAAGACCAGAAAACCCCACCGAATTGAATTGTAAGAGTAATCAATTTATAGGAATGGAATTGAAATTTATGAAAATCAATTTGGTGTCAAAAACTTTGAGTGACGAGGAAAGAACCAAAATTTAAGAGGGAGTTCCACCGATGCGTTTATCCAGAGCAGATTTTTTTTCTTTCTTATATGCCCTGGTTTCTTTTTAGCCTCAGACTCACGTATATCAGATGTTGTCTTCCTTAGCTGTACTAGTTTTTATCATTTATTAACTTATATGAATTAGGCTTTATGCCAATAACATCAGTAGTATTCTGAATCCTTCTCGACCTTCTATACGCTCGAACACTTACACTGCCTCCACCACTATTTTCTGAATGACTTTATTCATGACTTTAGCCCCACTAATTTAGGTATCTGTATTGAGTCTCAAAGGGGGAATAAGTTCTTGATATCGAACTTGGGTTGTTGGTATTTGATTGGTATTGACATCGAAATTGGTTGTTAGAATTTGACTTGATTGTGGGTGTTTGGTTCAGCATCGAAATTACCCCCTGTACGAACGAAGCTTGTACCAATATCGGTCTTCTGAGAGTTGGGTATCGAAATTGGGTTGTTGGATATCGGATAACTGCTTTCTGTTGAGTTGGGTTGGTTACTTGGTTGGTCTCGGTATCAAAATTGTTGTTGCTACTTGACTCGATATCAATATCGATATCGGTATCGAACTTGGGTTGTTAAAACACATGGCGCCCTTAGTATCAACAAATCTAACACCACTATTGAAAATATTTAATTGTTGCTTAACATAATAAAAACTTAAATATATAATAAACAATGAATAAAGTGTTTAGGAAGCTTATCTTGGGTGATTGATGAAATTTGATCATCTATCTTCATCAACCCATGATTCTTGGACTTAAGAACAACAACCACGTCACATGACCAAAAGATTAAACCCGAAAATATTAAACTCTTGTTTACTTGACTTCATCACTTCTTTAATGTACTGTTTTCGTTTCCCTTTTTGAAATCGATGTTTGAAGGTTTAGCAAGAAGCTTTAATGGTGGAAAGTAAGAAAAATTTAATTAACCAATCAATCTAATCTTGATTCGCTCAAACAATAAAACTTGAATTTGTTTCTCAAAGAACAGACGGCGTCAATATGAGATACAAGAAGAGAATACTAAATATCAACTAAGCTTTTTCTTATTCATTAATGGTGGTTTACAATGTTATCTCATTAATCTCTATTTATATATGAGAAAATAGAAAATGAAGTGTGTAAATGAATCTCTCCCCTCTCTTTTTGCATCTAGTCTTTTTATAGTTATTTTACATAACTTCATCTAATAGTTTTGTGACATGTGTCTATTCTCGTCTCTTCTTTATCCTAGTTGCAACTTAAAATGGATATACGTGCCGTTATTGTATTAGAAAATGATTAAAATAATAGATAATATCGTTAGTGTCGGGAACAATGAATAATGAATTTAGTCTAAACAGCAAGGACCATTCTCAGTTTGAACTCCTAGTGTCGGAGGTGATTCCAAGCACATCTTTGACACCTGTTATAATTCCCTTGGCATGTGTACACTCAAAAACTGACTCCATCCGCATTTGCTCATAAATATTATAATTCCCTTGGCATGTGTACACTCAAAAACTGACTCCATCCGCATTTGCTCATAATATATTAAACTAGTTTTCGAACACGTCCTACGAACTGGTGTCGTTATATTAAATTATTTTAAAAAATATTAGCAATTATGCAGAGCTATGAGATGTATATGAAAATTATATTAATCACTCATTCAAATTTCTTGTACCACTCTCAATAAAAAGAAACACCAAACCTTGATAAAACCTATCGACTTCTTTTAGTTGTTAGGTTTAATAATTGAAGTTTGATAAGAATGCTCAATGTGGCAAAGATGATATTGAAACTACTTGAATAGCAATACACTCTCAATTATAATAAAAGAATTATGATAAACACAATCTAAAATGCAAAACTATACTTGTCGAGACATTATATTCCCCCTACAAATAATAGAACTATGTTTTGAGGTTAGTTCAATGCATTTACATCAAGTTTTCGATTTTCTGTTAATTATTCATTGAGGTTAGTTCAATGTAGTTATTGCATCTAGTTTCCAATTTCCGATTAATTATTCTTTGAGGTTAGTTCAATGCAATTGCATCAAGTTTCTGATTTTCCATTAATTATTCTTTGAGGTTAATTTAGTGCAGTTGCATCAAGTTTATGAATTCTCGTTAGTTATTCATTAAGGTTAATTTAGTGCAGTTGCATCCAGTTTTTGATATTTCGTTAATTAGTTTTTGAGATTAGTTCATTGCATTTCCATCCAGGTTCTAATTTCTCGTTAATTACTCTTTCAGATTAGTTCAATACATCTGCATCCAATTTATGATTTCCAGTTAATTATTTTTAGAGGTCAGTTCGATGTTCAATGCATTTGCATCTAGTTTCAAATTTATGGTTATTTATGCTTTGGAGTTAGTTTGACCCATCTGATTTCTGATTTCTTGTTAACTATTATTTGAAGTTATTTCAATGCATTTGTATCAAGTTTCTGATTTTCCGTTAAATATTCTTCAAGATATTGCATCTAATTTATGATTTACCATTAGTTAATCTCTTATTTTAGTTTAATGCAGTTGCATCCAGTTTCTGATTTTTCGTTAATTATTTTTTGAGGTAAGCTCAATGTAGTTGCATCTAATTTTCGATTTCTAGTTAATTGTTCTTTGAAGTTAGTTCAATGCATTTGCATCAAGTTTTCGATTTCCCGTTAATTATTTTTTTAGGTTAGTTCAATGTAGTTGCATCAAATTTATGACTTCCCATTAATTATTTATTGAGATTAGTTCAGTACAGTTGCATCTATTTTTCGACGTTTCGTTAATTAGTTTTTGAGATTAGTTCATTGCATTTGCATACAGTTTATGACTTCCCGTTAATAACTCTTTGTGGTTAGTTCAATATATCTCCATCTAGTTTTTGATTATTTATACTTTGAGGTTAGTTCGATGCAATTACATCCGGTTTCTGATTTTTTGTTAACTATTCTTTGAGGTTATTTCAATGGTTAATGCATTTGCATCTAATTTTCGATTTTCCGCCAATTATTCTATGAGGTTAGTTCAACGTAGTTGCATTCGGTCTTTGATTTTATATTAATTATTTGTTGAGATTAGTTCAATGCATTTGCATCCAGTTTCCGATTTTCCGTTAATTATTATTTGAAGTTTGTTTGATGTATTTGCATACCGTTTCCAATTTCCCGTTAAATATTTATAAAGGATTTGCATCCAATTTATAATTTATCGCTAGTTATTCTCTGACGTTAGTTTAATGCAGGTAAATCCAGTTTCCGATTTTGAGTTAATTACTTTTTGAGTTTGGTTTATTGTATTTGCATAAAGTTTCCGATTTCTTATTAATTACTCTTTAAGCTCAGTTCAATGTATTTGAATCCAGTTTCCGATTTTCTTTTAATTATCCAATGTGGTGTGTAATACCAACTTCAAACAGGACATAAAAATAAATTATGTTTCATTTACTATGTGGGATCGTCATAAAAAATTATCCAGTTCCCGATTTCTTGTTAATTATTCTTTAAATTATACATGACTCACTATGTAGGATCTTCAAAGATTATCTACGAACGTGTGATGTTATACTAATTATTCTGAAAAATATTTGCAACTATATATACATAACTATTATATATGAATATTATATTGATCACTCATCCAAATTTCTTATAACGTGAAAACCCCGTTATCCATTTAAAAAAAAGAACTCGCTTTTGATAAAACCCTTCAACTTCATTTTGTTGTTTAATAATAGAAGTTTGATTGAAGTTTTGTGAGATTGGCTAATAAGACAAAGTTCATTGAAGCTACTTGAATAGCAAGGCGTTCCTAATCATACGAAAATAGATAAGATAAACACTATTTTAAATGCAAAACTATATTTATTGAGACATTCCCACAACATATAACACAACTATATTTTGAGGTTAGTTCAATGCATTTGCATCCAGTTTCTGATTTTCAATTCTGTTATTTATTTTTTTATGTTAGTTCAATGCAGTTGCATTTAGTTTTCGATTTTTCTTTATTTATTTTTTGAGGTTAGTTCAATGCATTTACATCTAATTTCCTATTAATTGTTCTTGGAGGTCAGTTCATTGCATTTACATCCAATATTTGATTTCCCGATAATTATTATTTGAGATTTTTTTAATGCATTTGCATCCAGTTTTTGATTTTTTGTTTATTATTCGATAAGGTTGCATTTGCATATAGTTTTCGATTTCCCGTTAATTATTGTTTGAGGTTAGTTCAATGAATTTGCATCCAGTTTTCGATTTTTCGTTAATTATTTCTTGAGGTTAGTTCAATGCATTTGTATCTAGTTTATTTTTTGAGATTAGTTCAATGCAGTTTCATCCGGTTTCCGATTTCCCATTAATTATTATTTAAGATTAGTTCTACGCATTTGCATAATGTTCCCAATTTATAGTTACTTTTTCTTTGATGTTAGTTCAATGCAATTGCACCCAGTTTCCAATTTTCTATTAATTTAATCATTGAGGGTTAGTTCAATGCATTTCCAACCAGTTTTCGATTTCCCAACAATTAATTTTTTATGTTAATTCGATGTATTTGCATCCAAGTTTTGATTTTCCGTTAATTATTCTTTAAGGTTAGTTTAATGCAGTTGTATACATAGTCCAATTTCCCATTAATTATTTTTTAAGATTAGTTAGTGTTTTCATTTGTATCAAGTTTTCAATTTTCCATTAAATATTATTTGAGGTTAGTTCGATGCATTTGCATCCAAGTTTTTTGGTTTCCCATTAATTGTTAGAGTTGAGTTTAGTTTCATATAGTATTGGGTGTACACTTAGTTTCATGTTTGTAAAGTTTTAGTTTTAGGTGTACACTTAGTTTTTAGTGTACACTGTTACTTATTTTACGATTAGTTGACTTTTATTTTTCCTTTTTTGTCTCAGTCACATGTGAGGTTAACAAATGTAGAAAGTAAATGTTCAGGCAACTCAATTCATTTTTTCCTTCGATATTTCATTGTTTTTTTCTAGAAAGAAACTTTGTTATGTTAAATTTCACCTAATATTAGTGTGAAAACTATTCTTTGTGGCGTAAGAGTTTTAGGGTGGAAGCTATTGTTTTTAGCAATTTAGTTTTTTTGTCTCCTATTTTTTTTTTAAGTGAATTAGCTATATCGTTTTAGGAAAAATTGGAGAATGTGTGAAGCTCTAAATGTGATTGTTTCTTTCTTTATATTATTTTTTTTTTTTTGTAATTAGTAATAGAGTTTAGAAAAAACTGGAGTCGATGTGAGTACTCAAATTATCTGATTTTTCCATATTAGTCTCTTACTTTTTCGTAATTAGCCAAAGAATTTAACAAATATTAGAGAATAAAAAAATAGAACCAAGAGGGTACAACTATAATATATATCTAAAGATAGGGGGTTCTCTAGCAATAGTCAACTTTGTTGACTCACAGGGAAGTAAGAGGACTATTCCCTAATTAATTTGAAAATTAGGAGCAAAAGCCTAAAAATCTCCGAAGCAAAAAAAGTGAGTAAAACTAAAACCCTAGTTTTTCTGTTTAGGCATCAACTTATTAAAATGGAGTCATTAGATAGAAAAGAGAGAGAAGAAGAAGAAGAAGAAGAAGAAGAAGAAAGTGAATACGTGTCATCAGAAGATGAAGGAACAGAAGATTACAAAAGAGGTGGTTACCATATTGTTAAAATTGGTGACACTTTTAAAGCTGGTCGTTATGTTGTTCAAAAGAAACTTGGGTGGGGCCATTTTTCTACTGTTTGGCTTGCTTATGATACTCATAACACTGTAAGTGTGGAAATTGTGAAAAATATTCCTTCTTTAATTTGTTTGTTTATCAACTTGGAAATGTAATCATAGATAGGCATACATGAATTTTAACTGCTAGCTTAGCTACTAGAAAGGAAGTAAACCAAATACTTCTAGTGATCAGGGTTTCAGGAGCTAAGCTGCACAGTGGGCAAGTAATGTCAATATCAATAAATGGGAGAGGCTTCAGCCACGCAACTTATAAGGGTCGTTCTGCCAGTCCATGTAGGCACTTTTTGAGGATATGGTCCTGAGTCAAATATGAAAAACTACCGATTTTTTTATTTGGAGAAAAGAATAGGAGATTCAAGATTTTCATTAGCTTGCATGAATTTCACATTGAGAAATGAGTCTCTGGCGTACGGAATGTGTGTTCGGGCTGAAAAAATTGTGGACTTATCATAGTTTTCCTTTTGTCCAGAACCATCACAATAGGTGTTAGGATAATTAAGTAGATTATGTGCCTCATTTACCTTGAGTTTTACAAAAGATTTTAATGTATAAGATCATTGGCATAGAGTGAATGAGTAAGCCCAGTTGTTCTCCCAGCAATTTGTAGAAAGAGTTATTTTTCTGTTCTTCAACTTTAGCCAATATCCTAGGGAGGGCTTCAGTTACAATGGAAAACAAGTAAGGAGATGATGGGTCTCCATGCCTGTGATAATTTCTTTAAGAAGAGATCCAATCTGGTCTCTGTAAGTGATCCAACTACCATCTTCTCTTCTGAGATCGGCGATACCATTTTTCCTTTTTCGAAAATTAGCATAAAGATGGAAGTATTTCGTGCTATTGTCCTCTCCACCTAGCTGGATGCTTCTAAAGTATTGTTTCCAGTAGGTGGCCTATTTCTCTTGGAGAGACTCCATTTCAGTTCTAGTTTGAAAAAGTTTAAGCAAGATATGCTCATCCAGGGGTTTGGAGTAAAGGTTGAGCAGCTTGGCCTTACAAACTTTGATTGGAGACAAATGTTCCCAAAATGATTTTTAATCCTGTACGCAAGGGATTGACTAGTTTCAGTAAGATTAGAATTAAGAAAAAAATGGAGGTGATCCTATTATTCCTATATGATTAGAGCTCCAGGAATTGGCAATGACCTCATCACAGGAGTGGTCATTGAGCCACATGTCCATGAATCTAAAAGGTCTCCTTAGTTTATGAGTTATGCCGATTATATTGAGGAGTAGTGCAAGATGATCAGAAGAAGGTGAGAACATGATATAAGGAAGCATGGGGAAAAAATTAAACCAGTTAGAGTTGCAAACAGCTTGGTCTAACCTCCTCTCTCTTGTGTTATACTATTATCCCTTTCCCACCTGTGATTATTCCACGTAAATTTATGCCACAAAAGCCTAAATCAATATGGTCTAAATCATCCACCAGTTGTTGAAATTCATTTAGATATATTTGGTTAACTAGCCCACCTCCTTCTTTTTCGTCGAAGCTAAGAATAGCATTGAAATCACCCCCGACCCCCGAGCAGCCAGCGGTCATTAAATATTCTGTTAACCTGAGGTGATCCCAAACTAATTGTCAGGGAGTAGTTGGGATCCCAACCTGAGGTGATCCCAAATTAATTGTCTTGTAGAGACAACAGGGAGTCCATATACAAAAGAGATAATCCGGATATCAGTACTGTGAAACGTAGTAAACGTACCTGTAATCAATGTTCAAATTTGAATCAATACCTCAAAATCGATATTATCTTTGTGGATGAAAACCAAATTACCATTCCGTCCTCTTGCGTCTTCCACAAAACATTTTGGATAGTTCAGAAATCGTGTTGCAGTCTCTACACATTGCTTCCTTGTCTTTTTTTCTATTAGAATAGAAAAAGAACATCTGGATTATAATCCGAGACTAAGCCCTTTACATTCTAAATTGTTGAGGTGGTTCCTATACCTCGACAATTGCAAGCTTCCATCATTTTATTTTATTTTATTTCTGCTTAAAAAGCTGCCATCATTGGAACTGTGGTGGTTAATTAGGGTCAACCACCACTCAAACTCTTAATTATTAGCTTTGGTATTTATTGCTTCTGCCATTTTCTTATGATTTTCCCTTTTCCTGTGATTATTCCACATCTTCTTGAAGTATAATTTTGAAACGGATACCCCCATAAAATCACAGTCAATTGCATGGTGCATACATGAAATTTTATCAATTAGAGACACAAAGTAGTAGATCCCAGTGAAGACGATTATCCTGTTATTGATAAACGTATGTTGATATAAATTGTTCCTATTGGAGACGAGTATATGCTTGGTGGGTGTTAGAGTTCTAGGAGGACATCTCTCGAGTGGCTACTAGGGCCGAAGGTCGCCACGAATGTTTTAAGCATTTTCTATTATTGTAAACGCTGAAGTCGATGTATGAGCTGATTGAGGAGAAAAGAGTACAAGCTTTGCAGTTGGTTGATCTTAACTTCCCATACAAAAAAGTTTGGAATAGTAGAGTTCCATCCAAAGTCTCATTCTTTGTTTGGGCTTTGTGCTGGGGGAGGACTTTGACTTGTGATAATCTTCGAAAGAGAGGTAAAATCCTTGTCAACAAGTGTGTCATGTGCTTCAAGGAGGAAGAAACCATTCGACACTTGTTCTTTGATTGTGAAGTGACGTAAGTAGTATGGGATTATTTGATGCGGTCACTTAAGTGTCAGGACGACATAACCCAAGGTCTGATGGGACGGTTCAACTGTAAGCCAGATGGTTTTATCTCCACTGCTGGTCGCATATTGGCAAAGATTGTAGCTCACGCGATCACATGGTCTATATGGATGGAACGTAATCGTTGAACTTTCGATGATGAGTCTGGAGATGTCCAACGATTAATTGTCTAATGTAAAATGCTTGTGTGGGATTGGGTACCTTTCTTACCAAATGTTAGGGGTTTGAAATTGGAAGATATCTTATTTAGATGGGATGCTGTCATTGAGGCTTAGCCTGTGTATGTTTGTACTTCTTGTAGTGTGAATCTCTCACATTACACAAGTATTATTAATAAAAGTTATTGTTTTACTGATTAAAAAAAAAAAAAAAAGTGATACAAGGCCAAACCCAATAAGGTCGTATCCTCTTTCTCTCCAAACTTCTTCTCCGTTGACGTAGATACAATTTATTGTGGGTTTGAGTTGAGCTGTGTTGGTGCATTTAAATACAATATAAAGGTGAAAGTTTTTGTAAATTGCAGACCAACATAATTCGGTAAAGCCCAAAAAGGAGCCTAATAAGTTGGGTTTGCTACATAACTCACATTGCAAATTATTGGCCATCTGCCATCTATAGAGAAGGATAACACACATGGCACAATAGACTATACCAAGTGTCATCTTTCTTGAAGGAATGCTGAATTTAGCTACTGTCTCCCTTCTCAAGTAATTTCCGTCAACACTTCCAATTTGCAGCCAAGATCTATGCTTCATACCTTTTGAATGGGGAGATATTTGTTGAGTTGTAAATTATGTAGCCAAGATGTATGTTTCATACTTTTTGAGCCTTTGGATATCTGCAATCCCACCTTTTTGTTTATAATCTTTTAAGTTCATCTCTTTCTTCCACGATTCTTTATTTGATCGTCTTTTGATACCCTTTGAGCTTGTCGTCATATGGGATTCATGAATTCCTTCCCTTTTTGGTTTATGTATTCTGGTTAGGTGAAGTGTACTAACTCATAAGTAATGCATTTCCTTATTGATGTGATTTTTTTATTTTGCATGAATTGCAGCGATATGTTGCATTGAAAGTTCAGAAGAGTGCTAAGCACTACACTGAGGCGGCAATGGATGAGATATCAATATTAAAGCAGATTGCAGAGGGTGACCCAGATGACAAGAAGAATGTTGTGAAGCTCTTGGATCATTTCAAGCACTCGGGTCCTCATGGACAGCATGTTTGTATGGTGTTTGAGTACTTGGGTGATAACCTGCTTACTGTCATTAAGTATGCCGATTACCGTGGACTGCCACTTCACATGGTCAAGGAAATATGTCTTCATGTTTTAGTTGGTTTGGATTACCTTCATCACCAGCTTTCAATGATACACACTGATTTGAAGCCAGAGAACATTTTGCTCTCATCCATGATTGACCCATCTAACGACCCTACTAAATCGGGAGCTCCTCTAATTCTTCCGGGTAGCAAGGAGGAGAGGTCCTCGGTTGAGTCTGGAGCACCTGTAGAAGTTAAAAGTGTTAATGAGGGATTGACGAAAAACCAGAAGAAAAAGATTCGAAAAAAGGCGAAACGGGCAGCTCAATGCTCTGATGAAAGGGAAGATTCAAAGGCAATTGAAAGCACAGATGGCATTATGGATTGCTCCAGTGATGCAAAATTGAATACAATTGATGCGGAAAGTAGTCCCACAAGTTTGAGCGGCAAAGCTAATTTGCCGCATGCCGATGGGGTAAATAATGTTCGACAAGAAAGCCAAAGTCGTAGGAGGGGGAGTCGCTCGTTGAGGCAGAAACTATTGCAGTCTGTCGACCTCAAGTGCAAATTGGTTGATTTTGGGAGTGCCTGTTGGACTTATAAACAATTTACAAGTGAGATTCAGACGAGGCAGTATAGGGCTCCGGAGGTTCTTCTAGGGTCCAAGTACTCTACATCGGTTGATCTATGGTCCTTCGCATGCATTTGTTTTGAACTAGCAACTGGTGATGTTCTCTTTGATCCTCACAGTGGTGACAACTTTGATAGGGATGAGGTATGGAAGTTTCACTTTTCCCTTGAACATTTGATTAGTTCAATCCTTCTACTCTCTTAGCGTTTGACCTACATTTGAGGCATCCTTCTAAAGCTAAATGGTAAATTATGTTCATTGCGTGTTCATTCATTTTTTTCTTGTTATGTTTTTATGTTTATTATTGTTATTGTTATTAAGGTTAAATTTATTGTTAGTGTTGATATTAATCCAGTTTTTGTTTTCTTCCAACTATTGTTTCCTGGAACAGTTTTATCTCTTTTTCTTTCTTTCCGTATATAGATACTAGAAATTGCTGTACATATTCTCTTAATTATACTACTGGATGCATGATCTTGCATTTTTCACATCCTTTGCAGTGTAAGTTGTGAAATGTTATAACTATGAGTGCAAGTCTTTCAGCTTCGGGGATTTTTATTTTTGTCTAATTTTTATTTTTATTATTTTTTCTCCCTACCACTTATGGATATCTTACCAGGACCCTTCATAGAATCATAGGTTGTCAACCCCCCTTCATTTCTGGATATGCAAAGTCACAAAGACCGTCTATTCATTTGAAAACATTGTTTCAAATGTAAACAACGACATGGTCACATGGTTGATCTCTTGTTTGTTTATAAACAAGATTAGGAAGGGCCTTTAAGAAACTTGAAATGCGGGCACTTTCGTAGACACACTTTACAGAATTAGCAAATATCTCAAAAGAATATTAAGGATCATGATAGAATACAAGATTATAAAGAGTGAATCATTGGATTAAATAAGGGTGGAGGGCGTGTTCTTTAGTGTACGCGAACTAGGCCTAGGGTTCCACCAAAAGAAAGGGCTCCCCTTTCATGCTTAAGTTTCCTATATGTTTTAAGTCAAGATATATTGCTATTATAGAGGAAGGGCTCAGTCTTGATCAGAAATGCCTACAGCTAAACCAATGTAAAATTAGCCACTGAGACATACTCCCCACATATCAAGACATGAGCCCTTATCGATTATCGAAAACATGATGAAAGACATGGGCCCTTATTAAGATCAACCACATACTTATATGGGAAAATGATTATGCAGTCTTAATTTTGAAACAATAGGACCTTTGAGTCTAGGAAAGATGTAAGAAGACATTGCAGTCTTATTTGATCATTCTGTCCAAACCAGTTTGTTTATATTTAGAGCACACCAAAAACACCCTTCCACCCATAGTTATCTGACAAAGCCTGAGCACTGACCCGGTGAAGGGACTGAGTCAATGGGTCACTGGTTCAACCAGTGGGTCACTGGTCCATATATTAAGTAGAGATATAATTGAATTATTACTTGATATCATTAGTTTACTAGTAGTGGATTTGTCTTTAATCTAGTTCACTCCCAAGTGACCAAGGACCAAACCCATGCAGCTATGCTATTTTTAATTATTATTGTACTTTATCATCAAATAATATGTATAGTTATATTACTATCAGCACAAATTGGCAAGACATACTTTGGTGGCGTAGTGGTAGAGCTTTTAATAAATTTTCTAGTGACTCGAGGTTCGACTCTCTCTATCTCCAAATAAAATTTTATAATTTCAGACGACCCGGCAGTTTGGTCTAAACCGTCCGGGTTTAAGCGGTTTGCAAGAAAACCGGACGAATCAACTGGGTCCAAGCTGGGTTAATTGCTTGAACGATCCCAACCTGCTTTGGTGACCGGATCACCGGTTCAGTGGGTCAAACCGCAGGACCGGGTTGGGTCTGATAACACTGCTTCCACCCTTCCACAATTTCTCTCTCACACAGGCCTCACATAGGGGCATAGGGCGTTAGCTTAAATAAAAAAGAGAGAAATATAAAAGAATTGATAGTGGTGAAGCGAAAGGGAAGAACCTTTAAATGGCGGATCAAGTATATTACCTTTTAAAATTAGGAAGGAACACCAGAAAGGCAGATGATGAAACTTAATGACATATAATTGAAACTAGCACCAACAATTGGTTATTTAATGTCAATGATTGAATTGAATTAGTTATTTTTTTTTCTGCTTCTCATAATTGTGCAAGTATCACATGTTCTTTTCATGTGGATTTGGAGAGTACAAAGTTGGCATATGTAATGTGATGTGGCCATACATTGGTGATACGAGATCAATTGAGAACCAAAACAAATGGGTACTTATAACTATGCTAGAGTAGATATTCTCTGACATTTAAGGACCTACACACTAGTGTTTGGAGGTTGGCTTGAATCCACAAGTGTTTTGGCGGATACATTGAAGAAGAAGTTGCTGGACTCTTTACATTTCCTATATTTTCCTTTTGAAGAACGGCAGTTCGGGTATAAAAGAACACTGTAGAGACAGTTAATGACCTTTCTGGATGGGGAATTTTTATTTTGACTGTAAGACTGAGCAATTATTTTTCTTTCTTCAAGGACTTAATTTGTCCATTTGTTTTGAAAGTAAGACTGCAATGTCATTTTCCCTTCTCAAACCGTAATTGTTATTAAGATCCCTTTATACATTTTTATACATTCAATCTAACATTTTTTTTAATACTCAATGAATTTGCTCTGAACTTGATTATTCTTCACTTCCGTATTGATTCAATATATGCTAACAATAACCAATGTCTTTAGTACTTTCTTATTTTCTTATACTTCAAAACTGAAATGATTTCTTTTTGCTTTATTTTTGTAAGTCTGCCAATGTCTTGTATTTTATTTTGAGATTTTTCACTTGGTTGAATATGATATCAAAGGGATACTTATAATCATAATACAAAATCATAATAAGTGAAATCTGCCTTTTTGTTTTATTAATGGTTTGAAGGCCTGTTTCAACTTTGACTAGGTCCCCAAATTCTCTTGAATACTGCTTCCTGTTAAGGTGTGTTTGATACGATTTCCAGAAAAATAGGAGAAAGATGAGAGAGTTGTTAAATTCTGGAAGCTTGTTGTTACTGAAATACCCGCTAAGATACATTACATTTATTTTTGATATCCTATATCAGCACAAATTATGAATTTATGAGAGTCAACTTATTGATTGTAATGTAATGGGATTAATGGGAGAAATAGACTAGACAGGATATTTTGGAGGTTTTCCTGATGCAACGCAATGGAGAAGATGACACTGATTGGGATCCTTTTAAGCTGTACTGGAATTTCACCTAATCTCTCGATTTTCTGGAGAACTGTTTTCCACAAAATCAAGTGCACCCTAGAAATTTGGAGAGGAAGAAGACCTGCGAATTATAGTTTAGTACATATATAAAACCTATAGTATTAATCAAAAGGTAGATTATTGTAAACAAGAGGTTTTATGTTCACTCAACTCATCCATCTAAAGAAATAGCCTTTTGCAATAGAAATGGATAATGGAATGTGTACTTATACTCTCTATTTGTGTCTACATGTGTGATTTTTGTTTTATGTATTAAAACCACTACAGTAAACTGTTGATTATTGTGAACATGAGGTTCTGAGTTCAGTTAATTCATCTTTCAAAAGAAAACACCGGTTGCAATGGTAATTGGTTGATTGACTGTGTGCTTATACTCTGTCTTTGGGTGTTTGTTTGTGTGATATTAGTTTCTGTATGTATACATGTTCATACTGAACTTGTAACCGAATATGTGAAAGGTGTATGTCTGCATGGTTTCTTTTCTTTCATCTCGAGATAATAATTTTCATCTTTGTTTAACAGGACCACTTGGCATTGATGATGGAGCTTGTTGGGATGATGCCACGCAAGGTGATCTTACTATCGTTGTCATTTGTGAGTTTTTTTTTGACTCTTGTATCAACTGGAACTTCCAGTTGATAAGAAGTTTATCTTTTTCAGATTGCTTTAGGTGGTCGGTACTCACGAGACTTTTTCAATAGACATGGAGATTTGAGGCACATCCGCCGCTTGCGTTTCTGGCCCCTTCATAAGGTGCTTTCTGAGAAATATGGATTCAGCGAGCAAGATGCAGTTGATATGGCTGATTTTTTAGTCCCGATACTTTATTTTGTTCCTGAGAAGCGGCCAACAACTGCCCAGTTACTTCTCCATCCGTGGATCAGTGCAGGCCCTCGCATTCTTGAGCCTGCTGTGCCCGATAGGCAAATTGATGTCATTGACAGATGCAACTCTGAGAAAAAGAAGAAAGATGAGCATGAGAGGGATGCAATGGAGGTCGGTATGGGGAACATTGTTATTGACGGAGCTCTGAACAAATAAAATCTCCTTAAACCTTATAGGAACTTTGCAAAGGTTGTCATTTACAGTTTAGGTAGCTCTGCCACTTTCTCTCATCTACCTTGAGTTTCAGTCGGTGAATACAACTATTCTGGCAAGGCATGATCACTTTCTCATATAGATTTGATGTCCAAATTGCGACGTGATGAGTTTGACCTTGGGGGAACTGAAGTGACGGTTCGAGCCATTTATTTTCTGTAAACGCAGGATGGATTTGTACTCTAGAACATTGTCAAGCGGGATATTGTTCCTTGTCCTCCTTGTAATCTAGCACACATTTTGTGTTTGATGTAACAGTATCATTCTTGGCTTTCATTCTGGAAGAGTCGTACCATAAATTTGGCAACAATTGACTCAAAGATTTTGAATCTATTTTACCTTTTGTCAATTTGCTTTCGCATTCTTATAGGATTTCCTGGCTTACGAGTATCATTCATGGGCAGTCTATTGTGCCATTTTAGGTTTGGATGTTACACTTTCAGTAGTACTATTTTCGATGCTTCATCCGCCATTAACTTTTGACCTCCTTTCTTTCATCGTTTCAATGAAAAATGGGTCTGAAACCCCCATCCAAGATTTTGTAAGTCTTTAGCTCACAAAAAGGTTCGGAAAAGATAGAAATAAATGGATCATCGCTTGGGAATCATGGTGCAGCAGGAGCTGGATGCATGTTCAGAGATGAAAATGGTAAGTTCATAATGGCAATAGGCTATTCGGCAATTGCATGTTCAAAGATGAAAAGCCTTAAACCTTACAAATGTGATGGTGAAAAGGATTTGATAATGGAAATTCGAGAGAAAAGTGAAGGAAACTTTGTGCTGAAATGGAACTACAGATAAGCAAATTATGGGGCTGATGCATTGGCAAATTTGCGGCTCATCAGGCAGAATCGATGGACTGGGAAACATCCAGAGACCAAGCAAATCTAGTACAAGATGGCTGGAGGCAGTGGCTCCGTAAGCTTTCTTATGTTTGGAATGTAACTCCAAGGATGCTGGATTAATCATGATATCAGGAATGATTGTACTACGAGAATGATTTCCAGATAATACCATGTCTTTAGCAAAAAAACAAAAAAAAAGTCTTTTCTCTCAAACCCGACATTGCATGCTACCAGAATTCCCATTCCGAGACATTTCCTTATATTGCCTTTTCTAAATATCAACTTAGCAAGTTCCTGTACTTCACGCTCCAACTTTAACTGTGCAAATTTGGTTTCATAACAATATTACTGATTGATCCGAACTTTGTGAGCGAGTGATTTATCGGTAAAATAGAAGTAGTAATACTGCAAATAATAAAAGTTGCCACTGTTTTGGCCCTTCAAAAGCAATTCCATACCAGTGCAGATATAAAATACTGCAAAAGAAATGAAGAAACCAACCAGGGAATGCTAAACAGTTAGCTACCCTTTCTCCTCCTCCCCAAATGCACACACACAGCAAAAAACTCGTCATCTATCCAATTAGTGATGCAAAATTTGAATTGGTGAATGGTCAGCTAGGTACTGACCAACAACCTTTCACCAATGATCCTTTTGTTAGAACTGATTCATCTGTGCGCCTCCCACTGTATGTCCCTGGCCCAAGCCAATATATTTGTTGCTCAAAGTAATTTAGCTTTGGCAAAAGCTTAGAAATCCCATGTACTCATCTCTATGTATCATGTAAATGCTCTTCTCCACGCCAACGACACCTATAGATGCAGAACATATAAAAAAAAATTATACATACATAGTTAATGAAATACTTTCTAGGGGAAGAAGATAAGTTAGGCCCCTTGTTAAATATTTAGTTAATGTATGAAGGAGAATTTTAAGTTTGACATTGTCATCCATGTAAAGCTGAAACTATATTCGTTTGTAAAGTGCAATAATTTATTCTCTCGAGTTCATTTGTTTGCACAAAAACGATGAAACATATGAATTCAATGAATTAATCAGAGCAAGTGATATACCATTCGCTTTTCTAGACTGACAGAAAATAAACAAAGTTCGGAGATCGTACCCATTGTTAGAGCACTAGCAAATATGACAGCAGACAGAATGAAGACAATGATGGAAGCTCTTTTAAACAATGTAACCAATTTTCTTACGAAGAACTGCCCCCAGAATCCAGCAATGACCGAAACTGCTATGAGATACAAAGCTATATAGCAGAAAGTAGGGACATATTAGAACCATGATATATGTTTTGGGAAAATAAGAGAATACTACTAAGTGCATTTTTGTTCTAAGCATTGCAGGGTAGAATTAATGTGCCCAACATACCATATGGCACAGGAAATCTCCTCAAGAAGTAAAACTCCACCACTGATAAAGATGAAGAGAACATCATCACAAATGTCGCTGTTGCACTCGCAACCTACAGTAGGCAACAATATGCAGTTGGTGCGAAGGTTGTCAAATAATCTCAAGGACTAATGATTAGAGTCATTAAACTTTATAAATTATCTCGCTAGAATATGTTTGGGTTTTAGAAACGTTCACAAACCTAGAGAAGTCATGCCAGTTGGCTAGTTTTATCTGCAAGTTACTTTGATTCAAGGGTAGTAATACATGCAGGATAAAGACAGACACCAGACCACTTTTCTTTTCTTCTTTCAATTTTAATTTTTGAAATTTTTTGATCCTTGTAAGGAAAAACCTTGGCAACAATAAACTAGAAAAACTTTCAGTCAAAGTGATAGGATGATTAGAAGCAACTAAGTTTTAGTTCAAGAGAATACACCTGGGGAATTCTGCATTAAGTATTAGAGTTGCATTACATCCAAGTGCGCAGAATGTCTACATGTGCACTATAAGCAAAGATGCAAGGCAGAAACAATTCCTATAACAGCATTATCCCATATGCCTAAGCTGCTAGGCAGGTTCAGCAAATCCTCTTCCTACATATATTCAATATGTCAAATACCAAAGTTTCTGAAGAAAATACCTGAGGAATAACTCCAAGCTCGAGAAGGAGTGGTCCCAGAATGAAACCACCTCCTGAACCCAGCAGACCACCAACTGTACCTCCCAAGATGCCACAGAATGCGCAGAAAATGATATAGCACGGACTCCACTCTATCTTTGCTTCACATACCGATTCATTATTTCCATTCAATCTCCTCTTCTTGTTTTCTTTGCACAGTTTCACTGCTTCGTATCCAAACACCAATAATGACACTGGTACCTATTATAAAAAGCAACTATCCAAAGCTCAATCAACCAACAAACCAAAAAAAAAGATCAATCTTGAAAGTTGGTCAACCAGATTAGTTGTACCTGTAAGATGTTGAGGATCCAGTACCATACACCACATACTGCAGTATGATTCTGTAAAACAAAACCATATAGTGACCAAACGTTATCTTTGTGCTACTTCAGTAAAAATGCAAGAGATATATAGAGCATAAAAGAGTATTAGAGCCACTGCACTTGCCTTAACGATCTGAAGGAGTAGAAATGCAAACCATACAGCCAATAGCAAAAGAATCCTTTTCCATCTCAGGTTAAAGCGGAATATTTGCTGAAAATAAAGAGAAATGTTGAGCCTTACAAATGAAAACCAGACAGCCAATAGCAATAGTATCCTTTTTAATCTCAGGTTAAAGTGCAACATTTGCTAAAAATAAAGAGAAATGTCGAGTCTTCTTGTTTTTTTTTAGGCTTAGGATAGGGCGGATTAGCAGGATGAATCAAGAACACTTGAGAGGCAATATTTCTATAATAACATACAAAAGGTGATAGCAGAACTCTATCAATAAAATACTATCACCAACTTGCTAGCTGCAGTCTGCAGAGTTCGTTTATGTTTATGGTCATCTAGCAATGAGGCTCTGTAGCAGGATGCAAGAATTCCTTAGATCATTAGATTTAACATAATTTTCTCAGGTTTGTCAGATGGCCTTTGGCTTTATACTAAGCAGGAACATGTATGCACTTATCGCAACTCAAACTTGAGGTCACCCTCACTCAAAATACTTTTTAAAGACTTCAAAAATCTTTATGATTTTTTTTATAAGAAGAATACTGTTAAGAGTTCTAAGGGACATCTCCAGAGTGGCTCCCAAGGGAGATGTCCCTTAGAACTCTATCAAATACGTTACCGACCATACTATAATTTTCTCTGAAATAGATAAGATTTATACGTAAATTCAGGTAAGTGTAGGATCAAAACCCCAACCATATCCCACTCATTTTCAAATTGGACTCTTTGTGAGGTACCATAGCATCTTAATAGAATTTCAAATATGGAATGGGATCTAACCTACTCAATGGCTTGAGGAAGGAAAGTGGCATCTTATATCTTCAAGAGGTGATCATTACTCAGTTGCGCATTAAGGTAGCATCCATCAGACTGCACCAAATCCAACCTTTTAGCAAATCCACTTGAGCTAAAATTGGATTTTTGATAGCAGTGATGGCGACTGCCAAATCGCCTATGAGTCAGCAGGCTTGAGGGAATCAGTTCATTTTAAAATTAGGGATCCATGTATATTAAGCAATCATAATGAGAGATGCAAACGTATTGTGAATATAATATTATTTCACACAAAAACAATGAGGAAAGAAGGTTGGTCACATTATCAAGCAACCCACCAATCCTGACTTCTCTTCTTGTGGTTCCAATAGCTGATACTCAGCATCAATGCAAACTGCAAAACAAATCATATAGCAACCACCTTAATGACTTCTTATTAGAACAACACAACAAATTTCGCATATTTAGATTTCTAATCAGTTCTCAACTGGTTTTTACCTTCACCAAGTGATTTGTTCAAGGCTTCTTGTTGCTTCTCTACTTCTTTCTGTTTCAAATAAAGAACAAGAGAAATATAATAAATTAGTGAAGCAACTTTCTTTTAATAACTATATCCTTAACATTATTAAATCATTCTAGCAATCTATATTACATGAACATACATTGACAACTGTCTCCTCTTTCCACATCTCGATTCCTTTGAAGAATGACCTCGATGATGTCCCTGAAGTATTTTTCAAATCAAAATATCCATCATCACTTTCATCACTACTAAAAACAATTGAATCCAACGACTAGAACAAATCAGAGTGTGATTCATCAACAAACACTCATTAAAAAAATGTAAAGAACAGCGTCATTAATACTGACCTATGAAGAGAATAATTATGAGAATGGTAATGAGCCAGAAAGGAAACACGACACTTAAAGAAACTCCAATGGTGATCCCAAGCATAAGCATTGGTTGGAAGAGCAAAGCAAGATCATAGTCTATTATGGGCACCTCTTTCGTAGGATGAGGTACTCTCAAATTGTACCAAACTGATGATGCTGATGCCCCCATGATCATACCTGCAAAAATTCCAAACCCCCACATTTCTAAGTAATAAATCATTTTCTATTATAATGTACATTGATCATAATCTAAGAACATAAAATTTTAATAATAATAATAATAAAAAAAAAGATAGATGGTTTACATTTAGAAAGAGCAGCAGCAGATTTAGTATCAAATCCAACAATAAGATTAAGCATGGGAACAAATATTCCACCACCACCAACACCACCAACAGTTCCAAAAGCAGAACCAAAAAAACCAATCACTGTTGCCAATACACTTCTCCAACTGAACTCTAACGTCTACAAAAGAAAACAACAAACATATATTTCAACTTCAGACTAAAACAAAAGAAAACAGAGAGATTTAAAGACATACAGGCCAAACTCTTGCACTTCTTGACAAGCCATTGATATGATCACCACCATATGCATTTGGAACATAGTTTAAAGTTGAGTTTATAGAAGAAAGACTCTCTGTTGGACCTTTTTGCATTGTACTCCTCGTAAACAACGTAAACAGAATTGCTAAAGAGAAACTTGATACCAAATAAACTACAAAAGCTTTTGCTCCCATTGTTATTTCTTGCTCTTCAAATGAACAATAGAGTTTTTTTCTTTCTCCTATAACAAGAAGAAAATGGTTTGCTCAAAGAGAAAGAAGATGGGAAAATGTATGACTGGTGAGAATGAGGAAGACGAAACAGAGAATGGGAAGTTTTTACTTATTTAGCATGTAGTTAGACAGACACGTGTTATTATAAGCAACAGTAGTCTATATATATATATATGGGCCTACCAAAAATTCCTAGCTATTGCCTCGTTTTGCTGTTTGAATTGCACATTACTAAATTTGCTAACTGAAAATATTGAAAGATACCACTAATGCTATTCTATGTAAGGAAGGTTTAGCTGTCATTTTAGATGGTAAGGGTATAAATGCACCAAGATATATATATTCAATATTCAATATTCTGATTTCAAACTAGAGATATTTTTCTGTTTACTGTTGAAATTTGCATTGCTCAGTTTTCGATTTCAATGCTTGTGTATTGAGGGCTGCTGGCTGAAAGGTCTTTTGATTGGAAAAGAATTAAGGAAAGTCAATTAATTTGGTATTGCCTACTAAATTGAGAAGAATACACCAATATATCCTTATTTCCTACTATAACTAAGCACTTGTACCAAAAATAAAAATAACAAAAAAATTCTGCATCCAAGGTTAGCATTTGGGCATACAAAATGAATCCAGTCTTAACCATAAGTTTGAGTGTATATTGTCACAGGAAGATTCAGAAATTCAGATGTGGGATAAGAGCATAGGTGGTGGTAGCATACAAATTTGAAGAATCTTACCGTGAGAATCTGATAGCAAAATTTCAACCAACTCTAGGTGGTCGCAAATTGGAAAAAAATTCATTGGGGAATCCAGTCTCCCAAATTCAAAAAAAAACTCACCGATTACTAACGCCGACAAATTGGCCTCAGTCCGGGTCAAAGTAAAAAACTTGGGGCGACATTTGCAATGACGGCGACATTACTAAAAATCCAAATATAAAAATTTAATCGCGACCACCTAGAGTTGGAACAGGAAGATTTCTTCAAATTTGAAGAATGCGACCACGAATGCGTCCACCTAGAGATGCTCTAATAATTAGAACAGGAAATCAGCAGTAATAGATAAAAGTGTTATGATTACCGAACGCCGCAGCCAATTTTACCCTGGAAAAGTATAAAATTTAATCCCACATCTCGTCTAGTTTACTAAACTAGAATGCCACATGCAAGTGTTCACGCAGATCTAAAAGCACACAATATTTGAAGTGTAAAAGTAAAATCACTGTTACAAAAGATCTACTCATTCAGTGTAATCAGCAACAATAATGCGACTGGTACACTTTCCTTGTCCTCTTCTCTGGCAATCATGTCTTCTTTTATGGCAATTGCACTGGCTAATCCTTCTACGATATTCTCTAGAGCAATAGCTTTTCTCTTTGCCAGTAGCGATCTGGGACTCCACGTACAGTTTCCTTCTTTTTCATCTCTTCCCATTCAGGCATTTTGAACACACGAGTTGTACGGAAAAGCATCTAATTATTTCAGCCTCTTCGGCCTTTTGGTTTCTCGCAGTGTCGCCATTTTAAGTGGATCCAAATGCACTTTGTTTGATCTGCAACAACAGAGGAAATATGAGACCAAAAAGACAATATATACAGCCTAACTGGCTAACGTCAATGCAAGAGTCACATTACACGTCAGCACGGTGTGTTAAGAAAATAAAAAACTAAAATTCACTCCAGCAAAAATGCTGTAGATCATGCATCGACCAGCCTCAAGTGTCTGCTTATAGATAATCGTTTTGGATTCCCTGCACCTATGGTCACTTCATTCCGCCCGTGGACCATGGTAACTTATTTTGGGATGCTTGCACCTAGTGCGAACTATGTATGTTTGGGCAAATACACACAGTGAGAATACTGTAGTATAGCATATATGAATCATCTTTGTTTTGGTTGCTTATAAAAATTGGTATTAGTTTTTTATATATATCAAGACATTGTAGTATTGTAGTATTGTACATTGTAGTACATTGTAGTATTGTACTGGATCCATGAAAACGCATCCAGATGACAAGTAGCAAGACATCTGTACCAAGAAGAACATTGGTGATTCTAGTTTTTCTTGTAACTTGATCTATGTAACCATAGTATAAAACTAGTTTTCAAACCCGTCCTACGAACGGGTGCCGTTATATATTATATATTATTTTGGAAAATATTTGCAACTATGCAAAGTTATGAGATATAAATATTATATTGATCTTGTAACGTGAAAACCCCACTCACCATAAAAATAAAGAATCCCTTCAACTTTTTTTTTTTTTGTTTTTTAATAATAGGCGTTTGATCGAAGTTTTTTGAGAATGCCAAATTAGACAAAGATCATATTGCACCTAGTTGAATAGCTAGGCATTCCCAATCATCTGAATATAATTTTTAAATAGTAATCAACCGAATCAACGTTAAAAGTTCCACTTATGTGGTTGGGAGCATTAAATTACCCCTTGTAACCTATTAAGGTCCAAAATATGTATATTCTTTATTCGTTGTTAAGAATATCAATTCCCCTGAGACTGTGTGGGAATTACTACAAAATTATGGTCGTTGCAATGGAAACAATCTTTTCTAACATCATACTAACCCATGAAGTACTTTTGTTTATGTTTAGGACCCTCAACCTCAGATTCAATTATTTAAAGTTTTAAACTCTTCCATCTCATAATGGTATTCTTAACACCTGCCTGAGAGCATCTTTAATGGTAAGATTTGAAAAACACCAAATTTTTTTACCAAACAATTAAACACCAAACAACTTCAACCCAGACATCAAAAATTCGACACCAAATTACGCTGTTTTGGATAAACCATGCCAAAATAGCTAAAAATGCAAATTTAATTAACTTATTGTTATGGTGTATATATCAAGCATTTAGTCTCACATGGGCTTACTGATATTCTTCTTTATTAAGCATGCATGTTAGCTGAAATTCATTTCTAATTCTTAAGCAGACATATAGGCGTATAGTTGGTTTCATGATTCCAAATGTATGTCCTTTTGGCCATGGGTTAATCACGGATTAGCATGCATTGAACTATAATTGTTTAAAATATAGTATTCATAATCGGTCTAAACTTTTACAACATATATTGTACTACAGAAAGTCATACACATAATTATCATTCAATTTATGATAGAGTAGTATATTTGGTTATGACAATAAGTTTATCTCTCTAGTTATGCTTGATTAATTTAAATGCATATGTATAGAATGAAGAGTAAGTTGATTTTATGTATTTTTTTTTTATTGTTTTATAGGTATTCTTGGAATATTTTTCTCAATGGAAGAGTAAGTTGATTTTTTTATTGTTTTATCTGTTTATTTTTATCAAAGTTTATACTGAAGTAAATTTTTATTTTTTAGTAATGTATTTGTCTCATTTTTTTTGTTTTGTAGGGATTGTGCTTGTAAATTTATGATGTTTTTTTAATTGTCCAAAAGATATCCTGGGGTGGCAAATAAGTATGCTTTTGATATGAGAGAAAGGATTTATGTGTTTGATTATTTTGAATATCTGATTAAAACGTGGTGACAGTAATCGATATATAAATAGTGAAACTCAAAAGTTGGTTCTAAGTATGAGAAGCCAATTGAATGAGTATGTATTTTTTTTTTTAAATCTAATTTTATAATTTGAATAATTTTAGTTATAACATTACTATTTTTTTTTTTTTCTTAAAGTGATTGTGTTAGCTTTCCTGCTATAATGTTGTTTTCCAAAAAGTTCGGTGGAGAACATACAAAATTATTATGATAAGAATTTTGATTGAATGGTTTTCTCTAGTGTGTGAATTTTTGGTTGAAGTTATTAGGAAGGAAGAACTTCATCATTTTAAAACAAAAACATTGAAGAACTTTATGATGAAGGAAGTTGTAGTGGTCGGAATGTGAAGACTAAAAAAAAAAAGATGAAGAAGAAGTTGTTGATAGGTAATTTTGTTTTATCACATATATTTTTGCTTTGTTTACAGTTTAATTAATATATGATCATGTTTTTATTTTTTTATGTTGCTCTTTCACTTCATTCTGACATGAACTCTATGTGCCAAAGCAACCCATCGTCATCGTCATGTTGCCTCATGCATGTACTGAAGTATGCTATAGTGACACCACCCCATGTGCCCATGAAGCCTCCCGTGGCAAAGCCACAATTTTTGATTGGTAAGCCTGTTTTAAATGAGATCAATAACTCTTTGATCTTTGGCGGGCTCGAGTGGGACCTCTGGTATCATCACCCAAAGGTTTTACCGACTTTGCTAGTCCAAAACATCCTTTATTGAAGTTGTGTCCACTAACTCTAGTATTTTTACATCACTTCAAATAGTGAAGCCGTCGAACGTGGGCAAGCTTCAGGTGTATCCTCCGTGTACCCAATGTTCGACAATACTCATCCAATTGCATCGACATTCATTTATGAAATTTTCATCCTTGCTTCTTAGTTAAGCTAACCTTATCAACGTACAACATATGTTGTGTATGTTTAGGCTTATTCGAACCAATATAGATAGTTCTAAAAGAAATGGCTAGTCTACCTATTCATAATTTCTAGAGATGCCCAAGACCAAGTTACATACTTCATATGTTGTGTTGTCTTCGGAATAATCTAAAATCTTGGACCGGACTATGTTAGTTTAAGGGATCCCTAGAGTAATCATAGTGCAACAACTGCCTCAATATCTAAGACACCTCCAATAGTGAAGTCGTTGAGCGTGGGCAAAAGTTCCTATTTTAGGCCACCACCTACACCAACTGTGGCGACTAAGTCTCCTTTATTGGTAAAGCTACCTTAGAAGTATCTTAGTTTATTAGGTCTTAGCTTTCCTAGATATGGTAGGTAATAACTAAAAAGTTGTTGCATTAATTATTTTTCTGGCTTCAACTTTAAAGGGTTTTTAGGTTTCTAATTAGTGTACACATTAATGTCTTATGTTTAATAGGGTAGTATTCCCTTATTGATATCCAATCATAGTGCAACACTGCCACTTTTCCACTCTACCGGAGGTTATGGTCAATAGTCAGTATAGAGTAGTAGAAGACCTTAACTCTCCTTCATGCCCTTGTGTAGAAGGAAATAATGATTTAAATAACAGCTGTTGCAAGATCTTATTTTATCTGTTAATTTAAAGACTTTGTAACACTATTTTGTTGATCAAGTTTCTAGTCCATAAATTATTTAGGCGTAAATTGAGAGAGTAGTACATTGATCACCGAAACCTATCTCAAACATTTTCTCCAACCAACTCAAAGGTAAGTTATTTCCATTTACTTCTTATTCTTTCATTTAATTGTTCATATACTCTTGATTATGCTAAATTTAGAGATTACATGTCGTAAAGGTGATAGCTCTGATTACTGCTTTTGTAAACTGATGATTTGGTTGACTTGAAAATAGAGTATTTGAGGTTTAATCTTATTTTGTTTCAAGTTCAATCATATGCATTTGAGGTTTCAAAACTTTTAAGCATTTTTTATAGCTCTAATTAAAAGTTATTTGCTGATTTGATGCTTGAGGGACATTGTTTCGTGTCATAGAAAGCACTAAATATGTTAGTAGTGTTATAGAAAATCAAGTTAGGAGATTTTATATCAGCTCACATCTAATCGATGATATGAGCCTTAGGAAGTTGAGCTACTGACTTCTGAGGATGATGGACTTACTACTAATGATGGTTTGCCCTCAACCATCAAGACCGAAAAGTGTAGTAGCTTATCAAGCAAAGACGCGATGCCCGATGCATTATAAGGACGGTGGTTTACCAATTTGTCGCGTGTGTCGGTGTTGAGCGACGGTAAAGGAGAGGCTGCATTAGGATATATGGATATATTCCCTCCACTGCGGGAACTACCAAAACCGATGTAGATAGGAGATATAATTCACCCACGGTAGAGATGGCCACACATTTTACCCATTCTCATCGGGGGATTACTTTATTCGTGCTCTTGAACTCTCTTCGCATGTTAAAGGCAAATCATCAGATGGTCTAAGCAATGCGTGTATAAAGGCAGAATGGAGGAATTCACATGCCTAAAAGGCGCAACGGACAATCCGTCCGCGCTTGCTTATTTGTTAAATGTGTCGCGAGGAGAACTTTCGGTGCATCCACAAATGTTTAGGTGGTGGTGGGGAAAACACCACCAGGCCCAAAACCGCCAAGTCCAAAATCGCCTGGTCCAAAACCACCAAGTCCAAAACCTCAAAGTAAAAGCGACATTTTGCGAGTCTAGCGATAAATCGGTGATGAGAATGTTATGCTATACTCTTCATGGTTGAGTGCCTACTCCGTTTGCTAATTGTAAAGGGACACAATTCATGCAAGGACTTCTTTGCATAAAGTGGGGTAATTGAGTTTGTTAAACTTGAAGGGGAGGTATTTAGGTTCATTTGAATTCTCAATACTATCTCAATGCCTTCAACAATATCATCGTCAAAAGGGGGATGTGCTTTGCATAAGTGGGAGGATTTGGATCGGATAGTATATTGACCGACTCCATGTTGCATTGTTCACTAAGTATAACCGAAGTTCTTTGTCTCGGCTCGGTTATAGATCCCTGGAAGGACACGCTCAACGTGATCATCTAGAAATTCAAATTGCCGGATACGAGAGTGCAAAGGTAAGATAGTCTATGATTTCGGGATATCAACATATTTCCTCAAATGTGATCTTCTTCATTAGTATAAACAACATTAAAATTGCTTCTTCCATATTATTTGTAGGGGTAGTTGGTCCTCATACCTACAACCGAGATGGAAAACTTACTTCCACCCCCACCATGAATCAAAATTCCAACCAAATCTTTACGGATGGTGGCCAACTTCTCGGGAATCCAGATTCCGGGGCTTGCTTAAAGCTCACCGATAGGCAGCAATAACTTCATCAAGAAATCCAGCTTGCTTCCACGGACTTGGGAGCAACTCTAGAGATTTGTGAAGTATCTCCTCCAACTTGCGATCCTCAACAAAACTCTCTCCGCGCACCATTAGGCGGTCGCGGCTTCAAGTGTCAATTATAACTCTGCATTCCTTTGCGGCATCACGGTAGTGTCAAAGTCTATCAATGCAACATAAGCGGTCTAAAATAAAGAACTAACAAATTCATAAAGTCGTGGATTTGTAGATAGGCGAGTTAATACATTATGGTACTATACTTCATGCGATTTTTTCACCCTTTCTCGCCATTGATCTTATATACCGAAGATGAATTAAGGTTATTTAGGGACAATTTTGATGTCAAATTCATTATTTTGGGAAGCTTTACAATCCAAATATTTCAGCTCCTTCCGAGGAGAAGATGTGGTGTTCGGTTGGCAAGTTTTAGAGCGGATTATCGATGTGTTTCTTAGACACATTAATATATATAGTTTTTGTCCCCGAAAGTGCTTCCAACAACAACTGTATGCCTTATATTTGATACTTCCATAGTCATTTGGCGTGTATGTATTGTGAACTAACATGAGTTTTGTTTGTTGGTGCAAGCTAAAACCTAGTAGCAATTTAGCGCAGAGAGATAACATCCTATGCCACCGCTCATCAATGCTTGACCCGGCGAATACAATCCCAAATCACCCGGCACTCCGATCCACTTAGTTTCCCCAACTATGAAGATTACTACTCGACCCACATTGCACGGACCAAGAGTTTGTCGTCCCGGCCAACACCATTACCTTACTTGTGAGTCCAAGACCATGTAGATTTCTCATAACTGGTCCACCACCGGATCGACGTGGTAACACCACCTGAGCTCTATGTTTGATCGTATGATGTTTTGGCAAGTGGGTGAGAACACGCTAGGGTATTGTGGTGCGTGGAGGAGATGAGTTACCATAAAATAAAATTGCAAGATAGCCCTAAAACATTCATGAGGCTGGGGTATGCTATTATATATCTCAAAGATTTAATTGAGCCGAAAAGGGTATGCTATTATATATCTCAAAGATTTATGAATCAATCAATCAAGCAAGTGCTTTCGAGTTCTTGGGCAAACCAAGTTTGCCTTTACATCCCAGCGGTTAAGTCCTTTAGTATTTGAAATAGTCCTTTAGTCGGGGTTTTAGGCGGGGTTTAGCTATCCTTCCATTCTAAGTAGGAGACATCTATCGTAGTTTTTTTCTCCGCTATTTTAGTAATCCCCTACTTACGGACAACCCCAATGAGCCCGAAAAGGGTATGCTATTATATATCTCAAAGATTTATGAATCAATCAATCAAGCAAGTGCTTTCGAGTTCTTGGGCAAACCAAGTTTGCCTTTACATCCAAAGAGTTAAGTCCTTTAGTATTTGAAGCAGTTAGAGAGGGGATTTGGACAAAGAAAACAGAAATTTGTTTTCATTTCTTTGTGCCAAAATGTCGAGCCTAATATCGCGTATTATTGATGCGAGAATAATATGCTTGGCTTAATTATTGATGCAAAATGCTAAAACAGAAAAAATTACATATTCATGCTTTGAATTAATTTTGGTGAAAAAATATAAACACATCATTTATACAACGACCATTCTCGGGATGAATGAAATTAAACTAACCATTTATTCTTAACAAATCAAACTTAACAAACAAAAGTCTATAAGAAAGCGATCCACGAAACTCAACCATGCATCTAAGCTTTATTGAATATCCAAAATTCAATCGGTAAATAAGTTTGTTTGATATACATGAGCAAACCAAAATTTCTCAAAGTAACTAATACATCCACCAACGCTTGAAATAACAAAGAGAAAGTAAGCCTCACTAACTTTGTTAATTCGAGCACTAAGCCCTACACCCAAAAGGAGAGTGAAGAAGGCGTCAAGAGCTGCGCAAACAACCTAGCGCCTATAGTAGCCGAAGCAAGATGGAAAAACTCAGTAGCAGATTGCAAAGTGTATTGGTGTCGACATCTCATCGGTCCTATCTCAATGGCCTTGAGTTCTTGAAATATTACCGATTTCATCCCCCGAACTGAATAAGCTTCGTTTCACTGTTCCCGCCCATCACATAACACTCCTCCATGTCACGTGCCTCGATCATTTAAGCCCATCGGCATTCAATTTATTCCTTTGTTGGTCGGGGGTTCCACCGGGTTCCATTTACTTACTTTTGTCGGAGATTTAGGTTAGGAAGGTGGTTTATCGGTTTGCTTATTAGAGTCGAGAGTGTAGAGTCGTTTTCTTCCTTCCGAGCGTCAGAAAGACCGATAAAGTGGAATCAACTAAACTTAAGTGCAACTGGTCCTTTCTAGATCCCTTACTTCCGATGACCATTAACCTTGAAAGAAATTTCCATACATCATAAAGCGTAACTGCAAGAGCATTGTTATTAAATTTAACTAAAAAAAACAAAGAATTTAAATCAATAATAGTAACACAAATCACTTCCGCAAGACAACTCCTAATAATAATAGTAATTTAAGCGAGAAACAATTAAATTTGAAGCTATGGCAATTCACATGAGAAGAAAAAATGTAGTAAAATAAGGTAAAGTGAAGAACGCTTACCTAGTGGAGTGAGAATCCAATTAACAATCAATCACTTTTATTTCTTCATTCTCAGTTTGCATCTTTTGTATTACGAAATCGTCCTATTTCAGTCTGGGAAATATAGCTAATTAATGGGTATGTTCTTTTAGCTAATAAGTTTTGAGTAAGTAGTCAAACTCAAAAACTTGATCTTTGATTTAGTGATAGATTTGAGTTAGTCGTTAAATTCCAATTCGTTTGTGTGTTTCTCCGTTTCCAAAATAATCTTGTAAGCATATTCATGCATATTATTAGATTTAAAATCGTTAAATTCCAAAATGGGGTAAAGGTCCAATAAAAAAAACCCAATCCAATAAATTAAGTGGAAAGAATTCGGATATCAGAATTCCAATAAATTTGAGTCAAAACGACCTGAAAGGATATCTTTTCCATCCTCAGAAGGTCAAGTTGCACGTCTTACTTGTCTGATATTACAGATAAGCGAACAATGAATGCCAATTTCTAGACTATAATCTCGAGATAGAGAACAAAGCGAGACAAAACCAAACTACAATTCAAGTGAGAACGGAGAAATAACATTAAATTCCACTTCTACATCAAGTAGCTTTGCAGATAATAAGTTGGCAAACAGAGTTGGGAGAACTAAAGATAAGTTGAAATGCACTAACCAAGAACTGTACTTATGGAGAAGCGGGCCGATCTAGTCTTCGGCGACCTTCTCAATATCAATTTCTTTTGCTCCATGCAACCTCGAGTAGCCGACAATCAAAAGAATTAAAAGGCTTAAAGTTTAGGGGTTTAGAACTTGGATTGAGAGGAGGAATATAAAAATACTACTTGGATTTGAGATGAGGAGAAGATGTACCAATTAATTTTGAGATTTGTTTGGGCATGATATTTTTGGGGTTTTCGGAGTGGCTGGGGTTTTCGTAATTAGTTTTGCCCACGTGGACACTCTCAAAACTCTCCCTGCATACTGCATGGGTAACAGAAATCCCAAGTCTAACATATCAACATAAAAGAAACTCACCTTTACCAGAATTACTTAATCTAATAAGGTGAGTTTCATGCCTCAAGGAACCGACCTATTCAAGAAAAACACATCAAAAATCTTTATAATCAGTTTCATCGAAAAGAAAAAAAAAAAAACAAAGTAATCACAAACTTAACGAAAATCCCAACTATAGCAGCTGTCCCTTGAGGCATGTTCAATTTATGGAAGCTAAAGGGCAGAATGATCCACCAAGTCTAGTAGGCTAGCACGGATTTCAAACTCATGATCATGGTAGGAATCTTCAAAAGAAATTTAAGTAAAAAAACAAAGTAATCACAAACTTAACGAAAATCCCAACAATAGCGGTTCCCCTTGAGGCATGTTCAATTTATGGAAGCTAAAGGGCGAATGATCCACCAAGTCTAGTAGGCTAGCCTGGATTTCAAACTCATGATCATGGTGGGAATCTTCAAAAAGAAATTTCGTTAAGAAGTTTCTAACTAATGAGCCCAAAACACGTAGAAGGTAAAACAATATACTTATTCACGAAGCACACCATCTTGAGCGACCTTCTCAATATCAATTTATTTTGCTCCATGCAATCTCAGTAGCCAGTTCTTCCTTTGCCTTTGGCGTAAACTTCATGGGCTAATAAAGCCCGATGACTTGATTTGTTCGTCTCACGAAATGCATCATGTAGTTGATTTGGCGCCTCCACCATCTTCTCTTTCCCTTCTTTCTCTCCTTTCCCCCCTTTCTCCATCTGAATTAGTGCTATTTCGACAACACATTGTTAAGATCGGCTTCAAGAGATGCAACCATTCTTGATGCTATAGTTCCTTCTCGGTGTTTCAGGGTGGATATTGCGGATTTTCTCTTTCAAGTTATGAGTTGAGTGAACTCGTACCAAGCAGCCGGATAAAAAAGCCCTCGTAAGTTTCTAACTCTAGAAAGTGCAACATAAACCATACCATAACCGAAGGCTTTTGAAAAGATCGATCGAAGGTAATCAAGAGTCATTCCTTGGCGCCAACCCTAATAGCCCATGCGAGTATAAGAGGAATACGCTTTCGAAGTTGCAAACACTTTTTCTCCCTCCATAACATGCCATTCTTCAGGCCCAATCATACGCACCAACCCCGAGTCAAATCGAACCTTGGGCATGCGGACATTTAGCAAATGCTCTCGAGACTTGTTTCGGTTTGCTCAACGAAATCCAATAATGGTACCGGTCGCACCTTAATTTTGGTCGAGATGCTGGAGAATTGGATAATCAACAAACAACCAAAGTTCAAGGTTATAGAGTTTGGGGTTTTCGCAGTGGAGGACGTGAAACTGAATCGTGGGTTTTTCCAGATATCTATCGCCCAATTTTTTTAGAGTTTGGGCAGCCAAATTTCAAGGTTATAGAGTTTGGGGTTTTCGGAGTGGATGGCGTGAAATTGAATCGTGGGTTTTAGCTCTCCCTATTTTATCGTAATTAGCATATCTTTCAAAACCTTGACCACTTGAGTGGAAGAACTACATTTAAGTGCTGACTCCCAAACATTAAGAAATACAATAGCTCTCAAACAATATATCACCTGAATGTTATCAATGTTATCACGGTTCCACAGCGGCAAAAATAAGTGGTTTGCAAAACGGAGCACCAAATGTCAGGTGGAAGCAAAACAAAAGGTAAATACAGAGCAAACATGTCTTAGAATAAAACACAACTACAATAACAGCAGTAGCAAAAACAACAACTCCTTTCCTAAATAATGATCGATACGGTATAGTCGTGGGGTTTTTATTTTTATTTTTATTTTTGGGAAGTTTTTTATTTTGGGAACAGTCGTGAGTTTATCAATCGCCCGTTTTTTTTATCCATTTTTTTTTCGTAATCCCTCTCCTCCTGATTTCTAGTGAGTAAAATAGGGGTTGTTGAAAGTAAGAAGTTTAGGCCTCAAGGACTTCTGACCAAGTACAATCTGTAAAGAAAATTCATAAGCCAACTCTATGTTTATTGATCAGTTATGTTTCAACACCACAGCCTCAAACAAACCATCATCTTTGAATTGTGAATTCCCAGCGAGGGGCTAAACTCTTAGTCTTCATCTTGAAGAGACGTGAACAGAAACCATAATATGGACATAAATCAAGTAATGATATTGTATATATTCAGGGATGTGAAGGCGTGGAGAAACAAATTGAATAAACTTCCTTAGAAAAAATAAAAATAAAATAAGCATAATTAAGTGGAGGAGAAAAATAAGTGGATAACAATCGTACTAACCTGCATCCTTCTCCACCCCAGGTAGAGAGACTCGGAACTTGTGTGATTAGCTCTTCACATCGACGCTCACTTGCCTGATAACAATGTAAGACAATGTTAAATAGAATTATCGGAAAATGTCATTTCCCATTGTACTACAACACAATAAAAAACTGTATTATCCTAAGAACCAAACACACAAAATGTCAAGACACGTTCAACACCTCTGTCTTGGGCATATAACCTTGCTTCTTGCCTGGTTACTTGGTCAGGTTACGACTTTAGAACTAAGATCTGTCCGTATTCCAAATCAGTTCGAATATCAATTCCCTGTTTTTCTGCATTTGATTTCTTTGACCTTTGATATTCTGTACGTGTCTTCTCATTGATTCTCCCTAAAATCATATGAATTTTTTGGATTTTTCCCGATGAAACCAAACCCAACTCTCTCTCTCTTCCCCAACTCTCCCTCTCTTCCCCAACTCTCCCTCTCTCTTTCTTCTCCACCCTCCGCTCATGCCCTCCTTTGCATCATGATTATTCTAGTCTAATCCCTTACTGTTTGTCAATATCTAAAAGAAATGGGACTATGACAGTTTCACACTTTCACTGATTAAAAGAAAACAATATAAAAGAATTACGTGGAGAATGTCTCCATAAAGAGATTCCCAAAAAAAAAAATCAAGGCCCTCTCTATAAAGAAAACGGATATTAGATGATGCATAAGATAGAGGCAAACTTATTTCATACCTCCAGGATGAAATTTCATGTAAGGTGTTATGTTGTACACACGACCTTTCAAAACAGTTCAGATAGAATCTTCTGTTTTGTGTTGTTTAACTTCATCGATGGAAATAAGCCTTTTACTTGATGCTCTCCTTAATCCTGAACAAAGTAACTTTATTTGAGTAGCAATCATTAAGCGGTTAAATTTGGAATACACAGTACAATGATGAGCTAAAAATAGCAATTATAAAATCCCTATTGTGGGCTGTAGTTTATAACTTTATAAGTAGCCTTAAATCTACTTGCTTCCATCAAACTAAAATTCTTGGTTCTCATAAAAGAATGTAGCGGATCTTTGCTCTTTTCATTATTTAATCCGATGGCTATTCGGTAATACTATAATGTAAAGTAATCTGGTAACTTTACGTTTCACTCTGAAAACCAATCAATCAACAACTACTGAGGTCATTTGGAATACCAAATAAAATAAAATAACAAATCGGTTTTCGGAGAAGTACCCGCAAGGTCGGGATGAGTCGAGGGCCTTGTCCCTTTTAATGCTCTCTACTTTATTCTCTTCTGCTTTTGAATAAGCGGATGTCAAGTAATGAAATTACCATGGAAATGCGTGCTCATTTGAAACTGAAATCTAATTTCAATCTTCACGCTAGTGAGCGAGATAAAGAAGCGCCGCAAAAAGCGGTAAGTACCGATTTCGCAATCTCAACATTATGTCACATTAAATACAATATCGATGCATCATATATATATACGATTATATATATGATGTTCACCGAGTCCCTTTATATACAGTATATATTGTATTGAGTGTAATGTTTCTTGCCTTAGACCCATTACTTGGTACATTCGACAAACGAAGAGTAGTTCTTCTTCTTGAAGCTACAATCGAGGAGGATAGATCATTTAGTGATGTTGATGATGATGTTGCTTCCGAAAGTAGCAAAGATGGTATGAGTGCTTACACCCACGGGGGTATGTCTCTTTATCCGCATAATGTCCTCTCTGTGTTACCAACGCCTTTTTAGCTACTACTGCGTCTAGCATCCGTTTCTCATGATTTTCAGACGTGCAGCTTTGTAGTGCTTATTCGTGTTGATTATTCCTTTAAATGTGTCTATAAGTAAAAAGGGTACTTAAAAAAGCATAAAGTCATAGATACGTACTGTTCATCAATCAACAGAAGATCCAAGCTTATACAGTGGTTGACTTCATTTTGATCTGCAACTGAAAAAAGATACAAAAATATCAATCAACTCTACGATATCTAATACAAAGAAGAAGAGCTGCTATAAAAGAAACAATATAGTGTTGTTAAACAACAGTACTAATCGGGAATAATTAATTGCACATAGTGATGGTAATGAATTCAAATGTAAACATATAGTATGAATCTAATTTACCTATTGCTGGCCTTCAAAACCATATGAATCACGATTTGAAAGGAACATTCTCGCTAGAATATTGCTTGGCATTTTGTCAAACAGCATATGGTATAGAGAAAGTGTGGAAGAAGGAGAACAGAATGGGATGGAGAGAAGAGAAGAAGAGCCTTCCTAAAGAGGCCATTTTCTCGTTTATTAGGAAGAAACCGATTCAAGTTTGATGAAGGAATGCGCCATTTATATATATATATTTTTTATAGAAATAGAGAGTGATGAATCGGTTGAAGTGTGGCAACCATTGAGAACAAAAGATTGAAATGAAAAGTTAAAGAATTTGTTGTCTTTTTCTTCTTTGGTGTCGTCGTAGTCATCGTGATGATATTCTTCACATGTGTAGAAAACTTTTGAAGTTGGGTTGTTTTTAATTTTAGTCGTGGGTTTTTTTTTTTTTTTTTTTGGAAATAAGTGGGAGACATCTATCGCAGTTTTTTTCTCTATTTTTTTTTCGTAATCTCTCTCTCCTCCTGATTTCTCGTGAGTAAAAAGGGTACTTAAAATTAGCCTACGTGGACACCCTCAGAGAGCAGGAAAAGGGACTGCTATTATATATATATAAAGATATTGGGATATGGGTATTTATCGATACTCAATTTCGTAGATATATTTTTTCTTTGAGGATATTTTACATTGTGTTCATATGCAAATATCGTGGATATATCCAAAATATCGATAAATATCATAGATATTGTGGATATTTTTTGATATATAATTTATATTTATTTGAAATATAATGATAAATATTAAATAAAATTGTTACCTAAACAAAATATCCCCAAATATCTCAATATATCGTTAATATTGTCAAAATATCACCGATATTTACAGTCTTATATATATCTAAACATATTACGATATTTATATATTTTTTGTTGAAATTTCAATAGATATCGTGATATTTTATACTATGCTCGTAACCACCAATAAAAATTTTGAATAAAATTATTAGAAAGAGGCTAGCCTGATGTTCCTCATATGCATGTATATAACGTACTCATGGTTCAGCTGGCCTTCCTAAAAAGCCTCTAAAACTTTGGTATGGGTAGCTACAGTACTAAACTTCGGAAGTAAGTAAAACTTATGCCATGTTGTTTTGTAAGGAGCAATAATTTGGTCTTCAAAGTATGGACGAGATTTCACCTTCTGTAGTACTTTGTAGTTGGATCCCGTTATGACCTAAACTCTAAGTCTTTTTTGGATCCTCACCTTTAGGTCTCTCTGTTTCTTTTTTTTTCCCTCTTCCTAAACTATCTTCCTCCTTTTGCTTTATACCCATCACATTGTTCTCTCATTTCAACAACCATCGATCCTTTTTTTCATCTTGCTCTCTCCAACGCTCCACGTGTTTTCTCCTCTTATCTTGGTGCCCTTTGGCACAGACCCGTTCAACTATCACTCCATGGGCTAGTGGGCCTGATGGGTATAAATTAGGCTATAATAGATCAATATATACAACCAAGCTTCCTCAAAGCACATGCAGATAGCACAACCTAGTAACATATTTGTAGTGATCAAGTCTAATGAAATGAATGATGAATTGAGTATGTAAAAAGTGAAGTTTTATTGATGATCTTTAATGGAGTTATAAGAGTAATCTTCTTTCTCTTTGATTACAAGAATGAAAGTTGTAAAAAACAAAATGAATCTCTCTCTCTCTCCTCTTTTGGTCTTTATATAGTCATCATTCTCAACTGATCTCCAATCATTTGTTGATGTGTCCATCTTCTTCATCCTCCTTCCCGCCTCTTTCCTGCAAAACATGAATTTAGAGATGTCGATATCTTGGTTTATATAGTGATTTTAAGGGTTGAAATATTGGTTAATACGATATTTGCCCTCTATGATATCTCTACCAAACGGGGAGTTAGTTTTATATTTATTGAAGGAGGGAACAATAATGTAACTCCTGAAGCAATTGACACAGTCGAGTTCCATCGGATGTGCATCATGAGTTTTTAAAGAACGTTACATAAGAAGGGAATGTGAGAAAACAAGGTCATTGCTGATACTTATTGTCCCTGAACAAGATTATAAGAACAACACAATTCGACAACAAAGAAAGAGAAAAAAGATGTTTTCTCAATCTGGTGTGAAGGGCGCGACCCGCGCTCATACCTTTAGTGACTTACAGGCTCTTCAACGCGACCCGCGCTCCACCCTATTTCAGCACGAATTTGCCCTTTTTCGGAAGTTTTCTGAAATAGTATAAATATAGGTTTTTTCTGTAGAAACCTAACTTTTCCAAAACCAAGAAAGAGAGAGATTATAAGAGAGAAATTCTTTTGTGAGTTGAGTGTTCATTCTTTGTGAGTGGATTGAGAGACTATGTCATTACTCAGGACATCTAGTAAAGCTTGGAACTCGCAGGTGTGGAAGTAGGCAAATTTTTGAACCACGATATATCTCGTCTTGTGGTTTGTTCTTATTTTACATTAATTGTTTTACTTTATATGCTTGTTATTTGATATTGAGAAGTGTTGGGATATTGCTTGGAGGGTGTTGAAGTCTTGTCTAGTAAGAAGGATTGATCTTTGTGTAGGATTGATCTATTGTAGTGGGTAACGTTGTTTTAATGATATTATATTCACAACAATTGGTATCAGAGCGTAGGTTTACGACCTAGGATTTTGAGTTTAGTACTCGAAATTTGTGTAGACAAGGTGTTCGATTAAATTCCTAAGTGAAATTATTTTTGGGTTATTGTGTGTAATTTGAAAGATGGCTCCCAAGATGTCAAACGCAAGGTTTGAAGTAGAGAAGTTTAATGAGAAGAATAACTTTGGGATTTGGCAAGTCCAAGTAAAGGACATCCTCATCTAACAAGGTTTGCACAAGGCTTTAAAGGGAATTAAATCTAAGGCGGCGAATATGAGTAATGATGATTGGGAAGAGTTCGATCTTCAGGCTTGTTCATCAATCTGGCTATGTCTTGCTAATGAGGTCATGTATAGTCTGATGGGAGAAAATACCACTGTCGGTATTTGGCTCAAACTAGAGCCTATGTATATGACCAAGAGCATGACGAACAAGATGTACCTTAAGAAGCGTCTTTATTGGTACATGATGGTCGATGGCTCAACGATGCAAGAGCACGTTAGTGAGTTCCGTCGACGTCTAGCGGATTATTTGAATGTTGGTATGAAGATGGATAATGAGGATCAAGCTGCATGTTTAATATTCTTCTTGCCAGAAAGCTATGAGCATCTAATGACTACATTTATGAATAGAGAAGTCGTCGATCTTGACGAAGTTTAGAGTGCACTTCTTTTTTATGAGTTGATAAAGAAGACACGAGTAGAGAATAACATTGATGCAGGTCAGGGGCTAGTGGCAAGAAGAAATTCGTATGAACAGAATTCTACAAGTAATGAGAATTCTAGGTCCAAGTCAAAGAAGCCTTTAAAACATGTACAATACTACAATTGCAATGAAAATGGACATTACGTAAGTAATTGTCCTCACTCGAAGAAAGAGAACAAAAGAGATGGTCAGAGGAAAGGTAAGGCAAAAATGAGGCAAGTTATACTTTAGGCTCTGAAGAGGATGAGTTCAGTCTCTGTGTGTCCACACAAGACTATATGACCGAAAGGTGGATTCTTGATTACGGATGTTCCTATCATATGTGCCCAAATAGAAAGTGGTTTATTTCTTATGAGAGCATTGATGGTGGTTCCGTTTTGATGGGTAATAACGCTGCTTATAAGATGGTAAGAATTGGAACTATACGGGTCAAGATGTATGATGGTGTAGTGAGGACTTTAACCGATGTGAGACATGTTCTTGAGCTAAAGAAAAGTCTTACTTCTCTTGGTACCTTGGATTTCAAAGGCCACAAGTTTGTGGGTGAAGGTGGAGTCCTAAATATTGTTAATGGCTCTTTAGTTGTTATGAAGGGTAAAAAACATGGAACCTTGTATACTCTAATAGGTAGTACAGTGATAGGCGATGTAGTAGTAGGTGCATGTAGTAATATTCTGAGTGCACTAAGATATGTCATATGCGTTTAGGGCATATGAGTGAAAAGGGTTTGTCTGAGTTGTGCAAGCGAGGGTTCTTGAAGAATTTGAAGAAACCAAGTATGGGGTTCTGTGAGCATTGCGTCTATGGGAAGCAGTGCAGAGTCAAGTTCAAGTCAATCAAACACATGACAACAGGTATCCTTGACTATGTGCATACAGATGTTTGGGGACCCTCCAGGGTGGCTTCAAAGGGAGGTAACCGCTATTATGTCTCATTCATTGATGATCATACTCGCTATGTGTGGGTGTATATGATAAAATCGAAAGATGGAGTGTTTGAGACATTTAAGAAGTGGAAGGCAAGGGTTGAGAATTGCACAGATATGAAGGTAAAGACATTACGGTCCGACAATGGTACTGAGTATACCTATGGACCTTTCCAAGAGTTTTCTTGCGAATGAGTGGAATTGCGGATTAATGGGCCGGTCGGGGGGGCACTATACAACAAAATGGAATGGCAGAGAAGATGAGTAGAACCTTGCTTGAAAGAGCGAGATGTTTGTTGTCTAATGCCAGTCTAGGCAAAGAGTATTGGGCAGATGTAGTGTCCATGGCGTGTTACCTGTACAATAGGTCACCAGTACTAGCTATAGATTGTAGGACACCTTATGAGGTGTGGTCAGGTAACCCAGCTGATTATAGTATTTTGCGAGTGTTTGGATCGACAGCTTACTACCATGTGAGAGAAAACAAGCTAGATCCTAGAGCTAAGAAGGCCATATTCTTAGGCTTCACAAATGGGGTAAAGGGATACAGATTGTGGTGTCTAGAAGACCACAAGTTCCTGGTCAGCAGAGATGTTACCTTTGATGAGACTTCCGTGTTATCATTCAGTAAGCCGGAAGTAGCTGGGCAGAATGGTGAGTCTATAGAAGTTCAAGCTACTGAGCTTGAGTTGCCTGATGCAGTAGATGACTGGCTAGAGCATGATGAGGTACCAAATCATGCAACCACACAACAATAGGAAGAAGAGCAAGAGCATCCGCAACTTGTAGTGGCTGACCCTAGGCCAAAGAGACAAGTTAAAGAAGTGCACAAGTATAGACACGAGAAGCCGGTGAAACACTATGGTCAGGTGGATTTAGTGGCATATGCACTGAATATCGACGATGATGAGCCATATAGCTTCAAGGAAGCTGTCAGAGATGCTCATTACAGAGATTGGTTGGTAGCTATGCAAGCAGAGATGGAATCTCTTGATAAAAATCACACATGGGGCCTAATTTTATTGCCAAAGGGCAAAAGGACTATCGGCAGTAAATGGGTGTTCAGAAAGAAAGAGGTTCTTCCTGAGTCCGACAGTACTGGGTACAAGGCAAGAGTTGTAGCAAAAGGTTTTTCACAGAAGGAAGGAGTCGACTACAATGAGGTATTTTCCCCGGTGGTCAAACATACGTCCATTAGTGTGTTATTGAGTTTAGTTGCTCACTTCGACTTGGAGTTAGAACAACTTGATGTGAAAACTGCTTTCTTGCATGGGGACTTGGAGGAAGAGATCTATATGAGATAACCTGAAGGGTTTGTCGTTGCTGAGAAAGAAGATCATGTATGCAAATTGAATCGGTCACAGTACGGGTTAAAGCAATCACCTAGGCAATGGTACAAGTGCTTTGACACATTCCTGATGCAACATGAGTACACCCGAAGTAAGTATGATTGTTGTGTTTACTTTCGTAGGCTTCGTGGTAATGACTTCATCTATCTCCTGCTTTATGTGGATGACATGCTTATTGCTTCCAAAAATATGGTGGAGATAGACAAGTTGAAATCTCAACTTAGCTCTGAGTTTGAGATGGAAGACTTAGGTGGAGCCAAGAAGATACTGGGCATGGAGATTGACAGAGATAGGCAAAATCGACGGATAGTTGTATCTCAGAAGAAATACCTTCAGAAAGTACTTTCGTCATTTTGGTATGGAGAATACAAAGTTTGTTTATACGCCTTTGGCTGGACATTTTAGGCTTTCAGCTAAGTTCTCTCCTAGTTCGGTGGAGGAACAAAAGCATATGGCACATGTTCCTTATGCTAATGTAGTGGGCAGTTTGATGTATGCTATGGTGTGCACACGCCAAGACATTTTACAGGCCGTTAGTATTGTAAGCAGGTATATGGCTAATCCTGGGAAGCAGCATTGGGAGGCAGTGAAATGGGTATTAAGGTACTTGACGGGTACCTTGGATGTGGGATTAGTTTATGGTGGAGGCACTTGTTATATCAGTGGATATGTGAATTCAGATTATGTAGGTGATCTAGATAGACGACGATCGACTACTGGTTATGTGTTTATGATGCATGGTGCACCGATTAGTTGGAGGTCTATGCTACAGGCTACAGTTGCTCTATCTATTACTGAGGTAGAGTATATGGCAGTGGAAGAGGCAGTGAAAGAGGCATTATGGTTTCGAGGTCTTCTAGATGATATGGGTATTGAGCAGAACAGTGTTGATTTACATTGTGATAGTCAGAGTGTTATTCATTTGGCGAAAAACCAGGTTCATCATGCTCAGACCAAGCATATTGATGTCCGTTATCACTTTATACGGGATGTCGTTGAGGATGGTGATGTTGCACTTGAGAAAGTGGATGTCACACCCCGAATTTTGAAAGAATTCGGAAAAACATTATTTGTTCCCGACTCTTCGATCTCCGAGGTGTGACGCACTCTCAACTCCCAAAAACCCATAAACATTTTAAATAAGAAGCAGCAACCAATCTTCTTCAACACTAAACCTGTCAAGATTTATCAACTGTGTTCATTTAATGAACACACCCGATAAGCAAACATGCAAATCGAATTGACAAGATTATAAAATCTTTGGTGTGAGTAGCTCTAAAATACAACATATACTTATATATATACATACACCATCCATAAGGCGCTTAGTTCCTCCACCGGTAGCTTTAACTCCCAACAACTAATTAATACAACATCCTTAAGAACAATAATTAAGGCCGGTAGTTCCTCCACTGAGGCGCATTAACTTCCCACTAACCACACAACAACTATTCTCATAATAAATAAGGCATGTAGTTCCTCCATCGAGGCGCCTTAGGTTCTAACTAAACTATAACTAGCCAAGCATATACAATCATCTATCTAAAGATATATCATTAACCAACATATTACCATAATTAGATTAATTAAGGCTTTCTTTGTGTGTCCCTAAAATTCACGTCGTATCTATGTCTTACCTAGTTTCCTTGGCTACCACAATCGCTACCCAACGCCGAACATGTACATCCACATGCCTCCCCTTACATAATGTACCACTCTCGGCGTAACTACCCCCCGAAATGGATGATCGCAGAGATGTTTTCGCAATAAACCGCTTCAACACAACGAGAGAAATGGTAAAGAACGCACTAAGAAACAGAGGAATTTGATGTTGGGGGAGATGAAACTGAACCAAATAATGGCTGCCTACGTACCCAAGATCTGTTTTCTAGGGATCAAGTTTCCACGTAGTTCCTTATGAAAAATAGTTTGATATTTATAGAGGTAGAGTAGAGAGTCCTTGTAGCTCAAGTAATCTTGTATCTTGAGTAATTGTGATAGAGTATAATCATTAACCGATAACTATCTCTTTGATGAGAAATGAATCCGGACATAAATCAACGATATTGGTGGCAAAGCCATGTGGCTAAGGTTCAGCCTTAGACACATGAGTTAATGGCCCTATACATTTATCCATGATATTTTAATTGGGCTTTAGCCCTGTTGATTAAATGAATAAAATAGAGACCCCTACTAATGGGCGTTTGCCACGTAGGTGGGGTCGAACGCCCCCCCTCTTTGTCGCTTAACAAAGGTCACATGGCAAAGAAGAGAAGAAAAATCACGGAAAACGTGCATTAAGAAAAAAGTAAGCTGAGTGTATAAAAAAGTGTCGTGTGAACGTAAACGATAAGAAAATGGACAATCGGAAAAAATTCGGGAATTAGCAGAAATGAAAAAATGTCAAAGTAACGTATACGGGACGCAATGACGTAGTTAAAATAAAAAATAGCCGAAAATGCACAGATAAAATAAAATTGCAAAAAAACTCGATTGTCTAAAACTGTACCGAACGCGTCTCGTAATAATACGAAATTTTAATTCGACAATGCATGCCAGTGGAATAGCGAGACTTGGATTAGACCGTTGAAAACTGTGGAGAAAAATTCGCGAATGTCTGTGAACGAAATAATTGGAATTCGAAATATATCCGAAATAACGAGAGGATGTGAACGCGAAAATACCATAGAACTAGGACTCCAAAATTAAATCCGGATTGGATAATGCTTATCATCAAGTCTTGCACATGAAGTCGGTTTGGCTAAACAGAATTACATACGAACTTAAACACTTGGACCAAAGATATATAAAACAGATGAACAGAGAAATACATACTTAGCAAAAAAAAATCACGATCTAGCACTAATAAACTTTTTGCTTTGTTTACTTATACATACGGGTCTTATAGCGAATAATCAACCTCTTCGTTGTCTCCTCTGCGCCCGGTAACCCCTCCTCATCTCTTTTTTTGTTATTCGCGATATTCACCTTTTGTTTTTTTGTTTTTTTTTTTTGGAAATTTTTTTCAATTTTGTGTGCATTTATTCGCGAAGTTTGTGTGTGTCGGAGATGGAAGCCGCTATACTTTGACGATGTTTTGGCGTTGGAGCTTTAGTTGATGTAGGTAGTTTCATCACCTTGTCGTTAAGACCCATCTTTGGGCTTGGAAGGCGCTTAAACTCGAACCGTCAAGCCGATGAGGATGTATGGTCAAGAATTCTTTGTGCGTTATCGCTTTGGTTTTGTTTTTTTTTTTTTTTTTTTTGTTTGCATGGGCGTTGAATTGTTGAATTCCTTCCTTAGGATGCCGGCTGTATTCAACATGTGGTGGCGATACAAAAAGGAAGACGGTGTGGCGCGACTTCGGCATGTGGTGCGCGACTTCGGCATGAGGAAGACGATGATGGCGCTGAACCAAACCAATATGAATAAACATGCTATGGTGCAACGCCTCCTAAGGACGGGCACCGTAACCGCACTTAATAACCTGGCTTGGTGCATGCGGAAATTATCAACACACATGATACGGTGAAACGCCCTTTAAGGAAGGGCACCGTACCTATGTCCCATTGAGTTGGCCTGGTTCGTCCTTGTGGACTTAGTGAACCCGGTTTTCGAGCAATCTGACCCGATTTTTCTCTTCGTTTTTTGTAGGTAGAACTACTGTACTATATAGGCGAAAAATACTCGAGAAGGAAACTCGATGACAACCGCAGACTTGGTGAGGTGGAAAGAAGGTGACCGAATCTGACTGACTACGGAACCGCGTCGATGGTCGCTAAAGGAAATACAAAAATACTAGAATTTGGAGAAATTTGAGATGGAAGAAGTGTGTACGAATTTGAAACGAAAGTCGAAGAAGATGAAGTAGTAATGACTTACACACAATTAAACTGCGGGGAATGCAATTCCGTTGAGCAAAAGAAATAGCGCAATTGCGGAGTGGTGGTAAATTACACCGACAACCGCCAATATCGTTCGGTTAATCTTTACGAGAGCGCACCGTTTACAAAATGAATTTAACGAAGGTTCGGGGCTCAAGAAATCTTTAGCGTTGATAATGACCGAAAAGCCATACCGATGAAAGGGTACATAAAATTTGAAGTTGAATTCAAAGATTCAAACGAAGTTTTAAAGGGTTTCAAAAAGTATACACGGATGGGATAGATTTGCATCTTTGCTTGCGAGGGAAGTGGAATCCGACAGAGTTTAAAGTGCCGAACAAATTTTGAGGTAAGCCAAAACATAAGTATTGAAAATAGTACTATGAGTAAACTGTTGACTAACACGAGTTATTTTTGTGTCTAACAGAAAACGCGAGTACACTACCAGATATTGAATTGGACAAAGAAGTAGAGAACAACATTCGTTTCTTCTTTCATGAATGCTTTGACGAAAGATTGGTAGATCTGAGCTACTTTGATGATATCGTTGATTTCCGACATTATGGGGGTATCGAACAACGGCCCGATAGGTCCAAGGAGACACATAGCGAAATGGCGAAGAAGAGTAAGAGTCTCAGAAATGCAATATTCGGCAGCGACAACGATAGTGAAAAAGAAGATGGAACGGAGTTAACACACGGCCGAGAACTAGTCTTTGAGTTTGCCAAGCAAAAAAAGTGAATTGTACAAAAGAAGATGCGCCACAAGAAAACGGGCGAACGGAGACCAAGAGAGACAACCAACGTTACAATGTATGATGCCTCGAGGGACGAGACTACAATGCACCAAACATCCCAGACGAAATATAATACATACGTAACATCAAGAGGAAAAGGTATGTACCGTAGAAAACATAGATATGTAAAAGTGTGGTGAAATGTAATATCTTGTTCTGGTTTGGTATATACAGGAAAAGAATGGCGGGGAAAAGAACGAAACAGTGATACTTACAAAAGATAGTGCAGCGAAGAACACAAAGTTGGTGAAAGAAAACAAACGGCAAAACAAAATGCAGGAGCAAAGAATCCAACAACCACTGGCAAGTACTGTCAGGGGTAATACTACTCATGGAGGAAAACCACAGAATCTGTTAATGGGAAGTTGACCGTTGATTTTTACTATTGCGTTAGGACGGTAAAGAAATTTGTTTCCAACACTAATCCGATGAAATTGGTAGTTGAAGCAGATATGTTCAAGTTTGGAAGACGAAGTGAAGGAATCGCCCGGGATTACGCCAATGGAAGGGCTCGAAAAATATAAAAAATGTGACCAGAATACGGAGAACATCGGAGAATATGACAGAGCAATGTCAATGATCTTCGAAAGTATAAACCAGGTATGATAGTATTATTTTTATCAGTTATTTGCAAACTTGTGTTTAAGTCTGAAAGATGATGAAACCAGATTTTTTCGCCGCAGGTTAAAACGGCGGTAGTACGGGCCAAAGAAATTCATGAAAAAGTCGCGAAGAAAAATATCGTTACGAATGAAGTCAATGCCTTAGAAGAGATAGAGAAAGTGAAGATACTCAACCAAAAATTGGAAGAGGCAAACAAAGCGTTGAGCGGAACCATCAGAGAGTTAGAAGACGAAAACAAAAACTTAACCGAGCGGACGGAAGAAGCAGAGGAGAGATCGTATGAAGAATTTGGGAAAGCCTGTGAGATAATGGAGGAACACAAACACTTAAAAGCAGATGTGATAGAATTGAAGTCACTCGTGGCGACCAAAGATCAGGAACTTAAACATGCGCAAAAAGAGGTAGAGAAAAATAACAAGTTTAATGAATGATTTAAACGAAAGTGGCTCGGCCAAGATCGCGTGCAAATGGCACATTGTGAATCGTCCGTAAGACAACCGACGAGACTTTAATAGAAACGGGGGCGATGAACTAGAACGTGAGAAGATGAATTACAAGGATTTTGAAGTTGTATATGCGAAAAGTTGGGAAGAAACCATTGGATTTTCCCAAACCAATGATCATGTGATTGCGCGAGTATGTAATATCGTAAAGCTAAAAAATTCTTTTATGAGAATAAAACTAAAGTATGTGTTGGCTATTGAATATTATTGCGATGTCGGATAACATACCTGTATAAAACTTAGTGTTGTTGATTTATAAATGTAAAAGAACGAGACGCCCCCATGTAGAGAGAAAAACCTCCTAATATAGAACCATTGGAGAAAGTTATTGAAAGGCAAAGGGGACATGATCGTCCTCCATGAACCTAGCTATTCAGGTGTTAAAATATTTGTACTTAACGTGGAAGCACGGCGACATTAACCGTTGAGTTGTCACAGGTTCAAAGTTGTCACCCGTGCACTGGGACCAAACTAAAACACAACGCCATTGCCTTAGTAGAGGATTTAGCAAGGATATTGTATTGTGGGAGTATTGCAATAATTGTTCCGAGCAAGAATAACCATCTTATTGACTCGGATTTCCGTCAAGTAGGCATGAATGCGACTTACTTGGATCGAAAAAGGCATAATATGTATGACCTCCCTAGAATGAACGTTAATGAATGATATTGTTGAAAGTAAAAGTACAGACGAATAGAGAAATATAAAATGACAACCAAACGAAGAGAATGGATGTTGAATGCCTTTATTGATGGATAAAAATAACGAACTACATAGATGGATAGATTTGTTATTGATGGAGTAATGTAAAATTGCAAAAATTTCCTAACGGTAAAACTTGCGAAGGTGGTAAGCATTCCATGGCTTTCTATTATTCTTCTTCGAGGAAATAGTACGGAGGAAATATGACCCTTAGATCTTTGGGACGATCTATGATGTAGGGTCCTTGCCAATTTTCCCCAAACTTTCCTCGATTCTATAAGCTTTGGGTTTCTGAGAGAACCCGGTTTCTCGTTTCAAGACAAAAAAGACTTAGGACGGATCTTCTTGTCGTAATTCCGTTTCATGTCGACTTGATACTTAATAAGCATTATTTGTAGTCCCTCGAGCTTAACCTCATCAATAAGAGCTTTAATTTCATCCGAAAATACATCAACTTAATTTATCATGATCCGAGCCAAAGCAAAGCGTCATTGGAACTGTTTCAACCGCGAATCGACCGAGATGAATGGAAAAAGTTTCACGAGGTAAGGTAAGACTGCTTCAACACCATATGCAAGGTTAAAAGGTGATAATGCAGGTTGAATATTTTGGTGTTGTCCTATAAGCCCACAAGACGGTGGTAACTCCTTGACCCAATTTCCTTTTGAACTTCAAACGCCTACTCTTTAGGTTGGCCAAAATCACCTTATTGGTGGGTTTCGCCTGCCCATTGGCTCATGGATGATAAGGTGCGGAGAAGTTATGCCGTATCTTCAAATTAGCACTGTAAGCCCGAATTAATTTCTTCAAAGATCGAATTGTTTACCATTATTTGATACAAGTGCGAGGGATGCCAAAACGACAAACAATATTTCTCCACAAAACATTTTGACAATGGAAGCATGGATTTGGACCAAAGGCTTTGCTTCTACCCATTTGGTAAAAATGTCGGTTGCCATAAGAAGGAATCGTATACTACACGGAGCTTTAGGTAAAGGACCAACAATGTCTAAGCCCCATTTGGCAAATGGCCACGGGCTTAGCATGGGATGCAACTTCGAATGTGTAGTTTACTCATATTATCGTGCTTTTGGCATGGCTCACACCTCTCAGATAGGTGTTTTGCATCCTTTTGCATCTCTGTCCACCAATAGCCCTGTGTCATAGCCTTATGAGCTAAACTTCGCCCCTTGGAGTGGCTTCCGCATAAGCCGGAGTGAATCTCTTCCAAAACTTGAAGTCCTTCTTGTTTTGAGAGGCATCGCAACATAGGGTTTAAGTCTGAGCCTTTGCGATATAATTGCAAACTTCCGTCAGTAACAGATATCACCAAAAACTTCCATGCATCGCGTTTGATTCTTTCAGCGAGTTTTGGTTACCAAATAAAGTTCAAACAACGAAGCGAAGAAATTTGCAAGTAGTGGATATAAAGAAGACGCGTAATCTTGCGATCGGAGATCATCACTCGCTCTGATAGTATCATATCGGGAACTTCAGGACTATCATCTGCTTCATGTACTAAATCACTATCGTTTTGGGGGCGAATTCATGAGGAACAAATGGATCTGATTCTAATGGAAGATCCAAAGTATGGTCATGTTGTGAATTTTCCATCTCCCTTTTTCCGCTTCGAAGTCATGATTGGTGCGATTATCGTGGGTTGACAATTTTATTTCATTCGCGTACAAACAAAACAAGTAATTGCTTTCATGTACATACAAGTCATGCAATTCTTTTTCGGTAAAGTCAATGCTTGGCTCTTTCACGGAACTCCACGACAACTTTTGATGTGTCTTGACTCTTCGCTTCTAACGGCAAGTGGATAGATAAGCCAATGAATCAGCATGGCGTATGTCATTTCGAGTCTTTGAGTGATAGAGATGCTATCAAATTGTCGAGCAAGGCTATGTATCAAACCAAGATAAGCCGCCATCGGTCATCTCTTGCTTCAAAGGACCCGCCAATAGGGATTGATTGGCTACAAGGCGAGAATCCGTGTATAGCTGGAGCTTTCGGCCCCAGTTTCAAAAAAGTCGTTCTCAAGGCACAAACGGCAGCCTCATACTTCGGCCGTTATTTGAAGCGGGCGGAAGCCAAGTCGCATGATTTCTCAATCTTCTCTCCACCGGGTTTAACAAAAGCGATCCAATTCGGACCAGATTTATTATGGGAGCCATCTCGAATAAACAATCCATAGGTCAATTGGATTAGGAATTGCGTTTGCAAGTTGGTCTTAAATTAAGCCCCGGTTATTGGTGGCGATAGAATGTCTTCCATAGATTCTTCTTGGCGCAAGAAATCGTCAATAGGAGAATCATCAATCGGAAAATCAGCTATCAAAGAAGCTAGAGCATGTCCTTTTTCAGCGATCACGACTTTCAAAGACAATGCTATATGCACTAAGATAACTTCCCATTAAATTAATCCGCTTGATTCCCGTTATTGGTGCATTACGAAAGATCTTGCGTAAAGGGGATACTCAATATAAACTTTGACCAACCTCCACGGAAGTATGGTTTTAACCGACGGCGGCATGAACCAATGCAAGTGCCATTTTTCCATCTTTGAATAACGAGACTCGGCTCCGGTTAGCGTCTTATCGATAAAAAAGCGGGGTCTACCATCATCGACGAAAAGAACGTAAAAGACTAACAAAACTTGAGTTGTAGCTGCTAGGTACATGCCAATTGGTTGACCCGTTGAAGGACTTGTCAATATAGGAGGATGACCAAGTATTTCTTCAATTTTGTTGCAATGCCATCTCACAATCAATGTTCCAAGTTGCCGCCCCCTTTAAAGTCTGGAAGAAGGGATGCCAATGATCGGAATATTTAGAAATAAATCTATGAAGAGCGGCAAGCCGATTAGTAAGCCGTTGAATTTCCTTCTTATTTATTGGTGATGGCATATCAATAACGGCACGTATCTGATCAGGATTAGCCTCAATACCTCTACGAGTCATGAGGTATCCCAGAAATTTTCCAGAAGAGAGGCCAAAAGAACATTTGGCGGGATTGAGTCTCATGTTATACTTGTTAAGCCTATCAAAAACAAGTTGAAGATCGGAAAGATGATCACCAGTAAGCTTCGATTTAACGACTATATCATCAATATAAGCCTCCATTATTATCCCCGCCAGATCGGAAAAATTGTATTGACAAGCTTTTGGTAGGTTGCACCGGCATTTTCGGACCAAAAGGCATAATTAATTAGCGAAAATGCCTTGGTCGGTAATGAAAGCGGTGAACTCTTGGTCATCAACATTCAAAGAGATCTGGTAGTACCCTGAAGAAGCATCCATGAAAGATAGGCGTTGGAATCCCGAAGTGGCATCCACTAGTTCGGAAATTCGTGGCAATGGATACGGATGAATCGGACAAGCTGCGTTAAGGTTTGTAAAGTCAATACAAATTCTGATTTGTCCGTTCTTCTTTTGGCATCCGCGACGACATTAGCAAGCCATTTCGGGTAAGTAACTCGTCGGATAAAGTTAACCGCAAGTAGCTTATCAATCTCCTCTTTAACTTTGAGCTTCCGATCAGGTGCCATTCTTCTTGGTTTTTGGCGAACTGGCCTGAAACTTGGATCAATGTCAAGTTTATGACAGCAAATGTATGGGTCTATTCGGCATTTCCTCAATTTTTCCAGTTTAAGATACGCTTTATTTATTTGTAAAAGGGAAACCAACTCTTGTTGTTCTATGCTCGAAAGTTCAGCGGAAATAAAGGTGGTTTCTTCTGCTGAATCTCCTACTTGCACTTCCAAAAGTCGATCCACTGTCGGCGGCCCTTGCACATGAGCCTCAATATTATAGATGGAGGGCACGCCGCTTGGTAACTGTAACTTGGGTAGGGCACTTGCAAGGATCGTATTACCTCGAACTTCAGATTTTTTATAGTCATCCATTGCTTTGTCATGACAGGAATGGGCAGATACTTGGTCACTACGAACCTTGCAAATATGCCCAGAGAATGGGAACTTGACACACTGATGAAATGTGGAGACTACAGCCCCCATGGAATGTATCCAATCTCTACCCAAAATTGCGTTATAGTGGGATCGACAGTCCATCAATAAGAAATCGAGCTCAACTTCTTTGTTCATTAATTTGATTGGTAAGGTAATTCTTCCAACCGCTGAAGATGTTGTACCGTCAAAACCGATGATAGGATTGTCTTCGGCGATGATCATACCCTCGCGAAGTTGCATCTGAGAATAACATCCACTGAAAATGACGCTGGAAGTGGCCCCTGTGTCGATCATTATCCGTTGAACACGAGAAGCACTTATAGACACAGAAATTATAACTGCGTCATAGTGAGGGTGATATACACCACGGAGATCATCATCGATGAATCGGAGGGCTCTTCTTCGAAGTTTCGGTGTCGGATTCCTTTGACAAAATCGACTTTGTTGATACGGTTAAACTCACCAACATAACTAACTTTCAAACGCTTTTGATTCTTACTCGATTTTTGGAAAGAGACTCAACATGAGAATGGGAAACATTAATGACATGCTCATAAGTTGCAAAGAACTGTTGAGAGTTTTTAATAAGATATTCATTTAAAAGTCCTTTCTCCACTAATTTCTGAATCCGACCGGAGAGAGCGACAAAGTTTCGTCTCATGGCCATAGTCATTATGGAATTTACACCACAAAGCTTTGTCCCTTTGTCGCTTTGGTATCTTCGAAAGTGGATAAGGCGGGGAAAGAAGATTCCCATTTTTCAACTTCTCATATATAACAGAGTACTTGGCGAAATGGGTCGGGTTTTAGCTCAGTCGAGTTTTTCCATCCGCGATTGAAATTGACTTGCTTCGATCGGTCATTCTTTCCATCGTTATGTTGTTGATCCGATCGTATCGCTTGCCCGGCTTAAAATTTTTGCTCTCGGAAAAATCTTTTATCTCGAATATCTTTGTCCATTCTTTGCTTTTCGGCCGATAGGTTCTCCTCGACACGGATGTGTTGTTCAAATTCTAACATACGATCGTGATCGAGTTTTAGGGACATCTTTAATTAGAGAGTGGTAAAGATCCCTTACAATGAAGTTCGAACTTCTGTCTCTTTCATAATATAATGCTTCTTTAAAGGTGAAAAGAAGCATCCCATCGAAAACTTCGAACATCCGGCTGCTTTGCCTTTCGGAACCTAGTAACAAAAGTACGTAACTTTTCGTCACGTTGTTGCTTGATGTTGAAGTGAGTCGACATCCTTTGGCGCCTTGCAATTGTGGCGGAAACGATTAACAAACTGATTTTCTAGTTCATTGAATTGGTGAATTGATCTTGAAGGCAACTCACTAAACCGGTAGTATGCTTCTCCCTTTAGAGTCGATGGAAAAAGCTTACATATGAGCGGATCATCTCCACCCCATAACACCAACTTATTTTTTGAGCGATAGAACATGCAAGCCGGGATCTCCTTCCGACTCATCATAAAGTTCAAAATCGGGTTGTTTGAAGTCGGGATGGTGGTAAGCTTCTTGAATGTCGACCGAAAACTTATCAAACGCGCCATCATCGATATCAAGTTTTTCGTTCTTACATCCCTTGACTCTCTATCGTTAAGTTCTTTTTGCAATCAACTCTTTCAATTTGTTGTTACGTTAGAGTTAAAGTATTGGCTCGAACATTTGGGACGCCCGGGTCGTGCCCATGTGGAGACGGATACCTTCCATTATCTCTTATTGGAGTTAGAGATCTTTGGCGGTACCCAATCAGCTCGACCCGGTGATTGTCTTTGTCTATCCTCAGTAACCAGCCTGTTTAGGCGGTAGTCACCCCTTGGCGGGTGGTTGGAATAATTATACCACTTCTCCATGTTTTGTTGCTTTATGCGGGATGCCCGCCTTTCCGGTCGTGTCGGACATATCTCGGATGGCGGTCTTCCCGAAATTGCTTCTTAGAGGGAAAATCTTCCCTTTGAGATCGGACATGTCGGGGTAGTAGTTATCCCCGCCAATCCGATTCTCCCATAAGTACGGGTAATAGGGTCATTACTCCTAGAAGCGTGACTGGTTGATTTATTTGAGAAATAGCACGTTTCGAGGACGACGAAGTGGATCGTCAAAGACGGTCCCATACACTGGAATGGCTGCGTCCCCGTGGTCGCCTTGATGTTGTTGAATTTACAACATCGTCCACCGCCTTTGCCTCTTTGCCGGCTTCCTTCTCAAATTCCTATTTAAATTTTTGACTCGTCTTAACTCCCCGCTTCAACCGTATTAGGGGTGAATTGGTTGTTACTATCACCTTTTCCGCTTAGTTGGCATGAGAGTGATGTCCACGTCCATATCCATGTCGGTGAAGGATCGACATGGACGGGCGGACCGCATGGAGGATTCTTGACTTGTCGATTTTCTTGTTGCAAAGGTGTTAAGGGTGGCACACTACTTGCCGCTTTTTGCGGAGGCGGAGGCGGATTCTTACTTCTGATCGGATGTTGAGAATTGATCCTACTACTAGGAGCAACTTGATTGTTCAACGGTTCATGCATCGGCCGATTTGAATTCGAGGGTTGCGATTCTTGTTAGTAGGAGGAATATGTTGACTATTTGGTCTACTTCGTGCTTACCATCTTGATTGTTTCACGTGATAATGAATTCTCTGTCCCCACAGACGGCGCCAATTATGTTTCGGCAGAAAACTGCTTCAACACAACGAGAGAAATGGTAAAGAACGCACTAAGAAACAGAGGAATTTGATGTTGGGGAGATGAAACCGAACCAAATAATGGGCTTTACGCACTCCAAGATCTGTTTTCTAGGGATCAAGTTTCCACGTAGTTCCTTATGAAAAATAGTTTGATATTTATAGAGGTAGAGTAGAGAGTCCTTGTAGCTCAAGTAATCTTGTATCTTGAGTAATTGTGATAGAGTATAACCTGCTAACCGATAACTATCTCTTTGATGAGAAATGAATCGGACATAAATCAACGTATATTGGTGGCAAGCCATGTGGCTAAGGTTGACTTTAGACACATGAGTTAATGGGCCTATACATTGATCCATGATATTGCGAAGTGGGCTTTAGCCCTGTTGATTAAATGAATAAAATAGAGACCCCTACTAATGGACGTTTGCCACGTAGGTGGGGGTCGAAACACCGCACACCAGGTAACCCTCACACGGAAGCCATTATGCAAGTACTGCCACTATTCGGCATAAAATATCGCGCGTCTCGTTCCAATATTTGCAAACGGAATAATCAAGCCACTATTCGGCTACGCCAGAAGGGCCATTCAGCTTTACTGAAACGCCATAAGGGCCAATTACATTACTTACGCCCGAAGGCCATTCAGATTCACTGAAACGCCAGAATGGCCAATCAAATTACTTATGCCCGAAGGCCATTCAGATTCACTGAAACCCCAGAAGGGCCAATCAAATTACACATGCCCACACAGGGCAAATCACATGAGTTGTGGTAGTCAGGTTCTAGGATTTTCATTACGTAATTTATTCAGGTGTCATACATTTATGACTCATAATCATTTCACTATATTACGTGCATGTTAAATACATTATTGCACTAAGCCACAATATTTAGAAATATCTCAATTATATCTCATAACCACTTTCATTCTTTTCGCGTACAATATATTATTGCACTAAGCCATAATCCCGTGGGAAAATATCCACACATACTATACTATCTCATAGTAGCATCTCACATATAAAATAATGGAGTGTTTATACATTTATTTCTCCAAAACTATTGCATTTAATACATATATCCCAACATATATATATAATGTCACAATATCAACGTCAAATCTTAATTAGATAATGACCACCAAATTTATACAAGCCTCCACAACATTTTAGCATTTGATTTGTCTATACAATTTACAACATAAAATTGCAGCACAATTAAACAGTCCACAGTCCACAATCAAAGCCCAATATATATATGCTTTACACACTACTCACGTCAAATCTTAATTAGATAATGACAAACAACGTTATATAATTTTCGACAATATTTTATTACTATATTTGTCCATATTCTTAAATATGTGAAAAACTGGAAAAAGTCAACATTCCACAGTCAACGGTCAAAGGTCAAATTCAACGGTCAATGGTCAACGGTCAAAGTCAAAGTCAAAGTCAACACATCATGGTCGAAGTCAAACTGTTAGTGTCAAAGTCAAACTGTCGTTTCCATGTTCGACAGGTTCAGGTTCATAGCCATGGTTCATGGCTAAGGTCAATGTGCATGGCTCATGGGCTCATGACCAAGGTAATGGTTCGGACCCAACTGGCCAAGCCCAAACCTTAGAACCCGAAAGTCTAAACATTTAAAGACCCAATTAGATCTATTTTAAGTTATATGGACCGGCCCCCAAAACTAACTTGAAACTGGTCCAAAGAAAAGCAATTAAAACTGGTCCCCAACAAGAAATAGAACCGGCCCAACTCAAAAGATTAATATTTGCCCAAAACAGAAAATTGGATTCCGGCCCAACCAACTAAACAAGCTAGGCCCCAGCCAAAACTAAAACATTTCGGCCCAACTAACAAATAATTAGAATTTGGCCCAAAGAAGAAATAGAACCGATGACATAATAAAATAAGGTGTTTGGCGCAACCGATTAAGCCCAAGCCCAAACCGAATTACTGTTCATCTTCTCCAACAGTTTCTCTCCTCCACCACCAGCACCAAACCGACCACCACACCTTCCACATGACCACCCAATTAAACTAAGCGGTTTTACTCCCGGCAAAAACCCCTACCTCTTTAATAAAGCCAAAAATCTCAAATCCTTAAATCCAAACATCACCACAACTAGATCTGGAAATAATTTCCGCCGCCATTAATGGCTTCTCCAAGCTTTAACAGCTGCCCCCTCACTCTACTACACTCCCCCACTTCAACCAATCATCAATTCACCACACAAACCACCGAAAAACAGTTCAACACCTTTTACTGGAGTGTTTGGGCGAACCGCCATTAACAACTTCCAAGGTTCAGCAACCCCCATCCTTCAGTACACGACCCAATCACAGTTTAATCAACACCCTTCACCCATCCACCCCGACAGTTTCACCATCGATTTCAATCTCGACAGTTTAACCATCGATCACTCACCCTCCACCAAATCGCGCAGACGTCATTTATGAACCGTGCAAGCTTCACAGCCACCCCCAATATCAATAACCAACCTCAAATCCACAAAGAAAAAAAAACTAAAGACAAGGGTTCAAATAAAAAAGGTCCGGACAGGTGACGCCATTAACGGCCTATCAGCTTCTACAGTTAAATGTCGAGTTTCCGAGTCTCAATAGAGTTTAATCTAATAATACGATGCGACGCCGAAAATAACCAGAGAATGAACAGTAAAAATGGACGAAAACATTTGACAGACAAAAATGGTCTGTATACCCGTAAAACTAAAATATATGTTCGATGAAAAAAAAAACATAACGACTCACCTGTATTAACAGCTCCTACGAATTCCTCGGAGTCCGAGTCGTCGCGCTCCACCCTCCAGCAATCCAGCTTTTTTCCTCTGCCTCCATTTTTTTTATTATTTTTATTCTCCAAGAACCCTATTCTCTAGAACAATGTGATTATATACTTGGGTCTGAAACCCAAGCCCAACACAGACTCGGGCCCAGAAATCAGGCCCGTGTATCCCAAATCCAATCCAGCCGATTTTTAAATAATAATTAAATTAATAAATTAATAAATAAAATACGTATTTTAAATACGGGTGTTACAGTGGACACCCATGACAATCCTGCTGATATGCTGACTAAGGTTGTCACCGGAGTTAAGTTCCAACACTGTTTGGACTTGCTCTAAATCCTACATGCTTGCTTGATAGAGCGCTTTGTGGGCATGGCCCTTAGGGGCGGATGGACTGCGAGTTTCTTGATGGATGTGTTCGGCTTGGTTTTATGTGTTAAAACCTCACCGAGGTGGAGAATTGTAGAGAAAAAAGATGTTTTCTCATTTTGGTGTGAAGGGCGCGACCCGCGCTCATACCTTTCGTGACTTACAGGCTCTTCAGCGCGACCCGCGCCCAACTTTGCCTAGTCGAGGGCGCGACCCACCCTATTTCAGCATGAATTTGCCATTTTTCGAAAGTTTTCTGAAATAGTATAAATATAGGTTTTTTCCGTAGAAACCTAACTTTTCCAAAACCAAGAAAGAGAGAGATTATAAGAGAGCAATTCTTTGTGAGTCGAGTGTTCATTCTTTGTGAGTGGATTGAGAGACTTGTAATCTGTTACTCCGGACATCTAGTAAAGTTTGGAACTTGCAGTGTGGAAGTAGGCAAATTGCCGAACCACGATATATCTCGTCTTGTGGTTTGTTCTTCTTTTACATTAATTGTTTTACTTTATATGCTTGTTATTTGATATTGAGAAGTGTTGGGATATTGCTTGGAGGGTGTTGAAGTTTTGTCTAGTAAGAAGGATTGATCCTTGTGTATGATTGATCTATTGTAGTGGGTAACGTTGTTTCCGCAGTGTTATATTCACAATAGATACAATTTGAATCAACATTTGCTCAATAAAATTTGAATAAACCAGCGCCAAGATTTCACAAGAACATGATTATATATGTTAATTTATAAAATTTAAGGGCATGGAATATTTACATCAATAATACGGCAGCCAACTGTACGTTATTTAGCTAAATGAATCCTGTTTTAACAACAAAATTATAACTTATACATGGCAGCAAGTCTGAACTCTGAAACACCTTTTATTAAGACAAACTAAACTCTAAGAGCAAGTCCAGTAGGGGTGCTATGTGAGCTGCTAAATGTCATATATCAAGGATTGAGTACTTTTAATAGAGAATAATATTCTATATTTATGAATGAGGATATCTTGTAAAAGGGGAATGTTGCTTAGAATACAAAAGAATGAAGGAAAGAATGATTTTTGCTTAGAATGAGTAGAACATAACCCAAAAAAAGAAGAAAAAGGGCGGATCTTTTTCTTTATTTGACTTTTGTTCGGATTTTTGGCGTGGTGTGATATAGTTTCTATTACATACATTCTTTTTACTAATACAAAATGTGAGTTGCCAATATTTGTGTGTGATATTAAATATATTATATGTATATTATGAAAGAAATACTTTATTGTTTGTTGTATGTGAATGAAATTATGAATACGGATTAGATTTATAATTTAATGCAAGGTGTTGTAAGTGCAAGTTTAATTTGAGTTACTCTTGATTTTGTTGTTGTCTTAGATTTTATTAAATCTTTAATAAATGGTGAGAATTTCTTAATGGCTAAGGACCAACGAATTTTGCTTCTCTAGTAGTAAATTACATTGCTTTAATATTTGCTATAGATTTGTTTTCCGAAAAAGACTAGATATATATACTATAGCATACTGTTCATCAGTAGCGTCACTGTTAGGTACTGTAGCATTAATGTTCAGTACTGTATGTAGTGTCAATGTTTGGTACTGTAGCTTTACTGTTTACTAGCCATTAAGCCCGACCTATGGTCGGGCCTGCTAACTTGATAGTTGAATATATGGTTGAATAAATTTTTTTAAATATGTATGTATTTTATGAAATCCATTAAGAACTTTTAGTTCAAAACGTTAAGTTGTGATGGAAGAAGAATCAATGAATTAGAACGATTTTATTATTATTAATTGAACTATTATTTATCTATATGGTTGAATAAATTTTCTAAATATGTATGTATTTTATGAAAGACATTAAGAACTTTTAGTTCAAAACGTTAAGTTGTGATGGAAGATGAATCAACGAATTAGAACGATTTTTTATTATTATTAATTGAACTATTATTTATCTACTATTATTTATCAATATGGTTGAATAAATTTTCTAAATATATATGTATTTTATGAAAGCCATTAAGAACTTTTAGTTCAAAACATTAAGTTAGTGCATTTGCAGAGAGAGGCTGGCGGGTAATGGGGCATGCTACATTGATAGTTCACAATGAACTATTTTTACTTTTATTAAACTATTAACAACTGCAATACAACATTACCTAGCGTTACCTGCCATTAGCTGCATTACCTATCATTGACAGAGTATTGACTGGCCTTCTTCCACTGAAATATAATTGATGCATCAGTAGCATCAAAAATTTTAGTTTTCCTTTGTACTAATTCTTTTGAGGAGTAAGTATAATGATTCTTTCAAGGAGTAGTAAAGAGCATCTTTAGGAGAGACACTATCCTAACATCAAACAATCTCTCCTAAAGATGAAAAAACACCAAAGTAAACACCAAATCAGCGAAAATTTGGTATTGGTTTTGGTGCTGTATCAAATCTCTCTCGCGGCTTTGGATAAACCGTGCAGTTTTGCGAACACCGCGAGGGCTTTGGTGTTAGTTTGGGCCTTTGTCTCGTAGTGTTTCGAACACCAAATTTTAATGTGTCGCGGTTTACCGAAAACCGCGTGGGCTTGGGCTTGATCTCTTGCACGGACAACGATATATCCAAGTGGAAAATATTCTCAAATCAATTCAAAACTCGAGAAAGATCATTAGAAAATAAAAATAATAATTTTGTTACATTTGCTCTCTCACACATATTGTTTTCCCCTTACATCATCAAGAGTAATTTTCTTTATATGTTCGGAGAAAAGAACTTGGTCCCAACTCTACATAAGTTGTTTGAATAGTTTCTACCCCCTATTGAATCATCAGCAAAAAGTATACGCTTGTTTCTGCTGCCATCTAGAACGTTGCCTGCGTTAAACCTGTATTTAGGACAGATAAACCGCATCAATATTGAGGTGAAGAGTAATTGCGCATGCATTTCACATTGAATTGGCATCATAATTGTTAAAGGCTCCAAATGGTGCATAAGCTGACTGATATTGGTGCTTATGGATATAGGATATGGTTTTGTTTCGTTGAAGTATACGACCATGATTTAATGAAGATGCCGACTTGCGCTATTCTTGGGGGTAAATGCCTTTGTATTTGTTTTTCACTCTTAATTTAGAGGCCATTGTTTACCACAGAAGGCAGTCAAGTCCACAAAACAGAATATATGAAATGGCCTAATCTGCAGATCCATAGGTCTTTCCAGCTCAAGTGCTCATCTGCTACATGAAATTTCATCTTCCACAAAGAGTTGCACTCAGACTCTTCGAGCATTCTGAATGATTGTAACCTACAGATCAGCCCCAGATTGGAGAAACTCACCCAAACCCAGCCAATTGCAAAAATCGCTCGCTTACCCATGTTAAATCATTCCAATGTGTTAGGTGACTTCTAACACGGATGGTATGTCAGATCCCGGTTTGTAAATTCCACCGTGCTTGTTTAATTTGTGAAAAAAACTGACGGTATTGAAATCCCCATTCCGTTTGGTATGTTAGGGGAGCAGTCGCCTAATACTGTCACCATGCAGTGACCTAACATGGTCACAATGCGATTAGGTGTGCATTTTCACTCCCTCACCTAACAAAATCACCTTGCATTTGGAACGCTCTCAGTGTCAGTGTATGCATGTTGTGAGTCTCAACTTCGTTGTTTCTGTGCTAATTGGTATGAATCAGAATATTGCCATGCCAAGCAAAGATACGGATTTTGTTAAAGGATTGGACATTCACGGGAGTCCGACGTCCAGTTTCTTATTTCTATCTTATTGGACTCCCTAAAAGCACGGATAAAGCTAAAATGTTCAAACAATTCCTTCGTGCGGTCAATGCTTTTCTGAGCATCTTCTCTGGTTGCCAAGGATGTCGACTCTTCTTAGTTAAAAAGAAATAACACTCATAGAGTCATTTTGTGCAAAAATCCTCCTGATTCCATGCCGAATTTTCTCTGTATCGATTCAACGCCTTTCCAACCCAAGTGTGCAAAGCATTGTGTGGTGCATCCATGAAATCTTCGCCTTCTAAACCAAAGTATGAAGCTTCATACAAACTTAACATTCCTTTAACATCCTCAGAAAGGCACATCTTCAAACTAGCCATTTCATCATCCTTATATCTGTCAAAAACATCTGATTGATACACAATCACAATTTCGATTATGTACCTTGTAGTAAAAAGTTTTACACATTATATTATAACACCAAGTATAGTACAATTTTTTAACTGTTAGTTTTCTACATGTCCTTAGGGAAGCTAACAGAGCAGCAGACTTCCTTGCTGCCCAAGAAAATCAGTATGTAACTAATTATTTTGTACCTCCCCTATGCTTAACTCTCATGAATATAATTGAGGTGGATAAGAATGGGAGGATTTATTAAAGATTCTAATCTAGGAACCCCCTACTCTCTTTCAAAAAAAAAAAAGGTATAGTACAGTTTGTGCATGTACCTTGGGGTACATCATAACCATGCTGTCGAAGTAACCTGAAACAGAGTGTTGTCGTGCATAAATCACCATAGAAGCAGCTATCGTTGTCGATATATATATATTATCTAGAGTTCTCTTAATTTCCTCCTTATAATGATGCCCCACTCCTAACCTCTGGACGGCATCAATTAACTCAAGATTATGAACTGAACCTACAGAATTGTTGAGTAGTTGCCTTACATTCTCCTTCAGACGATCAGCTTTTGTCTTGTACATCTCGTCCTGTAGGCAAACCGTTTTTTAGTGAATTAGCATTGCAAGACAGTAAACAATATAACTGAACCTACAGAATTGTTGAGTAGTTGCCTTACATTCTCCTTCAGACGATCAGCTTTTGTCTTGTACATCTCGTCCTGCAGGCAAACCGTTTTTTAGTGAATTAGCATTGCAAGACAGTAAACAATATAGACTAACAAAACTGTTAAATTATCAACCGTGTAATCATTTGTTAGTGACATTATGGTATCATAATCCCAAAAGTTTGGTTTGAAATTTGCAGATCGCCTAATGACTGGTGCCTCGACAACTGCATGCGTAGAATTCATTTTTAGCATCAACAGCAAGTATCATAGTGATTCTGAAACTTATTTGTGTTGTCTAGAAAACTACTTATTCTAGTTAACCTCTCCTTACGCTAACCAAGTAAGAAACTGTTCACTATGCGCAGGTACTCGAGTAAATTTTGGTTAATTAGCACTTGTGCATCCTCACTGGTTTAGTGGTCTTCTAGGATGAGTTTGCTGACAAACAAAAAATTCATTCAGATTTCAGAATTTGAGCCATTATATCAGAGTAGAGACCATCAACCATCAAATAGGGGTTTAAAGAGTAAAGAGTCTTTCCTGCTAGAGGTAAATGGATATTTTATATTGGTCGTCAAATTACGACGAAACAGGATCAATACTGGCACAAAGACCTATCTCAAGGCTAGTTTGAACAAATCCTGAGCAGATTAGATCAAAACATCCTGTTTTTGTTGATGAATCAGCCTGAATCATCAAAGCAATCAAATACACGACCCATAGTAGAACAGGCTCAATGTTACAATGTCTACTACTATAGCTGCCAGTGTATTGTGATGCATGAACATTAGCCGTGAGGAGCATTGTATCTTAGGTGGTTGCATAGATACGTAGTTTCGTGTTCTAAGCAAGTAGAAGCCCATTCAAACAATAGACTTGACCTTCATAGAAAATGGAACCAAAATTCTTCAGCCTCACTAAACCTAACCAAGCTCAAAATCTTTCCCCAAAATTCATTTGTTTTCGTCTTTTTTTAAAGTTAGTTACCAATGCATTGCCCTCAAAATTGAGGGCCACACCAGTCTTTTCAAGGCAAGTTTAAAGGAGGAAATTGACGTGGAGAACCTTTAAAAGAGGGATCCACAGACCACAATGCGGACTTTTAAAAGATTCCATAATCTTTCAGTCGCATGGAAATTGAATTGTGACATTGTGCATACAGGTCTCGAGTTCAACTCTCAATAACAATTTTGTTGTTTTCGTTTCTGTAAACTCTAAAGCACAAATTAATAACAACTTTCATTATTGTTTTTTTTGGAAAGTTTTTTCTTTTTCTCCAGATCTTCAGAGTTCGTCTGTTTTGACGAAAGGTTTATTTCTCTTTTTCTTTTACTTTGGATTGTTACGCGAACAGTTCCCCAAACTGGGCGTGAGTTTGTTTTTTTTTTCCGAATCATTATAAAAAGTGAGGTGTCCATCTAAGATAATCCCTTAGTAGTGTTGCTGTTATAGGACATCGTATAAGAAAATGCATCAGGAAGTTGGATGTTTAAAAGGCAGCTGAGTTCTCTAACGGAATCCAAGTTCGAAGATAGCATTCAGCTACTTGAGACTAATTTATCGGACTGTGAGGTGATCTGGCTGACAACAACAAATTGTCACTGATAGTTTAAGATTTTTTTGCTGGGGAAATTGAAATTGGGTTACTTTCTTTGTTCTAGGTTCAACAATATTGCTTTAGTTTCAAAAACTATATTACCAGGCAAATGGATACTATCATTATTAACTCAGGTGTCTCTTACATCAACAAAATTAGAAATTTGTGTCCTAAAATATCTAGAAATCAATCAAAAACAATCATCGATCAAATACGCCAATATGACCAAAGGGGTATTATCATTATGCAAACAAAAAACGATTTGAAAGACATACCTGGTTGAAAGGGGAAGAAGAAGAAGAGTTCTTAAACCCATAGCTTACTCTTGAATATAAGCTGCTACTTCACTTCAGTTGGACTTCATCATGGTAAACCCATGGTCACCTCAGTTGTATACTTACTGAATGGGCTGATGATGTCCTATCTTTGCACTCAAGCTTTAGTAACTTTTTAGTGCAGGGGTTATCCTAGACACAAAAACATTTAAGAATATTCAAATATAGGTCCTTCAATTAATGAATATATATGGAACGTCATATTGGTTTTATTGTGTCGATTTTTTTTTTACTAAATCTTGTCAATCAAATAAGAATAAGTAATTAAAGAAGCAGTCTTCTTACCTCTTATTAATTACTTTCTTCTTCTTCTTCTTCTTAGTGCTTCTTCTTTGCAAGCTCTTTCGCTTTGCGAGCTTTCTCTTGCTCACTCTGTATACAGATCACCTTCCAGATGGTAGAAGGGATCCAAAATAGTATTCCGATACTGGTCTCCCTTCACTTCACTTTCTTTATAGGATAGATACACCTGATGCCGTTCGTTTGAATGTTTTTGATCATGCAATTTAGAACATCGCCTTCATTCAACTCTAGACTCAAGTCATCAGGCCGCCTCATATCCGAGTAATCATCAGCCGTAAGAATCCCAGTCACTCGAGATTCAAGTTCACAGATTGCTTTATGAGGTAGCACTTTACGAACTGTCACCTGAACGACCCTTCCTTCAGCAATAGTATCTTTAGTTTCACCAGTAAGCATATAGAATGCCTCAAATGTTTCAATTCACCAGTAAGATAAAGAGGAATACCTGAAACCCACTGTCCCCAACTTACCCAAATTTACAGATTTATACAGCAGCTGAAAACCCCAACAGTGACAAATCCAATTAGCTATTCAAACACCGAAATTCCAATAATCCCGAAGCCCCCCTTTTTGTAAGGTCAAAAGTAAATCTCGCATACCAATGCTACAATTTCCATGCCCATCAAAACTGTTCGGGCTAGTAAAAAAAGAGGGAGAATGTGCACTGTCGCACATCATTTCTATTATTAACAGAGGAGTCTATACATATATCAGCTGTAGGTTTTAAAACTTGTTTTAGGATTTATGAAGGAAATGCGGAGTGGATGTGGCTTCCTGGGAAGACACGACTTACCAATAAGCTAATGCTCTTGCAAAGATCTTGAGACTGAAATAACAAAAAGAATTAAAGAATTGAATGACTGTAAGCAAATAGATACTTTCAAAACTTTGCTGAGCTGGTTCGACGGAGTTGGTGTTTAGGATTTGCCGGATCCAAAGGAAATAGTGCCGCAAGCTCCTGTCAACAATATCAAAAGATAAGTTAATCATGTACAATCCCGTGCGCTAACTCCCTGGGGCACTATCCGTACATCCTTCCTTC